>NW_023425402.1:1529465-2129465 GCF_014108415.1 Molossus molossus
TACAGATGTTTCTCCTTTTTTACCCCATTGACACCCTCCTCCCCATCCCCCCCCCCCGCCCCGTCCTAGTCTTTTTGGGGACGTCTTGGCATCTCCCAGCCACTTGTTGAAAACCCAAGTAGGATCTTCAGGGCTCTGGAACTCAGGGGGCGCCTCCCTCAGATTTATAGGGGTCCAATGGCTGGATTGGGAGAGGCTCCTCGTCCTAGGCGTCTAGCCCTTGGTGTAGCAAAACACCAGGGATCTCAATGGGGCCTCCAAATGTTATAACGTGTCAGTGAAATAACCAGAGACGCACAGTCAAATTGTAAAGGAGCACTTCATTACACCGGCGGGCTGGGGGTACAGCTTCCCCAGATCCTCAGCCCTGATTCTTCTTGCTCCTCAGATTGTAAAGACAGAAGCCTCACCCCCTTTTGCTCCCCACCTCAGGGGACCGGTACAATAGTGGGTATGACAGCGATTACAGAAGTCAAAATTAGCATTCATCACTGGGGTCATGATTTGCAGTTTCTGAGGAGTATTGGAAACTGCAAATACCTCCCAACATGTGGGGCAACTATAACCTTAGGCAAATTCCTTTACTTCTAGGGGTAATTAACCTATTATTGAAAAAATATAGAGGAAGATCCATTGATGATAAAAATGGGGCCAAGGCCTACATAAGAATGGAATCCAGCCGCCTGGGGCGCAGGGCAGCAGGTCCGCTGGGCCTGGGGCGCAGGGCAGCAGGTCCGCTGGGCCGCACACAGACCCATTTGGAGAGCTGCAGGGAGGAAGAGCAGCTCCTGGAGGGAAAGGAGGAGGGATTTATCTGCCTAGCTCCCTTCCAGAGCCCATCCCAATGTGCCCCTCACCCCTTAGTGACCACTCAGGAAGACTGATTCCACTCCCAGACCTTCAGTGGCTGGGCAGGAAGCCAAACAGTGCGCCTTGCTATTCAGTGTTCCCTCCAGTTCTGGGGACAGGTTGATTCTGCGTAGTAGAGAGAAGGAAGGAAGCAACTGAAAGAATTTGAGAAGACAGAGCGATTGTAAATCCCAGTGTGTTAGATTAAGGAAACGCACTTTCCCATTATAACACAGTGCTCCTCCACTCAGCCTACGGATGAGGTATTTTCACTCATTTTGTGAATATTTTGAGAAAGTCACAATGTATATTTTCTTTATAATTTAATGAATCCTGTAAGAGAGAACCAAAATCAAATTTTCTATTGCATTTTCAAGGAACGTGTTTTACCAGCATGTTGGACTTTGAATGAGTTGTAAGATATACTTTGAAAACCTAGAAAATTAATGGATTCTAGCTTTCATTTCATTTTCTTATTTTCTTTATCTCTTTAGCTACATGAGTTCTGCTCACTCAATTACTATGTATGTTTCTAGAAAACACAGCCCCAAATTGCATATTATGTTGAATAATATTAAAGCAAAAGCTATCGCCCTGGCTGGTTTGGCTCAGCAGTTAACGTTGGCCTGCGGACCAGAGAGTCCCAGGTTTGGTTCCCACTAAGGGCACGTACCTCAGTTGCAGTTTGTCCCTGGCCCTGGTTGGGGTCGTGTGGGTGGCAACCACTCGATATGTCTCCCTCACATCGATGTTTCTCTCTTTCTTCCTCCCTCCTGCTCTATCTGAAGATAAATGCAAAAATGTCCTCAGGTGAGGGGGAAAAAAAAAATAAAGCAAAAGCTATTAATATGTAATAGACCTCTTTAAAGTATTTTAATTGCAGAAAATGCATGCAAAGTCAAAATAAATAACATTGCATTGCAAACTATAGGATATAAATAATTTGCTTCTCTTTAATAATTTTACTTACAAATTACTACCAGTATTAGACTGGATAATGGCCTCTAATCACCTAATCCCTAGAAACTGTGAATGTTGCCTTATATGGCACAAGAGGCTTTGCAATGTGAAGTTAAGGATCTTGAGGTGGAGAGACTATCCGGATTTTCTGGGTGGGCCTCAAGTAAACAGACTAGTCCTCATTGGAGAAGGTAGGAGGAGTAGGAGCCAGAAGAGAAGGCAACAAGATGATGGAAGCAGAGCCTGAAGGGAAGCACTTCGAGGTGAGGAAGGGTTACAAGCCAAGGACCACAGGCAGCTCTTAGCGGCTGGGAAGGGTGCGGGAAAGAGCTCTCCCTTCGAGCCTCAGAAGGAACCCGCCCAGCTGGCACCTTGGTTTTAGTTTCACCAAAACTAATGTTGGACTTCTGGCCTCAACACCTGTAAGATAACATATCTGTTTTGTTTTGTTTTGTTTTGTTTTGTTTTGTTTTGTTTTGTTTTGTTTTGTTAAGCCACCAAATTTGAGATCACAGCAGCCATTGGGAATCAATACACTACCTCGATGAGCTGAAAGATGGCCACCCGAAGACAACCACGTCAAATCCCCAGAACCGATGACTAGGACTTTTTATGATAAAAGAGTGAATATCACTATGTATGGCAAAATAGGTGGTTATGTTAAGGATATTGAGTTATCCTGGATTGTCTGGGTGGGCCCTGGACACCCCACGAGTACTCTTACAAGCGAGAGGCAGAGGGGCTCCGAAGCGCAGACGGGAGGCGTGATGTGGAGGCGGCGGCGGGGATAGGAGAGACGCAGCCACAGGAGCATGACGGGACACAGGACGGCTTCTCCCCTAGAGCCCTTGAAGGGAGGGTGGCCCTGCCAACACCTTGACTTGGACTTCCAGCCTCCAGACGGTGTGAGAATAGATTTCTGCTATTTTAAGTCATCGGGTTTTTGGCAATTTGTTACAGCAACCCAAGGAAACTTATGTAACTACCATAATCTAATGCTTAAAAACATTCAGTTGTGTAGCTGCAGGGCAAAATCAATTCACTCAAATGTGAATGTTGATATCTATCTGCAGGAATATCAGTAAGGCCCAGCTGCTGTGGCTCAGTGGATTCAGCGTTGTCCCGTGGACTGAGAGGTCCTGGTTCAATTCCTGGTCAGGGCACATGCCCGGGTTGTGGGCTTGATCTCTGTGGGGGGGTGTGCGGGAGGCAGCCAATTGATATATTTCTCTCATGGATGTTTCTATCTCTCCTTTCCTCTCTCTCTAAAAAAATTTTAAAAAACATTTTTAAAAATTAAAAACAGAAACATTTCTATGGTGCCATGCATTCAATAACTTCCAGAGACTTCACTGACCCACTTACATTGTTATTAGATATCATAAGTTTGTTTTATGATTCAAAAACCCCATGATAGCCTTGGCCAGTTTTGCTTAGTGGTTAGAGCGTCGGCCTGTGGACCAGAGAGTCCCAGGTTCAGTTCCCGCTAAGGGCATGTACCTCGGTTGCAGTTTGTCCCCGGCCCTGGTTGGGGTCGTGTGGGTGGCGACCAGTCTATGTGTTTCTCTCTCACTCTCTTCCTCCCTCTCTCCCTTCCGCTCTATCTGAAGATAAATGCAAAAAAATGTCCTCTGGTGAGGATAAAAAAAAAACTCCATGGTAATAAATGATCCATTTGTTGCTGAAAACTAACTCTGGAGTTCGTAGCTGCTGAGAAGTTTCTTTTTCAGGAGCCTGCAGTATGTGTTGAAAATATCAGGTCCCTAATGCCTGATCTGAGACTTCTGTTTCTACCAGGGGGGCAGGTGGGGCTCTTGAGTCCTCTTGACCTGCAATCACTTCAGGACCAAAGTCAACCCTGAGAACCTGGGTTGTTGAGGCTGCTGTCTGTGCAGAGTGCCGAATCTGTGACAAAGCCTCCACCATTCTCGAGAAGTGGATGAGGCCTGTGGATTAGTGACTCCGCATATGCATGGAAGGCCAGACTGCGTGCCGGGCTCCCTGCAGGCCTACCTTGGTGCGCACTGCGGGGCCGGTGTGGGGCAGGGGCCCGTGTTACCCGCAGTGCTCAGTGGTTGTGCAGGTCTGGTTCCTGCACTGGGAGGCTGATCGCCTTTACCCCAGGAAACAGATGATCCCCCCGAGCTGCTCTCAGCGTTGGCCCTGAATGTCAGCCTTCATGCACAGCAGAGCCATGTCCCGTAGTGTGTCATCATATCATCTGTTATTGCTGCATGCATGGCAAGTTTCAGCAGCTGTCATGTTATACCCAGATTACAACATCGAATCGAATCTCTAGATTTCTCTGTACCAGCTACTGATGTTTGGAAACTGACCATAATTCAGAACGTCATCAGGTCAGGACTTTGAAGCATGCTTTGAAGTAGATTTTTCATAGTCCAAAACATGATCTCTGGCTGGCTATGAACTGCCAATCATCTGACTTTATGCACTGAAGGTGCACAGAGGTCCCTCCACAGCCGCCTAGTGCGCAGGACTCCTCTGGGCACAACTGGGTGTGTGGTTTCTACAGAGGTGGTGATATAAGCGACATACTTTCTTTCCCAAGCGTGCACGTGCTGAGTTACCTGCTCTTAAAGGCTGTTTTCTCTTGTGGCAATAAGGAGACTGCACCGTGGAGCCGTAATTCTTCCAGACCCAGCAGGTCAGCAGCCCTGCGGGTCCTCGTGGTCCTTCTCCCTGGCACAGCCGATGAAGCTGCTCTGGGCACAATGGGCACCCCTTTTCTAGGCTCCACCACACTTTTTGATACTGAGCTCTACAAAGTGGCACCATGGGGCGGAGCTGCCAGGACGTCAGGCTAGCCAGCTGGAAGGCACTGCGAGTGAGGGGAGGCCCCTCGGCCCAGCACCGCGCACTGCGCCCTGGGGGGCTGGCTGCAGGCCCTGGCCACGGCCCATCCGGTTAGAAGATGGGTCTCCCTGACTAGGCCAAAGTCTCTTTGAGCACTATATTGTCAGAGTCTATTATTCTGTCTAGAGAAAATTAAATGAATGCTTTTGTATTTTACTTACAGTTGATGAATTAACAATGATTTTTAAGAATAAATTATGGAAACCTTAAAAATGTCCCAAACTATTTCTATTTCTCATGCTAGTAGCTAGCACTTGTCTCTTCTCATTTTTCTGTTCTGTCAGGATGTTTCTGGGCTCTTGTGTGGGAATTATCAACTCTAAGTTTTTATCTTCTTCGCCACAGGGAACGCAACCCTGGCCCAAACTTTGCCGTCACACACACACACACACACACACACACACACACACACGTCCAAAGACCTTCTCTTTTCTCCAGGTTTCTGGGTCACATCACACATCCCCACACCTGTCCCTTCGAGGTTTCGAAGTGTTATTCCCTCTTGGTTCCCTAAGGAGAAGGAATGTAGCAAATGAACTTGGCCCCTCCAAGCTTCTTTCAAGCCCTTGTAGCCTGGGAAGAAAGGACAGCACAGGCCAGTGGTTATGGGAGAGCCCCGAAGTGGTGGACAGGGCGAAAGGGTCAGCCTGCAGAAGGGGCGGGGAGGCAGAAGCAGAGGGAAGACCAGTGACAGAGCAAACCAAACGCCTGCAGATATGCAGAGGTTCTGAGACAGGGGTTATTCTCTTGTAAGGCGACCAGCTACAGTGCTCCCCCCTTACCCGTGGTATTGCTTTTCATGGTTTCAGTTACCTGCGGTCTTAAAATATTAAATGGGAACTTCCAGAAATAAGCAATTCACTACCTTTAAATTGAATGCTGCTCTCAGTCATGTGATGCAATCGCGTACCGCCCTCCTCTTTTCTGCCCTGGACTTGATTCATCCTTCATCCCTTTTCCAGCAGCTCCAGGCTGTAGACACTACCCACCTGTTACTCACTTAGTAGCCATCTGAGCTTCAGATTGACCCTCCTGATAGCACAGTGCTTGTGTTCATGTCACCCTTAACTTACCTACTAAGGGCCCAGAGGTCAGGAGTATGCCGCAGAGAAGCCAAGAGACTGCTGTGCTGACAGCTCGGGGCTACCCAGCATCACCACAGCCACCTCCAGGCATTCACTCAACGAAGCTCTCACCCACTGGCAGCCACTCTCCATCCCCCACAACCTCAACCCTAAGCAACTACCAACCTATAGTCCATCTCTACAGATTGTCCTATTCTGGATATTTTGTGGAAATTATAAAATATGTGGCTTTTTGTATCTGGCTTATTTTACTTAGGATAATGTTTTATTTTTATTTTTTTAAATATGTTTTTATTGATTTTTTAGAGACAGGAAGGGAGAGAGGAAGAGAAACATCGATGTGAGAGAGACACATTGACAGGCTGTCTCCTGCATGCCCCCTACTGGGGATCAGGCCCGCAACCGGGGCACGTGCCCTGATCAGGAATGGAACCGGGACCTCAGTCCACAGGACGCCACTCAATTCACTGAGCCACACTGGCCAGGCTTAGGATAATGTTTTAATGGTTTATTCATGCTGTATATTTGTTAGTACTTAATTTATGTCTACATTTTGCCAAATAATATTCTACTCTATAATATGCCACGTTTTGTGTATTTGTTTTTATTTGATGAATGTTTGGATTGTTTCCATTTTGGCTATTATGAATAGTGCTGCTATCAACACTTGTGTAAAAGCTTTGGTTTAACTGTCTGAGCAACTGCTGTGCTGTTTTCCAAAGGGACTGCACCATTTTACATTCCCACCTATAACTGTTCCATTTTCTCTACATTCTTGCCAGCACCTTTTTTATTAGAGCCGTTCTGCTAGGTGGGGAGTAGTGTCTCGTTGCAGGTTTATTTGCATTTCCCAAATAGATAATGATGTCAAACCTCTTTTTATATGATTGTTGGACTTTTGTTTGGTTTCATGCAGGCCCTCCCTTACCAGATACACTATTTGCAAAAAAAAAAAAAGCCCTGGCTGGTTTGGCTCAGCGGTTAGCGCGTCAGCTGGTGGACCAATGAGTCGCAGGTTTGATTCTGGTCAAAGGGCATGGAATCTCAATTGCGATATGTCCCCAGCCCTGGTTGGGGTCCTGCAGGCAGCAGCCACTCTATGTGTCCCTTTCACATCAATATCTCTCCCTCTCTCCCTACCACTCTGTGTGAACAAAAATGGAAAAATGTCCTCAGGTGAGGATTAAAAAAAAAAAGTTCTTCCATGGGTCATCTTTTTGCTTTCTTTCTTTCTTTCTTTCTTTTTTTAATATTTTATTTTTTATTCATTTATTTATTTTGGGGGGGTACATGCCCCTAATGGGAACTGAACCCGGACACTCTGTTCTGCAGGCCAACGCTCCAACCGCTGAGCCAAACCAGCCAGGGCTCTTTTTGCTTTCTTGATGGTGTCCTTGGAAGCACAAGTTTTAAATTTTTTTTTATCCTCACCCGGGGACATTTTTCCATTTTTTGTTCAGACAGAGTGGAAGGGAAAGAGGAAGAGAGAGAGAGAGAAACATCGACGTGAAAGGGACCCATTGAGTGGCTGCCACCTACACGACCAACCAGGGCCGGGGATAAACTGCAACCGAGGTACATGCCCTTAGCGGGAACCGAACCTGGGTCTCTCCGGATCACAGGCCGATGCTCTAACTGCTGAGCCAAACCAGCCAGGGCAAGTTTTAAATTTTGATGATATCCAATTTATCTATTTTTTCTTTTTTTGTTTATGCCTTTAATGTTATGGTTAAGAAACCAATACCCAGTACAATGTCATGAAGATTTGCACCCATGTTTTTTCCTAAGAGTTTTATAATGTTAGCTCTCACATTTAGTCTTTGGTCCATTTTGAATTTTTTTTTTTTCCTCACCTGAGGACATTTTTCCATTTTTGTCCAGGTAGAGTGGGAGGAAGAGAGAGACAGAAACATCGAAGTAAAAGGGACACATTGAGTGGCTGCCTCCCACACGACCCCAACTAGGGCCGGGACAAACTGCAACCAAGGTACGTGCTCTTAGCGGGAACCAAACCCAGGTCTCTCTGGACTGCAGGCCAACGCTCTAACCGTGGAGCCAAACTGGCCAGGGCTGAATTACTTTTTTTGTGTGGTGTGAGGTAGGGGTCCAACTTCATTTTCTGCATGTGAATTTGGTTGTCCCAGCATCATTTGATGAAAACACTATTCTTTCCCCCATTTAAATGTCCTAGCACTGTCTTTGCAAATCAATTGATCATAAATGTGACAGCTATTTTTGAACTCTCATTTCTATTCCTATTTAATTCTTTGCTATTTATTTATTTAATTTAATTTATTTATTTATTTTTCTTACAGATGTTTCTCCTTTCTCCCCCACTGATACCCTCCTCCCCCTCCCTCCCCGCCCTGTCCCCAGCTTTGTTGTCCATGTCCATTGTTCATGCATACATGCATATAAGTTCTGTGATTTATCTCTCCTCCACGACCCCCTCTTCAGGGGATTGTCAGTCTGTACCCCATCTCTGGGTCTACCCCATTCCTCAGACTGTTATGTTTATTATATTCCACAAATAAGTAAAATCATGTGATATTTGTCTTTCTCTGCTAGGCTTGTTTCACTTAAGATAATACTCTCCAGGTTCCTCCATGTTGTCCCAAAGGATAAGAGATCTTTCTTTCTTACAGCTGCATAGTACTCTATTGTGTACATGTACCATGGCTTTTTTATCCACTCATCTACTGATGGACACTTGGACTGTTTCCAGATCTTAGCTATTGTAAATAGTGCTGCTATGAACATGGGGGTTCATATATTCTTTCTTTTTTTTTAATCCTCACCCAAAGACATTTTTTCCATTTTTTGTTCAGATAGAGTGGGAGGGAGAGAGAGGAAGAGAGAGAGAGAAACATCGATGTGAAAGGGACACATCGAGTGGCTGCCACCCACACAACCAATCAGGGCCAGGGACAAAGTGCAACCGAGGTACATGCCCTTAGCGGGAACCGAACCCGGGTCTCTCTGGACCGCAGGCCGATGCTCTAACCGCTGAGCCAAACCGGCCAGGGCCATATATTCTTTCTGACTGGTGTTTCAGGCTTCTTAGGGTATATTCCTAAAAGTGCGATCACTGGGTCAAATGGCAGTTCAATTTTTAATTTTTTGAAGTAGCATCATATTGTTTTCCACAGTGGCTGCACCAGCAGTGTACTAGAGTCCCCTTTTCTCCACACTCTCGCCAACACTTGTTGTTTGATGATTTGTTGATGGCGGCCATTCTGACAGGTGTGAGGTGATACCTCCTTGTTGTTTTAATTTGCATCTCTCTGATGATTAGTGATGTTGAGCATTTCTTCATATGTCTCTTGGCCATTTGTATGTCCTGTTTGGAGAGGTGTCCATTTAGTTCCTCTGCCCATTTTTTAATTGGGTTCTTTGTCTTCCTTTTGTTGAGCTGTATGAGCACTCTATATATATTTGAAATTAACTCCTTATCTGAGGTATCATTGGCAATTATGCTCTCCCATAGAGTGGGTTGCCTTTCCATTTTGGTGGTTGTTTCTTTTGCTGTGCAGAAGCTTTTTAGTTTGATGTAGTCCCATGTGTTCATTTTCTCCTTTGTTTCTGTTGCCTTAGGTGATGTATCAGTGAAAATTCTGTTGTGTATGATGTCTGAAATTTTGTTGCCTACATTTTCTTCTAGGATTTTTATGGATTCATGAGTCACATTTAAGTCTTTTATCCATTTTGAGTTGATTCTGGTGTAGGGTGTAAGTTGATGGTCTAGTTTCATATTTTTGCATGTAGCTGTACAATTTTCCCAGCACCATTTATTAAAGAGGCTGTCCTTACTCCACTGTATGCCCCTGCCACCTTTGTCAAATATTAATTGAGCATAATGTCTTTGGTCCATTTCTGGATTCTCTATTCTGTTCCATCCTATTTAATTCTTTTTGGTGCTACTATAAATTGAATTGCTTTCATAATATGATTTTTGGTTTATTCATTAATACTATATGGATTTGTGGAGGTTGGTCTTGTATCATGCCAATTTTCTGAATTTATTTATTCCAATTTTTTTTTTAGTATATTCCTTTGAATTGTTATGCGTGAGATCATATAAACTGCATAGAGAGATAATATTACTTCTTTCAAATATAAAAGGTCTTTATTTCACCTTTCTGTTCATTGTAGCTTTTTTAAAATGAAATTATTCTATTTAAAGTGCCCTATTTGCTGTTTTATGTATGTAATGTCATGAACATCCTTCCAGTTTCACAAAATACACTTTAACTCATCATATTTTAATATGGTTTTTTATTAATTTTAGAGAGAAAGGAAGGAGAGGGGGAGAGAGACACATCCATTGGCTGCCTCCTGCACCCTGCCCAGGAACTGAGCCCATAGCCTGGGCATGTGCCCTGACCAGGAATCCAGCCAAGAACCTTTCAGTGCATGGACAGCACTCAACCAGCTGAGCCACATCACCAGAACCAACTCATCGTTCTTAATCCTCCTCCTTAGTATTATATATGCAACTACTCCCTACTGATATTTGAGTGGTTTCTTTTACTTATTACTACAGTAAATGCCCTGTGCATATATTTTACAAATATAGTCTTACACAGCTTTCCCAAAGTCCTCTGACTCCACATGACACTAGACCATGGCAGCTGAAATGATGGTCTGACTGGTGAGCTGGATGGACTGACTGAATGACTAGAATCCTATTTCTACTGTGTATAATTTAAAACAATAACTACAGCCCTGGCCGGTTTGGCTCAGCAGTTGAAGCGTCAGCCTGCGGTCCAGAGAGACCCGGGTTCAGTTCCTGCTAAGGGCACGTACCTTGGTTGCAGTTTGTCCCCGGCCCTGGTTGGGTCATGTGGGTGGCAGCCACTCGATGTGTCCCTTTCACATCGATGTTCTCTCTCTCTCTCTCTCTCTCTCTCTCTCTCTCTCTCTCCCACTCTGAAGAAGAAAAATGTACTCAGGTGAGGATTAAAAAAAATAAAAATTATAAATAAGTAAATAAAACAATGACTACATTTGAACTTGGATTTTCCAGGCCCACCCATGCTTAGTTTCTCTCAGTCTCAGAGGTTCCCTTTCTCTGTCCCTGAAACCACCCTTGTCCTCCAGTCCAAGAAGTGGTCCAGCTCTACACTCGTCCTCTGGCCCTAGCTCCACACTTGCCGACTGTGACACCTGGAGAAGGTAGTAAGGGGTTTGCTTCCATTTAGGCAGGTTGCATTGATGACAAGTTTGTGTTTCATCTTTCTAGCCACTGTACCACCATCACAGCATTTTTTAAATATCATAGTTCTTCTTAAAGATGTAAGTGCCCACTGTCCAGATAGGATAAATTCTTGAGCTCCTCACGCCCTGCAGATCCAGAGCATCTCCCACCTGTGGAACATGCTTCTGCCCGTGTCTCCTCATTCTCCTCTGCTCAGGTCATAGCTCTCTCTGCTTCTGTGCTCTGTTCATTCTGGCCCTCTGTCAACTGTCCGGGGCAACAGCGACCTCTCGTTTTAAATGCAATGGACTTTCTTATCTTCATTTCCCTCAACCTCTCTAGAGCTTTCTCCAGGCTAAAGTCCTCTTTTTTGAAGTGCTGACTTTGGCCTGGGTACTATTACCCTGTAGGTAGGCTGCCTGGTGGGAGAGAGGCTAGGTTGAGTTATTGCCTCTGTGATTCAGTTCCTCTTCTGCCTGAACGGGTCTTTCTATTATAGTAATATCATGGTCAGTGGAGTATTGAAACTGGGGAGATTCCATAGTTGAGACTGTGCCTGATGATTGTATTTCAGGTCACAATTGCGTGACCATTGGGGTTTATCCTAAACTTCCCTCTCTGGCGTCTCACTGTACCCAGTTGAGAGAGAACTCGGGCTCCCTACACACAGGAAAGCGTGGCTCTGTCCATGGTGCTGAACGACTTAAACTGGCAAATTCCACAAACTTGATGAATGGCATCCTTATTGTGGAAAAATACTCACTAATACAAATTCTACAGTTGAATTTTTATAGTCATTATTTATTTATTAAATATTTATCTTTATTGATTTTAAAGAGAGAAGAAGGGGGGCAGAGAGAGAGAGAGAAACATCAATGAGAGAGAACATTGATTGGCCACCTCCTGCATGTCCCCCACTGGGAATTCAGCCTGCAACCTGGGCATGTCCCCTGACCGGGAATTGAACCAGTAACCTTTTGGTTCATGGGTTGATGCTCAACCACTGAGCCACACTGGCCAGGCTACAGTCATTATTTATAAGCTTAGAGCATCTGTGTTACTGAACAAACTAGCAATAAGTCAGAAATATAACATATAGGAAGACCCACAAAATATTATCTTTATATGCCCTATACTGAAATGTACAAAACAAAACTAAAATAGGCTACAAGGTAAGTGAGAAGTTTATTTTCAACTTTTTATCAGAATATGAAAAAAATTAATCCAGTATTATTGTAAAAAAAGAATCTGAATTTCAATTGACTCTATCTTCTCCCAACTTATGTACTATCCTTTTTGTTTTGTTTTGTTTTTTTGTTTTATCCTCACCTGAGGACATTTTTCCATTTTTTGTTCAGATAGAGTGGGAGGGAGGGAGAGAAAGAAAGAGAGAAACATTAACGTGAAAGGGACACATCGAGTGGCTGCCACCCGCACAACCCAACCAGGGCCGGGGACAAACTGCAACCGAGGCACATGTCCTTAGCGGGAACTGAACCAGGGTCTCTCTGGACCACAGGCCGAAGCTCTAACCACTGAGCAAAACTGGCCAGGGCTGTACTATCCTTTTTAACCTCACCAGACATTTTTTCCATGATCTTTATTCAATTTCACCCACACATTTACCCTTTAAAAATTGTTTATTTAAGTATATTTGGTATACAATATTATATTAGTTATATTAGTTTGGGGTGTGCAATATGATGAGTCAACATTTTTTATGCCTTATGTGTAGTCACCCCACTAATCCTAATCATCATCTGTAGCCATACAAACTTACCACAATATTATTGACTATATTCCCCTTTTCACTTCTCACCCACCCTTCCTTCTGTTAACCATCTCTTTGGTCTTTGTTCCTATGAGTCTGTTTTTGTTTTGTTTGTTTTAGGTTCCACATATAAGTGAAACCATACAGTATTTGTCTTTCTCTCCCTGATATCTCACTTAGCATAATACCCTCTAGATCCATCTACATTGTCGCAAATGGCAAGATTTTATTCTTTCATTTTTTTTAAATCCTCATCTGAGGACATACATGCTTAGAAAGAGGAAGGAGAGAGAGAGAAAAAACATCCATGTGAGAGAGAGACATTGATTGGTTGCCTTCTGTATGTGCCCTGACTGGGGACTGAACCCACAACCCAGGTACGTGCCCTGACAGAGACTCAAACCAGCAACCTTTTGGTGCACAGGATGATGCTCAACCAACTGAGTCACTCCAGCCAGGCAAGATCTCATCCATTCATCTATCGACAGACACCTAGGTTGCTTCCATATCTTGGCTATTGTAAATACTGCTGCAATGAACATAGGGGTACATTTATCTTTTCAAATTAGTGTTTTTGTTTGCTTTGGATAAATACCCAGAAGTGGGATTGCTGGGTCATATGGTAGTTCTATTTTTAGTTTTTTTAAAAACATCTCCACACTGTTTTCCACAGTGGCTACACCAGATTGTAGTCCCACCAACAGTGCACAAGGTTCCCTTTTCTCCTCATTCTCACCAGCACTTATCTGATGACTTTTTTATTTTAATCCTCACCCAAGGATATTTTTCCATTGATTTTCAGATAGAGTGGAAGGGAGGGAGGGAGGGAGGGAGGGAGAGAGAGAGAGAGAGAGAGAGAGAAACATTAATGTGAGAGACACATGACTGGGTGCCTCCCACACAACCCCAACCAGGGCCGGAATCGAATCACAACCGAAGTGCATGCCCTTGACCGGATTCAAACCCATGACTCCCTGGTCCATGGGCCGATGCTGTAATTATTCAGCCAAACTGGCCAGGGCTCTGTTGACTTTTTTAAAAATACATTTTTATTGATTTTTTTTTCTTTATTGATTTTAGAGAGAGAGGGAGAGAGATAGAAACATTGATTGGCCACCTCCTGCATGTTTCCCACTAGGGATTTGGCCCACAACCTGGGCATGTGCACTGACCAGGAATCAAACTGGGACCTCTCAGTCAATGGGATGATGCTCAACCACTGAGCCACACTGGCTGGGCTTGTTTTTATTGATTTTTTTAGAGAGAGAGGAAAGGAGAGAGAGAGAGAAACATCGATGTGAGAGAGAAACATCTATCGGCTGCCTCCTGCACACCTCCCACTGGGGATCGGGCCCACAACCTGGGCATGTACCCTGAATGGGAATCAAACTGGGACCTCTCAGTCCATGGGATGATGCTCAATCTACTGAGCCACACTGGCCAGGCTTAACTTTTTGATAATAGTCATTCTGACTTGTGTGAGGTGGTATTGTATTGTGTTTTTTAATGCATTGCCCTGATAATTAGTGATGTTGAGCATCTTTTCTATGGTAATATGTTTGTCTTCTTTGAATAAATGTCTTTTCATGGCCTCTGTAAATTTTTTTATTGAATTGTTTATTTTATTGTTAGTGAGTTGTGTGAGTTTCTTATATATTTTAGACATCAACCCTTTATCAGATATATCATTTGCAAATATATTCTCCCATTCAGTAGGTTGTCTTCTGTTTTGTTGATTTCATTTACCGTGCAGAAGCTTTTTAGTTTGATGAAGTTCCATGTTTATTTTTGCTTTTGTTTCCCTAGCTCAAGGGCTCCTATCCAAAAAGTTATACTTAGAATGATGTCAAGTAACTTACTTCCTATGTTTTCTTGAGTTTTATGGTTTCAGGACTCACATGTAAGTTTCTACCCATTTTGAGTTTATTTTTGTATATGGTGTAAAAGAGTAGCCCTGGCCAGTTTGGTCCAGCGGTTAGAGCGTCGGCCTGCGGTCCAGAGAGACCCGGGTTCGGTTCCCGCTAAGGGCACGTACTTCGGTTGCAGTTTGTCCCCGGCCCTGGTTGGTCGTGCGGGTGGCAGCCACTCGATGTGTCCCTTCACGTCGATGTTTCTCTCTCTCTCTCCCTTCCTCTCTCTCCCTCCCACTCTATCTGTACAAAAAATGGAAAAATATCCTCGGGTGAGGATAAAAAAAAAAAAAAAAAAAAGAGTAGACCAGTTCTTTCTTTCTTTCTTTCTTTCTTTCTTTCTTTCTTTCTTTCTTTCTTTCTTTCTTTCTTTTCTTTGCATGTGTCTGTACAGTTTTCCAAGCACTACTTGTTGAAGAGACTGTCATTCCTCCATTGTATATTTTTACCTCCTTTGTCATAGATTAGCTGGCCATACAGGTGTGGGTTTGTTTCTGAGCTCTCTATTCTGTTCTACTGATTTATGTGTCTGTTTTTATGCCAGTACCATGCTGTTTTGAATTCTGTAGGCTTGTAGTATGGTTTAACTTCAGGGAGCATGATGCCTCCAACTTTGTTGCTTCTCAAGATTGCTTTGGCTATTCAGGAACTTTTGTGGTTCCAAGTAAATTTTAGGGTTATTTGTTCTACTTCTGAGAACAATGTCATTGGTATTTTGATAGGAATTGCATTTGTTCTGTACATTCTTTGGGTAGCATGGTCATTTTAACAATATTAATCCTTCCAACCCATTTTTTTTTTATCATAAGTGGATGTTAAATTTTGTCAAATGCTTTTTTTTTTTTTGCCTCTATTGAGATAATCATATCAATTTTATTCTTGGTTTTGTTGATCAGATGAATCACATTGTTATACAAATGTTGAACCACCCTTGCATCCCTGGTATAAATTCCATTTGATCATGGTGTTTAATCCTTTCAATGTGTTGTTGAATTTGGTTTGCTAGTATTTTGTTGAGAATTTTATTTTATTTTATTGCTTGTTTGTTTTTGAGAGGGAGAGAGAGAAACATCAATGTGAGAGAGACACACCAATTGGTTGCCTCCTGCATGACCCCATCCAGGGCCGGAAAACGAACTGCAACTGAGGTACGTGACCTTGACCAGAATTGGACCTGTGACTCTCTGGTCTGTGGGCCCATGCTCTAACCACTAGACAAAACCAGCCAGGGCTGGTTGAGAATTTTAGCATCTATGTTCATTGGAAATATTGGCCTGTACTTTGGTATCAGAGTAATGTTGGCCACAGAGAATGAGTTTTGAAGCATGCTTTCCTCTTCAACTTTCTGGAATAGTTCATGAAAAATAGGTACTAATTTTTTCAATGTTTGGTAGAATTTATCTGTGAAGCTGTCTGGTCCTGGGCTTTTGTTTGTGGGAAGTTTGTTAAAATGCTCAAAACTTTATACATAGAAAAAATAAGTTAGTCAATTCCGTATATGTTCTCCTCCGTTTTTTTGTTGCAAACACAGCCAAACTTGAAAATTATAACATTTCCTCCTCTATTTCCACTTCCTTTCTCCATACTCCTCAATCCCTTGACATCTAGGGGTTCTGATATCACCTGTGCAGCAGAATTGCTCTCCCCAAGGTCAGGACGGCTCACTGTTCCCCACCCGGTGGACATCTTCATGCTTCATGTCGTTACTGCCCAGCAGCATTTCACACTGCACCCTTCCTTCTTCTCCTGGCTCTCATCCTGTCTGCCGGCTCCTCCTCCCCTGCCCTTCTGGGTTCTCCACTTTCTCCCTCAGCTCTCACCTCTTCTCACGTTCCACACTTTCCATGGATGATGTTTCTCTCCTCCTACCTACACATTAATGACAGTCAGATCTGTCTGCAGCCACCTCCTCTCTTCCCCCAACCTCTGCTCATATAAACTGTCTTAGGAAATGGTCCCACCACCCACCCTGCTGCCTAGTCAGAAACATGGGGTGCACTCTTGACTTGTCCCTCACCCACACAGCAAAGCAATGTCCAAGACCTGTAAACTCTACCTCCTAACTACCCTACAAAACTACCTGTTTCTCTTCTCTCCATCTACCATGGCCTTAATTCTGGTTTCTAATCTTTCCCTGGAATTGCTGCAAAAACTTCTGGTCTGTTCCCTTTCCAAACCCATCTCTACACTGCAACCAGAGTGATCTAAGGCATAAGTCTCTTCTTAGGCTTAGGCTTAAGCTTCTCCAGTATTCCTCTGGATGAAGTCTACATCTTTAGCAGGGCTGACAAGGCCCAGCAAGAGCTGGCCCAAGCCTGACCCTCTAGCTCCACCTTTCCCAACATCTCCCTTGGATCGTTTGCCCAGCCATGCCCAACAAGTTAGTCTGCTGTTCCCTCTGGAACACTATTCTCGATGCTCGGCTAATTCTGCCTCCCCCTTCAGGCCTCAGCTTGGACCTCTTTTCCTCTAGTTTTCCTGACTCACCAAGACTGGCTTAGATGCCCATTGGGTGTTCCCATAGCAAGTCCTAACCACAGACTACTGATGTTTTTTAGCCACACATAACTTGCTAAACAAACACAGCTTCCAGCCTCCTCTGTTCCCTGTTGATCAGCATCCCAAGGCCCCTCCTTCATGGAGCCTGCGCTGCCCCACAGAACCCTGCACCATCCTCCTCAGGGCACTTATCCCCTGTGGTAACTGGCTATCCAATTGTGAGCTCCACAAATGACCACTTCTGCACCACTTACACTTAGCAGAGAATGGCAGATAGAAATTGCTCGAAAAATGTTCAGTGGCTAAATGAATCCGCAGGATTATGTTCTATCTACCTCACTTAGCACGACAGTTCAGTGGATACATGTAAAATATTTTTCTAACTTTCATAGTACTATAGAATTATTGCATTATTATATTATCATTATTAGTGTCTGGCTGTTCCACTTCTTGAAGTCTATGCCTTATTCAGTTTTGTCCCAGAGCTCGGCATGTCTGGCACATACTGTTTTCAACCAATTTTTGTTGGTTATATCAGTGACATAAGAAGTGAAGCAAGAGCTGGAGGTCAGAAAGCCATGCCGCGGGTGGCACCGAGCTGGCCTGGATCGGAGGCGGAAGTTAGGGCAACAATCCTGGATCATGACTCAGCAGCCACTTCGCGGTCGCCTGCGTTTCAACCAAGACCAGAACTGCTGTTGCTGTGCCACGGAGACAGGCGTGTGCATCCACAACGTGGAGCCGTTGATGGAGGAGGGGCCTCTGGACCTGGGCAGGTGCGCAGCATGGGCCTGGTGGAAATGCTGTACCCTCCAACCCGCTGGCCCTGGTGGGCGGTGGTAGTAGCCCCAAGTTCTCAGAGATCTCAAGGGCGGGTCTCGTGTCAGCAGGGCTGCCCCTCACCTTAAACCTTGGCCCCGACCATACACCCACCTGCCCAGCAGTGCTAATCTGGGACGCTGCTCGATGCTCGGGAAGGCAGACTCCCAGACAAGCTGGCGCTGGAGTTCACCTTCACCAAGCCAGTGCTGGCTGTGCGCAAGCGCCATGGTGAAATCGCGACTGTGCCGAAGGGCCGCATCGATGTGTACTCCACCGACAATCCGCGAACGCTGTTTGAGTTCGGCACCCGGGACAACCCAAAGGGGCTCTGTGACCTCTGCCCCAGCTGGAGAAACAGCGGCTAGTGTTCCCAGGACACGCCTGCGGGAGTCTGCAGCCTGGGGACCCAGCGAGCACAAAGCCGGCGCTCCATGCTCCGTTCACCACCGTGCACATCAGAGCGCGGTGTCCGTGTGTCCCTACACCAGCCAGGCACTGTAGTGGCCTTGGCCTCCCAGAAGGGCACCCTTACTCGCCTTTTTGATACACAAAGGAGAAACTGGTGAACAGCGAGGAGGCACTGACCCTGCCACCCGCAACTGCATCGGCTTCGGCCATGACCTCCTTCCCGTGCGCTTCCAGCGATGCGGGCCCCACGCAGGGCCGGTGCGGCCGGCCTATCTCGGCTCTCAAGGATACCGCCTCAGCCACGCTCTGCGCTGGCTGCGTGGGCAAGGCCGGGCCTGTGATTGGACAGTCCCGGACTCTCGGCAGAGCCTGGCGAGCTTCCCTGTGCCTGCGGAGTCAGCTTGCATCTGCGCCTTTGGTCGAAATACTTCCAAGAATGTCAACTCTGTCATTGCCATCTGTGTAGATGGGACTTTCCACAAACGTCTTCACTCCTGATAGAAACTGCAACAGAGAGGCTTTCAATGTGTACCTTGCCATCCGCCGTGATGGTTTTTAAGGAGCCTGTGGGCTGTGCTAGGGACCTGCAGTGGCAAAGTGCAAAACATTTATGCGGGTGGGAGTGCTGGAAGCCACCGGCCAGCAAGAACCAACGGGGCAGGTGCCCACTTGCCACTCCGCAGAGCCATGCCTAAACAGCTCATTTCTCCCAAGCACTTAAGGACTGTGTGCCCACAGGACTGGACCAGGGACCCAGAGGGGCAGCAGATGCCCTGGGGCTCCCAATTTAGAGAAGAGTACTAAGGGCCCAGAGGGAGTGCCTTAATCCAACCTCGGGATAAAAACCTCAGAAAGAGCCGATCTCGCCCTGGCCGGTTTGGGTCAGTGGTTAGAGCATCGGCCCATGGTCCAGACACCGGGGTTTGGTTCCCACTAAGGGCATGTACCTTGGTTGCAGTTTGTCCCCGGCCCTGGTTGGGGTAGTGTAGGTGGCAACCAGTTGATGTGTCTCTTTCACATTGATGTTTCTCTCTCTCTTCCTCCCTCTCCCTCCTGCTCTATCTGAAGATGAATGCAAAAATGTCCTCGGGTGAGGATTAAAAAAAAAAAAAAAAGCCAATCTGTGATATGGTGAATTTGAATAAAAAGCCCTTAATAGTGGGGGGGGGGGGAGGAGGAGGAGGAGGAGGAGGAGGAGGAGGAGGAGGAGGAGAAGAAGAAGAAGAAGAAGAAGAAGAAGAAGAAGAAGAAGAAGAAGAAGAAGAAGAAGAAGAAGAAATAATAATAATGAAGAAACAGAGACCCAGGTAATCGAGCTACCCTGGACTACACACGGTTGTCTCAGATGTAAACTAGAGCTGTCCAAGAAGCTTGGAAGGAACTCAGTCGATGTTCAAACCAACTTGCAGCATAAATGAGAGGACTGGTCTCTCTCCACCAAGTGGCCAGTGCTGTGGGAACTACTGGAGCCTCAGATCTCCCTGGCCAAGCACCACATATGGACATGACCCACGCAAGGGTGTGAGGGGTCCTGGGTATTTCAGCATGAAGAGCTAGGCCCCTGATTCCCTCTGTCCCTTTTGGCAAGTTTCAACCTCAGCCCCAGACCCTGGTGTTGGGGGACTATTTATCCATCTCCTGCCAAAACTATTTGTTGCTAAAAGAGTTCTTTTCCTTTCCTACAGTCAGTGTGTCATTGGCAGGGGTCCGGGATGAATCATTTCATTTAGCCCCTTAGGGATGTTAGAGTTTCCTGCTTCTAAGTTTTTAGCATAAAAATGCCCCCTCCTCAGCTTTCTCTCCAGCTCCAGGTCTCAAATCTTCATCCCCACCCCAGAGTCTCCCCAATGTGTTCCTATTGACACTCATGAGATAGCAAAAGACAAAACCAAGAGAAACTCCCCTTTTCTCCCTTTCCCACATTATGAGATGCCTTCCAGCAGCAGAGGAGTCTGCAAACTTCCCCAAACATCAGAAACCCTTAGAGGAAACTGAGCTGGGCCCCTTCCATGAGAAGACCCCGCCCTGAGGCTAAAGAGCCCCAAATGGAAGGCAGGCAGGTTTCCTCTCAACCTAGACTCTTCCCTCTTGCAGCATATTTTGGGCAAACTTCAAGCACATGTACACATTGATGGTACTTAAACTTAGCACAGGAGTGAAATTCCAGGATGTATGCCCTCACTGGGACCAACGGAGGGTGGAGCTTGAGGGAAGGTGTGGCCCCAATGCCTCAGCCTCTTTTGCTCCTGGGTTGATAGGGTCTTTGTGGGCATTACTGGACCTGAATGGGATGCGTGGGCAAGAGAAGGAATCTGGTACTGTCCCTTATCCTCACCCAATGGTTAACCTGTCCAACAACACTTTTGCTACCACCCAACCTAGACAACACAGTGGCAGCCAATAAAACAACCCATTGTCCTTTTTCCCCAACAATTAAGTCTGGGAGTCCAGCTGTGTGCTCGACAAGGGAGACACCCAGCAAAGCCTCGTGCCCTGAACCGCGAGAGAGCTGACCACTGCCGACAGGCACGGCGCCTAAGGCCGCTCGGGCCACACACTGTCACCGTGGCTCCAGCTCCAACCAGGGAAAATGGGGTTCAGAAGGCAGGTTCTGTGCCTTGCCCTTTGAACCTCCTACATCCTTAGTACATACGGGTTTTTAACTAATGAAACTTAACACTGTACTTAAAAGGCTGGTCGGCTTGAGTCGTAAACATGCTACTTGTTTGCCAGGGATCAAGGCTCTCTACCTGGACATGTTCAATTGACATTTTCACAAGCATTTAGTCTTAACTAGTTTCATCAACAGGAAGCTCTAAAATTATATTGTATGAGCCCCAGGGATTTGTATTACATTAAAGACCCTTCTCAAGCCAGAGTCGTGGGTGCCCGGTAGGGTCTTGGCCACGGCCAGGCCACAGGTGTGAGCCAGGCCACCGCCTGCACCATAACATGCTCGGTGCTTACAGCGCAGTCTAGACACAGTCAGCTCTCACAAATACTTGCTCAATCAGAATAAATCCTGCAAAACTCTCACTTGGAGACATCAGGTTATGACACCTCTTCCTGCTTCTCCTCCCAGAAGTTCCTGGTAAAACCCAGGTCTGGCAGCAGGGGGCACACAGCCTGCAGCTCAAACCTGAGAGGGAATGGCACAAACTCCTACAGGGGTGGATTTAGACCAGGCCTCAAAAGCCTGAACTGCTCTGTGCTCCCCATGGTGATGGTGATGATGGCACCCCTAAGGCATGTGGCAGCAGGCAGAGGAAGCAGGTTTCGGGGCCTCAGAACCCACTGACTGAGTGCCTGAGAACTCCCTTGGGCGGAGGGGTGCACAGACACAGAAGAGAAGCCTCCCACAGCTGTCAGTCTCAAATGCTGCCCTCACCTCCGGCGTCTGGGGAAAGGGCTACAAAGCAGACAATCTTTATTCACAATTGGGATGGCAGAGGGGACATACCCCAGTCAGTCCAAAAGCAGACAGCACAGAGTATGGCCTAGCACTCATCCTCACCCAGCATGGTGTAAGGGTTTCTCGAGGCCAGGCTGGACCTGGGAGCTGAGGTGGGGGTGTCCTCATCCCCTTCCCCCTCCTCATCTGCGTCCCGGTCCTCCTCTCCCTCCTCCTCACAGGAGCTGCTCAGCTCTTCTTCTTCCTCCTCCTCCTCCTCATCACCTGCTGGCCCCACCCTGCCCTGCAAAGCCACCAGCTCCATGGTCTCTGGATGAGACTCCCAGGTGCCTGTAGAACCAAAACAAGAAAAAGATCAGAGAAGAGTTTTGAATAAAGGACTAAAGCTGGAGAAAGGTGGGGAAGAAGCAAAGACTAAGAAGAGCAACAGTTTGAAGCGTCATGCATCCTTCATCCCTTCCCGTGTGCTGGGCACTGACGCTCTGCACACGTTCACTCCGACTTCAGTCACCACCTTGCAGGGGCGACTAGCACCCTGGTTCTGCAGATGAGAACGGCCTCCGAGACATTTAGGAAAATAGAGCTGGCCGACGAGTGCAGAATCCAGGTTTGCCCTCGGCTCTGTGGCCACAAGCCCACCCCCTGGGCCCACACTGCAGGGGGGGAAGGCACACTGGCGGGCCGACCTTTCTGCTGGGCGTAGCCGGGCGGGTGGAAGCACAGGCTGAGGCGGCCGTCCAGCGCCAGCCGCAGGAGGCTGTTGGCCGCTCTGTACACGTCATTCCGCGCAGCCCTGGCCGTCTTGTAGCCACGTTTCTCTGCCCAGGCTGAAGGCAGAAAGAACCATGTTTAGGGAAGCTGTGAACCCCACTGCCCTAAAACAGTCTTTCCAGTTTTCCCCAGAACATTCCAAGCCAGAGATTTTACTGCCCCTAAGACAGAAATCTAGGGTGGATGGCAGAACCTCTGAGGAGAGGAGGGGCCAGGGCAAGGTAAAGGGCAAGGGGAGGAGCCAGGCACAAGAGCCCACCTTCACAGATGTCCCAGGCACACCAGGGGTGTTCTGCTGAGGGGTGCTCAGCCTCTGGGTGGCGCAGGTGGAGCAGGACCTGCACAGGTATTCGGGAGGCCAGGTAGCCCACAGCGGTGTAGGGCTCCTGGATCTGAGCAATGGGGTAGATCCCTGCCAGCACCTGAGGGGAAAGGAGCCCTCAGCACCTTCCTTGATCTCCTGCCTCCGCCCTCCTGCCTCCGCCCTCCGCCCTCCGCCCTCCGCCCTCATACCTGCAACTGCTTGGGCAGAAGGGAGGGGAATATGAGGCCCGGGCAGTCACAGAGCTTCACAGAGGGGGTCAGAAAGTAGGTCTGGAAGTAGCGGGTGTGGCCCGGGGTTCTGGAGACACTCACGACCTTCCGCCCCACCAGCCCATTGATCAGTGAGGACTTGCCCACATTGGGGAAACCTGAGAAAAGCAAGGAAAGTTAACACCTGGCAGATCTCACTCTGTGATGGGAAGGACGTGGTGCCTGCCGTAGCTAGAGATAAAAGAGGAGCTCAGGCTCAGAAATCAAGGAAGTGGCTTCACACTGCAATTATAAACCAGGCTCTGCACTGCTGGGGCTGAATCCTGCCCTCCCTCTTACCAGCTTGTGACCTCCAGAGAACTGAAAACGGTCTGAGCCTGTTCCCTCATTTCACAGCACAGATACCTCCAGCCCCAGAGCGGCCAAGGCTGGCTGAGACAGACACCGCTGCGTGGGGTCGGTGCCTGCAGGGGCTCAGCGCCCCCTCCTAGTGAGACACGACCTCATGGCTAACCCAAATTCTCCAAGGAGGGGCCTGCAGCCCTGACTCACTGCCCCTCATCATGGCCATGCCTTCCCTCCGACTTCAGGGTCTTCACAGGTCAGCACCCTGGCCTCACGGTGCCAGGATGTCCTTTCCGAAGGTTATTTCCTCCACCCGACCTGACTCCGGGGCTCCTGACTCTGTGATCATGGCCTGGGCCAGTCACTTCACACTCCAAAGTCTCAGCTGTAAGCATCCCTCTCTGGCCTGACAGCCACCTTCCCAGGCCATTCATTCTCATCCTGACTTGAGCACAGGAACACTAGTCAACACCCAGCTCATGTCCTCACTTCCCTCTTTCCCAACTTTGACTCCATGGTCCCATTCTACAGCCTTCAAGTCCCCAGCACAGACCCTGAACTCCCTGGACCCGCCTCTCTCCACCTGACTCACCTGGCAATATCCCACCATGTAAAATGCAGCTCTGTCCACCCAGCACATCTCCCACAGCCGACCGCAGCTCGGAAGACACGGCGCCACGCTGACTTCAAGCCACAGACAAGCACAGTGGGGAGGCAGGGACAAGTGACCTTCCACTTACAACACCCACCAGCCCCATTTCCTGTCCCCTTTACAGTGAAACTCCTTCAAACACTTGTCTGGCCCAGTGGATTGAGCATCGTCCCATGGACTGAGAGGTCCTGGTTCGATTCCTGGTCAGGGCACATGCCGGGATTGAGGGCTTGATCCCCAGTAGGGGCATGCAGGAGGCAGCTGATTGGTGTGTCTCTCTCACATTAATGTTTCTCTCTCTCCCAAAAAATTGATAAAAATGTATTTTAAAAAAACCACTTGTTTATTTTTGGTCACCACTCGGTGCCATCTTCTTTATGACTATAAACAGCACACTCTCCTCCCTGTCTCCTCTCAAGGTGCACATGTACACGTATGTCTCTCTCCCTCTCTCAAACTCTCGGCCCTTCTTTTGCTTCTTTTTTTTTTTTTTTTGTACATGCCCCTAGCGGGAACTGAACCCAGGACTCTGGTCCGCAGGTCGATGCTCCAACCGCTGAGTCAAACCGGCCAGGGCTCTTCTTTTGTTTCTATAATTTGTTTCCTGGGCCCATTTCTTCTACAGCTCACTTCTAACTCTGTGACTTTCTAAATTTTCTTTTATGGTTTGAGGAAAAAAAAACTGTAACATACACAAAAATGGGTAGAATGTAAATAAGTCCCGTATCACCCACTCCTGGGCCCAGTGTGATGCACACCCTCAGAGGCCCCATTTCCCTTTCTTTTTTTGTTAATCCTCACCCAAGGATATTTTTCCACTGATTTTTTAAAAATAATGTGGATGGTGGGGAGGGAGAAAAAGAGAAACATCCGCATGAGAGAGACAGATCAATTGGTTGCCTCTCACACAACCCTGACCGGGGCTGGGGATGGAACCCGCAGTCAGGTGCATGCCCTTGACCAGGAGTGGAACCAGCAACCCTTCAGTGGTCAGGCTGATGCTCTAACCTCTGAGCAAAACCGGCCAGGGTGCATTGTCCCTTCTGGATCATAACCCTCTTGCCCTGTGTGAACCTTACCTTGAGTTGTAAGGGGTTCCATTGCTTACGTTTCCTTTTAGTTTTATGACCTATGTATTCCTGAACCACGCAGTCTAATTTTGCAGCTTTTGAAGTTTACACAAATGGACTTGTGAACATGAAAACGCTGTCTAGCTCCCGTCTCAACACTATGCGAGGCTCCGCCACACTGCCCACGCCCACTGGCCCACCCCATCTGGTTCCTGTCCTCCCTCCACAGAAGCCACTGCTGCTCGCGCCCCGAGCCCACTGATCAAGACTCTGCTCGCCTCACTCGACCGGTCAGGACATCTGACACAGCTGAGCCCTCCGCTCCTCTCCAAACACTGTTCTCCCGTGCCATCCAGCACACCGTCTCCTCCTCCTCGCCCACGCTGTAAATGCAGGTTTGGCCTCCTCTTTCCACCTACCTCCTCTCCCACATCTCATTCAATCCATGACTTTAAGGACCATTTACACCCACCAGTGGCTCCCCAAATTCAAATCTCTAGTTCTCTGCCCTAAATTCCAGGCTCATATATCCACTACCTACCTACTCAGTGTCTCCACTAAGGATGTCAATTTTTTTATCTCAAAACTAAATTCTGAATCCCCGCCCCACCCCTCTGGCGGGCTCCGCTCCACCTTCCTGCCTCGGCTCCGCCTTCCTGCCTCGGCTCCGCCTTCCTGTCTGGCATCACAGCAGCTCAAGGCAGACCTGGAGCGCGCAGCCACCCTCATGTGCTCTCTGCTCCACTCTCGCCTGCCCCCAACATCTATTGTCCAAGCCCCTGCTCAAAGCCCACCTCTGGTTTCCCATCAGACTTAGAATAAACCCAAAATGCCTTCTCTCAGCCACGGGACCTTACATAATGTGACCCCTGGCGACCTTTCTAGCCTCATCCCCAATTCTCTTCTCTGACTCCAATACTCCGGTCCCCCTGGCTGGTCCCACAGTCGACAAGCTCAGTCCCACCTCTAGACCGGCTCTCTTACTGACCCCCTGGGCCTAGAGGCCCTTTCCGCTCGCCTCCAACAGCCACTTCTCTTCATCATCCTGGAGTCTTCCCGGGAGTCTTTCCCAGAGGACCCCTCCTCTTTAAGCTGCTCTATCCTCTTTCATTGTCCGCAAATAATATCATTTCAAATGATAGCTCAATTTATTCACAAGAAAACCAGTTCCATGAAGGTAGGGGCTTTTCTGCCATTTTCACGGCAGCACCCCCTGCACCAGGCCCTGGCACCCCGTGCTCAGGAGGAATGAATGAATGGAGCTGGACGGAAATCCACGCTCAGGGCTGCCTGCGCCACAGCAGATGCTCACCGTCACCCCCGGAACACGAACAAGTCAGTGCACAGGCCCAGGGGAGGGCACAGGGCCTCCTAGGAGGGAGGGCTGGGCTCAAAGGCAGGAAAGGGACATGAATGGAAAAGAGAGCAATCTGTCAGCAATCAGGAAAGTTTTTCCCTAGACAAAAAGGAGACTGAAAGATAAATCAGTAGCATTTCCAAGGTGCTAACCACTCAACTTCTCTGCTGTCCCTGATTTCTTCTAGGCTGGGCCCTTTCTGGTTCCAATAACACCTCAGTACCACAACTTTGCCAAAGTCACTTCTCACCTCTCCCACCAGAAGTGAAAAGGGGCCTTGGGCCTACTCAAGACTCTCTTTTCTCCCCCACCACAAACAGACAAATCTCTGGACTAAGGGGAGAGTCTTGCCAACAACAGACTTAAAGGGTTAAGATGCACAAAGAAACTAACATTTGCTAAGCTCCCACTATGGACTAATCACTACAAACGGAACAGAAAACACATGTAAGTCATTTAGAACAGTGCCTGGCACCTATTGTCAAATTTTAACAACTATTACTCTTATTGTCACCATTAGTCAGGCTTTGATAGGTTCTCTCTATACTCTTCCCATCATTCCTCACGTCTGTTCTTTTACGTGGGTATCACTGTCCTCATTTCAAAATTCAAGTACCTAAGACTCAGGGTGAGTCAATACTTGCTCAAGATCAATAACAACTGAGAAGATGTGGACTTGAACTCAGGCCATGATCCTACTACAGTGGAGAGACTGCAGGGACTGGAGCCCAGTGAGACCTGGTCAGTTTCTCTCCTTTCAAATGTCGAGGCTGCCCTGCACGCGCCACCACTTCCTTACCCACACAGCCGATGGTCACCACCCCGTCCTTGTAGCGCTCTTGGGTTGGGCCGGCTGGCTCCATGGTCGAGTCAGTCTGCTGCTCCACCAGGACTGCTGGCCCGTCATCCTCTTCCTCCTCCTCACCAGAGCCATTGCCCCAGGTGGCCCCAGCCACATCCCGGGCAATCTTCTCCTGCCAGCTGCTCAAATCCACTGCTCGGGAAAGGAGAAGACGAACAGGGCTCTCCCAGGGCCACCACACGTTATGGCATGACCAGGATGGCCCAGCTAGTGCGGCTGATGCCCTCTGGAGGTGGACAGTGACAAGCTGCACAGCTGGTGACTCTCCCTAGCCTTCACTGACCCCACCCTAGAATCACGCGCATTTCTCTGTCTGAGTTTCCCAAAAAGTTCTGGGAACCCTGAAGGCAGCTACTCTAGGGCCTCTGCCTACCTGTTGCCTCTCCAGTCCCAACAAGTCAGTCTTCCATCCCTCCCCTGGGCCTCTTGCCTGTGTCCATAACAGAGGGGTTGACTTCAAGGAAGGTGAGCAAAACCACTCTGGACCTTGGGCCTCCCCCATGGTCTGCCACATCTCCCGCTAAGGGGCACAAACCTTTCCCCGAAGTGATGGCTTCACAGGCTCTCAGCAGCTGCTCTGGCCCCAGGGCCCGACCCCATCCTCTCCCCCGCCTCCGACTCTTCTTCAAGACTGAGATCCAAGGGTACAAAACGGTTAGCACATCCCATCTCTGCCACCACCCTCAGGTCCAAAGTCAGCTACCCCCTTATCAGCAAGCCTTTCTGTTCTCCCCTTTGTCCCCTGACACCCCACCTTCCCCTGCTGTCCTCCTCATTGCCCACTCACCACCACTCCGGTCTTGTGGGATGCGGGGGTCCCGAGGAAAAGAGGTAAAAAGGACAATATGGAGCTGGGGAAAGTGTTGGTGGAAATAATGCTTCCAGGCAACCACGAGAGCCGGCGGGGCCAGATCCACCTTGTTCAGGACCAGCACCAGGGCCAGCCCAAGTTCTCCAGTCACGTACTCATAAAGTGCTGGTGGGAAATTCACAACCTGGGACAGGGCGGTAAAGGGATGAGCAATAAGAGGTCAACTCAGAGTTCTCTGCCTCTAGCTCCCCACTCAGCAGGCACAGCTTGGAGGCAAGATACTGGTGGTAGCAAATTCTGGGGCAAATAGGATAAATAAGCCAAACTGAATTATAAAGACAAAACAGAGGTAAGTTATACCTGTGCACTTGTGTAGGAGGGTGTGCACAGGTTGCTGAGGACCTCCACCCTAAACGTACCCCACAGACCCCCATCTCCCCCTGGAGGACAACAGTAAAGAGGCAGAGGAAGCTCACACAAGGTCATCCAGAAGCAGAGTCTAGAGCAGTGGTTCTCAACCTTCCTGATGCCGCGACCCTTTCATACAGATCCTCATGTTGTGGTGACCCCCAACCATAAAATTATTTTCATTGCTATTTCATAACTGTAATTTTGCTACCGTTATGTCTTAGGTGACCCCTGTGAAAGGGTAGTTTGACCTCCAAAGGGGTCGCGACCCACAGGTTGAGAACCGCTGGTCTAGAGCCTTAGCTGCCACCCGGCGTTCCAGGTGAGTCCTGTGCTCACTGATGGGGCAGAGCAGAGGGCAGAGCTCCACTCTGGGACTTTCTACTGGTTTAGCTATGCTGAGCTGAGAAACAGGATATGCAGATTTTCATCAAAGAAATAACGGAGAGAAGGCCAGGGGAGGACTGACAAGCTATGACCCTAATGAATAAAGAACTGCATCCCTGACTGCAGACATCAGCACAGGGTAGAGGACATTGAAAAGGAAGGAGAATACCTCTGTCTCCCAGCTCCTGCCTCTGCTCTTGACCCCCCAAAAACTCTTCCTCCCTCCTCCTGCTTGCCCAGCCTTATCCCAGTACTCACTGGATGTCGGACATCAGTGATAAGCAGGACAATGTCAGACATCTCTAACACTCGCCACAGTTGCCTCCATGTCTGAAAAGACAAAGTCAATGGAAGAGAATCTGAGCTTAGAGTCCCTTTCCTGCCTGACCACAGACCAACTGGACCTTGGGTCACTATGCCCCACTCCTGTCCCCATTCCATTCTCACCTCCAGATTGTGCTCAAAGTAGCTAAGCTTCTCTGAGGTGAAAGCCCCATGAATCTTCCCAAGATACTCCTGAAAGCTCCGTTCCTCCTGGCTCATTAGTTGCTCCTTAGACATCTCATAGCTCCAAGGGGGACGCCGTGGAAAGTCCAGCACTGCAAAATCAAGAAAAATCCAAGTAAGTCTGACTCCAGGGTGCACCCCAGAGCCCTCCTTCCTCAGTCAGCTCTCGCTCTTCCACACTCCTTCCCTCAGGCAGTACCTGTGCGAAACTGCCGAGTGCTGAGCTCTCGCTCACCTGAACCAGGCTGGTAGACCTCCTGGATGTCCAGCTCCAGCATTTCAGTACTGACCGGCTGTAGCACTTGCTCCCGGGCTGCTCTCTTTCTCTTCTCCACCTCCTCCCGGCTGTCCCGTTCAAAATGCAGCCGGTATCTATCGGACAGGGACCATGGCATCCACCGCAATCATATGGCCACAAACTTCCCTCTTACGCAGACAACTTCGCTAAGCTTTCGCTGAGTCGGCCCTCCCCCCATGTCCCTCTTTCACGCAATACTGGCCCTTCTAAAGCCAAACTCTCCACCCCTCGGGCAGAGAAGATTGTGCTCGGCTCCCATGAGCCCAGCGGCCTGCGGAGAACCGTGGCATCCTAGCCCGACCACCCGCCAGAGCAAGCGGCTTTCCCGCAACGCGCTGACTTCCTGGTAGGCGGGGAAGGCCCACTCTCACCGATTTGGGTCAAAGCCTCGCGGGCCCAGCCCCTGGGAAGGCTGCTGGTTGAGCCTGCGGATGTGATGGGTCACAGACTCCCCGTCCGAGGTGTCGGTCTGCTCCTCCCGCCGCTCCCGGCTCCCGCTGCGGCTGTTGGAACTGGATCGCAGCCCATCTTGAAGCCCTGCGGGGAGGAGCCGGTGACGCCAGGGCTGGCCTGCTCTCGGGGGCCGAACGATCCCCTCCCGGGTCGGCCCTGGCTCCCCCTCACGCCACCCCACTTCTTCTGAGGCCCGATCTTGCCAGCCACCCCGCTCAGGACCCTCTTGGATGAGCACAGGGGCAGCCAGTCCTCCTCCAGGGATCTGCGGGGATGGCGCCCGTCGGAGCAGGAGGGATTCCCTTCCCCCAACTCTCCATTCTTCCCACCCCTTTCATGAGGGGTGCAGGGGTGAGAGAGCCCCTCCACGGTCGCCCTCGCGCACGGGCGCGCGGCCACCTCCCCTCCCATGCCCCCCAGAGGTGCGGCGGGCACACCCCTCCTTCCAGATGTGCCGGAGCTCGAGCCCCGCCCCCTCCTCTCGCTCCCGCACTTACCTCGCTTCCGCTCCCGCTTGTCCTGCAACTGCTTCTTCTTCTGCTTCACGCTGAAGGGCTTCTTCCTCGGCATGGCCCGGACCAGTCACCTGGCCCGCCCTCCGCCGAGCTCCGTTCGCTTCAACTGACTCCCCCTCCCGGGGCCGCCGGGCCGCCGGGGCCCGGACCCTCCAGGGGCGGGGCTGGCCGGTGACGTCAGCGGGCGGGCCGGCCGACTCGCCCCAGTAGCCGGGCTGGGAGGCGGACGAGTGGGAGGAATAGTCACTGCCCCCCGGGAGCGAGGCGAGACGCTGTGGGGCGGGCTCCCTGCACGTGAGAGCCAGTGGCACCGAGAGGGCGCAGGGCGGCGAGGGAGACGCGCGTGGGAGGACCGGGCTCGCTTCGTCACGGACGCTACCACCTCGCGCTCGGAAGAGGGGGACGCGTGTCATCACTACCCTGCGCGGCTGGGAGGAGCGAGCCCTCACCTGGAGGGCGGCGGAGCGCGAGGCGGGCCCACCCCCCGGAGAGAGGGGCGTGCGCGCGCGGCTGCCCCCGCCCGGCTGCGCCGAGTGGGCCGAGGCGGCGCGGGCGGGGCCCGGTAGCTGCGTTACGCTGTGGGTGGGGCCAGGCGTCTGAAGCGTCCTGGGCGCCGCCCCGCCGGGACCCCAATTCCCGGGAGGAAGGATGAGAAGGAGCAGGTTTACCACCCAAAGAGCCAGCGCGGGCGAGGATGGAAACCCAGCTATGACCAGGGATTTGGGAGGGAGGTCAGAGGTCACGAAGTGGTGCCTGCGGCTGTTACCATAGTAACCGGGACCGGATGTGGCGATCCTAGGGCGCGACAGCCCTCTTCCCAGACCTTCTAGCCCGAGCCTGACGACTCTATTGCACCCTGAGCGGCGGGTCTGGAGCCTTCTCCGCCGAGGGGAGAAGCGCGCGGTTGGGGAGCACTCATGGAAACGCCGCGAAGGCAGGCTGCAGATTGCCGCTGTGCCTGGCAGAGACGGAGGAAGTAGCTGACGTAAGGAAAAGCCGCACAAAGCCCCCACAGCCTCCTGAAAGTTAAATGGGGGGCCTCAGCCTCCCGGGCCACCGCCCCCCGGAAGCGGAAACAGAATCAAGCGTGCCCCTTCCTCACTGCCCTCCAAATCCCGCTGCAGCCATAGCCGCAACCACGATGCCCAAACGGAAGAAGCAGAACCAGCAACAGCCGCCGCCGCCGCCGCAGTCCCCAGTGCCAACGCGGGAAGAGACGGGAGACGGAGACGACGGGAGTCCTCTCGGTGAGGAGCCGGGAGGCGTGTGCACCTGCCGCCAGCCGGTGGGGGCGAGCGCTTGGGGGCCGAAGGGCGCGGGGAAGGGGCTCCGACGGAAGGAGGAAGGGCGCACGCGCTCGGACGGGTGGGGGCGTGGACGGCCTTTCCCGGATGGAGCTCTGAAGGAGTTCTCTCACTTAAACCCTCAGCCTCAGCCCGGCCCCGAAGCCTTTCTAGAGAAGGCTGGGGAGGAGAGGCCAAGGAGCTCGTGTGCGCAGCCACAGACTGTCAGGGGCGAGGGGCCCCAGAGAGATGGCAGGTCGCAGTGACTGGGATGAGAACTTGTGGCCGCACGTTCACAGGAAATGTGGAAGTGTATCCTTCTCAACCCCTGGGGGTAGGGGCGGCTATCTGAGCTGCCAGCAGTTACAGAGAGGGGTTGGATTCTCAATGGATGTTTTGGATAGCAACAGGGCCAGGGGAAGAGAAAATTGTAGGTGTTCTTCGCGCATTATCCCCTTTGACCGAGTCTCTACATTTTGCGAATCCTGAAAACTTTTGCAGATGAATGGGCTGAAAATTCCTAACACTGCTAAGAATATACCTGGTTTTAGTGGTTGGATTGAGAAATGAGTAGTACAACCAAAATATAAGGAAAGGATCATCAGTCCCTTAGTTCATTTTAATGACCATATATTTGTGTCTACTCTTAGGACCACCCAGTCTTCTGGGCCCTCCCCCAATGGCCAATGGAAAACCTGGTGACCCCATGTCAGGTGAGGAGGAAGGGGCCCTAGTCCTTTGATTAGGTCCTGGAGAAGGGAACAAGGGAGGGACTAAAACCCAGGAATGACTTAAAATCAGAAGATCAGGAAATCAGTACCTAAATGGAGAGATGCTGTGTATTCACAGATTGAAAACTCTGTGTTGTAGATTCAATGCATTCCCAGTTTTAATTGCTCTTTTTTTGTGGAAATAAACATTCTGCATTATTCTATGGAAACACAGAGGATCAGGGTAAGAGTGCAAAGACAGTCTTGAAGTGGGAGGGTTATTGTAAAGCTAAGTTATAATGATGTGGTGTTGGCAGAAGGGTAGACGTGTCAGAACTGCATAAAGGGTCCGATAACAAGCCCACACATATTTGGACACTTCATTTATGGTTAAGATGGGACTGAAATAGTGGTCTTTGCAGTAAATGATGCTAGATATTCATGCGGGGGAATGAAATTTGACCTCCTATTCATACCATATGCAAGCATCAATTCCAAGTGGACTCTATATCTAAGTGTAAAAACTAAAATAATTCTACAAAATATATTTCGTGGTCTTGGAGTAGAAAGAGTTCTTACACAGGAAACACATGCTAACTGTAAAAGAAAGATCTGTAAACTGAACTATGTTAGAAAATATAAACTCCTATTAATCAAATGACACCATTAAGAAATTAAGAAAGTAGAAGATACTTGTAGCAAATGTAACCAGTAGAGAGCTCATATCTAGACTACATAAAGAACTCTTCTGGACAACCTGTTAGAAAAATGGGCAAAAGATCAGAATAGCCACCTCATAAAAACCAAAACCTAAATGACCAAAAACATGTGAACAAGAACATTATTAGTCTACAAATAAATGCAAGATAAAAACACACCACTTTGAAATTGAAATTCTTTTGTACTGTTGGTGGGATTGTAAAATGGTATAATCACTCTGGAAAACAGTATGGAGATTGCTCAAAAAATTAAAAATAGAACTACTGTATGACCCAGCAGTTCCACTTCTGGGTATATATCCAAAAGAATAGAAAGTAGGATTTTGAAGAGATATTTGCACATCTATATTCATAGCAGCACTATTCACATTAGCCAAGAGATGGAAGCAACCCAAATGTCTGCTGACAGATGAGTAAACAAAATATGGTATGTTCATACAGTGGAATATTATTCAGCCCCCCCCAAAGTAAGAAAATCCTGTCACATGCTATAGTATGGATGAATCTTGAGGTCATTACGCTAAATGACATAAACTAGTCACGAAAAGACAAATACTATATGATTCCACTTATATGAGGTATCTAAAGTAGTTAAATTCATAGACGCAAAGTAAAATGGTGGTTGCCGGGGGCTGGGTGGAGGGGGGAAAGGACAGTTGTTTTGTAGCTGTAGAGTTTCAGTTTTGCAAGATGGAAAAAAAAAAGGTTTTGGAGATCTGTTTCACAACAATGTGAATATACTTAACACTTAAAAATGGTTAAGATGGTGCCCTGGTCAGTGTGGCTCAGTTGGCTGGGCATTGCCCTGTGCACGCAGAGGTTGTCAAGGTACATTCCCAAGTTGCAGGCCTGGTGGGGTCATTTGGGAGGCACTCAATCGATGTCTCTCTCTCCCTTCTCTCTCTAAAAAATCAATAAACTATTCCTTTTTTTTTTTTTATCCTCACTCGAGGACATTTTTTCATTTTTTGTTCAGATAGAGTGGGGAGGGAGGGAGGGAGAGAGAGAGAGAGAGAGAAACATCCACGTGAAAGGGACACATCAAGTGGCTGCTACCCGCACGACCCAACCAGGACCTGAGACAAACTGCAACCGAGGTACGTGCCCTTAGCGGGAACCAAACCCGGGTCTCTCTGGACCACAGGCTGACGCTCTACCGCTGAGCCAAACCGGCCAGGGCATAAACTATTCCTTTTTTTAAAAAAGTAGTTAAGATGGCAAGCTTTACGTTACATGTTTTACCACAAGTTTGATAAAAAACAAACTTTTCACACTCAGCAGAATGCTAAAAATGAAGATTGACAATACCCAATGTTGTCAATACTAGGGGACAAATGCTGGTGGGGATATAAATTGGTACAAGCACTTTGGGAAAAGTTTGATTTTATCTATTAAACTTGAGCATACATATATACTCTAGGACCCAATAATACCTCTGTTAGGTATAGACTCAACAGAAATGCATACATATGTTAACAAAGACTTGTATAAAAATGTTCATAGCAGCATTTCTCGTTATAGCCCCAAACTGGAATCCACCCACATGTCCACCATCAGTAGAATGGATAAATAAGTTGTTGTGTGTGCATGCAATGGGACACTACACTGCAATGAAAACGAACGAACTGCTGCTACAGGCAACCTGGATGAATCTCACAAACATGATGTTGAGCGAAAGGAGCCAGACACAAAAGAATGCAGACTGTATGATTCCACTTATGCAAAGTTCAAAAACAGGCAAAAACTAACCTATGGTGCTAGAAGTCAGGACAGTGGTTACCTTTGGGGAGGAGGGTGGAATAGTGGGGGGCACGGGGGGGTGACTTCTGAAGTGTTAATGAAGTCCTATCCCTTCACCTGGGTGGTGGAAACACAAATGTGTTTACTTCAGTGATAACTGAGTTGTGCGCTTGAAGTTGGTCTGTTTTTTTGTATGTACAACGTACTTCCAAAAAAAAAAAAAATCAGGGCTTCTTCAGTAGGATTAAGTTGGCCATTGATCACCTGTCCATGGTTCTCTCTCTCTCTAGCTCTTCACAGAGGTCCTCCAGGATCGAGGGGACTGATGATTCCACCGCTGCTGAGTCTCCCACCTCCTCCCCGGGGCAGAGGCCCAGTTTGGGGAGGCTTAGGCCCCAGGTTTGGCCCATATGGTCGTGGTTGGTGGGGGGTCAATGCTGAGCCTCCTTTTCCTGGGCCAGGACATAGTAGTCCCTCTAGGGGAGGTTTTCTCAAAGAACAGAGACATCCTCGAAGGCTCAAAAGCTGGTCGCTCATCAAGAATACCTGCTCCCCCAAGGATGAACCCCAGATTATGGAAGGTGGGCCCATTTTTTTATGCCTGTATACATTTAATACCCATCAGTCTCAGAGTGACCATGACTCTTCTCTTTTGGATTGTCCTTTGTCCTCCTGAAGTGGTAGTAGCCCTGAATGTGTTTTTTCCCGTGAGAGAGACTGCCATTCCAGAGTATCTGAAATGGTATGGAGGAGGAAGTCTGACTGCCCTCTCGGTCTTTTCTTTTTTTCTTCCTTACTCACATTTTATTTATTTATTTGTTTGTTTTTATTGAGGGGGGCCCTGAGGCCCCCCCTCCCTGCTCCACCCCTCCTCCCACTGGCTACTCCCCACCCCAAACTCGCTGGGGCCGCTGCTCCCTCTGCCCCAGTCCCCGCCTCCCAGCTCCTCCCGGGGTTCACCTTGACCCTGAAGGGAGACGTGGGGTACCAGCTGGGCCGCCCACAGGAGACCCCGACCCCCAGCAGCGGAGAAAATGGAGTCGGAGAGAGAGGTGGGGGATGAGAGGGAGGGAGGAGGGAGCCTCACTCACATTTTAAATCGCCCTGTTTTCACTTGTTCACAGACAAATCTGACCGCCCTGTCTGCCGACACTTTGCCAAAAAGGGCCACTGTCGATATGAGGACCTCTGTGCCTTCTACCACCCGGGCGTCAACGGACCGCCCCTGTGAGACCATGCCTTCCTGTCCGGGCGGGAGGCGCCCTCTGTGGCCTGGCGGCTGTGTTCCCTGCGGCCCTCTGGCAGCTGCTGTGGGGCTGCTCCACCACCCCTGTCCACCACCTCCCCCATTTGAGGTCCAGAGTTGTGTTTCATCCTGGTGCGCACTGTCCACTCTTTCTGCTAATTCAGCCTCCAGAGACTGGCCTTCAGGAGCCCATCTTTGCTCTCTCACTGCCTCCTGGATCCTCACCCCCTGGCCAGTTGCTAAGCAGGAAACTTACTTGGTGCTGTTTCTTGTGCACCTGTCCACCGACACCCAGTATTGCCTCGAATCCTGAGCCCTGGAGCAGCTCCCACCGTTCCCTCTGGCTGCTTGTTCTAAGTCTTCTCTGTGATAACCCTGACCCCCGATGTTGGCAGCTGCTCTGGGAGACTCACCAGGTTGTCTGACCTGGGTCAGGTTTGGATGACTCTACAGACTTCCTTCCTGAAAGGCCAGTCTCCCTGCTTTTGGATTTTGTAGTGTCGCTGTCAGTAGCCTGGCCCACTGCCATGGTCTGTGATCACTGTGCTTTGTGAGCGTGCGTCCCCTGTGGCCTTTCTCAGTGTCCGTGGCATTCTGTGGCTCCCCCACACTAGGGTATTTCTGCCAAAATGAGTGAGGCTCTTGGTGCCCTCTAGGCTTTCCCCATTTCCCAACACGGAGAATTGTGAAACTTTCCACAAAACTGCCTCCCTGGCCGCCCCTCCCTTCTGGTGTCACATCCCAGGTTTGACACAGGTCCCTGGAATGTGCTCTGAGGCCTCTGGTGGGCCTGCCCTCTTTCCTCTGCAGCCCATTTTGGTTAGACTGCGTCATTGTGAGGCCACCAGCCCTCTCGTTTGAATTCTGTGGCTCTCCACCTGGCCTGTCTTTGGGTGGAACCTGGACAGTCCGTCGTCCTCTCCCGACCTCCGTCCCTGGTTGTTTTCTGTGAAAACGGCAGTGAGCAGGCTCAGCCCTGAACTGGCCCTGAGGAAATGGGTCAGGAGTTGTGTGGGCAAGAGGGAGGGACAAGAGCTGTTGGAGAACTGAAAATGAATTTTTCTTCTTTTTAACATTTTTTATATTAGTAATAAATGCAGTGGAAACAAGCATTTTCTTTACTCCCCGTGTTCCAGTCATCTCTGGAGGGCAGATGAAGCTGTTCTTGGAGTCCTGTGTTCCTCACCAGTTCATACGCAGTGGTGACGGAGAGGGCCGAGGCTTGGGCTTCTCCCGGGCTGAAGGGACAGTAAGGTCCCATGAACCGGACCAGGCTGCATTATGTTCAGGGGTGAACTTTTGTGGGCAAAAAGCAAAACCAGGTATCCATGGAGTAATTTTTATTATCATTATTATTATTTTCTTTATTGATTTTAGAGGAAGAGAGAAACACCAATGAGAGGGAACATCGATTGGCCACCTCCTGCATGCACCTCACTGGGGATTGGGCTCACAACCTGGGCATGTGCCCTCACCGGGAATCGAACCAGCAACTTCTTGGTGTATGGGTCGATGCTCAACCACACTGGCCGGGCATGGAGGAATTTACTTATTTATTTTCTTTAAATGTTTACTTCTTTTTTTTTTCTTTTTTTTTTAAATCCTCACTCGAGGACATTTTTCCATATTTTGGTCAGATAGAGTGGGAGGGAGAGAGAGAGAAACATCGACGTGAAAGGGTTACATCGAGGGGTTGCCATCCGCATGATCCAACCAGGACCGGGGACAAACTGCAACCGAGGTACATGCCCTTATCAGAAACCGAACCCAGGTCTCTCTGGACCGCAGGCTATGCTCTAACCACTGACCCAAACCAGCCAGGGCTCTTTTTTTCTTTATTAATCTTGAAGGGAGAGGAAGAGAGAAACATCAATGAGAAAGAACATCAGTTGGCCTCCTGCATGACCCCCACTGGGAATCGGGCCCACAACCTGGGCATGTTCCCTGACCGGGAATCGAACCAGTGACCTCTTGGTGCATGGGTCAACACAACCACTGAGCCACACCAGCCGAGTCATGGAGTAATTTTTAAACATTTCTCTGTGTGTAGGTTTGGTGTTTGTGGAGTGGTAATGACAGAGCCGTCTTTCAATAAATGTCGAGTGCCTGTGGGCCAGGTAATATTCTAGGCACTAGAGGTGACTGAGAGCCTAAACCAGTGAATTGAAAATGCACAGGGGGAGCCGTGTTCATCAAAAAATGACAAATATGTGTCAAGTTAGACCTGTCCGTAGTGCTGTAAAGGGGAGGCGTGAAGAAAGGGGTAGTATGCGTTGAGGGGAACCTCAGAAGATGACAACAGGCAAGCTTGAAGGACAAGCCTGCGGTGCTGTGGGGGAGGAGTCCAGGCGGAGTAGGAGGGGAGGCAGAAGAAAGCAGCTGGGCCACAGGGCCTTGCAGAACAAGGGTTAGGGTCTTCTTAAGAAAGAAGCCTTAGAAGAGTTTCAGGCAGGTTCACAGATTGTATTGGTTTTTTAAAAAGAACTCAACGTGGAGACCTGTCCAAGCTTGGGGGTTAGGTTGGAAAGTTCCTTCAGTAATCCAGTGGTTTGCAGTGGTCGCGTCGCCGTGTATAGTGGAGTCGGAGGAGAGTGGGTTCTGGAAACGAGGTCAGAATGAAAAGTATTTTAGGGTTCTTGTAGTTCTGGCTCACATACCTAAGTGCCATTTTAAAAAGAAAGGTATTGAGAAAAAACTAACTTCCTTTTGAAATGGTTGTGTCTGAGCTGCCTTTTTTTTTTTTAATCCTCACCTGAGGACATTTTTCCATTTTCTGTTTAGATAGAGTGGGAGGGAGAGAGAGAGAGAAACGTCGACATGAAACAGACACATCGAGTGGCTGCCACCCGCACAACCCAACCAGGGCCAGGGACAAACTGAAACCAAGGTACATGCCCTTAGCGGGAACCGAACCCAGGTCTCTCTGGACTACAGGTTGACGCTCTAACCGCTGAGCCAAACCAGCCAGGGCTGAGCTGCCTTTTTAAAGACATCCAAGGAGAGGTACCAAGTAGATAGTCGAATATACAGGTTTGGTATTCAGAGTAAAACGAAGCATAGATCTGAGTTTTCTACATATAGGTAGTGGTTGAAGCCATGAGCATGGATACATTTATTTACTCTGTAAATATTAAACACCTACTATGGCCCAGTTTATCAGCTTTAAGTTCAGTTGTAACGGAAACCAACATTAGCCTTAAAGCAAGATAGAATTTTGTTTCTCAGAAGTCAAGAATTAGACAGTCAAAAAGATGTATGACAATCATGCCACCACAAGATCCCTGGTTATTACCTCCCCCCAGATTTCAGCTCTTCAGTTCCTGGGGTCAGACCCTCCTGTTCAGTCCAGAGCAAATCGCGTTTGCTAATGCATGCTCCAAGCCTCAGGATGGAGTAAGGGCGGAGCATGCCAGCTGCCTTGGAGGAAATTCCCCAAGCTGACATATAGCTCCTTAATTTATATGCTGTGGGCTGTGACAGTCCAGTGGTGGGGACTTTAGGCAGCCGAGTGCTGAGCATGGTGTTGGGCTTCCAGCTGTGAAAAAAGCTAGGACAGACACCCTCTGTCAGCCACTTCCCGCTAAAATTTTGGGATACAGTAGAAAGGAAGATAGTAAAATTGGCAATGCCTTTCTAGCCAAGACCACCAGAAACCTCCTATAGTCAAAGCTGGGTTTAACTAAAGTGATCTCATAAGAGGGTCAGGAATGACGGATGTAGGGTCTGTGTTAAGTGATGGGGAAAGAGTCGAGGAAGCGAGGATTTGTTCTGAATTGGGAGCTGTTGGGAAGTAGGGGCAATTCTGCGATTGCACATCTTAATAAATCTCATCTTGGAAGGAGGAATAAAACGTGGCTAAAGCTGTTACTTGGTAAAAAATAAAAAGAAATAGCTGTCACTCATGTAGCCAGTAGTTTAGCCAATACTGTTCAGCATTTTTCGGCATTTATGGCTTACAAAGTGACTGTTTCTGTTTGTGCTCAGACAAAGTTACAAACTTTGTTTACACCACTATCACAGAATGACCTCGTCTGCTGTTGGTGTTCTGCGAGTTTTACAATGAATGTGAGCACCACGGCCTGGCTGTGAGTGTCAGGTCATTTCCCAGTTGTCAGGGCCTGTTTTTCTCAAAAATAAATAATGATTACAGATTGTGATTAAATGGGGTGTTACACAGAGAAGAACAGTTGGGGGTTGCTTGAGACATAATGGACAATAAAAACCTGGCTGGAGTCACCTAGGAGGAGAATGTCAGGTTAAAAGAAGAGAGGCCCAGAACTCAGCCTTGAGGAAAGCTGAGATTAGTGGCCAAGTCAGGACAGATGAGGCTGGGCCAGACAAGGAAACAGGAAGGATGGCCAGAGAGGCAGGGAGGGAGCCCAAAGTACAGCATCTTCTGGTTGCTTGCTCTGTGCCAGGCACCATGCTAAGTCCTTTATATGTATTGTTATGTTTATGCCTCACCTTTATTCAATGAATACCATAGTGCCTTCTCTGAGCCTGGCACTGTTTTAGGAGCTGGTGGGTGTATCAGTGAAAAAGATAAAACCCTTCCGTTGCTTACAGTCTATTAAGGATGATCGACAATAATGGAACGTGTAATATAATCCTAAGTAATACATGCTTGAAGAAAAATAAAGTGAAGGAAGAGGCTGAAGAGTGACAGGTCAATACTACAACACATGGGGCTTCTTTGAGGAGGTAACATGCAAATAGAGGAATAGAGCCCAAAACTAAATAAGAAGGCAACCATATGAATATCTGGGGGACATGTATTCCAGGCATAGGAAACAGCAAGGGCAAAGGCCCTGAGGCAGAAATGAGTCTCAGTGTTTGAAGTAAAAATAGAAGACCAGTGTGGCTAGACTGGGAGATGAGATCAGGAAGTTTAACAGGGGCCAGATCATACAGAGCCTTGTAAGCCAAAGCAAAGCATTTGGCTTTTATTGTGAGTGAACTGAGCAAGTAATTTACATTTTAAAACACTGCCCCTGACTGGTGTGGCTCAGTTAGTAGAAGCAACATTCCGTACACCAAAAGGTCACAGGTTCAATTCCCAATGAGGGCACATACCCAGGTTTTGGATTTAATCCCTCATCAGGGTACGTATGGGAGGCAGCCAATTGATATTTCTCTCTGTCTCTTTCCATCTCCCTCTCTCTCTAAAGTCAATTAAAAACAAAACAAAAATAAATAAATAAAACTTACACTGACTGAAGGATAAACTCAAGAATGAGAATCACAGCAGGGAGACCAGCTAGGCCACTCCTACCTATAGTCCATGGGAAAGATGGTGGCTCGTTCTTGGGTAGAGATGGAGAGAAGTGGGCAGATTTAGGATGTGTTTTAAGGTCTCAGTTGATGGCAACTCATCTTTCTAGTTGCTCAGTTTAGAAACCTTGCAGTATCCTTAATTTGTTATATCTGACATCCAATTCATTAACCAAACCACTGGCTTTTTTTTTTTTTTTTTTTTCCAAACATATCCAGAAGTCAGTCCTGTCACCACCCCACTACTATCACCTGGTCCAAGTCACTGTCACCTCCTAACTGGTCTCCCTCCTTCTGCCACTCTGCCCTACTCCAGGCCCCTCAGTCTTCTCAGCATAGCACCCAAAGTCATCCTTTTAAAATGTAGGCCAGGTCAGGTGACTTCTCTGCTCATAACCTTGTAATGACTTCCATTTTCGTCAAGAGTAGAAACCAGTTTCTTCAGATGACCTAAAGGGCCCTTCCCAATCCAGACCCTGCTGTACTTCTCTGTTCAGCTCCGCAGCACCTCTGGCTCTTGCATGCCGCTGCAGCCACACTGACTCCTGTGTGCCAAGTACACCTGCTACAGAGTCACTCTACCTGTCCTCTGCCAGAGATGCTTTTCTGGAAATCCAGGGGCCAAAACTTGCACTTCTTCAAGGATTTGCTCTATTTCACCTCACAGGCCTCATGAACAGCCTATTTAGAACTGCAACCTGCCCTCCTGATACTTTTTTTTTTTTAATCCCTACCCGAGGACATTTTTCCATATTTTGTTCAGATAGAGTGGGAGGGAGAGAGAGAAACATCGACGTGAAAGGGACACATCAAATGGTTGCCACCCACACGACCCAAACAGAGCCGGGGACAAACTGCAACCAAGGTACGTGCCCTTAGTGGAAACCGAACCCGGGTCTCTCTGGACCACAGGCCGATGCTCTAACCGCTGAGCCAAACCTGCCAGGGCTCCTGATGCTTTTTAAAGTTTTTTTTTTTTTTTTTTGCTTTATTGATTTGAGAGAGAGGAAAGGAGAGGGAGAGAGAGATAGAAACATGGATGAGAGAGAACATCAATTGGCCACCACCTGCACGCCCCCCACTGGGGATCAGGCCCACAACCTGGGCATGTGCCCTGACCGGGAATCAAACTAGTGACCTCTTGGTGCAGGGTCGCCGCTCAACCACTGAGCCACACCAGCTGTGCCCTCCTGATACTTTTGACCTTGATCTATATTTCTTTTTTCCATAGCATTATCTCCCCTGCTACAAATATATTTTACTTGGTGATATCCCAAGAACCACCGTACAAGAGTACCTGGCACATCCTGTGCACGCAATGAGTACATTTCCCAGTTGAAGGAGTGAAGCAGGTGTGGCTGCTGATGAGAACAGGGGTGGAGAAAGGATCTTTCCCTTTTGGCCTAAGAATTTCTTTCCATTTTAGCTATTATTTTTTATTTATTTTAAATTATAGTCGACATACAATTTTAGTTTCAAGTGTACAACATAGTGATTAGACATTTTATATACCTCACTGCAATAAGTCTAGCACTCACCTGACACCATACATATTAACAGATGACTATGTTCCCCATGCTGTACTTTACATCCCCCGTGGCTATTTTTGTAACTAGAAGTTTGTCTTTATTTTTTAATTTAAAAAAATTTTTTTTTATTTTTTTATTTTTATCCCCACCCAAGGACATTTTTGCATTTATCTTCAAATAGAGCAGGAGGGAGAGAGGAATGAAGAGAGAGAGAGAGAAACATCGATGTGAGAGAGACACATCAAGTGGTTGCCACCCACACAACCCCAACCTGGGCAGGGGACAAACTGCAACCAAGGTACATGCCCTTAGCAGGAACTGAACCCGGGACTCTCTGGTTTGCAGGCCGAAGCTCTAACCGCTGAGCCAAACTGGCCAAGGCTCTTCATTTATTTATTTTCTTATAGGGAGAGAGAAATTTCCAGCTGCCTCCTGCACACCCCATAGAAGATCGAACCCAAAACCCAGGCATGTGCCCTAACTGGGAACTGGCAACCTTTCGGTGCATGGGACACCAAAGCAACTGAGCCACGCTGGTCAGGGCTGGAAGTTTGTATTGCCTAATCCCTTCCCCTTTTGCATCCATCCCCTCAACCCCTCTCCCTTCTGGCAACCATCAGTTTGTTCTCTAAATCTATGAGTTTGTTTCTATTTTTTACTTATTTATTTTTCCTAATTGATTTTAGAGAAAGAGGAAGGGAGAGGGAGAGAGAGAGAGAAACATCAATGAAAGAGAACAACAACTGGCCACTTCCTGCATGCTTCTCCCTCCCCCAGGGTATGGCCCACAACCTGGGCATATGCCCTGACTGGGAATCGAACCTGCGACCTGTTGGTGTATGGATCTACGCTCAACCAGTAAGCCACACCAGCCGGGCTCTATTTTGTTTTTTAGATTCCATGTATAAGTGAAATCATACATTATTTGTCTTTCTGTGTTTGGCTTATTTCACGTAACATAATACTCTAGCTTCGGTTGCAGTTTGTCCCCGGCCCTGGTTGGTCGTACGGGTGGCAGCCACTCGATGTGTCCCTTCACATCGATGTTTCTCTCTCTTCCTCCCGCTCTATCAGAACAAAGGATGGAAAAATGTCCTCGGGTGAGGATAAAAAAAACGAAAAAACAAAAACATAATATTCTAGCTTCATCCATATTGTCACAAATAGCAAGATTTCTTTTTTTAATCCTCACCGGAGGATCTTTTTCTATTTATCTTCAGACAGAGTGAGAGGGAGAGAGAGAGACATATCGAATGGTTGCCTCCCGCATGACCCCCACCAGGGCTGGGGACCAAACTGCAACCCAGGAATGTGCCCTTGACTGGAATCGAACCTGAGACTCTGGTCCATGGGCCAATGCTCTAACCATTGGGAAAACCAGTTAGGGCTGATTTTGGTTTTTTGCTGGTTTTTTTTTTTTTTTTATCCTCACCTGAGGACATTTTTTCTATTTTTTGTTCAGGTAGAGTGGGAGGGAGAGAGAGGAACAGAGAGAGAAAAACATCGATATGAAAGGAACACATCGAGTGGCTGCCACCCACACAACCGACCAGGGCCGGGGACAAACTGTAACCGAGGTACATGCCCTTAGCAGGAACCGAACCCGGGTCTCTCCGGACCACAGGCCGACGCTCTAACCGCTGAGCCAAACTGGCCAGGGCTTTTTGTTGTTTTTTAATGGCTAAGTGATATTCCATTGTGCCACATATTCTTTAACCATTCGTCCATCGATGGACACCCAGGTTGCTTCCATATCTTGGCTTTTGTAAACAATGCTGCAATGAACATGAATGGCGTAGATAAATCTTTTTGAATTACCGTTTTTGTTTTCTTCAGATAAATACCCAGAAATAGACTTACTGGGTTGTATGGTAGTTCTAGTTTTAATTTTTTTTTTTATCCTCACTCGAGGACATTTTTGCATTTATCCTCAGATAGAGCGGGAGGGAGAGAGGGAAGTAGAGAGAGAGAGAAACATCGATATGAGAGAGACACATCGAGTGGCTGCCACCACATGACCCTAACCAAGGCCGGGGACAAACTGCAACCAAGGTACATACCCTTAGCAGGTACCGAACCCAGGACTCTCTGGTCCGTGGGCCGGTGCTCTAACCACTGAGCAAAACCGGCCAGGGCTCTAGTTTTAATTTTTTGAGGAATCTTTATACTGTTTTCCATTGTGGCTGCACCAATTTACAATTCCACCAACAGTGCACTAAGGCTCCCTTTCCTCCGCATCATCACCAACATGTGTTTATTGATTTATTGATGGCAGCCATTCTGACAGATGTGAGGTAATATCTCATTGTGGTTTTAATTTGCATTTCTCTGATAATTAGTGACATTGGGCATCTTTTCATATGTCTATTGGCCATCTGTATGTCCTCTTTGGAGAAGTGTCTATTCATGTCCTCTGCCCAGTTTTTTTTTTTTTAAATATGTTTTTATTGATTTTTTAGAGAAAGAGGAAGGGAGAGAGAGAGAAACATTGATGTGAGAGAGATACATCAACTGGCTGCCTCCTGATCACCCCCTACTGAGGACTGAGCTTGCAACCTGGGCATGTGCCCAGACTGGGAATCGAACCAGGATCTCTCAGTCCATGGGCCAATGCTCAATTCACTGAGCTACATCGACCAGGCTCTGCCCAGTTTTTGTTTTGTTTTTTTAAATCCTCACCTGAAGATATTTTTCTATTTATCTTCCGATAGAGCAAGAGGGAGGGAGGAAGAGAGAGAGAGAGAAACATCGACTGGTTGTCACCTACATAACCCCAACCAGGACTGGGGACGAACTGCAACTGAGGTATGTGCCCTTGGCTGGAATCAAACCCTCAGCTCTTTGTTCTGCAGGCCAATGCTCTAACCTCTGAGCCAAACTGGCCAGGGTTTTGCCCAATGGTTTGTTTTTTATCCTCACCCAAGGACATTTTTTTTTTGGTTGTTGTTGCATTTATCCCCAGATAGAGCAGGAGGGAGAGAGGGGTGAAGAGAGAGAGAGAGAAACATCAATGTGAGAGAGACACATCAACTGGCCGCCACCCACACGACCCCAACCGGGGCTGGGGACAAACTACAACCAATATACATGCCCTCCGCAGGAACTGAACCCGGGACTCTCTGGTCCTCGGGCTGATACTCTAACCACTGAGCCAAATTGGCCAGGGCTCTGCCCAGGTTTTAATTGGATTGTTTTTGTTTTCTTTTTGGTGTTAAGTTGTGAGCACTCCTAATATATTTTGGATATTAATCCACTATTGAATATATCAATTGCAAATACCTTCTCCCTTTCATTTTTTATGGTTTTCTTTACTGTAAAAAAGCTTTTCATTTTGATGTTGTCCCATTTGTTTATTTTTGCTTTTGCTTCCTTTGGGGAGAAAAAACTTTTGTGTGTGTGTGTGTGTGTGTGTGTGTGTGTATAACTAAAAACAAGATCAAAGAGTTTACTGTGTATTTTTTATTTTTTGAGGTTTATGGTTTGAGGTTTACATTTAAGTCAATCCATTTTGAGTTTATTTTTGATATGGTATAAGAAAGTGGTTGTTTCATTTTTTTAAAATGGGTCTATCTAGTTTCCCCAGCACCATTTATTAAAGAAACTGTCTTCTCCATTGTATATTCTTGCCTCCTTTGTCATATATTAATTGACCATATAAGCATGGATTTATTTCTAGGCTCTCTGTTCTGTTACATTGTTCTATGTCTGTTTTTGTGCCAGTACCATACTGTTTTGATTACTATAGCCTTACAGTATAGTTTGAAACCAGGTAACATAATACAACTTTTTCTTCTTTCTCAAGATTGCTTTGACTATTTGGGGGTTTTGGTGATTCATATAAATTTTAGAACTATTTGTTATAGTTCTGTGAAAAATTTCATTGTTTTTTAAGTTCTTTTCAAAAATATATGTTTTTATTATTTTTCTTTCTTTTGTTCTTTTAAGAGAGGAGAGGAAGGGAGAGGGAGAGAGAGGAAAAAAAACACTGATGAAAGAGAAACATCCTGCATGCCCCCTACTTGGGGTGGAGCCTGAAACCCCAAACATTTTCCCTGACTGGGAATGAACTTGCCACCTCATGGTACATGGCACGTTGCCCAACCAAATGAGCCACACCGGCAAGGGCTCATTGGTGTTTTTATAGAGATTGCATTGAGTTTTTAGATTGCTTTGGGTATTATGGACATTTTAATGATATTAATTTTTTATATCCATGAGCATGGTATATCCTCTCATTTATTTGTGTCCTTTTTTATTTCTTTCATCAATGTCTTAGAGTATAGGTCTCATACTTATTTGTTTCTCAGTATTTTATTCTTTTTGGTACAATTGTAAATGAGATTGTTATCTTTCTGATAGTTTGTTATTAGTGTGTATAAATGCAACAGATTTTTGTATATTTATTTTGAATCCTTACACTTTGCTGAATCTACTTATTCTAATATTTTTTGGTGCATTCTTTAGGGTTTCCTGTATATAATATGTCATTTGCAAATAGAGACCGGTTTACTTTTGTCTTTTCAATTTGGATGCCTTTTATTTCTTTTTCTTGCCTAATTGCTCTGGGTAGGTCTTCCAGTACTATGTTCAATGAAAGTGGCAAGAGTGGGCATCCTTGTGTTGTTTCTGATTTTAGAGAAAAAGCTTCAGCTTTTCACCATTGAGTATGATCTTATCTGTAGGTTTGTCTCATATGGCCTTTATTATGTTGAGCTATGTCCCCTCTATAGGTGGTGCAATTTCTTGATGTGGGGAAACCTGGAAGAGACAAAGGTTTGAGAAGTAACAATAAGAGGTCAGTTTTTGTACATATTAATTTGAGATATCAGAGAACATGTTCAATAAGCAATTGGATTCCTGAGCCTGAAGCTTAAAGCAGAAGTTGAGGGCAGCAAGAGACATGTTGGGGGTCTTCATCAGTTATGGATGGCTTTTTTTTTTTTCTTTACTGATTTTAGGGAGAGGGAGAGAGAGATAGAAACATGGATGAGAGAACATCGATTGGCCGCCTCCTACACGCCCCCCACTGGGGATTGGGCCCACAACCTGGGCATGTACCCTGAGGGGGAATTGAATACGTGACCTCTTGGTGCATGGGTCGACGCTCAACCACTGAACCACACCATCCAGGCTATGGATGACATTTAAAGTCATGAGAAATAGCTAATAGATCAAGATAAAGAAGAGTGTCAAATAATGGGCCCCAAAATACTTCAACATCTAGACTTCAGGAGGAGATACCGGGAAGAGAGTGAAAAGGGAGCAGCCACTGAGATGGAAAGGAAACCTGGAGAGAGCAAAGGAAAGAGGGCGAGGACGTTTGTATTACATGCTGCCGGGAGAGTGAATAGGATAAGGACAGAACTGACCCTAATCTGTTGACCCTTGGCAAGAGTGAATTCAGGCCATGGCAGGGACAAAGGCAAAAACGTAGTGGTTTAAGGAGAGAAGGGGAGCTGACAGGGCTGACAGGCACGTGCTCCCACACCTACTAAGTGGTAGTGTTAGAAGTGAACCCAAAAAAAAAAAAAAAAAAGCCCTGGCCGGTTTGGCTCAGCGGTTAGAGCGTTGGCCTGCGGCCCGGAGAAGTGAACCCAAATCTTGATTGTGATGGTGGTTTCAATGGGTGTATGTATATATGTCAGAACTTATCAAAGTGTACACGTTGCAGTTTCACTGTCAATTTCCTGTAAGTGCATTTTATTATATATTATACCTCAGTAAAGCTTTTATCATAAAAGTTGGGGGGGGGGATCTAAGCTCCACCGCACCATTAGGCTAGAGTACCTCCTCCTTTACCACTCTAAACTTCGGGGTTTGGGGACACACCTCAACACCAGACCGCCAGGTCCTTAGAAGACGGCCTGTGCCTTTCTGCTTGAAACCAGGCGTAAGGGGATGGTAGAAGGGAGTAACCACTTAAAAAAAGAAAAGCATGCGAAAAAAAAAAAAGAAAAGCATGCGTCCAGTCCTTCCTACTAGACGGAAATTAACAACTGGCAATTGGCGTCGGGCGGTCACTGAGTGGGGCTTCCCCGAAGGTCATAAACGCTCCGCCTGCGCCTGGAGCGGGCACACGCCCGCCCCGCCCTTCTATGACAGGCCCCGCCCCCACCAGCCGCAGGCCCGCCCCCGAGATGACAGTGAGGCGTGCACGTGCGCCGCCTGGGGGCGGGGCCGACCGCGCCGGCGTGGAGGTGCTGTCTTGTCCGAGCCCCCACGCTACCGGAAGCGGAAATAGCTCCCGGCGCCGCCAGAGTAGCTGTAACTGCCTCCGCAATGCCGAAAGGTCCCAAGCAGCAGCCGCCGGAGCCGGAGTGGATCGGGGACGGAGAGAGCACGAGCCCCGCAGGTGAGGCTCGTGGGCAGGGAGGGAACGGCAGAGGGAAGGGGAGAGAAGAGCGCTCCTGTTTCAGGAGAGGTGACGGCACGCGAAACTGACCGGGCCGTGCGCGGCTACTGCGCAGGCGTGCAATGGGCGGAGAAGCGTTTGCCCGGGCAGCAGTGGGTTTGGGCTGGTAGCGAAAGAGAAGGTGACGTGGGTCGCGCACGAGCTTAAGTAGAACTTGGCAAGAAACGAAGAGCTCGTGGAACCGAGGGAGAGAGGAGGAGAAGTGAGAAAGCCCTCTTCTCTCGGACGTCCTCCGCACCACACTCGATCCTGCATTCCATGGGAGTAGGAGCTGGGTCCGCCTCCCGCCGGGCCGCCGCGCACCTGCAGACCGCCCGCGGGAGCCTGTGGCCACCTGCTTCCCGGAGGGGTGGCTCCTCCATGGGCTCTTGCATAAGGCAGTTTGTCCCCGGCCCTGGTTGGGTCGTGCGGGTGGCAACCACTCGATGTGTCCCTTTCACGTCGATGTTTCTCTCTCTCTCTCTCCCTCCCACTCTATCTGAACAAAAAATGGAAAAATGTCCTCGGGTGAGGATTAAAAATAAATAAATAAAAATAAGGCACTTCTGACTCAACTGGAGCACGAGTGAAGATGCTGGCTGTTCGAATGGGGGTTACGGTTTACTTGGAAATAGCAAATATTTGTTGAACACCTGGGTTTTTTGTTTGTATCCTCACCCGAGGACATTTTTTTTTTTGCATTTTATCTTCAGAGCAAAAGGGAGAGAGGGAGGAAGAGAGAGAAACATCGACGTGAGAGAGACACATTGAGTAGCTGCCACCCACACGACCCCAACCAGGCCAAGGACAAACTGCAGCCGAGATCCGTGACCTTAGCGGGAACCAAACCCGGGTCTCTGGTGCGTGGGCCGAGGCTCTAGCCGCTGAACCAAACCAGCCAGGGCTGAACACCTGTTTTTATTTAAATGCTGTATATCTGTACTTCGAAGTGGGGAGGGAAAAAAAATGAAGCCATCCTCCCAAGCTTGAAGACATTTCAAGGGGGAAATAAAATGGACACAAATAATTGCAGTAGGTACACAGTGACTAATTTTACAACCATTTATTGGATGCCTACTGTATACTTGGTACTCTGCAGAGGAACTGGGAATGTAGTGATAAAAGATAAACCTTGCTTTGAAGGGGCACCCATTCCAGTGGAGGGGACAGCATTAATCTGACAGTGATTGACCGAGTGTGTTATGAGTGTTAATAGGAATGCAGTGGGATTGAGAAGAGGCATCTACTCAGACAGGTAGGGTAGGAGTGTCAGCAAAGCCTCCCAGGAATATGTGATAGCTAAGTTCTGTTCTTGGAGGATCAGTGTGAGTTAGCAAGGGGAAGAGCATTCCAAGCAGAGGTAGAAGTGTGTGCAAAGCTGGTTCCCACTGTTGGGTGACTAGTGCAGTGGAGATGGAAAGATGTGCGGGAGACAGATAATGAAAGGCTTTTATACACTATTCCGAAGAGCTCAATCCTAAAGACATTAAGAAGGAGGGCTTATTGAAGTACATAAGGCAAGATAACAATCAGTTCACCCTGACAACACTGAGCAGTGGGAAATGGCTTAAACTGGTGGAGAGTGGAGGCAGGGAGACTGTTTCTCAGGTTCTCACAATGATCCAGAGGAGAAGTGGTAAGAGAAGAAGACAAGGCAGTGGAGACTAAAAGTTATTAAAGAACTGGCTAATGGAAGGGAGAAGAATTAGGGGTGACACTCAACTCAGTGGGTAGTAGAATATTAATGAAAAGCAGTATGGACTGTAGGGTGGGAAGAGATAAGTTTTGAAAGCTGAGTTGGAGCTTTCTGCGGAATTTCTAAGAGAATATAATATGGCAGGGTGAGAGCTAGTTTGTTTAATGGCTGTGGGGAGAGATCTAGACTAAAAAGGAAGACAGAAGCCAGTGTACTTGAAGTGTTGGGTGTAGATGCAGACTGAAGCAAAAAAGGGCAGAAGATGGCGACCTAAAAGAATCTCAACAATTAAGGAAAGTGAGGTAGAGAAAGGAGGCCAAGGAGATGAGACTGAGAGGCAAGCAGCCAGATACAGTGGAGGCAAACCAGGAGCAAGGATTCCTGAAGTTAAGTAATGACTAGAGAGAAATAAAAGGTAAGTAGCATGGAATGTTGCAGAGAAGTAAAGCAAATAAGGACTAAAAATTTAATTTTTGGTTTGAGCAACTTGAGGGGACAGTAGCAACTTTATCAAAAGTAGTGTTCAGCCTTGGCCGGTTTGGCTCAGCTGTTAGAGCATCGGCCCGCGGACCAGAGAGTCCCGAGTTTGGTTCCCACTAGGGGCACATACCTTGGTTGCAATTTGTCCCGGCCCTGGTTGGAGTTGTGTGGGTGGCAACCACTTGATGTGTCTCTCTCACATCGATGTTTCACTCTCTCTCTCTCCCTCCTGCTCTATCTGAAGATAAATGCAAAAACGTCCTTGGGTGAGGATTTAAAAATATATATTTTTTAAGTAGTGTTCATTAGGAGGTGATACCCAAAGCAGGTTGCAGTATGTTCGAAAAGGGATGGGAGATGAGGAAATGGAGCTAGTGTGAACTATGCTTTTCAGACTCAGTGAAGACAGGATAGAAAACTGATTGAGGGAGGAGACTATAAGATTAAGGAAGGTGTTTTATTTTACTTTGAAATCAGGAGCAGCCTGAGTGATGTGCAAAGGGGAGGAACCTTTAGAGGCAGAGAGATGGAAGCCACAACATAGCTCTTGCCAGGCTTAGCCTTGTTCTGTTCTTTGTTATTGGTTTGCACTTTCTCACAACTGAACTTCTGCAAGGTTTTTCCTCTCCCTATGGTCAGGAGAGTCAGAGTGATGTTTACAAAAGAGATTTAAAGGAAGAAGAGAAGGATGATTGTGTTTAGTCCTTGGGGATAAAATAGTTTCTGGGATTTGTCACTCCTAGATGTTGTCAAGGTGAGCTGATCATATCTTTCCTTCTTAGATACTTAAGTGGATCCTTCTTTTTTTAAAATATCCGTTTCCCACCTTCAGGGAAACGGATGGACAGAAGAGAGGAGGTAGAATTTGTTCAGTCAGTAAACTTTTGTTTATTCCTTCATTGCTCCCTGGGAACACAGCTAAGTGGGATCCTGGTCAGCTAAGATGAAAGCCTGTGTTGAGTATGACAGTGTGTTCTGAGCTGCGATGTTCAAGCAGGGCAGCTGGCGCATGGCCCAGATGTTCATCTACTTACCTGGCCTGCAGGTTTCACAGACAGCATACCCAGCCTGAACTCAGTGTCTTCGTTCTACCTCGGTGGCAAGGATGGGGAGAGGAGACCTTCTCTTCCATTAATTTCGAGTTAGTGAATGGCACCAGTAGCCCAGTTAGTTTTGCTGGGTACCTATGTAGGAGTCATCTCCGACAGCTCTGCCTGTGCCTTCACCTTGGAATTCTGCTTTCTCCCCCCGCCTGCTTCCCTAGACCAAGGCACCTGTGTCTGTCTTGTGGGACAGTGCACATGTGGAGGGAATTGTAGTTGACCTAGAAAAATAGTAAAATGGGGTGGAGGCCATTGAGGGAGTTCAGGCTGCTTCACAATTTGCAGATAAGCATTCATAGTGTCTGCTTAACCTTCTAGACAAAGTGGTGAAGAAAGGGAAGAAGGACAAGAAGAACAAAAAGACGGTGAGGAAAGGAGGGTTGAGGATAAGAACTGATTGTGAGTGTTTCCGTGTGAAGGTGGCGGGAGGTCTGGGAAGAGATCTTGTCATGAGGAAGCGCAATGTGGTGGAAGGGAGGGTCAGTGGGCTGCATGTGGCAGAGGGGCTTGCTCAGTCTCTGAGCCACTGACCTATATCTGAACTCTTGCTAGTTCTTTGAAGAGCTGGCAGTAGAAGATAAACGGGCTGGGGAAGAAGAGAAGGTGGTCAAGGAGAAGGAGCAGCAGCAGCAGCAGCAGCAGCAGGTACAAGTGTGGGGCCCACCAGCCCTCTCCAGCCATGTCAGTGCAGCCAGCTGATGGGGACTCTCTGAGGCAGAGATGCTGCAGGGACCCTGGCCTCAGACTCACTCTCACGCTCTGCTCTCAGCAAAAAAGAAAACGAGACACCCGCAAAGGCCGGCGGAAGAAGGATGCGGATGACGACGACGAGGAGAAAGAGCTCCTGGAGCGTCTCCAGAAGCTGTCAGTGCCCGCCAGTGATGAGGAAGGAGACGGTGCGGCCTGGGGGAGTGGGTCCTGAGCCCCGAGCCGCAGAGGGGGAAGTGCCTCATTCCTTCACCAAGAGTTAGTGGGGGGGGGGGGAAGAGATAAACCACAGAACTTATGTGCATGTAGGCATAACCAATGGGCATGGACAACAAAGCCGGGGACGGGGTGGGGGGGATGGGGCGGAGAGTGTCAGTGGGTAAAAAAGGAGAAACATCTGTAACAAAAAATAAATAAACAAACAAACAAATAAATAAGTAAATAAAAAGAGTTGGTTTAGATTGAAGAGCCAGAATCATCATTCTCTTTCCTGCCTCATCTTCTTTCTTTGTCATTTCAGTATCTGCCCTGACACCCCAAGGAGGGAAGAAAACCAAGGTGAGCTGTCTCGTAAACAGAGACTCCAGGAGTGTAACCTTGACCATCCCACTGACTTCTCTGGCCCTTTCATTCTCCAGGGGGGTAATGCTTTTGCAGCCCTAATTCAGGATGAGAGTGAGGACGAGGAGGAAGAAAAGCCCCCTCCTAAGCCTGCCAAGCCAGAGAAGAACCGGATCGACAAGGTGAAGGAGGGGGCGCTGCGGGCGCGCCAGCCCTTGGCCGCCTGGCTGTGGTGCTAGGCCCCTGGGTGCACCTGCTCTGAGCTCTTCTAGGTCTGTCTTGCTTAAACTATCAGAAGTCAGCTTTTTACAATCCTCTTTTTATTATTTGGAAATGTATAGTGAGTTGCTTCCAAACTCAAAGTCTAAAACAAAGGCTTCAAGTCTTTGCTCTTCACTTGGGGTTCTTCTGTGTGTACCTTTCGGATCGGCCCTGACCCCATCTTGACTTCCAGCTGTCTGTGTTGAAGCATTTATTCTTTTTTTTCCCCCCCTTTATTGATGTTTAGAGAGAGAAGAAGGGAGAGGGAGAGAGAGAGAGATAGAAACATTGAGGAGAGAGAACATCGATTGGCCGCCTCCTGCATGCCCCCCACTGGGGATTGGGCCCACATCCTGGACATGTGTCCTGACCGGGAATCGAGCCGGAGACCTCTTGGTGTGTGGGTCGACGCTCCAGTCTTCGTTCTTTTTCTGTCTTCTACCTTCCCCGGAATGCCTTCTCCAAGCCTTGTCCATTTCCTCCTCTTCTCCAGCCTTGCCCTGGAGGGAGACCTGCAGCACTGGGGCCGCCCTGCCCTGCAGCCACCCGCCTGACTCAGCAGTGCTCTGGTTCTACTCTCTTGTCTCACGCTGGAGGCTAGGGTTTTCCTGGGTCTCTTCTCCCGAGGCCACTCAGTGTAGTTAACTCCTAGTCTCCCTAGAAATGCTTGTTAAGCAACAGGTAGCAAAGTAATTGTGTGTGTGTGTGTGTGTGTGTCTCCATGTCCTCTCTAGGCTCTTTCTGAGGAACAACAACCAGGACTTAAGGGCAAAAGGGGAAAGGAAGAAAAGTCAAAGGGGAAGGCCAAGGTGAGGGAATAAACTGGCAGGAGGAGGTGCTGGGTCTCAAGAATTTGAGCATTTTGCCCTGGCTCAGTGGTTAGAGTGTTGATCTGGGGACCAAAGGATTGTGGGTTCAATTCCCGTCAAGGGCATGTACCTGGGTTGCAGGTTTGATCCCTGGCTCTGGTCGGGATTGTGCGGGAGGCAACTAATTGATGTGTCTCTCTCACATCAGTGTTTCTCTCTCTGTGTCTCTCCCTCTCCCTTCCATCCCCCCTCCCTTCCTCCCTCCCTTCCATTTGCTCTAAAAAAAACATTAACGGAAAACTATCCTCGGGTGAGGATTAACAAAGAAAGAGTTTAAGCATTTCATTGGACCTGCTGTCTTTCTCTGTTAGCCTCAAAATAAACTTTCCACTTTGGACAATGAAGACGAAGAAGATGAAGAAGAAAAAATAACAAAAGAAAGAGAGCCACCCAAGCAAGAGAAGGCCAAGAAGGCAGAGCAGGTGTGTGTTGGTGTTGGGGGCCAGGTCTGGGGGCTGGTACTACGCACAGCAGGAGTTGGTAGACTTCCGTGAAGGAGTCGACACAGTAAATATTTTTGGCTTTGTAGGCCACATACAATCTCTGACACATATTCTTCCTCTTTTTTTTAATAACTCTTTGAAAATGTAAAAACTATTCTTAACTCAGAGCCTTGGGTCAGATTTGGCCCACCGGCCACAGTTTGCAGCCCCACATCCAGAGAGGAGAACACTTGGCATTTACCTCATTCGAGCTGGCTGAGTGGCCTTGAGGACATCTGTCCACCTCCTTGGTTCTCAGGCATCCTATCAGCATGGGCTGAAGGAGTCCCGTGACCACCTCCGTCCCCTCCAGCCAATGCTCCCCATCCTCGGCTCTGCTGCATTCTGCAGTGGCTGTGTGGTAGGGCCAATGTGTGAGCTTTTGTGACAATAAAGGAGGACGAGAGCCTGTCACGTTTATCCTACCCGGTAGTCACATTGGTAGTTCTGTGTGCAGGAGTGTACACGTTGCTGCACATGCTCCTGCCATCTGCCTGGTAGTAGCAGACGCAGGTCGCGACGCGGAGGAGACCGAGTGGATGTGAGAGAGCTCACCACGACGTCTCAGGACTCCAGGTGCTGAAGGAAGAGCTGGCCGTACAGGCTGGAGGCAGGTGACATGAAATCCAAGTTCTAGAAGGGGGTCCTCACTTTTTACTCTCCCCTAGTTCTCACAGGGTTCAGAGGAAGAAGGAGAAGAGGATGAAGAAGGGGAGTCTAAGGCCGATGATCCCTATGCCCACCTTAGCAAAAAAGAGAAGAAGAAGCTGAAGAAACAGGTAAGACCTTGGGTTTTTAGTGGACAAAGGTAGGACAGTTTGATATTTTTAAGCTTCAATTAGGGGACATGTGAATTGGGGACAAGGAGGAGAGCTTTGGGTGCCATTTCAAGCTAAGCAGAGTAAGGAAAGGGTGGAGGTCTATGAGCCTTGTCGTGTCTGATGACGTGGGCTGTGTCGTGACGGACTGGCAGACAGTGGTCCCTCCTCCTCAGATGGAGTACGAGCGCCAGGTGGCTTCACTGAAGGCAGCCAGTGCTGCAGAGAATGACTTCTCCGTGTCCCAAGCAGAGATGTCCTCCCGCCAAGCCATGCTAGAGAACGCGTCCGACATCAAGGTGAGGGTGGCCTTCTCCAGCTCACCAGGGAAACGCCAGCTCTCACCTGCGTGGCCCTAGCAACCAGAGAAGTAGGGTGTGGGTGGCTCAATCCGCTGCAGGAAAGCTTGGAGGTATTTGCTGCACCTTGAGTTCTGCCATCTTGAGCCAGAAGATAGACAAATTAGAGGTCGAGGGTCCACCCTTGGAGGGAAGTAGGTGGGATGGGCTGGACTGGCTTAATTTGGGAGAGCCTGTTGGGAGGAGTGGACAGGGCAGGGGACTGGCATGGTAGGAGGAGGGGGATTATGCTGAAGGTCTTGGTCTGCCGAGGCTTCCCTGCAGGGAGAGTTCTCACTGTGCCCGTTCCTCCCTTCTGCGCTGGTGGCTGCAGCTAGAGAAGTTCAGCATCTCGGCCCATGGCAAGGAGTTATTCGTCAACGCAGACCTGTACATTGTGGCCGGCCGCCGCTATGGGCTAGTGGGACCTAACGGGTGAGGAGAGGAGGGGCTGGAGGTGTCAAGGGGGAGAGGCTGGAAGGAAGAGAAGAGATTTCTCATTGGTGGCCTGGTCCTAACAGTCCTCATTCCCCAGCAAGGGCAAGACCACACTCCTCAAGCACATCGCCAACCGTGCCTTGAGCATCCCCCCCAACATCGACGTGTTGCTGTGTGAGCAGGGTGAGGCACCAGTGGGGAGGGGACTCCAGGTGTGCCTGTTGGGGTGCTCCACCAGGAAGGGAAGCAGTGTGGTGGGGGTTGGAAAGGTTATGGGGGGAACCTGGCCACTGGGTAAGTGATGCTAAAGAAAGGGGGAGGAAGTCAGGGGTGCAGCACATTTCATTTGAAACAGAGTCAGGAGAACCAGAAATGGAGCTGGAGGGCAGAGGGAATCGGGTCCCTGGCCCTGGGTGGCCTGACTCTCCTCCCCGCCCCCAGAGGTGGTAGCGGATGAAACGCCCGCAGTACAGGCTGTTCTTCGAGCGGACACCAAGCGGTTACAGCTGCTGGAAGAGGAGCGACAGCTTCAGGCGCAGCTGGAGCAGGGCGATGACACAGCTGCTGCGAGGTTGGAGAAGGTAGAGGACACTGCAGTGGTTCACAGGCTGACACTTGGGGGTTCCTGCAGCCTTGGATGTGTGACCTCTTCTCCCTCCTCCCAGGTGTATGAGGAACTGCGGGCTACTGGCGCGGCGGCCGCAGAGGCCAAAGCCCGGCGGATCCTGGCTGGTCTGGGCTTCGACCCTGAAATGCAGAATCGGCCCACACACAAGTTCTCTGGGGGCTGGCGCATGCGTGTCTCCCTGGCCAGGTGGGCTGCTCACCTGCTGCCCTCCCTTCAGCCTTAGCCTGCCAGGCCCTTTTCATCCTTCCCGGGCCAGTAGGGAGGTTCCAGGCTGACTTCTCTCTCCCTTGCTGTTTGTTGTCAGACTTCAGGCCTCTTCATTTCTCTCCCAACCAGGTGGACATTCTCCCTCAGGAAGATTTCTGAGGAGAGAGAGGGAAGGGGAGTGTGCATGGTCTGGGCTCCACCTGCCGGCGCTGCTCTGGGTTCTCTGAGCAAGGACCTTTCCCCTCTGACCCGACACTTTGCCCAACCCTCTAGGGCGCTGTTCATGGAGCCCACACTGCTGATGTTGGATGAGCCCACCAACCACCTGGACCTCAACGCTGTCATCTGGCTCAATAAGTGAGTCACCTTGCTTGTGGGCTTGGCGTCAGCAGTTCTGGGGCTGCCGCGGCCTCGCTGTCCGCCCAGCCGGCCCTCTCCCCGCCTGCTCCCTGTCTGTCTGCGTGCCTGAGCTGATCACTGTGCTCTTCCCGTACTCTCCTCTGAAACCAGCTACCTCCAGGGCTGGCGGAAGACACTGCTCATCGTCTCCCATGACCAGGGCTTCCTGGATGACGTGTGCACTGACATCGTCCACCTCGACGCCCAGAGGCTCCACTACTACAGGGGCAATTACAGTGAGGAGGGGGCGGGCCCCAAGCAGGGGCCTGGGAGGGAGGGACCGTAGGGATGTGGTGATGAGCTAGGTCTTCTCAGAGTCTAGCGCTGGTGCCCGTCCGTCCCTCCTCAGTCCTGATTGTCCCTGTCTGCTGGGGGAGGGGCGCCCACTGATGCCCAGCCTCCTTTTCTGCCCAGTGACCTTCAAGAAGATGTACCAGCAGAAGCAGAAGGAGCTGCTGAAGCAGTACGAGAAGCAAGAGAAGAAGCTGAAGGAGCTGAAAGCAGGTGGCAAGTCCGCCAAGCAGGCGGTGAGCACGCGGCTCTTCCTGGGTGGGGACCCCTGCGGAGAGCCGGCAGAGCAGTCTGGGACCCAGCCTGCGCTCCAGGGACACTGAGTGAGGCTTCTCCCTTTCCTCTGCAGGAGAAGCAAACAAGGGAAGCCCTGACTCGCAAGCAGCAGAAATGCCGAAGGAAAAACCTGGACGAGGAGTCACAGGAGGCCCCTGAGCTCCTGAAGCGCCCCAAGGAGTATACCGTGCGCTTCACGTTCCCCAATCCCCCGCCGCTCAGCCCCCCTGTGCTGGGCCTGCACGGTGAGCCCAGGTGCACGCGCGGGCCCCCAGTCCTTCTCCAGGGCTAGCGCTTGGGGCCAGCCTTCAGGGCCACTGAAAAGAGAAGAAACTCTTTCTCTCCTGGCCCTCAGGCGTGACGTTTGGCTATGAGGGGCAGAAACCACTCTTCAAGAACCTGGATTTTGGCATCGACATGGACTCAAGAAGTGAGTCGGAGGTGGTTGGCCCGGGGAGTTGGAGCGGGAGACACAAGGGGAGCGGCTGAGACCTCTCTGACCACTGGTCTGCTCTTGCAGTCTGCATCGTGGGCCCTAACGGTGTGGGGAAAAGCACCTTGCTCCTGCTGCTGACAGGCAAGCTGACGCCGGTGAGTCCTGCGGGCGGGCCGGGGCGGAACCACGCTCACTGGAGGCTGGAGCCGAGCCCCTGCAGGGCAGAGTTAATGCAGAACTCAGCACACTCACCTCCCTGCCGGGTGCTGTGAGAGCAGTTTAGGTCAGTCCAGGGAGCAAAGCCAGGAGAACGGGGGTTGAAGCTGCATTACCCCCATGTGTGTTGTTTTGGTTATACAAGAAGCATGTTACTTACAGAATGATTCAAATTAAATAAGCCAAAGAAAAGTCTAGAGATAACCAGTATTAATTTTGGTGGGTAGCTTTCTTTTTTATTTTTATTTTTTGCAAATATGCATATGCTTTCTTTTTTTAAAAACAAAAATGGGCCCTGCCCTGGCCGGTTTGGCTCAGCGGTTAGAGCGTCGGCCTGCGGTCTGGAGAGACCCGGGTTCGGTTCCTGCTAAGGGCATGTACCTCGGTTGCAGTTTGTCTCCGGCCCTGGTTGGGTCATGCGGGAGGCAGCCACTCGATGTGTCCCTTTCACGTCGATGTTTCTCCCCCTCTCTCCCTCCCACTCTGTCTGACCAGAAAATGGAAAAATGTCCTTGGGTGAGGATTAAAAAAAAAAGGGCTATCACATGAATTGTTCTGTATCTAGTTTTTCCAGATAATATACATCAAGCATTTTTCCATGCCAGTAATTACATGGAGCTACCAAACTTACTTGATTATTTGTGGTTTTCAATGAAGGACAATACTAGAGCAAGTGTTCTTACTATACGTCTTCGTGAACTTAGTTTTGCCTAAATTGATTGCCTTTAGGACCTCAGCAGTCTGTTGCCCTGCACACTTAGATAGGTGGTGGCCACTGTCCTCCCTGCATGAGATTGTTTCGAGGGTCCTTACCCTTGGGTCTTCCAGAGACCTGTCCTAGCCTTGGACCCGGGGGGCCTGGAGAGCGCACTGTGCATGAGTCCTCTTGGGGGGGAGGGTGACCTTTAGCTGTGGCCAGCCTCCTGCTGGTTCTGAATCTGTGCCTTTGTCTCCCCTCCTTCATTCTCCAGCTATTACTTCCTTTTGCTCCCTGCTCTGACTTCTTGGTGTGCCTTTGTCACATTAGAGAGGACATCTGCGTTCTCTTGCTCACACTGACCTGCTCCCAGCCCCATTCTGGCGTTTGCCTCCCCTTCGGGAGAGCTGAGATGTGGACCTGCAGCACCTTTTCCTTCCCCATCTCACCCTCGCTCTTTCCTTGCAGACTCAGGGGGAAATGAGAAGGAACCACCGGCTGGTAAGTCGGCCTTGGGAATTCGGGAATGAGAGCTCCTTAGAGGAAGCTGGACTTTCACTGACCCCCTTCCTCTTCCCGGGGGCAGAAAGTCGGCTTCTTCAACCAGCAGTACGCAGAGCAGCTGCACATGGAGCAGACGCCCACGGAGTACCTGCAGCAGGCCTTCAACCTGCCCTACCAGGACGCCCGCAAGTGCCTGGGCCGCTTCGGCCTTGAGAGTCATGCCCACACCATCCAGATCTGCAAACTCTCCGGTACTGCCCTGGGGGCTGGGGCAGGTGCTCCTCCCCTCAGCACTCCTAGCCACAGCTGTACCTGGATGAGAGGGAAGAGGAGCCAAGGCGGGGGAACCTCAGCATGCACACATATTCAGGTTGGCCTGTGGAAGTGGGAGGTGGTCAGCGGTGTGACAGCCCTCCTTTCTCTCTGCTGCAGGTGGGCAGAAAGCCCGAGTTGTGTTTGCAGAGCTGGCCTGTCGGGAGCCCGATGTCCTCATCTTGGTGAGTGAGCCGCAGGAGGGGGCCGTGGCGGGTGGGGGCCCCGCCGCTCAGTAATGCAATGCCTCCTCCACAGGATGAGCCCACCAATAACTTGGATATTGAGTCGATCGATGCTCTGGGGGAGGCCATCAATGAGTACCAGGGCGGTGAGTCAGCTCAGAACACCTCCTCCTCCTTCCCCTGGGAGCTGGCTGGGGCTCCCTCTTTTATGCTAGGATTGGCTCTCCTCCTTTCTCCCTGTCCTCATTCGCACACCTTCCTTCACAGCTGTGATTGTCGTCAGTCACGATGCCCGGCTCATCACAGAAACCAGCTGCCAGCTGTGGGTAGTGGAGGAGCAGAGCGTCAGCCAGATCGATGGAGACTTTGAGGACTATAAGCGGGAGGTGTTGGAGGCTCTGGGTGAAGTCGTGGTCAATCGCCCTCGAGAGTGAGCGTCCCTTCCCAGACCCGCCTGCGTGGCCGGGTGTTTCCCGGTGTCAGTCTCCGCTCGGAAGCCTGCCTGTGGTCTGCAGCTGACGGAGGCGGAGGCGGTCTCGGTGTGACCAGGGCCCTCCCATTGCTTCCTTTCCTCTGAAAGATTTGTCTGCTTCTCTTCATATAACTGAGCTTCATTAGAGTGGGTTCCATCCAGCCAAACTTATGTGGCCAGTGGTCTTGAGTCTCTCTCATCACTCCACACCTGCCTGTGCCCCACCTGCAGCCCTGCAGCCCAGTGACCCCTGGGGTCTGAGTGACCCTGCCCTTTCCCGGTGGGCGTCACGCCAACCCGGAGGCAGGAGCGGCTGTGGCAGGTCTGCTGGGGGAGTGGTCTGAGGCCTGTGCTGTTACCTGGCTCTGGGGCCTGCAGCCTGGGCTGGGGGAGACATGGGGGCAGGAAAGGAATGCGGCTCAACTCGAATGGCCCTGGACAGGGACCAGGAATAAAGGAAGCGGTTGCTGCCGCCCTGTCTGCAGATTCGTGGGGGCTGGAACAGTTTCATCTTGATTTGCTTTGTTCAGTTTTCTAGCAGCATTTAGAGTCCTCTCTTCCCCAGTAAGTCAGATGGTGTAACTTGCATTCTTACTGCTCCTGTGTGAGGAGCCTCCCTCCCCACCCTTCAGGACACCCAGAGGTCAGGGACCAGGTGCTGAACCCCCGGACATGTAGAGTGCTGGAGGGCGCGGAGGGGAAGGGCCGGGCCTGCCTGGGGAGTGGTCGGAGGACGGGAAGGAGGCCTGAGGGCTCGGGGACCTGGCTGTCCAGGCTCAGAGCTGTGGCTCCCAGGACACGGAGCGAACTTGCTGGTTGGTCAGGACTGCTCGAGAGTGCGTGCGCCTTGATTGAATAGTAGGGAACAGAGAGCCTAGGGAAAGAGCAGATGTAAGACTTGGAAGGAAGAGAATGGAAACTTGACAGTGAATGAGAGTGGCTGGAATGGCGATTTCCTTCTTAGTTAGGTTGGGGAGTGAAGGGTGAGCTTAACTGTAGAAACTTAGAGGTGGAGCCCATAACTTCTGTGGGGTTGAGTGATCTGAACTGGAGAGGGGTGGGAGGACCTCAGTGTGGGAGCCGAGGACGGGGTGATCAGTGCATCTGTCCAGTTCCGGGGGCGTGAAGAGCTGCCTGTTCAGATTGAGTTTGGAAATCTAATTTGGGGAGTTATTCTCTGGCCGAGGGAAGAAGTGCGGCTGGGCCTGGCGTGACGACGTGTGCTGACGAGGCTCGCGGCGGACCGTGCGCAGGCGCAGCAGGGCGCAGCTCCAGCGGGGTTCCCGGGTGAAAGGTGAGGGTCTCGTGCCAGACACTCGAGGGAGACACTACATGTACTTTTCCCCAGTTCATGAAGTAGAGGACAGTGGGGCCAGGCTTATGCTGGCTTCTGATGCCGTGACCTTGGGCAAGGTACCTGATTCCCCATCTATAAAATGATGGTGATAAAAGGTACTTATCTCACAAGTTATCAAGGGATTTGACGTGTAACTGTAAAGTGCCTTCAGTTTTTTTACTTTTGTTACATCTTCCGTTACACTCTACATTTAAAATGTTCAGATGAGATGATACATAAAGTATATAGGAATGTTACTTATAAAGTTAATGCCAAAAAAAATTTTTGTTAATCATCACACGATATTTCCTGTTGATTTTTATATAGAGTGGAAGGGAGGGAGGGAAAGAGAGAAACATCGGTATGAGAGAGACATATTGATTGGTTGCCTCCTGCATGGGGATTGAGTCTGCAACCCAGGTATGTACCCTTGACTGGGAACCGAACCTGAGACCCTCTGGACTGAGGGCGGGGCTCTGACTGCCGAGCCCACCGGCCAGGGTTGACACCAAAACTAGTTTCAAGTTTTTGATCTCTAATTTCACTACAGGCACTTCAGATGCTCCAAAGTAACTTTGTCCAAGAGCACACATTTTATTTCATCAATATACATAGTGTATAATGTAATGAAATTATTCATATGCCTAAGCATGCTCAAAAGGATGCCACCTCTCCCCCAAAAAAACAGTAACACTGAAATGGAACTTGGAAAAAATAGCAAATTTACATGGGACAGCATGTGGGTAACCCAAAGCCTGGGAAAGGCAGTATCATTAACCGTTAGATATTTATATTTTTATTCATAAACAGTTTTAGTACCTACACATCTTGTACTAATGTAACAATGAGCAGCACGGAAGTCCTCAGGAATGATTCTGCAGCTTCCTGATGAAACAGACAAGGACACTGGCCTGCCAGCCTCCAATGGGGCTGTCCCTCTAGTGAGGGCCTGGCTCTTTCTCCAGTGTCCTGGGCATGCTCCCTAACCTGCAGAATGTGGGGTGTTTTCTTGTACACTGAGATTCTGGGTTTGAATCCGCCTGGGCATATACTCGGGTTGTGGGTTCAATCCCCAATCAGGGCATGTACAGGAGGCAGCCAATCGATGTTTCTTACATTGATGTTATTCTCTTCCCCTCCCTCCTTTCCACTCTAAGAATCAATGGGAAGCCCGGCTGGTGTGGCTCAGTGTTTGAGAGTCGACCCATGCACCAAGAGGTCACCGGTTTGATTCTCTCGGTCAGGGCACATGCCCAGGTTGTGGGCCTGATCCCCAGTGGGGGGCATGCAGGAGGCGGTCAGTCGATGTTCTCATCAATGTTTCTACCTCTCCCTCTTCTTCATCTCTCTAAAATCAAGAAAAAAAAAATCAGTGGGAAAATATCCTCAGGTGAGGATTACCACAAAGTTAAAAAAAACTGGAAAGAGCTTGACATAGTCAAGGAATGTGGCTTGAGCAGGGCCCGGACACATGGCACCTTCTGAACCTTGACAGGGAGTTGGGATATGGTCCTAGGAGCAATGGAAGGCCATTGGTGGTGCTTACACAGTAGTGCCAATTGATTTGGTTTCCATTTGTACAGAATTGCCCTGGCTGCTGGGTGGGGAGCAGTGAGGGGCAGGAGAGGTCAGAAGCCATATTGCCTTGGAAAGAAGAGGCCCTTCTTCCTCTAAGGAAGGCGGGACTCGTGTTTTCAGGTGATGGGAATGGGAAATGGTGCTCATACTAGTTGGGGCCAGTTCTGGTGCCAGAGAATCAAGAATTAAGGAGTTTGCCAAGCAGCAGCAAATGTTGAGTTAGTACTAATTGTACTGGGCCAAAATGGTAGGGTTTTGAAAAAAAAATTTAGAGAAAAAGGGAGCCCGGCTGGTGTGGCTCAGTGGCTGAGCATCGGCCCTGCACCAAGAGGTCGCCGATTCAATTCATCAGGGCACATGCCCAGGTTGTGGGCCCGATCCCCAGCGGGGGGTACGCAGGAGGCAGCCAATCAATATCAATGTTCTTTCTCGTCGATGTTTTTCTCTCCCCCCCCTCCCCTTTCCTCTCTCTAAAAAACTAATAAAGAAAATAAAAAATGCATCCCAGACCTGGATTAGAACATTTGCTGGCCCCCACTCCCAATCTGTATTTTTAAAAATGTTTTTTTCTATTGATTTGAGAGGCAGAGGGAGAAAGGAAACATTGGTGGCCTGGGGTTTTCTATTCACAGAGCAGTACACTTCAATCTTTCCCTTAATGCCAACTCTGTGACTTGAAGGTAGAACTTGTTAGCTCCACTCAAAGGACTGAAAAGCAGATTCTACAAAGGTTTGTATTAATGTACCTAAAACAGCTCATAATGGCTTGGTTTTGTTTTTTTTTAATGAGTCCAAACACACCAGGGGTTAAATAAGCTGCCTCTCTTTCCACTGTTTATTATTAATGTACAAAATATACAAAACCAAAAGAAAAAAATACTCATCCTTAAATCCATTGTGGCTCTAACCCAAGATCCTGCACAAAACCCAACCAGTCCACTGTTTTCACAGAAAACAACTGATGCTGAGACGGGAAGAAGGCTAGGCAAGGGCCAGTTGTGTTGAGTGTACCCAGTCAGGCGCCTGGCAGGGACTCAGGTGGCCTCAGTCCAGCAAGGTCCCAGGTGGGGACAGGAAGTGTGCCAACTTCCAAGGTGCATGTAGTGTGACTGTTGGGCCCAGCATACCAGGCTTCAGTTCATGAAAAGCTGGTCTCACTGAAGTGTTTCCAGCATGAGCTACATACGCAAGACAGACCCCCAGCACCAGCTGAACCGGCACTGGACGCCACCATGAGCTCGCATCACAGCCTGGAGCCAGGATGCAGACCAGTGCTCTCAGGAGGCTGCAGCTTCACTTGAGAAAGGACTCAGAATGTGTCCAGCCTGTGTCAGGGGAGGAGTGGGGAGCCCTCTCAGTGCAGTGGGGTATCCGATACCCCTTTACTGTCTTCCCCACCCCACGAGGAACAGTGGACTTGGCTGGGATGGTTTCATAAGTGCAGCAGATCCCAGAGTCAGCTCTGCACGGGGAGGACCCGAGGACCCAGGCTCTCCAGGACAACCAGTCTTGGCTTTAAAGGTGATACTGGAAAGGGGCTGGGGTTCCAGGGCAACCTCCTCGCAAAGTGAAGCCAGCGAGTCTCCTCGTGAGTAGTCAGGGCACAGTGTGTCCAGTCCTCCTCCCAGACCAGGGGAGTTGATATCAGTGCGCACCAGTGATCAGAAAACCCCGGAACATGAGCAGGTGGGGACTGAGGGCCGGCTCCTCCTCAGCTGGGGACGGGACAAATGGGCCTCACAGAAGCCATAACAGTGTGGGGAGGGCAGGCAGGGCCTTAGGGCAGGGGGGGCCCATTGACCCCTGGGTGGTAGAAGGCACAGCTGTTCTCATAGCGGCAGTTGCCCTTCATCATAAAGTGTCGGCAAACGGGGCGGTTTGACATGTCTGGAAAAGATGGTGGAGCAGTTAGCTAGGAAATGGCTAGGAGGGACTGCTACCCTCACCCACCCCCAAGACCACGAGTCCTGAGAACTGTCTGTCAGAGGTAGAGCCTTGGGGGCTGGGGGAAGGGCAAAGGATAGCAACAGCGATGCATGCTGGGAACAGGTGACCACATGTTCTGCCTAGCATACCCAGGGCAGTGACACTCCCCAGAACCGTGTGTGGTGCAACAAATGCCACACAGGGGGCAGGGATCATCCTCACCTCCTCCATGGCTGTGGCCTCCATCGTGCCCTCGGTGGCCCCCTCCTCCGTGGCCAGGGCCATCATGGCCTCGGTGCTCATGAGGAGGTGGCCCTCGATGGTCATGGCCTCGGTGACCAGGGACATCATGAGGCCGGTGGCCATGGGGTCCCCCATGTCCAGGACCTTCATGGGGCCGATGTCCCCCATTTCCACCCATGCTCCCTCCAGGACCTTCATGAGGACGATGACTACTGCCACTGCCCATGCCACCACCAGGGCCTTCGTGGGGACGATGTCCACCGCCTCCAATCATGCCCCCACCAGGGCCCCCTCGTCCATTTGGGGGTCCTCCTCCAGAGCGACCTCCTCTGGCCCCTCGAAATGGAGGAGGAGGAGGAGGCTCATTTCCTCCACGGCCACCACGACCTCTATGGTATGGTCCAGGTCCTGGACCCCCCCGCATTGGGCCACCTCTCATGGGGTCACCAGGGCCATCCCAGAAGGGATCACCTCCCCGGGGAGGGGGTGGAGGACCCAAGAGACGTGGACCCACTGGCCCACCTGGGCCCCCAGGGCCTCCATGGGGACCTGTTAGGAAGAGAGGAAGAGAGAAAATGTCAGCTACCTGGCACACTCAGGGACTGTACCCCGCCTTGGTCAATCCTACACTACTACCAGGGCCAAGTTAAGCAGAGAAGCCCATTCCAAAATCTCACTCACCACCTACCTGGCACAGGTCCCCCAGGGCCAGGGGGGAAGTGCTGCATTCCTTTGGGGCCCCCGGGGCCTCCTTGAGGGAAACCATTGGCTATTGGACCAGGGCCTAAGAGTCCATGAGGCACTGTTAATGAAAAAAGGAGTCAAAAAGTCAGAAAGAGGACTCTAGAAGAGTAACATACCTTCTCAGTTAAGTGTGCCCAACTGATCCTTTAAGACCAACCTGGCCAAGCAATGCTCTCTGGGTCTAGCCCCAACCCCATGTCTGACCCCCGCTTCCCCAACACCACGCTGGCTTCCTCCCCAGCCCCCCGCAGGCTTCTTCCCCAGCCCCCCGCTTCCCCAACCCCACGCTGGCTTCCTCCCCAGCCCCCCGCTTCCCCAACCCCACGCTGGCTTCCTCCCCAGCCCCCCGCTTCCCCAACCCCACGCTGGCTTCCTCCCCAGCCCCCCGCTTCCCCAACCCCACGCTGGCTTCCTCCCCAGCCCCCCGATTCCCCAACCCCATGCAGGCTTCCTCCCCAGCCGAGCTGGCCCCCATGGTTACCCAGCATCTGCTTGATCTTGTCCGAGTAGTCCGGTTGCTTCAGCAGCTCCTCTGAGGGGTGACTATTTGGGCTGCCCTGTGAGGCAAGGTCAACAGAGAACGGTGCTCAGCAGAGAAGGGGAGAGCCAAGCAGAGGTGAGGGGGAGACGAGAGGACTCGGATAAAGAGAAGGGGGGTTCAGACAAAGTGGGAAAGAGGAAGGAGGCTGTACCATGATAGAGGTGAGGATCTCCTGGACGTTGATCCCGCCTCCTCCAGGACCCTGGGGGCTCTTCCCAGCACCCATGCTCCCCATGAGGTTGGCCAGAACGGGGGGCAGCTTGGAGCCACCTGCCCCGTCAGGTGAGCCACCGGCCTCCCCAGGCTCCAGAGTCTCAACATACGGGGTCTCATCCATGGAACACTCCTGAAAGCAGAGCAGACAGTGAGGACAGCTACAGAGGGAAGGAGCCTCACGAGCTGCCATCACCCCTCACAGCCCGTCAGTGCACTCACCTCGTCTAGGGGGATGAGCTTCGGGGGCACAGGCTCGTAGGGCTCGGGGTCAGGCTCGTGAGGGCTAGCAGGACGCCACAGGTGGAGCAAAAAAGAGTGACGGTCAAATTATTTATTCAGGCCCTGGAATTTCTTCCTGACCTCCCCCCTCTCCATCATCACCCCAGCGCATGCCCCTCAGGAGCCCACGCACTGCCACCCCCGCACGAGCCCCTCTGCTCACCTTTCCTTGTTCAGGAACAGCTCCTGAAGGATCCCTTTCTCCCGCTCAGCCTGGATGTACCGTTCCTGGCTGTTGCTTCCAGGGGTGACAAGAGGTGAGGGCAGAACCAGGGGCCGGGGGCACACCCATGGCACCTTCTCTTCCATGTTGTCATGGCTCAGGCGCCGGGCCGTTTCAAATGCATGTCGATCTGACAGTATCTCTCGCTTCGCAGCCTCGCCAAAGTCCTTGATCTTATTCACATTTACTAATGACAAGGAGGAATAAAGCAAGAGAGAAAGTAAGCATAACCATGTCCTTTTAAAAATCTCAGTACCTATTATGCAGACATTTTGACTTCTAACCTCTTTCAGTTTCATCCAGTTCAAAATAGAAATACTCCCTCAGCCTGCCCTCCTCAGGCCACGTCACGGTTTTCCTCTTCCGGCCTTTCCGGGTCAGCTGGCTGGGGTCGCCAGGACTCTCCACTGGCTTCGCATCCAGAGCTCCTGGCTCCAAAGCAGCTGTAAGCAGGAGAGGTTTCAGACCCAGGTCCTTCCTCTTAGAAAAGCCCCAAACCCGGACCAGTTTCTGGCTTACCTGTCTCCAGGAGCTCTGGGACTTCCACAGGGGGAACCGGGGTCCCGGGGCGGTCTGTGTCCATAGCCTCAGGAGGTGCTGGCTCTGGGGAAGAAGGTTTGGCTGTGCTTGGTTCTGTGCCTGTTTTCCCTTCAAATGGGCTTGGCTATTATAAAAGAAAAAGAAGTCAGTGAGCTGACAGAAAAGCCAAGGTCAAGGCAAGGCAGTTAGTCCAGGGTCCTAGGCAGGATCCAAGAGTTCATATGAAGATCTATGTCCAACGCTGCCCACGGTCACCAGTCTACATTTCAGACAAACCCCTCTTGCCTTCCCCAACTCTGAGCTGCTGGGCCCTTTCTTTTTTGCAAAATGTTTTTATTGCTTTAAGAGAGAGAAGAGAGAAACATCGATCAGCTGCCTCCTGCACGCCCCCCACTGGGGATTGAGCCTGAAGCCTGGGCATGTGCCCTGACCAGGAATCAAACTGTGACCTCTAGGTGCACGGGACTACGCTTAACCACTGAGCCACACAGGCCAGGGCGTTGGGCCCTTCCTTTGACTTCACCTTTACACACCGTCACTGACACCTACTACCCAGGGCCCATACCTTGGCAGCTGTAGGCGACAGCACTTTTTTCTTCTTCTTAATTTTGATGCCTGGAACAGGGGCTGAATTGAGCGCGTCCAGGAAGCCTAGGCCCTCCATAGCTACAAGAAGAAAAAGCGTAAATGGAACCATCACACCTCCTTTACAATCCTAGTCCTATAGATAAAAGTCTGGGCAGAAAAATAGGTCAGTGGAGACATTGCCACAATTTGGGACACACTAAACTCATGGTGACCAGGAAGCACATGCACCATAAATTCCTGGTACAACTCTCTTTCTAGTAAAGGTAGGCAAGCTGTGGTTTGGGGTGTGAATTAGAGCTCAGGTGACTGATAAGCCAGCGCTGAAGACATGACAGGTGACCCCCCAGATGGAAGAGCCCCTAACCAGTCACCGAAGAGCACACCTCCCACCTCATCTCTGAAGTCACTCCTAAGTCATCCTATGAAGCAAGATTTCAGAGGTGCAGAAATTAAGACACCAAGAAATCAGCCATGGCCGGTTTGGCTCAGTGTTAAGAGTGTCAGCCCGCGAACCAAGGGTCCCAGGTTCGATTCCAGCCAAGGGCACGTACCTCAACTGCAGTTCATCCCTGGCCCCTATTGGGGCCATGTGGGTGGCAACCACTTGAGGTGTCTCTCTCACATTCGTGTTTCCCTCTCTCTCCCACCCTGTCTGAAGATAAACATAAAAATATATCTTCGGGTGACGATTAAAAAAATAAGAATAAATAAAAACCAAGAAATCAAAGGAAAAAGGAGAAAAATATTACAGAGAAGGAACCCCCTCACACACATCCATCCCATGGAATTTTGTTTCCAATCAGCCCGCTGCCCACTTTGGACTCACGCTGTGGCGGGATGATCTTCACTTTGATCTCCTTGGTAGCATTGGGTGTGGTGTTGAGTGGCTTGTACTTCTTCTCTGCATGGGGTGCAGGGTCTCCTGGGGCAGCTGCTGAGCTGTTGGAAGAGGAACTGTCAAAAACACTGCCATTTGGCCCTTCCTTCTGTGCCCTCAGCCCACTCCGAAGCCCAGCACTCGGCCAGACCTCTGACGCTTGAGCGGGATGGGCTTCAGGTTGTATTTGTCAGAAACCAGCACTGCGCTGGCGTTCTTCTTCACAGGCACCAAAGACGGGGTCTCCAGCTCCAATCCTGGGGAAGAGACACAGTGTGGGGTTAAACTCACACCCCACCTTCTTGACTTTTTTGTTGTTATACTGATTTTAGAGCGAGGAAGAGAGAGAAACATCAATTGGCTACCTCCTGCATGCCCCCTACTTGGGATCAAGCCTGCAACCCGGGCATGTACCCTGACTGGGAATCGAACCAGCAACCTTTCGGTAGATGGGACAGTGCCCAACTGAGCCACACTGGCCAGGGCCACCTTCTTGACTTTTCCTCTCGGTTCATCTAGCCTTGTATAACCCCTCGAGCTTCATCCACTAGTCTTTGTCTTTTTGCATATCATAAGCCAGTGATTCCGCCATAGGCCCTGGGTGTGCACATGCTCACAGACCCTCTTGGGGCCAGACAACAGCCTCACCTGTGGAGCGGAACTTGGCATGACTGGGCGCTGTGGTTCGAAGAGACTTGGGCTTCTCCTTCTTCTTTTCTGGGGCCTCCTCGGCCCGGGGCTCAGCCTTCACCTCAGTTAAAGGTCGCTCAGGAGGGGTAGTTCGACCCTTTCCCTCTTCTTTCCGTTTTTTCTTATCTTTCTCTGTTGTAAAAAAATACTATATTTAGATAAAAAGAAAGACTGCCAGGCAGAGGTGAGGCAGGCTGAGCACACCGAAGGCCACGCCCCAGGGGAAACACAAATACAGGGGTCAGGACGCAGGAGCTTACCAGCTGGCTGGGTGCTACTCTGGGAACGGATGACAGCCATCCAGTCACTAACGAGGACTGAGGCCAATTTCCGGAGCTCTGCAGGTGACGGAAAGAGAAAATACCTCAGTAACTTGAAATATTACTCTTCTAGTAACGGGAAAGAGACCTGTGAGCATCTATTACTGAGCATGCTCTAAAACTCCACCAGTGCACATACACACAGGGTGTGCGACAGTAGGCGTGCAGTCGTGAGTAGGTGGAAGCTTGTTCTTGTATTATTCTTTAATTATTGTATTATTTGTAAACCTACTTTTGTCTACCCCTGTATATATCCTGTAATTGTTACAACAACCTAAAAATGTCTATATTTTTAAAAAGAATAGTTTATTGACTTTTTTAGAGAGAGAAGGGAGAACAGAGAAACACAGATGTTTGATCAGCTGCCTCCTGTACGCCCCTCCTGGGGATTGAGCCCACAACCTGGGCATGTGCCCTGGCCGGGAAAAAAACCAGGAACCTCTCAGTGCATGGATCAATGCCCAATCAACTGAGCCACACCAGCCAGAGCAACAACCTGAAGATGTTTACTCTCCCTCCACAGACAAAGAAGCACAGAGATTAGTCACAAAACTAGAAAGTGGCAGAATGAGCCCAATATCTATGGCTCTTCTCCTTCTGTTAAATTAAAATCAGGAGAAAGGTAGGCAGAGTTCAAGTATCTGAAGGGATACGAGATTCTAAAATATGCAGCATTGTTCTGTGTTGTCCTAAAGGCAAACTCAATGCAAAGTTTCAAGGAAGCTCATTTAGATCCATCTTACAAAAGACTTTCTTGGCAACCTTTTTTCTAGAACGCTGCTAGTGATAATGGTTTTTTAAAAATCAATTAAGTATAGCAAGGGTGAAAAAAGCTTAAAAACAGACCACTTTAGCGTTGTGGTTTATCCAAAGAAAAAAAAAAAGTCAGAGCATTTTGAAGAACAGAATTTGTTTGTAAATAATGGAAAAAATACCTTTGTAGCCCTCTCTTTTGTAGGCAAATTACCTACAGCATCTCTCTTCTTGCCAACATTTCCACTTACAGACTCATTTAATAATGAGATTGTCATGGAACATTGAAACCTAACTTTTCAAAATGGTAACGCAACTGGCAATTCTGTATCTAAGGCAAGGTGAATCCCAATGCATCACCAATGCAGGAACACCCTAAAACCTTTTGGAGCAATTGACACTATGGTCCAGTGACTTCACTATAGTCGATAAGGAAAGAACAAATTTCAGTATCCAAAGGACAAGTAAGAATAATAATTAAATCTATATTCAAGTCCAGCTGGTGAGGCTCAGTAGTTGAGCATCGACCCATGCATCAGGAGGTCGCCTGTTCGATTCCCAGTCAGGGCACATGTCCAGGCTGTGGGCCCAATACCCAGTGGGGACAATCGATGTTCTCTCTCATCGATGTTTCTGTCTCTTTCTCCCTTTCCCTTCCTTTCTCTCTATGAACAATAAAGGAAAAAATTTTTTTAAAAATCTATATTCAAAGAAGGCAGCACAGCTGAGCCAGCTGGAAACAGGGACAATGTACCTGCCAGGGAAGGGGCAAAAGATGGGCAGTGACTGAATGGGCTCTTCTGGGATATATATTAAACTACAAGTTATTATTAAAGATACCCTGAGATGTCACGAAAGTTAGGGGCCCTGGCCAGTGTGGCTCCGATGGTTGAGCATCATCTCATGCATCAAAAGGTCACCAGTTCAATTCCCAGGTAGGGCACATGCTCGGGTTGCAGGCTCAATCCCCAGTAGGGGGCATACAGGAGGCAGCCAATTGGTGTTTCTCTCCCCCCTCCCCCGTTCTTACTCACTAAAGTCAATAAAAACATATTTTCTAAAAAAAAGAATTGAAAGTTAGGGAATGTTTTTCACCTAAACAATACTGGGAGTTAAATCCTTTATCTTTTTGTTGTTGTTGTTCAGATAGAGTGGGAGGGAGAGAGAGGAAGAGAGAGAGAGAAACATCGATGTGAAAGGGACACATCGAGTGGCTGCCACCCACACGACCAACCAGGGCCGGCGACAAACTGCAACCGAGGTACGCGTGCCTTAGCAGGAACCGAACCTGGGTCTCTCCGGACCGCAGGCCAACGCTCCAACCGCTGAGCCAAACCGGCCAGGGCCCTTTATCTTTTTTTTAATTGTTGACAGCATTACAGGTGTCCGCCCCCTCCACCCAGCCCCTGCACCATCCATGGCCTTCCCCACACTACTGTCTATATCCATGGGCTATGCATATATGCATATAAGTTATCTTGTTAATCTCTTCCAGTGCCCCCTCAACGCTCTCCCCTGTGAGATCTGCAATCTGTTCCAGGCATCCACGCCTCTGGACCTATTTCGTCAGTTTATTTTGTTATTAGATTCCACATACAAATGAGATAATGTGATATTTGTTTCTCTCTGACTTACTTTGCTTAGCATAATAAATCCTTTAACTTAGAAAAGGTTACCAGTATTTTCTCATATAACAAAAGAAACTTCAGAAAGGCTGATCCAGGCCTAGATGTTGCCTCAATGGAAAAAAATCCTCTTTCCAAAAGGGCCTAGTACACACTCCCTTTAGACCAAGAGTACCATGACCAAACTCTGCCAGAATATGACTCACTTGCGGGACACCAGGGTCCTGTGCTCCTAACTTATGTTGTGGGTGTCAAGTCTTCGGGTATTGAGCCCTTGGGTACAAACTCTTTTTTTTCTCTGAAGAAAAGGTTATGATTTTCTGGAGCCAGGCTCTATCTTCAAGCCAGAACTGTATGGCCATGGCCAGGAGCTCCAAAACCTTTTGTCTTAGAAAAGAGAACCTGTTGCTTTGAAAGCTATGATATACTCCAGGAGCTGGGATTCTGCCCCTGCTCTACAGAAAGGTGTTAAATGATAGAACTATTACATCTCCTGTTAGGAAAATAGACACTGAAGATCCCAGAATACGCTATATTTATATAGAAAAAGAGAAGTCGATGATAAGACATTCTACGATGACACTTTTTCCCCCCCAAAATTTTAAGTGTATGACTTTTACACCAAGAGTTCTTAAGCCCTGGCTGGTTTGGCTCAGTGGTTAGAGCGTTGGTTTGCAGTCTAGAGACCTGGGTTCGGTTCCCGCTAAGGGCACGTACCTCGGTTGCAGTTTGTCCCCAGCCCTGATTGGTTGTGCGGGTGGCAACCACTTGATGTGTCTCTTTCGTGTCAATGTTTCTCTCTCTCTCTCTCTCTCTCTCTCTCTCTCTCCCTCCCACTCTATCTGAATAAAAAATGGAAAAATGTCCTTGGGAAAGGATGAAAAAAAAAGAAAAGAAAAAAGCCTCTAGTTAAAACATGGTACCTTATTTTACTCTCAATAGTAGATAAATGAACAAATCCCATTTGAAACTGAGACCAGGAGAGAAGGGACAGGTTAAAGGAACTAAATTTTTAAAAGAAAGAGAATAGCAAGGTGAGGTAGAAGAGCAAGGAAGTGCACGGATGGGAACAGACACAAAGGGAGCTACGTGGAAGCAATGAGGAGCCCCAGACAGGACCACTGGCCCCTACCTTCATCCTCACTCGATTTGCTCAGCTGCTTCACCAGTTTGGCTGTGTTGTTCTATGAAAGACGGGGAGCAGCAGAAAAGTAAATGCCAGGACAGTAGGACTACTCAGAACTAACCCCCAAACTCACTCACAATCTCTTATAGTTAGTCCTTTAATAGTGACTGACACTGATACTGTACCTTTTACAAAACCTTTGCGGGCATAGACTTATTTAATCCTTAGAACAATCCAGTTAGGTAGGTACAATTATTCCCATTCTATAGATGGAAAAAACTGAGGCTCAGGTATATGGAGTGCCCCAACCACACGCCTTTATTAAAGGAGATAAATTTGAACCAAGTTTTCTGATTCCAAATTCCTATTTTTCCTACCATTCTACCTCACAGGCAGGCCCAAGATCACAGCTACCTCAGTTAGCACAAGTTTTTCATCTGTAGAGCTAAACCAAAGAAGATGCACTGGGGTGGTAAAGACCAAAGGTACCTGCTTGAGATGGTCCACGGTGAGTGGTAGGTGCTGCAGGGTCAACAGAATTTGCTGCAACAGAGGAATGTTGTTGGTTGTCTTTGAATATGTCAACCAATTGTTAAGAAGCTTGTAGCCACCAACGTCAATAAACCTGTAGGCAGATAGGAGGAGAATCTGATGCCCTTTCTGGATTTTGGAAGGACCACAACCCACACTCCTAGATCCCCATCCACAACCCAGAAAGCCCATGACTCATCTCCCCCGCCTTCTAACTACATCTTCTCACCCCAGCTGCCCAGAGCCCCACTTACTTGACCAATACTTCTGGTGACCGGGTCTGCAGGAGAATGTTCAAGTAGGTGCATCGACTCACCATCTTCCGTGCTTCCTTCATCAGACTGTGGGAAAGGATCAGGTTAGGAAGGGGGCAGTCAGTTCTTCCAGCAACAGAACCTCTGACCTATACCCCTGATAACTTGGGACTTGGCTACATAGTAGGAAAGTCACATGAGCCTCTAGGAGGATGGACAAGAACTGGGGAGACACCAAATCTCTGAGCCAGGAGGTGAGCATCATAGCTTCCCTAACACACAGGAAACATCCGATTCTGCTTGCAAGTGAAGAGCCCAGCCCTCAACAGTCTGCTCAGGACTGGCTTAGCCATTTGCTTCCCCTGAGAAACCCGAGGATCCGGAAGGAAAATGACAGTTTGGGGATGTGAAATGTGACCCAAAACAGAACCAAGAATTCTGTCACCTGGCTCCCCACTTCCTTCCAAAAGGTGACTCCCTTGAGACTGTGGATATCCAAATATCTAATTCCATTATAGCCAGGAACCAAGAGATCACCTTTTCCTATCACTTATTCTAAATGACTGCATTTCAATCTCATCCCACTGACCGCCCTCCTCTCCAGGAACAGCCAGTCCTGCCTGCATTAGTTATGACATACAATAGCCTCCGCTCTCGGTGAACCATAAAAGGACAGACTCACCTGAAGATCTTGGAAATCCCATCCACACTCTTGACTTCCCCATCTCGGTTAAGGAAGCTATCCAGGCCCTTGAGCAGCTCTTTGGGGTCTATGGGACCTGAACCCATGATCGAGGTTTCTAAGATGAGGACAAAACAAACCCACAGAATGAATGGGGGCAAGAACAGTGCCAGTATGCCCTCTAATAAATTACACTTCTACATTTGGCAAAATACAGTAACTAATTGTTCAACTTATGTTCAACTACACTCACCATTTTCAAGAAAAATCATTAGACCATTGTCAGCACTGAGAAAATAGTCCTGGCGGGTCAGGCATGGCTACTACACGACTGACTGGGAACAGTCCAGCTGCAGGACGGGAGCAGCACACCTTTCTGTCCCCTCCCAGGACAGCTGGACTTCATTAGATAGTATTAGAGCCGAGATTCACATTCCTGTAATAAAGTGTTCAATTCTCCAAGGTATATTTGCTTATTGTAAAGTCCTATCTCTCCTCTATTGCTGGTTTGTAAAAAAACAAACCTGTGACTTGATAGGAAGTGGGCCAATCTTGGATGTTGAGCTAAATGTCTCCTAAGAGTAGTCAATTCCTTTTTATCTTAGCCCTCGAAGAGTCCTAATCACAGGTGGCAGGATATTACTGCTTGCACCAGCTGACAATTAGCTATAGTAATAGGTGATAAAACAGAACTTTTCCCCTGGGAAGGTGTGGACAGCTCCCAGAAATGGAGACATATGGATGCAAAGGAAATCAAGCAAGTTCTCCTAAACCTTAAATAGAATGTCACTTATTAACCAAACAAGCACAAGTTTTTGTTTCAAAGTTAAGAGCAAGACTGGTTTGTGGTCTCAAAAGCAAAGATGCAAACCTGACCCCTTATTGCTACCCACCGCCCACCAAATCATATGACTATTCTAGATCCCTAAGGCCTGAAATTAGAAACCATGGAGCCAAAAAGAATGGAAAAAAGGTGGAAGCTGGATAAATGCCATTACATTTTAAGTAGTTAATTTAGACCAGGTTAGAAAAAGAGTTAGTTAAAAGTTAAATTGCTGACATGAGACAGAAGTGTGAAGCAATCTCTAGGCCAGAAACCAAGTTCATGAGTCTCTAAGAATCAATATGGTTCTGATTGGTATTTTTATCCACAACGTCTCAAAACACCTCTGAGAACCAAAAAAGAAAGCCACTTCAATGATACCTGCATTTAGGAAATCAAGAGAACACACTGGGTAGGAAGCGGGCAAAGAGGAACCCCCTCGTGTACTACTAGTGCAGTTAACAGACACGATCCCAACAGAAGTGTGGGAAAATCAAGGTTTTACAAAGATGACTGTATCTTGTGCAGAAAAGAGAAGTTTTCTTATAATGTAAATTAGTCTTTAGGCAAAAACAAACAAATAAATAAGCAAACAACCACAATAATTTCAACCTTTAAGTCTTCCCCCAAGAAAGGTCAGTAAGTTTCTAAATACATAGGTCCTAGCAACCTAGGCAAGAAAAGGCAGAAGCAGGGAGCAGAGGAGGCTGGTTCTGGAGGTCATAAACTGTGGGCTGAATACTGGGAGAGCAGTTGAGGTGAGAAATGCTGAGAGGAGAGCAAATCTGGGTTAACTGTGTGGTGCCTACCCCCCTGGAAACTCCACAAGGACAGGTAGAACCTGAAGTCAAGGCAGAGGAAAAAACATTCAAGTAGAATACCAGAGAAGATTAGGAGCACCGGACCAAATCCACTGAACTGTGGTGATTATTACCGAGACAGACACAGGGATGAAGGAATTCCCCCCATGTAATAAGATACTATATAATATATAAACACTATTAAGAGATATATAGATACAGTGAAGGGAGATATAAAACAGATTTCCCATCTATTGGAGACTGGAAAAACAATGAACAAATCCAAATAACACATATCAGCAACCAAGATAAACACAATTTGACAAAAAAGCCTTCAGTTAAACTAACATCACTTCAAACCAGCCCTCCCTAAACTCAGCCAACCCCACCAACTCAAACCCAGAGGTGAACATACATTCCCTTGGAGAACTCCCTCTTACATATCCAGCTATCCGCCAAGTCAAGAGGCTCGCTACCCCTACTTCCTTCAGAAACTCAAAAAACTATCACCTGAGCTCAAATATTCCTTAAGAGGGTGGGAATCGAGCCCTGGCCAGTTTGGCTCACCGGTTAGAGCGTCGGCCCGCAGACCAGAGTCTGGGGTTCGGTTCCCGCTAAAGGCACGTACCTCAGTTGCAGTTTGTCCCCAGCCCTGGTGGGGTCGTGTGAGTGGCAACCATGTGGCTCTCTCACTTTGATGTTTCTCTCTTTCTCTCTTCATCCCTCTCTCCCTCCCACTCTATCTGAAGATAAATGCAAAAATGTCCTTGGGTGAGGATTTAAAAAAAAAAAAAAGAGAGGGTGGGAATCGAGAGAGATCAATTAGTACAAAGCTAACCTCTGTTTCGTGCCTTCTGCTGGGAACAGGACCCAGGGACTTTTTCATTCGCATTCGTATCAAGCAAGAATAACTAGTCAAGAGAAACTAAGAGACAAAGCAGAAGAAATGTTAGATATTCATTCCCCCCATTATATTTTGGAAATACAATGAACAAGACTAAATTTTGTCTCACAAGCACCAATCTTGTGATTAAAAGGTGAGTTTTTCTCATGATGGCTTTCCTAGTGGAAAACTAGCTTTCACCCATCTAAAATTAAGAACCCCAAGTGTCTTTTGAAGTCAGTACATTTGGAAAGAAGTTCCAAGGCACTCAAGTGGGAATGAATAAAGAGCCTAAATTCCTGGCACAGGCCTAGAGCAGAAAAGGCAAATGAGCCGACCAGAGGAAGAGCAGTGACCAAGCCCCATAACATTACCCAGTCAGAACTTGGAGCCTGCAATGGAAGCCTGAGGAAGCTTTCTGGAACCAAAAATAATCCAGCACATGATACATTTTAATTTCCCTGAAGGACATACAGAAGCGGGGTGGGCTGCGAAGCAAGCCCCGGCCTGTCTCCACCTCGTCCTTCGCTGTTGCTTTCCTCCTGGATGTCGCAGGCAGAGACCTCCACCACTGACACAGGCACTGGGAAGTTTGATACTGTTCTTACTAGAGATACAATTAAAAAGTCCAGAAATGACATCAACTGCTGCCTCCAAAATGAATTATACTCGAGGGTTAATAAAATAGAGTGAAAAATATTTAGCTTGGCTAAAGTTATTCCATACCCATCACCAATGAACAGAACTGGATTAGTTTGGGATAAACTTCTATGCAAGTCAGAGTCCTTTTTAAAACAATCACAGTACTCGTCTAAGTTTACCTTAACTTAGAGGCTTCAGCATTTCTGGAAATGAAATTGCTTTGTGCCTAACCCCTTACATTCCCCTTCCTTTCTTCAGTGTTTGAGGCATTTCCTAGCATGACTCAACAGTGGACTGAAGTATGTCTCAGGTGATTCGCAAGGTTGTACCTTTCTTCTAAGTAGTAAGCCCCAATCCTCTCAGTCATTTTGTAAACCTGGTACATGAGCTCCCCAAAAGCTTATTTGTACAATCACCACACCCACCCCATCCTAACAGGTAAGGATCCCAGAACAGAACTCTGGCCATAAACTGCAAGGATCAGGTTCTCTGGAAGGATCTGGTTTCCCTAGAAGACTTTGTTTCCCATCTCTCATGTTAATGAAGATTTTATTAATCCCCTGCTCACTAGAGATCAGGAAACCCACTGGGCAGAATGTCCAGCTCCCAAGGAAGGTATGCTGCAGAGGCACATGGCAAACTGCTTAAAAGATAAAAAAACTTGTGGTCAATAGACATGTGGAAGACATGTCCCTCCCATCCAATCCAGTTTAATAATTTGAGAATTCACACCCAGTAGAAAATTAGCCCTGAAGTCTCACCCAAGTCACCAAGAAGTTGTACAAAACGGCTTTCCAATTCTGCCTAGAACCTCCATGATTCAATGCAGGAATTGAAAAAAGTAAAGTATATGGAGAGTCTGATAAAGATTTGACTTTGAAAAAGTAGAAAGGGACAGGACACCAATCCTGCCCTCAGGTAGGGCATGGCTTCCCAACATGCACCAACTGCTACAGCACTGCACGAGTTCAAAGATGAAGACATTACTTTCCCATTGTTTTTAAGGAATTTCTTTTACATGGTAAGAAAAAAATTCAAAAAAGGTGGCTCTTGGGAAAAAAGAAATGAAGGCTGTGAAATGTTTGCTTACCAGAAACCGTGGCTTGACTCCCCCTGCCTTGTTTACAACTGCTGCCTCCTTTCCTAAGATTCACTTCTCATCCCAGTACCAAAGTACAGGAGCTGAGCAACCGGAGAACGTGATACAGCACTGAGCAGTTTACCCCAAACCGAGGTGGGAATAAGGTGATTGAGAAGAAACTCCTCAAGTACCCACTCTCCCCGACTCTCATTATACAAAGCGACCAAATGCAGGACCAAGGACTGGTTCCTGAGCAGAAATGGCATATTTCAGTGTCATTAGGCCCCATTTGTCTGAAGTTACTTTCACAAGCCCTTGTGTCTTTCTCCAGTATGCCCAACACACATATATACACACACACAAGCTCACACACACTCCCCTGAAAAGGCTCCCAGTCTTTTAGCTGTTTTAACTGGTTTTCTACCCCTGGCAACTGAAATGGGGAAAACTTCCAAGCAGTTGTGATGAGTGAAAGGTGAAAATAAAAGCATCAGGCTCTCATTGTTAAAAACTAGAGCTGCCCAAAGGGATGAACTGCTTTAAGACCTAATTTCTGTAAGCTGTTTTCCTTTTAAGATAAAGGCTATAAAAGATAATATTCTAAAGAAAATAAAATGTCTTTTCCTGGCTGCGTGCACAGGGAGTCCAGAAAGCATATGCTCAGGGGCGGAGTTTCAAGAGGGTGGAGAGGAAGAAAGTGGATTACATCACCTTTCAATGATGCTCCTCCCCCTTGACCAAGTTTCTAGGGCGGCCCTAGGCTCTGGATTGCAAAAGGGGAAGAAAAACAACAAAGAGGCAGGGACGCCATTTTGTAAAGAAAATTTTAAAAAGCGATTCCAGCCCTGCCGGTAGATAGTTACGTTAGAAAAACACGGTTTTTTTTTTGGTTAAAAAAAAAGAAAAAACAGCCCTCCATCCAGAAGTCTTTGACCTATTTTTTGAGTTAAGAGCGTTGTGAAAATAAAGCAATTAAAATATAAAAAATAACAATTTTCTGCGGGGGATTGAATTTGCAATTGAGGTTCAACCTACCATCGACCACCGCCCCCCCCCCCCCAACAAAGGGAAAGGGGGAGGACTTGGACCCCTCTCAACAAATAGGCTTGAGGTAGGACAAAAATGGGAGACACAACCTGCAACACTGCTTGGAAGACAAAAGGACAAGTCGCCATATTGAAGCAGGGAAGAAAAAAAAGAATCCTTTTAACGACACAAATCTTTTAGAAAGCTAGCATTCAATTGCACTAAATGGCTTTTAAAATTATACTCCTGAATTCCACATTTCCCAACCTTTCCACCCTCTATTCCCATCAAAAAGTATCAAATTAAAATGCTAACCTTTTGCTTTTAAATAACTTATGCAATCTGCAACAATTACAAACATTTACTTTCCCAACTATTATCTTGTATGTACTGGCACTAAGATATTTTGTCCTGAATTAAGTGTCTTGCAATCTTTATTCCTAGATTGCCACCTCCTTTAACCAGACAAATATACCCCAAGCATATTACATTAAAATTGAGAGGATTTAACAATCTCAAATCATAGCCAGCTCTGTGCCCATCTCCTTACCCTGCAATCTTTATGTACAGATTGCTTATTAGTCTGGCAAATTGAAAGGCGCCCTGCTCGTCTCACACACAAAGAAGTGGGACTTCTGAGCCACAAGATCCACCATCTTTTGTATGTGAGCTCATTAACCCTTTTGAAGACTGCTGCTCAAGGGAGGAAGGTAACCATTCCTCCTTATAAAAAGCAAACTTATCGCTTTGGCAGTCTAGAAACTGGCTGGATTACGAAGGGTTAACCATCAAAATCCTCACTTGCTGGCCCTCCCTCCACGCTCTCCTTGCCTGCAGCAGGACAGGGAAGAGGTAAGTGGTAGGGGAGAGAATAAGACTGTTTAGACCCAAAGGCCCCTTTTAATGGAGATTAAGTGACCGGCTTGGTCCTTTCTCCAGCTATTTTGTTCTATGGTCTCATTTCTTCCTCTCATTATTTTTGGTTTCACAAAGGGAAACGTCGATTTCTTGTTGCAAGGCTCGTTTTTGAAAATTCGACACTTACTATCCAATTTTTTTGCGACGTCAGCACCTCGGGCTCAGGGGGGGAGGGGATTAAAATTTTGGAGAAAAAAATAAAACCACCAACCAGGACCCAAAACTCTTATTTGGGGGGCCTCATTGGATGAAAAAATCTCTTAAAAAAAAAAACAAAGGCCAACTCAGTATTCATTCCCCCCCCCACCCAACTCCATTTAGGGAGGGGGGGTCGTAGAAAAAGTTCTGAGTGGATTCAAAAAAGTAAACGCTGGATAAGTGATTCTGGGGGGGTTTGGGAAGGGAGGGTGGTTGATTATTTTTGAAGTTATGTGGTGACGGTCCTTCGGCCACAGATTTCAAGTCCCAAGCAGCGTGGGCTGGTGGGGTGGGCAAGATAGGCGGGAAGGGGCAGAAGACACAAGTGGTTGGGCTGGTGGCTGCTGTTTTCCCTTTCCCCCCGCTCAGGATCCTTTCAAGGGTTCAGATGTTGATGCGGCTTCTTATTTCCTCGTGGCCGGCCTGTCTTTCTCCGAGAAAATTCAAACCTGGGATAAAAGGAACACAAGGGAGAAAGATGTAATCAGTGCGGGCTGCTCTTAAAACACACCCCAAATTATCACTTTGTTGTCCCAAACACCTCCATGTCCAATCCGGCAATTTACGGAAGCTATGGCTCTCAAATAAACCCATGCCAAGTCCGTTTCCCAGCCCAACGCTCAGTAAAATTTTTAACCTCTAACCGACAAATTACCGGAACTTACCTCTAAACGAACCCGAGAATGGCGGCTATGCGCTCGGGCGGAGTCTTTTATACCCGGACGCCACCCAACGCGTCCAAACGTGCTAGTGCGTTTCCCTTGTCGCGAGATGTTGTGCGCGAGGTGTGAATACATTGGCTAACCCGAAAGACAAGTCGCTAGCTGATTGGCTATCCTTCCTTCGCCTTCGCTCAGCCCACGCCCCTCTCCCCGCCACCCTCGGCACCCTTTTCCGCCTCCTTCCTGAGGAGGTTGGAAGCGCGTGCGCGTGACCAGAGAACCTAGCACCACCCTTTCCTCTGCCTTCACGACTTCCGGCCTCGAAAACATTTCTCACTCTGGGTTGGCGGAACGGGGTCGGCGCATGCGTACTGTGGCAACCTCGATCAAAATCGCCTTTAAAATTGCTTAAAAGGCAAATTCGAAGTATGAGATCTAAGAGTCGTGGCGACTGGTTCATCAAAAACTCAATTTTGAGGCCGAATTCCACTGTGACGCAGTTGAAATTGGCTTCTCTCCGTGGCCCGCCCCTTTCTCGCTTCCGTCCTGACGCAAGTGCGTGGCTGCCCCGCCGCACTGCGGGCTTGTCCTTGGCTCTGCCCTAGGCAGTTTCGGAGAGCGTGCGCAGTCGCTTTCCCGGCCGCGCCGGTGCGAGCCTACGTGAAGATGGCGGCGTCCGTGTTGAGTACGCTGCTGAGGCGCCTTCCCAGTCTTCCCTCCTTCAGGGGTGCCTACGGAGTTCAGGTAACTCCTGGGAGCACATTTTGCACAACCACGGCGTAGGCGCACCTTCTCCAGGCTGTCGCTCCACTGTGGGAACCGGGAGGACACTCTTCCTGGTGCTTATGCCTCTGCTTTCCACCCAACTTCGCTCCCACCACTCTTCCCCCTTCCCCTCACCCTCCTTAAATTTCTGTGCATTTTTAAAATCCTCACCCGAAGATATGTTTATTGGTTTTTTTAGAAGAAGGGAGAGAGAATGAGAAATACCAACCGGTTGTCTCCCGCACATGCCCCTGGCCGAGGGTGGAACCCGCAGGCTGGTGTGCCCTACCAGGAATCCAACCAGCAGCCCTTTGGTTTATAGAGGATGCCCCAGCCAACCGAGCCACCACGGCTCCGTGCATGTTTTAATCCCCAGCTGAGGGCAAAGAGCCAGGGTTAGATTTCATCCTCTTTTCAAGGTGTCATCTTGGCTAAATAGGTGAGGAATGCCCGCCCCAACACACACACCTCATGCACAACCAACTCTTTATGCAGATAGTGTCTAAATCTGAGATGCCCTGGAGTGTCCCTGGTTTCAGGGGCACTAACTTTTACCAGCCCTGCTGTCTGCGGGTAAAACCAGGATACATTCTCTCGCTGGTGACCAAAGCCCTCAATCTCACTAAATCAATTTATTATCAGAGCCTACCTGAAAGTTTAACTCAGTCCTTTTGATTGAGGTTTCCCTCCAGCCTCATGTACTCACCATCCTGAAGGTTCTTGGTAGGGCAGGGCACGTTTTTGTTTTTGTTTTTTGGTGGGGCAGAGTGAGATAGGAAGTCTTACTCAACTGCCACTCCCTAAAGTGGGACTGAAGAGTGGTGACGGGGTCACTACAGAGTTAATGACAGGCCTGGTAGCTTTAAAACTAGCGTTAGGACTCAGGTTTGTTCTTCCCTATGGCATGTTGACCTTCAGCTTTTTATAAAGCTGGGCAACTCAGTGATGCTGGATTGGATTGAGTTGGAGACTCACCTTCCCTTCCCTGCCACACATCTTACTTTCAAAGAGCTAGACAATGATGACTAGTAAAAGGGCTGACTACCTAGGCCCCTTCTCTGCAACCTCTCCATCCCCAGCCGCCTTGCTCCCATCAGGCTCCAGTCAAAGAGCTAGACATCCTCTCTCTTCCTTTCTTCACCCTTTTCCCTCCACTAGACTCGGTTCATCCCCCAAAAGCATAAACATCTTATGTGTGCCAATTTTTTAAGTTCTCTCAAATAAGATTGCCTCTCAGTCACCTGTACTAGTTAACCTCTAACATTAGTTTTTTTCAGAACCCCCCACCCCAGGTGGATATAGGAAGAGTGGTTGTTGATGATGTCAATTTAACCGCAACAAATATGATACCTTTCATATATATTCTTGCTATAGTCTATTAACACAGTGGGTATGCACTTACTCCTCTTTTCCCTGAGGTGTCAGCAGCAAAACATGTGGGTTCCTTTAAATTCATTTTTTTATTTTCACCCTTCTTTTATAGGTTCCCCTCCTAACTTATTGCACTGAAGCCCCCCTTGAGGAGGATTCTTCATCCCCAGTGCTCATTTCCCCTTATGAGAATGAACCCTGGAAATATCTGGACTCAGAAGGTACCTCTGAGGAAGGGAGGGTGATGTGAGATCTGAAATAAATGGACAGAGATACTTCCTCCACCCTAACTTTTGTGGTCTTTTATTTCAGAATACCAGACCCGCTATGGTTCTCGCCCCGTCTGGGCTGACTACCGTCGGAACCACAAAGGTGGAATACCGCCACAGCAGACTCGAAAGATGTGTATTGTGAGTTTCTGAGAGTGGCACATGGGTGGGTTGTGAAGTGGGGATGGAGACCATAGTGACAGTGGCAGCAGCACTTCTGACAGGGCTTGGAACATTGTCACCTGCCAATTTCTTCTCTCCACAGCGTAAAAATAAAGTTGCTGGGAATCCCTGCCCTATCTGCCGGGATCACAAGCTGCACGTCGACTTTAGGGTAAGGAGAATCTTTTCTCCAGGATGAGGATTTGGAGCCTTTATGCATTGCTAAAGAGATTGTCATAGAGGCCCCACTCTTCAGATCCCAGTACTCCTACACTCTATTTTGCACTGGCTTCCTGGCACTGTAAATACATCTCTCTAATCTTTTGCGCTCTGCTACAGATTATAGTAAAAGACTTCATCCCTTCCTTATGAAATTGACAGGCTAAATTGGCAGGAAAGAAAAATGCCCGTTTCTAATGGGGGAGCAATGCCCAAACATTGGTTTATAATCATCACAATTATTAGTAAGTAGATTGGGCTAGTTTTTTTCTGAGATTTTTATTTCCTGGTCATAATGATGTTTGGTGGCATGCTGAGACTTGCAGCTGTAGGGCAACTACATGAAGCAAGGTATAGAGACTTCTTTTTTTTTTTTTTTCCTTTATTGATTTTAGAGAGAGAGGAAGTGAGACGGAGAGAGCAGTAGAAACATTGATGAGAGAGATCATCAATTGGCCGCCTCCTGCATGCCTCCCACTGGGCGTGTGCCCTGACCGGGAATCCAGCCAGCAACCTCTTGGTACATGGGTCGATGCTCAACCACTGCACACCCGCTGGACTAGAGACTTTTTTGAAAAACCTTCATTTCGAGGACAGCACTTGCTCTTTATAGAATTCAAAAACCCTATAAAACTGTAAATGGGAAATGCTCTTCTGAGCTTGCAGTGAAGTAGTAGATCAGAGGCTGAATTGTTAGTCATTAGGGAAGATGAAAGGCATTCGTGTATCAGTCAGTGGGTGAGGATCTGACTGTTCTCAGGCCCTTCTAACACCCTTCTAGAATAGGTAACTTCTCAACTTCAACTGTGTGCAATTGGTTAATAAAAAGGTATGATCAATGTTATCCAGTTTATAATCTCATAAAAAGGGAGGGCGAAAGAATACAAATGTAATAGTGTGGGTGATTCTGCCTGCTATTCCGACTCCACAAGTGTACCTGCTTTTTCCTTGGGTCTCACTTCCTGTGATTAACTTGCTAGCTGAGAGTCATTCTACATAAGTAGCTTCAATTTTTTTTTTTTCTTTTTATCCTCACTCGACATTTTTTGATATTTTGTTCAGATAGAGTGGGAGGGAGAGAGAGAGAGAGTAACATCGACATGAAAGGGACACATCAAGTAGTTGCCACCCGCACAACCCAATCAGGGCCAGGGACAAACCACAACCAAGGTACGCGCCCTTAGTGGGAACCGAACCCAGGTCTCTCTGGACCGCAGGCCGACGCTCTAACCGCTGAGCAAAACTGGCCAGGGCAGTAACTTTAAAATTGATCTGAGTAAATACATACACTATGTACAGCATGCTATTATATGCCTTAATCACCATACATGCCTATTACAGCATATATTTTCTGGGTGATGTCAAGGATTGCCGGCTGACTCGAGAATTTTTTGCCTGAGTGCTGATTTTAGAACTTAACCCCGGGAGAACAGAATTCTGTGTGAATCTCAGTGACAACGTGTAGGATGTGCATGTGAAATGGTTGGAGGACCAGGAAGGGGGAAATGTTTGATGGAGTTTTCACGAATGTGTTCAGTACAGTGATGAGGCTGAAACTAGGACATGAAAGAGGGCAGCATCTGGAGAGGTGGGGGTTAAGGTAATCTGTGTGAGTGTGTAGGGATTGTGCACTTCAAGTCTCTAAAGATTTTCCTGCTCTCCCCCCACTCCTTTCTCCACCACTTTCCCCACAGAACGTGAAGCTCTTGGAACAGTTTGTCTGCGCCCACACGGGTATCATCTTTCACGCTCCATACACAGGTTAGGCTGTCATCCCTGACTCCACCAGAAGAGCTTTTCCTGGGAGCACTTCTCATTTACTCAGTCAAGCAACAGACATTTATTTGGTGGCTCTTACCATGGCATAAAAAGTGTGATTGAGTCCTGGTCAGTTTGGCTCAGCATTTAGACCGTCAGCCTGCAGACCAAAGAGTTTCAGGTTTGCCCTGGCCGGTTTGCTCAGTGGTTAGAGCGTCGGCCTGTGGTCCAGAGAGACCCAGGTTCAGTTCCCACTAAGGGCGCGTACCTCGGTTGCAGTTTGTCCCTGGCCCTGGTTGGGTTGTGCAGGTGGCAACCACTCGATGTGTCCCTTTCACGTCGATGTTTCTCCCTCTCTCTCTCCCTCCCACTCTATCTGAACAAAAAATGGAAAAATGTCCTTGAGTGAGGATTAAAAAAAAAAAGAGTTTCAGGTTTGATTCTAGTCAAGGGCACATACCTCAGTTCTTTTTGGTCCCAGGCCCTGGTTGGGGTCATGTGGGAGGCAGCCAATCAATGTGTGTCTCTCATATCGATGTTTCTCATTCTCCCTCTCTCTCCCTCCCGCTCTATTTCAAGATAAATGGGAAAATATCCCCAGGTGAAGATTTTTAAAAAAAGTGTGATTGAAGTTTTTGGAAATCTTAGCTTAATGGGGATACTTACATGCTAAAATAGTTACAGGTGGACAAAAGATACAGACAAGTGCCATTGTAAGCAAACCTAAATGTAGTTCTTGAAAGATGAATGGTGGTGATTATTTCCTTTAAGGTTCTTTGCTTTCTTCAAAATATGTTTTTATTTATTTTCTTTTTTATCCTCACCCGAGGACATTTTCCATTTTTTGTTCAGGAAGAGTGGGAGGGAGAGAGAGAGAGAAACATCGATGTGAAAGGGACACATCGAGTGGCTGCCACCCGCATGACCAACCAGGGCCGGGGACAAACTGCAACCGAGGTACACGCCCCTAGTGGGAACCGAACCCGGGTCTCTTTGGACCGCAGGCCGATGCTCTAACTGCTGAGCAAAACTGGCCAGGACTAAAATATATTTTTAATTGATTTGTGGAGAGGGAGAAAGGGAGCTCTTTGGTGTTGCTCAGTGGATAGAGCGTCAGCCTCTGTAGCAAAGGGTTTCAGGTTCCATTCCAGATCAAGGGTGCATACCTGGGTTGCGGATTCGATTCCTGGCCGGATTGGGGCATGTGTGGGAGGCAGCCAATCGATGTGTCTCTCTTACATCAGTGTTTCTTTCTGTCTCTTCTCCCATATCTCTCTGTCTTTCTCCCCCCTCCCCTTCCTTTCATTCTATAATAAATGGGAAAAAATGTTTTCAGGTGAGGATTAACAAAAAAATTTAATAAATAGAGAGGAAGGGAGGGGGATAGAGAGACAAACATCAACGTGAGATTGGCTGCCTCCTGCACGTCCCCTACTGGGAATGGAGCCTGTAACCTGGGCACATGCCCTGATGGGGAATCGAACCAGCAACCTTTTGGTGCTTGGGATGATGCTACCCAACCAGCTGAGCTACACAGGCCAGAGCAGGGCTCTTCCCTTTCACAAAAGGCTTTCTCATAAATTGATCATCCGGTAAATTCTTTTATGCTGTTGACAATTCAGTTAGATTTCCCAAATTTAGAATTGTAAGCTTAACAATTCAAGGTTATATCTATTTTCTAACTATAGTCACAGGCTAAATCTGGCTCACTCCTGTGTCCATTTGTTTTCATAGTGGCTACGATGGCAAAGTTGAGTAGCTGAGACAAAGACACCAGGATCCACAACGCTTAATATATATGGCCCTATATAGAAACATTTTGCCAGTGTCTGCTAAAGAAAGATAAATTTACAAAGAGTAATCTGAATTTACCATTTTGGGGGTGGCAGCATGATTAGTGGAATTTCATTTGTCAAGGGGTTTTAAAAAGTAGTTTTAAACTTCTGTCAAGCTGTAAAAATCTCAAGAGACCATTTTGCTACTCAGATTGCCTGCCCCAGATATGAAATCCTTTCTTCCTTTATTGAATTTTTCTCTGGATTATCCTACTCAGTTAAGCGCACTTGCCCTTTGAATTGTGTTCTATTTCCTGTTTTGGAGCCTTTACCATTAAATAGCTTCTCTTTCTCTTTCTTTTTATCCTCACCTGAGGACATTTTTGCATTCATCTTCAGATAGAGCGAGAGGGAGAGAGGGAGGAAGAGAGAGAAACATTGATATGAGAGAGAAAGACATCAACTGGCTGCCACCCACACAACTCCAACCAGGACCGGGGACAAACTGCAACCGAGGTACGGGCCCTTAGCGGAAACAGAACCCGGGTCTCTCTGGACCGTGGGCCAACGCTCTTAACCGCTAAGCCATACCGGCCAGGACTCTTTCTCTCTTTTTAAATTTTTTTTTTTTCCTTTATTGATTTTAGAGAGAGAGGAAGTGAGAGGGACAGAGAGGTAGGAGTATAAATGTGAGAGAGTGACATCAGCTGCCTCCTGCACACCCCATCCTGGGGATCGAGCTCGCAACCTGGGCATGTGTCCTGACTGGGAATTGAACCAGTGACTTCTTGGTGCATGGGATGATGTTCAATCCACTGAGACACACCAGCCGGGCTAAATTACCTCTATAGTGGCTAGACCGTTCTCTAAGTTTTTATCCCAGCTCTCAGAGATGGGGCACATGGGGAAATAGGCCCATGGAGGGGTCAGGAGAAGGGGGAGCCAGATCTTCCAAATTCAGCCCTCTCTCACCATGTAGAAGTGGTGTGTATTCTTTACTTACTGTGCCTGATAGAATGAGCACAGTTACCTTTTTTTTGTTGTTCCCGTAGGAGTCTGTATGAAGCAGCACAAGAAGTTGACCCAGGCCATCCAGAAAGCCAGGGATCACGGTGAGTGTTCTGAGAAGGGGCCCAGAGAAGTTTGTTAGACATCAAGAAGATGACTTAGGGCTAGAGGATGAATATAAGTGCTCCCACCTATCTGAGAAGTTAGTATGTATCATGTTCTTCTGTGAATCTGTCATCACTCTACTGTCTCTTATTCCCTCTCCTGAGTCTGTTACCTTGTCATTGTCCCCTTGTTCCTCCTCTTTCCTTTTTCTTCCCTCTTAAAACTATTTGTCCCAATGCCATAGCTAGATCATAGGAGGATCTTTGTATAAATTTGTGGCCTTGGGTTCCATAATACCTTCCTACAAATTAGAAAAAGGTACCCCTCCATTAGGGCAGATGCAGCTTCATAGCCCTGGTGTAGGGCTGCACAGCTTGTAGTATGTCAGCCCACACTTGCCCCCTTGGCCGGCGGCCTTTGTGCAATACACAGCATGCATAAATGTGCTCAGTGGCTGCACCTGTTCCCTTCCTCCCTTCATAGGTTATTTTCCTTCCTGTCTCACTTATTCTGAACTACTCCACCTTGCTCCCTTCCCTCACTCTCTTTTTTTTAATCCCCTAGGTCTCCTTAGTTACCACATTCCCCAGGTTGAACCTCGGGACCTTGACTTCAGTAACTCTCATGGAGCTGTGAGTGCTACTCCACCAGCTCCCACTCTGGTTTCAGGTGACCCCTGGTACCCATGGTACAGCTGGAAACCGCCACCAGAGAGAGAGCTCTCCCGCCTTCGGAGGCTGTACCAAGGCCATCTCCGAGAAGAGAGTGGGCCCCCGCCTGAGTCAGTGCGGGAGGCGCCGCTCACAGCCGGAGCCTCCATAGAGCAGGCAGGCTCCCAGAGCCCTCTGTAGAAGCTGGAGACTGGGAAGGGTGCCGAGGAACTGGAGGATAATACCTATGAATTACATAGTGGGATTCACCCTGAAGAGTGTGTGTTATGTGGCCAATGGCAGGGCCAGTGTCAGTGAAAGGACATGACTTGTTGAAAGGGATAAACATCTGAGTCTGAGGGAGGGCAGGACAGATGATTGTGGGAAATCCTACCCCGTGCGTGTAAGTGGATGTACTCGATCTTGTGTAGCCGTTGCAGACCTCTGCCAGCTCAGCATTTCCGCAATAAAGCTGTGTACCCTGTCTCTGGAGTCAGTCTGGGGGGATGGGTGCTGCTGAGGGGAGAGGAGTGGGCAGGCCGGAGCCAGCCCAACCAGTGACTCGGGACGGAAGCCACCGGGAGTGGGCAGTGGTGCCATTCTGCCTTGATCGGCTGGCTCTGTGAGGCCGTGGTTGGGGTCGCCCCGCCAGCCTCTCCCTGGGGCTAACGGGTTGGAGAGGACCCCAGGCGGAAGGAAGAGGCACCGCCAAGCACCCGCAGCCGGAGGGGCCTGGTGCTAAGGGGTTGCAGGCTGCAGCCAGGAGGAGTGACGGGCGGGGTATGTGCTGGGCACACGCACAAGAAGACAGACGCCAAGGGGCGGGGCATTGAGGGCAGGGCGGAAGTGACGTTGCGTGGGCGGGGCCGGCCATGCACAATGGGCCATGGAGTTCCCCTTCGATGTGGACGCGCTGCTCCCGGAGCGGATCACAGTGCTGGACCAGCACCTGCGGCCCCCGTCCCGCCGACCCAGCGCCGCGATGCCAGCCCGGTGACCTCTCAAACCTGCCCCGAGGCCCTTCTCTCCGGGTTTCTCTAGAAACCTGGTCCAGGCACCACGCCCCCTTCTCACTGAGGAGTGACCCTCCTTTTGGTGTCCTGTCTCTACCTGTTGGTGACCTTTCACCCTACACTTAGTGGGATTGCTCAGTGCTTGGATCTATGACATTCCACCCCTTGGCCAAATATGTGGTCCCAGCCAAAGGATGGTGGTTGACCCACCCTTCCTGCTTCCCCACAATCCTCAAGGGAGGAGGGAGTGTGGCACTGAAGGAAGTGTGGGGAAAGTTTGGGTTCCAGAGGATGGGGTAGAAAGATCAGATTGGAAGACAACCAGGTAAAGCCAGAGTCTGAAGTGCTGAGCCTGGGTTGGAGCTGTGGTCCAGGTTCCTGGGAGTGAGTGACTGCTCAGAACAGTGAGGGTCTGACTGTCCTCTCTTTCTGTAGCGTTGATGTACAGCAGCAAATTATGACCATTGTAGATGAACTGGGCAAGGCTTCTGCCAAGGTACTGGGGACACCTCTCTGGGGACAGTAGAGAAGGGGGCCTGGACCCTTTGGAAGGGACTTGCAGAGTCTGTCTTCGTCCCCCTGGCAGGCCCAGCATCTCCCTGCACCCATCACCAGTGCATCACGGATGCAGAGTAACCGCCATGTCATGTATGTGCTCAAAGACACCTCTGCTCGACCGTGAGTGCCAAATGCTTTTCCATCCTGTATCCCTCCTCTGCAGCCCCTTTCCCTTTTTACTCCTCTCTCAAATAGCTTCTACTAGCTTGTTCATTATTCTCCCCATCTTATAGGGCTGGAAAAGGAGCTATTATTGGTTTCCTCAAAGTTGGATACAAGAAACTGTTTGTACTGGTGAGTACTATTAGAAGTGGAGTGTTTGTACTCCTTGATTCCTGAAAATAAAAGTGCTGAAGTTTGGGAGGTGGCAACAGTGTTTTGGTCCTAAAAGATATTTGTTGTTCTTTGCCTATTAGGATGATCGTGAGGCTCACAATGAGGTGGAACCACTTTGTATCCTGGACTTTTACATCCATGAATCACTTCAACGCCATGGCCATGGGCGAGAACTCTTCCAGTATATGTTGCAGGTATCACTTCTCTCTCAGCAGTCTGTCCAAAGGGAAATTAAAGGCCCTTTGCCATGAGCCCTACCAGAGCCTCTGCCTCCCTCTCCCCAATGCCCCATGTCTTCCTGTTCCCTCCCAGGCCTCAGAGTTCTGTTGGCATGTCTTCCCCACACCTTCTTCTACCCTGAGTCTCCTGTTCTTTACAGAAGGAGCGAGTTGAACCACACCAACTGGCCATTGACCGACCCTCACAGAAGCTGCTGAAGTTCCTAAATAAACACTACAACCTGGAGACCACAGTCCCACAGGTTAGAGGTTTCAGAGGGTAGATCCCCACTGAGCATTCACATTGAATTTATTTATTATTGGGGGCAAGGAATTGGCACCTTCCAAGCACTCATTCCCCATTATATAGGATTCATTTTATACAACTAAATGTTGTTTTTGAGATGTAAATATATCTCATTTTGCAGCTATTTTACTCTCATCTGTTTTGATTCTTCACATGGCTGTTTTGTATACCTAAACACAGCCAGCTCATTTTCACCTCCTTGTTTTTACACAGGCCATTACTTATTCGATCAACTTGTTATTTATTTTTATTTTTATTTTTTTGTTAATTTTCACTCGATATTTTTCCATTGATTTTTAGGTAGAGTGGAAAGGAGAGAAGGAGAGAGAGAAACATTAAATGAGAGAGACACATTGATTATTTACCTCCCACATGACCCCAACCAGGGTTAGGGATGAACTTGTATCCCAGGCATGTGCCCTTGACCAAGACTTGAAGCCAAGACACTTTGGTCTGAGGGCCGACATTCTAACTGCTGAGCCAAACTGGTCAGGGCTCAATCAACATTTATTAAGGGCCCAGAAAAATATATACATTCCTGATATTTGAAAAATATCAGAAAGTTTTTATCTAAAATGAGGAAAGTGGTTGGTTTACAAGTAAATGCAATGTAATGTTATTAATGCTATCCATTCATTCAATATTTATTGAGAACCTGGTACTAGGAATACTTTACCAAACAAAACAGATAACAGTTTTCGCACTTGTGAAGCTTATATTTTAGTTGAGGAGACATTATTATTATTATTATTATTATTCATAATAAGCAAGTATATCCTATGGTTGATTATAAATGCTCTGGCCCTGGCCGCTTTGGCTCAGTGTTTAGAATGTTGGCCCTTATACTGAAGGTTCAGTTCAATCCCCAGCCCCGGTTGGGGTCATGCGGGAGGCAACCAACTGATGTTTCTCTCTCATTAAAGTGTCTCTCTCTCTCTCTCTCTCTCTCTCTCTCTCTCTCTCTTCCTCTCTATCTCTCCATCCCTCCCTTCCATTCTATCTAAAAATCAATGGGAAAAATATCCTCAGGTAAGGATTAACAGCAAAAAAATAAGTGCTCTGCCCTGGCCGGCTTGGTTCAGTGGTTAGAGCATCAGCCTGTGGACTGGAGAGTCCCAGGTTTGGTTCCCACTAGGGGCATGTACCTCAGTTGCAGTTTGTCCCTGGCCCCGGTCATGTGGGTGGCAACCACTCAATGTGTCTCTCTCGCATTGATGTTTCTCTCTTTCCTACCCCCTCTCTCCCTCCTGCTGTATCTGAAGATCAGTGCAAAAATGTCCTCAGGTGAGGATAAAAAAAAAAAAGTGCTCTGGAAAAATGAGCACCAGTAGGAGAGCTTGGGAGTGAGTGCCATGATGGGGATGAGAGTGTGTGGGATTGCAAGTGTAAATGACATAGGCAGGGCCTCGCCGGTGTGGCTGAGGGGTTGATCTTCGACCCCTGCACCAAGAGGTCGCTGGTTTCATTCCCAGTCAGGGCACATGCCCAGGTTGTGGCCCAATCCCCAGTGCGGGGCATGCAGGAGGCAGCCAGTCGACGTTCTCTCATCGATGTTTCTGTCTCTCCTCCCTCTCCTTCCTCTCTGTTTAAAGTCAATAAAGACCAAAAAAATTATAATGGCATAGGCAGAGAAGGCCTCACTGAGGAAGTGTCTTTCAAAGAGGTTAAAGGAGGTGAGAACAACCCAAGTGGTATCTGGAGTGAGGCCATCCCAGGCTGAGGGAACAGCTAGTGCAAAGACCCTGAGGTAGAAGTGTGCCTGGAACAGTGACCTGGCTGGTGTGAGTAGAGCACTGTGAATGGCATGGATGGGGGAGTGATTGATGAGATCAGAGCTGTAATGACAGGAAGGACATTTTGGACTATTTCTTTTTTTTTTTTAAATCCTCCCCCTAGGATATTTTTCTATCTATCCTCAGATAGAGAGGGAGGCGGGTGGGGAGAGAGAGAGAGAGAGAAACATTGATGTGAGAGAGACACATCGACTGGTTGCCTCCTGCACGACCCCAACCAGGGCCAGGGACGAACCACACCCGAGGCACATGCCCTTGACCAGAATCAAACCCACGGCTTCTTGATCTGCGGGCCATTGCGGCAACCGCTGAGCCAAACTGGCCAGGGCTATTTTGGACTATTTCAAAGACTTTGGCTTTTACTTTATATGAAAAAAAGGGAGGCATTGTAGGGGTTTGAGCAGAAGGATGATATGATCTGACTTTTAACCAGGTCACTTTGGCTGTTAAAAATAAGTAGAAGGGCCCTGGCCAATGTGGCTCAGTTGGTTGGAGAGCTGTCCTGTACACCAAAAGGTCTCGGGTTGCAGATTCAATACCTGGTCGGGGCGCCTATGGGAGGCAATCAATTGATGTTTCTCTCTCTCTCTCCCTCTCTCTCTCTCTCTCTCTCTCCCTTAAAAAAATAAAATGAATCGAATAAAAATAACCAGGAGGGGAGAAGCAAGCAGACCAGTTAGTAAGCAGCAGTCTCTGGTGAAAACTGATGGTGGCTCAGACCAAGATGGTAGCAGTAGAGATGGTAAAGAGCGGTCAAATTTTAAATATTGTGAAGTTACAGCAAGTAAGATTTCCTGATAGATTCTCAGTGGAGAGAGAGGGAGGGAGTTAAGGATGATTCCCAAGTTGGCCTGAGAAGTTGGAAAGATGGAGTTACATTAACTGAGATGGAAAGTGGAGCAGATTTGGGGGAAATAGAACTCTATTTTGAATATGATAGAGATATCCATAAGTGCAAGCTGAGCAGACAGTTGAGTATTTCTGCGGAGTTCATAGAAGGTTTGGGATGGAGAGTTTTCAGCATACATAGGGTATTAAAAGTGGTGAGACATGCCCTGGCCAGTTTAGCTCAGCAGTTAAGAGTGTCAGCCTGCAGACCAAATGGTCACAGGTTCAATTTCTGGTCAAGGGCTCATACCTGGGTTACAGTTGCAGGTTTGATCCCCAATGTGTGGGAGGAAACAAATTGATGTGTCTCTCTCACATCAGTGTTTCTTTCCCTCCCTCCCTCCTTTCCATTGTATCTAAAAATCAGTGGACAAGCCTGGCCCGTGTGGCTCAGTGGTTGAGCGTCGACCCATGCACCAAGAGGTCGCTGGTTTGATTCCTGGTCAGGGCACATGCCCAGGTTGTGGGCCTGATCCCCAGTGGGGGGCGTGCAGAAGATGGCCAATTGATGTTCTCTCTCATCGATGTTTGTATTTCTCTCTCCCTCTCCTTTCCTCTCTTTAAAATCAATAAAGAAAAAAATTTTTCTTTTAAATCAGAGGACAAATATCCTCAGATGGGGATTAATGAAAAGAAAAGAAAGCAGTGAAACAGGATGACATCACCAGAGAGTGAGGGAGGAGGGGTCCAAAGACTTGAGCCCTTGGGCACTCTTTTTTTTAATTCTCACTCAAGGAGAGGGAGATATATATATATTTATATACATATAAATTGAGTATGTCTTTATTGATTTTTTTAGAGAGAGAGGAACGTCAATATTAGAGAGGAACATCAATCAACTGCCTCCTGCACTCCCCCTACTGGGGATCGAGCCTGAAACCAGGGCATGTTCCCTGACTGGGAATCGAATCAAGACCTTCAGTCCATGGGACAATGCTCAATCCACTGAGCCACACTGGCCAGGCTTTATTTTTTGTTAATCCTTACCCAAGGATATTTTTCCATTGATTTTTAGATAGAGTGGAAGGGAGGAAGGGAGAGAGAGAGAGAAACACTGATGTGAGAAGACACATAAATTGGTTGCCTCCTGCATGACCCTGACCAGGGATGGGGATCGAACCTGCAACCCTACGTATGAGCCCTTGACCGGGAGTCAAACCCACCACCCTTTGGTCCACAGGCCGACGCTCTAACCGTTGAGCTTAGAAATAAAGTTGGCAGAAAATCATAAAAGTGATAAAAAACAGCTTAATTGTTTTATATTAGGAAATGCAGGGAAGCACTTCACAGTATACACTAGAGAAATAAGTTACATTTCATATTTTTATTTATTTTAAATTTATCCTTATTGTTGAAAGTGTTACAGATGTCCCCTCTTATTTCCCTATTGACCCCCTACAGCCCGCTCCTGTCCCCCCTAGGCCTTCACCACACTGTTGTCTGTGTCCATTAGTTACATACGTACGCATATAATTTATTTGGTTTATCTCTTCCCATCCCCTACCCCCTTCCGAGATTCATTAGTCTGTTCCCTTCCATGTCTGTGAATCTATTTTAGTCATCATTTGATTTTGTTCATTAGATTCCACATATAAGTGAGATCATGTGATACTTTTCCTTCTCTGACTGGCTTATTTTCTTTAGCGTAATACTCTCCAGTTCCCTTCATGCTGTCTCAAAGGGTAAGAGAGTCTTTTTTTTTTATAGCTGCATAGTATTCCATTGTGTAAATGTACCACAGCTTTTTTTTTTTTTTAATATATTTTCTTTATTGATTTGAGAGAGAGAGAGAGAGACAGAGAGAGAGAAACATCTATGAGAGAGAACATTGACTGGCCGCCTCCTACATGCCCTCCACTGGGGATCGAGCTCAAAACATGGGCATGTGACCTGACCAGGAATCGAACGACAACCTCTTGGTCCATGGGTTGACGCTCAACCACTGAGCTGCACCAGCCGAGCTTATTTTTTTTCTTTATTGATCTTAAAGAGAAAGGGAGAGTGAGAGAGAGAAACATCAATGAGAAAGAACATCAACTGGCCACCTTCTACATGCCCCCCACTGTGGATCAGGCCCACAACTTGGGCATGTGCCCTGACTGGGAATTGAACTGGCAACCTCTTGATGCATGGGTTGACCCTCAACCACTGAGCCACATTGGCTGGACTTACCACAGCTTTGTTATCCACTCATGTACTGATGGGCACTTGGGCTGTTTCCAGATCTTAGCTATTGTAAATAGTGCTGCTATGAACATAGGGGTGAATATATTCGTTCTGATTGACATTTCAGGATTCTTAGGATATATTCCTAGAAGTGGGATCACTGGGTCAAATGGCAGTTCCATTTTTAATTTTTTGAGGTAACACCATATTGTTTTCCATAGTGGCTGCACCAGTCTGCATTCCCACCAGCAGTGTACTAGAGTCCCCTTTTCTCCACACCCTCGCCAACACTTGTTGTGTGACGATTTGTTGATGGCGGCTATTCTGACAGGTGTGAGGTGGATTTATTGATTTTAGAGAGAAAGAGAGAGAAACATAGACTTGTTGTTCCACTTATTTTTTTATTCATTGGTTATTCTTGTATGTGCCCTGACCAGGGACAGAACCTGAAACCTTAGTGTGTCGGGACGAGGCCTAGGCCACTCTTTTAAATGCTGCTTTAAGGGAAACAGAAATAGAGCAAGATCTAGAAAGGGAGATGGATCAGGAACAGGCTGATTCTTTTCACCTGGAAGGACTAACAGCCTAAGAATGACTCCCTGGAGGAAATCTGATGCCCGAGCGGGTGGGGAGAATTGCTGAAGCAATGTGTTGAGTGGGTGAGGGGCTGGGGTTGGGCTCCATGGATAGGAGCATTGACATTAACACACTGTAGCATGGTTTGATTAGTGTGCTTAGAGAAGAGGCATAAGGACACGGTGGTGAGTGCTACATTGGGGTTGAGACTGGGTAAAGAACAGTTTGATATATGCTTAATCTTAAAGGGTGAGTGTTTTGGGAGACAGAAGTGGGTAGGGTAAAGTACTTCTCATATGGAAGAACCAGCATGAACAAAATCAGAGAGGCACTGAACTTCCTGTCAGGACACTGCAAGCAGTTTGGTGTGGCTGGAGTACTGGGCATGTTTGAGGGGAGTGGAGGGTGGGTTGGTAGACATTACAGCAGGATCAAAGCAGGAGAAAGACAGGGTCTGTGTAAGAGTGTCCTCCCTCATATATTTCACCATTAAGAGGCAGCAGAGAGCAGTGGAAGGAAACATGTAACACCAGAGAAGGATAGAGTATTAATAACGGCTAATGTTTCATGAGCTCTGTGTGTATCTACATGCAGTTGATTCTTGTATGGAGGTAGGTGCTACTGTTGACTCCATTTTGGGTTTATGCAGATGAGTGAGTTGATCAGGTTGACACAACTAAGTGGTAGAGCTCAAATTTGAACCCATAGCCCACTCTTCAAGACCACACTGTATTCTTAGCTGAAGTGCTGCAGCTAGAATCAAGAGCCTGGGGCTTGAGGCCCAGTTCCGCCACTTGCAGCTATTTGGCTTTCGGCAATCCATGTCTCCAAGGCTTTCTTACTGTTTTTAAAATAGGATTGTTGTGAAGGCCAAATTGAATGTGATAATAAAATTACTCTAAAATGATCAGTTATTAGATATCAAAGTGGTATCCTGTCCTCCAGCATATCTTCCCTTGACAACCCCACCCATTTGAACCCTACTTAAATCTGAGTTTTCTCAGTGGGTTTTGTTTGGATGCATTCCTTGACATTTTGTGTACCGTCTTCATCAGATTGGGTCCTGGGAGAACCTAAAAAGGTCTGGGCTTTTTGTTTCTGAGATAGAATTCTCTATTTTAACTATTTAAAATAAACAATTCAGTGGTTTTTTGGTACATTCACACTGTTGTGCAGTTACCACCACTGTCTAATTCCAGGACATTTCCATTTCCCAAAAAGAAATCTGGTCATCAGTAAGCACTCCTCACTCCATCCCCAACCCCTTTTTTTTTTTTTTAATTAAGGGAGCGGGGAGCACCCACCTAGCCAGCCAGATCGCCCTCACATCCTCTTGTTTGTTTGTTTTTTAGAGATAGTGGAAGGAAGGGAGAGAGAGACATCAATGTGAGAATCAATTGGTTGTCTCCCGCACGACCCCAACCGGGGCTGGGGATCAAAATTGCAACCCAGGTACATGCCCTTGACCAGGACTCCAAACCAGCCAGGGCGGTTATTTCTACTTTTTGTCCACTATGTTGTTGTTTTTTTTTATTGTTTGTTTTTGGTGGTACATGCCCCTAGCGGGAACCGAACCCAGGACTCTCTGGTCCGCAGGCCGATGCTCAACCGCTGAGCCAAACTGGCCAGGGCTTTTTGTCCACTGTGAATATTGTGTATAAGACTTTGTTTGCACTTGTATTTTTTTTATCCTCACCTGAGGACATTTTTACATTTATCCTCAGATAGAGTGGGAGGGCGACGGGGGGAAGAGAGAGAGAGAGAATCATTGATGTGAGAGAGACACATCGACTGGTTGCCACCCCCATGACCCCAACCGGGGACAAACTGCAACAGAGGTACGTGTCCTTAGCGGAAACCGAACCTGGGACTCTGGTCTGCAGGCCGACGCTCTGACCACTGAGCCAAACCGGCCAGGGCTGCACTTGTACTTTTAATTCTCTTGGGTATATACCTGAGCGTGGAATTGCTGATCACACAGTAATTCTTTAACTTTTGTTGTTGTTAATCCTCACCCAAGGGTATTTTCCCATTGCTTCTTAGAGAGCAGAAGGGAGGGAAGGAGAAGGAGAAAGGGAGGGAAAGAGAGAGAGAGAGAAAGAAACATCGATGTGAAAGAGACACATTGATTGGTTTCCTCCCAAACAACCCTGCCTGGGGCTTGGGATTGAACCTGCAACTGCAACCCAAGTATGTGCCCTTGACCGAAATTGAACTGTTGAGCCTTCGATCCACAAGCCGACACTATAACTGCTGAGCCAAATCAGCCAGAGCTGTTTAACATTTTGAAGAACTGACAAGCTCTTTTTCCAGTGACTACAACATTTTACATCTCTACCAGCAATGGATGAGTGTTTCAGTTCCTCACCAACATTTATTTTACTTTTTTTAAAAAATCATCATCCTAGTGGGTGAAGAGTATCTCTTTGTGGGTTTGATTTGTATCTCCCTAATGACTAATGATATTGAGCATCTTTTCAAGTGTTTACTGGCCATTTAAGTATCTTTCCTTTTTTTTTTAATCCTCACCCGAGAACATTGTTCCATTTTTTGTTCAGATAGAGTGGGAGGAAGAGAGAGAGAAACATCGATGTGAAAGGGACACATCGAGTGGTTGCCACCCGTATGACCAACCAGGGCCGAGGACAAACTGTAACCGAGGCACGTGTCCTCAGTGGGAACTGAACCTGGGTCTCTCTGGACCACAGGCCAACGCTCTAACCGCTGAGCCAAACTGGCCAGGGCTCTTCCTTTTTTAAAAAATTTTTTTTCTTGCCCTGGCCAGTTTGGCTCAGCGGTTAGAGCGTCGGCCTGTGGTCCGGAGAGACCCGGGTTCGGTTCCCGCTAAGGGCACGAACTTCGGTTGCAGTTTGTCCCCGGCCCTGGTTGGTCGTGCGGGTGGCAGCCTCTCGATGTGTCCCTTCACATCGATGTTTCTCTCTCTCTCTCCCTCGCACTCTATCTGTACAAAAAATGGAAAAATATCCTCGGGTGAGGATAAAAAAAAAAAAATTTTCTTTTAATTTTTTTCTTTATTGATTTTAGAAAGAGATGGAGAGGGAGAGATAGAAACATCGATGAATGAGAGAAAACATCCACTGGCTGCTTCCTGCATGCCCCCCACTGGGGATTTGGCCCACAACCTGGGCATGTGCCCCGACCAGGAATCTTGGTACATGGGTCGACGCTCAACCACTAAGCTACACCGGTCGGGTGCATTTAAGTACCTTTTTTAGAGAAATGTCTATTCAAGTCCCATGCCCATTTTTTTTCCTTTTTTGATTTTTTTAAAGAGAGAGGAAGGGAGAGGGAGAGATAGAAAGAAACATTAATTGGCTGCCTCCTGCATGCTCCCCACTGGGAATTTGGCCCACAACCTGGGCATGTGCCCTGACCGGGAGTCAAACCTGTGACCTCTTGGTGTGGGTCAATGCTCAACCACTGAGCCACACCGGCAAGGCCCCATGCTTGTTTTTAAATTGTTCTTTTTTATTGATTTGTAAGAATTCTTTATATATTCTAGATACAACAACCTTATCAGATGTATGATTTGCAAATATTTTGTCCTATTTTGTTTGTGGGTTGTCTCTTCATTTTCTTGATAGTGTCTTTTGATGCATAAAGGATTTTACTTTTGATGAAGTCCATTGTGATGAAGTCTATTTTTTTATTTTGTTGTTTGTGCTTTTGGTATAATATTTAAGAAATTACTGTCTAATCCAAAGTCATAATTTCCCTCAATGTTTCCTTCTGTAGTTTTCCTAGTTTTAGCTCTTAGGTCATTATCTTACGTATGCATTTTCAGTTGTCCCAGCACCATTTGTTGAAGAGACTATTCTTTTCTCATTGAATGGTCTTGGCACCCTTGTTGAATATCAATTGACCCTGGCCAGTTTGCTCAGTAGTTAGAGCTTCAGCCTGTGCACTGAGGGTTGCAGGTTTGATTCCTGGTAAAAGGCACATACCTGGGCTGCAGGTTCGATCCCTGGTTCAGGTAAGGGCGTGTGAAGGAGGCAAACAATCAATGCGTCTCTCTCACACTGATGTTTCTCTCTCTCCATCCCTCCACTCTCTCTAAAAATCAATGGAAAAACTACGGGTGAGGATTAACAGAAAAAGAAAAAGAAAATCAAAGACCATAGACATATGAGTGTACTTTTGGACTCTGTTCATTCCATTGGTCTCTGTGTCTATCCTTAGGCCTCTACCACACCATTTTGATGACCGTGGCTTTGTAGTATTGAAATGGAGAAGTGTGAGTCTTCCAACTCCATTCTTTTTCCAGACGGTCTTCACTATTTGAGGCTCTTTGCCATTCCATACCCACTTTGGGTTCAGCTTGTCAGGTCTAAGTGTGACTGAGACTGTTGAGAACAGCAGGGCTGGGTTCCGTTCCTCCCACTGCAGTTCCTAGCACAGGGTCTGAGTGTGACCGAGACTGTTGAGAACAGCAGGGCTGGGTTCCGTTCCTCCCACTGCAGTTCCTAGCACAGGGTCTGAGTGTGACCGAGACTGTTGAGAACAGCAGGGCTGGGTTCCGTTCCTCTCATTGCAGTTCCTAGCACAGGGTCTGAGTGTGACCGAGACTGTTGAGAACAGCAGGGCTGGGTTCCGTTCCTCCCACTGCAGTTCCTAGCACAGGGTCTGAGTGTGACCGAGACTGTTGAGAACAGCAGGGCTGGGTTCCGTTCCTCCCACTGCAGTTCCTAGCACAGGGTCTGAGTGTGACCGAGACTGTTGAGAACAGCAGGGCTGGGTTCCGTTCCTCCCACTGCAGTTCCTAGCACAGGGTCTGAGTGTGACCGAGACTGTTGAGAACAGCAGGGCTGGGTTCCGTTCCTCTCATTGCAGTTCCTAGCACAGGGTCTGAGTGTGACCGAGACTGTTGAGAACAGCAGGGCTGGGTTCCGTTCCTCCCACTGCAGTTCCTAGCACAGGGTCTGAGTGTGACCGAGACTGTTGAGAACAGCAGGGCTGGGTTCCGTTCCTCCCACTGCAGTTCCTAGCACAGGGTCTGAGTGTGACCGAGACTGTTGAGAACAGCAGGGCTGGGTTCCGTTCCTCCCACTGCAGTTCCTAGCACAGGGTCTGAGTGTGACCGAGACTGTTGAGAACAGCAGGGCTGGGTTCCGTTCCTCCCACTGCAGTTCCTAGCACAGGGTCTGAGTGTGACCGAGACTGTTGAGAACAGCAGGGCTGGGTTCCGTTCCTCCCACTGCAGTTCCTAGCACAGGGTCTGAGTGTGACCGAGACTGTTGAGAACAGCAGGGCTGGGTTCCGTTCCTCCCACTGCAGTTCCTAGCACAGGGTCTGAGTGTGACCGAGACTGTTGAGAACAGCAGGGCTGGGTTCCGTTCCTCTCATTGCAGTTCCTAGCACAGGGTCTGAGTGTGACCGAGACTGTTGAGAACAGTAGGGCTGGGTTCCGTTCCTCTCATTGCAGTTCCTAGCACAGGGTCTGAGTGTGACCAAGACTGTTGAGAACAGCAGGGCTGGGTTCCGTTCCTCCCACTGCAGTTCCTAGCACAGGGTCTGAGTGTGACCGAGACTGTTGAGAACAGCAGGGCTGGGTTCCGTTCCTCTCATTGCAGTTCCTAGCACAGGGTCTGAGTGTGACCGAGACTGTTGAGAACAGCAGGGCTGGGTTCCGTTCCTCCCACTGCAGTTCCTAGCACAGGGTCTGAGTGTGACCGAGACTGTTGAGAACAGCAGGGCTGGGTTCCGTTCCTCTCATTGCAGTTCCTAGCACAGGGTCTGAGTGTGACCGAGACTGTTGAGAACAGCAGGGCTGGGTTCCGTTCCTCTCATTGCAGTTCCTAGCACAGGGTCTGAGTGTGACCGAGACTGTTGAGAACAGCAGGGCTGGGTTCCGTTCCTCCCACTGCAGTTCCTAGCACAGGGTCTGAGTGTGACCGAGACTGTTGAGAACAGCAGGGCTGGGTTCCGTTCCTCCCACTGCAGTTCCTAGCACAGGTTCACACGTTCTGAGTGGCTCAATGGACAACCATATTTTGATTGTTTTGTCTTATAGGTGAACAACTTTGTGATCTTTGAAGGCTTCTTTGCCCATCAGCATCGTAAGTGTTCTCACTTTGTGTGTTGGTCAAGTACCCGGGGTGAGGGAAAGGAAAGAGGTGGATTCTTGGTCCCACTGGTCCCCTCACTGAGGGGCACCACCACTTCCTTCCTCACAGGGGCCCCTGATCCCTCTCTGAGGGCATCTCGACAATCCCGTGCTGCTGTGGTCGATCCTACGCCTGCTGGTAAAACTGCACTGAACAGGCACAACTGTAGTGCCCTGATGGCTAGTTTCTCTGGAGACAAGAGAGCACAGTGGGATCTGTGGGCAATGTGGAAAAATTCTAAAGCAACCCAAGTCTCCAGTAGTCATTACCCACATGCCTTTACCATCATGGGCGCTCAGTGCATTTCAAGACTTTTAACTAAGCAATCTATTGGGAACCTGTTTGACAGTTAATGTTGATGGAGCCTCTTGTTGCTTCAGGTCCACAAAAGTAGGCGAGTTGTGCTCCTCTGCAAAGCCCTCGTGAGTTTTGCAGAGGGCTGCAAAACTGTCCGGCAGTGAGGGGCAGGCAAGTGCCTTCCATTTCCAGTCAAAGAATATTGACATGAATCGCCCCAAGTTTAAATATTAGTTTTAGAAGATAATGCTCAGAGTTTATAACATTTCTAACCAAATCATGAAATTGATCTGGAGAGGAAACCAGACCTAGGAGGCTCTGAGCTGCTGCCCGGGTTCCCCATCCCATTCACATGCCCCTGCCAGTCTGAGCCCCGCTCCTTCACTGCCTCCCAAAGGGCCGTGCCACGCACACCTGCACAGAAGGGCCCCTCCTGAACTGGCTCTGTGACTAGCTCTTAGCTCCTCCATGGCCAGGAAAGGGAGTAACCATCACTCCAAGAACAGACTGGTACCAGTTATCAGCATCAGCCAGTGTTAGGCTCTGAGGGGCAATTCATGCCCATGCCTCGCTTCCGTTCCCAGGCTTCCCGCACCCGGCTCCTGCAGGTATACAGGTCTGTGAGGGAGTGAGAGCCAGTAGGGCCTGAAGACTCAGGTCTGCAGTGGGGCCCGTGGATAAAGCTGACATGGATTTGCCAAGAAGCCTCTCATTTGCCACACGATAGAGAACCTTTTGAGAGGGAAAGGGAGGGAGCAAGAAAAGAAGTGAGGTGATAGGAGGCAGAGCCTCAGACAATACATTAGCCTCCCATTTACTCTGATAACTCCTTTCCAGATAATCTGTTTTCATCCTTTTTTTTCTTTCCTAATAAAACTACAGTCTTACCATCTTTGCACTGGGAGAGGTTCTGCCCCAATCCAACCTCTCCTGACTTCTCTAAAGCAATTCCTGATTAACCAAGGACTTTGTCCATCTCATCTAGAGGGACCTGGGGTTCTCATTGGCCTGGCTGGGACCATTCCACTGCCCCAGAATCCCAGGGGGGCCTGACAGCACCCACTGACAGTAAGAGCTCACACCTCTTGGCTGCCCTTCCCCTGCACCTCCCAGGCCCAAGCCTCACCCTGGATCTTCCCCTAACTGCATTCAGCCTGCTCCTTCTGGCTCTCCTTAGAAGTGCTCCAGTACTGCCCTCTGAATTCCCTTGTGGTGTGATGGTACTGCCACAGAGCTGCTTCTGCGATGGAGCGGAACTCTTCTCCTTCCCCAGGCGAACTGTGGTGTCAGGGAGCAGAGGTTTGGGGTTGTGGGGGTCACGGTCGGTAGGAGAGGTACACAATATGTCTCCTAATGCCTCCCTTGCCTGTGTCTCCTCTAACACCAGCTCCAGCAAGGAAGCTACCACCCAAGAGAGCGGAGGGAGACATTAAGCCATACTCCTCAAGTGACCGAGAATGTAAGACTGGGGTCGGGTGTTTGGCTTCGGGTGCCCTAACTCGGGAAGGACTCATTCTCTCTAAAGGCTCTGACTTCTTTTTTCACCCTGATCTCTACTGCCATGACTCTCTTCTCTCTCCCTACTTTTTGTCTGTCTTATTCTTTATTTTCTCTCCCTCTCCCCAGTTCTGAAGGTAGCTGTTGAGCCTCCTTGGCCCCTAAATAGGGCCCCTCGCCGAGCTACACCTCCAGTACACCCACCTCCCCGCTCCAGCAGCCTGGGAAACTCACCAGAACGGGGTCCCCTCCGCCCCTTTGTGCCAGAGCAGGAGCTGTTGCGTTCCCTGCGCCTCTGCCCCCCACACCCTACTGCTCGCCTTCTGCTGGCTACGGACCCTGCAGGTAGTCCGGCCCAGCGTCGGCGCACCAGGTAACAGGAGCTGGAGGGTTAGGGGCCTCAAGGCTGTCAGAGTGTTAGAAGTGGCAAAGGGCAATTTGAGTCAGAGACATGAAGCAGTGGGACGGGTGGACTGGAGAATGTATGGACAAATGTTTGTGGGAATGGTCTGGAAATAAATGACAGTGAGGGAGCAGAACAGGACTTTATGGAGTTTAGGGACCCCAGTTTTACAGTAAGAGTTGGGAGGAGGGGTAGGAAGAACCCAGATCCATGGGTGGGGGGAACTGAGCCTGTCAATCTGGGGACACGATGGTGTAACACTTGCTGGGAAGGAGCAGTGTCTCTGACACAGCTGGGGAGGCACGGGCCCCAGGTCGGTGCCTGGTGTGGCAGGCCATCCGGCAAGCAGAGAACAGGCATCTCCTGTGTTTCTCTCCCAGCTTTCTCTTCACCTCTGACTTCTCTGTTTTTCTCTCTTCCCCTCTTTTCCCTCTCCCTACCTCCTGTCCATAACATCCTTCCACAGCTCCCTTCCCCGCTCTGATGAGAGCCGATACTGACAGACAGCTAACCCCTTCCTTCCCCAAGAACCCAGACCGCTCCAGTGCGTCCTCCAGGAGCCGGTGGAACCTGACAGAGCCCATAGGATTCCCTCTTCCCCTTTCTTGGACAACTGGGTTGTCAAGGTCCCAGGTGGCCTAATACTTTGTAGCTTTTCTTGCCATAGAAAGCACCCCCTCTGGTAGCTTGGTCTCTGAACACTCCCAGACAGCCTGGATTGCTGCCAGGCTCACTGGTCATGCGGCTCACACTCATTCTCCAGAGAAGCACACTCTGGCTTGCTGTCAGACTCTAGAACACCACGGAAGGTCCAAAGGCCTCCACTGCCAGGGATACCTTTTAAGGAATCTTGTCCATGGGATAAATCCCATATATCACTCTGTAGTGTCTACCGGTGGCCCTAATACTGCTTTGTGCTATTACTTACCTTTAGGCCTGCTGATGACAGCCAATGACTGCTTCAGAGCAGTCCAGTTAGGTAGGACAGGGACTTACAGCTTCTTAAAGAGATCCGCTCAACATTGCTCAGATCTTCATTACAGCAGGTTTTGTGTGTCAGGGAACCCCTGAGCCCATGTCTACTTTGGGACTCTAAAGACTCGCCACACTTCTAAAAACACCACTACTTCTCCCAGACCCAGATTCTGTGAGGGACTTTGTTCCTGGGCAGTAGATCACAGCAAGCACCCTGGGATCACTCTTCGCCATGATTCAGAACATAAGCCTGAGTCTCAAGGACCTGTTAGCTCCCAGATCCGTCCCTCCCCAGTAGCCAAATGCCAATATACTCCTGTCTTGTGAGATTGTCTTGATGATGGGGAACTCATCTCTGGCCTTCCTTTCTTCCTTCCTCCACAGCAAGAACCTTTTTCCCTGCTCCATACCTAGGGTATAAAACACCCTTCCCCCTCCCTTCCCTCTGAATGTGTGACAGATAAGGTGCCCGCATTGTGTTCCCCAGATCCTAGGGAGCAGGATCTCCCTTTCTCCCTACTCATTCCTCCTTTTTCTTCTCCCTCTCAGTGTTGTCTGAATAAAGTGTGAATTCCTTTGTGTTTTTTAAATGGACATTTTCAATGAAAACAAAACAATCCAAAAAACCAACTTAAGGTCTCAGCCTCGTTTGTGTGTCACCTCTTATTTTCCTGGGATCTAGGGACCTCTGTCCCTCTTGCCTTCCTCACTGCTGAGCAAGGAGTCTCAGAGCTCCCTTACAGGACCTGGTGTCCACCCTTTCCCATCTTCACTGCTGGGTTTTCTCCTGCGATTCTGTCTCCTCTCATGTAGTTGCGGGATCCCTCTGTGTAGGCTTCTATGTGTACTTCCCTATTCCCTCCAGAAACCTCTGGCTCTCCCTAGTGACCTTTGCCCTTCACCCCATGCCAGCTCTTGCTGAGATGGCAAGATTTACCAACATCCCTGGGGTTCACTAACTGTATGCCTATAATAATCCCGATTGTTCCCTGGATTCTTATTTCCATTCTGATTTCCTGTCTTCTCCCCCACCAAACCCTTGGACCTCTCCCAAGACAGTCCCTTACCTCCACTGAGTATCCAACACAGTCTGACACCTCTCTTCAAAGGCTCCCTCCCTTCTCCTCCTAAATCGGCTTTGCCACTCCCTATAATTAAGGTAACCATGTTTACCAAACCAAACATCAGGGCACCTGGTCCAATAAATTGATTTTGTCTATGTGTAAGTCAGTTTTTGTGAGATGGTTTGCATCACATTTAGCCTTTTAACACATTACTCCAACTAGAAATAGTAAAGGAACAAATCAGGATTGCTCCAGAAAATCTCTGGGGTATAGCATGAGCTCCCTCCCCTTTCCTGGGGCCCAGCTTAGATGAAAACCCCTAGGAAGTATAATGACCCCTCTCTGTGCTCCTGTGCCATTCATTTTATTCCTTTCCTCTGATTCCTCCATATCCACTCATCTTCCATCCTGTAGCCTCTTCCCCATCATCTTCCATTTCTTCTACAGAGGGACTCCCCCAGGGCTGGTAGCCCAAAGCTGCTGCTACAGCCGCCATGGGGGGCTGAATTCCTCATCCCCCAACACAGGTAAGTCTCATCCCTCCTTAGCCTCAAATCAAGTAGGCCATGTTCACTACCTGCCCCAGCCTTCCCATGCACATGCCTGGTATTTCCACAGGCAGCCAAGAATGGAAGCAGGGGGAACAGGAAACAGAGAGTAGGTGAGGCCTGATCCCCTCCTCTGCTAGCCTCCCAGCACCTGTCTCCTTTCCTAACATCACTCTCAGCTCCTTCCTTTGAAACTTTATCCTCCCAACTGAACACTAGCTCCCCACCATCACCACCACCACCAGACTCCTTCTTCCTAACATCGTATAAGCCTGTTTCCCCATAAGGTCAACTCTGTTACTTCCCTTTGGACAGAGTACCAATGGTTCCAGCCTTATACTCCATCACGTGTCTTCCTCTACATGAGAGACAGACAGACCCTAAGAGTCTGATTTTAATTCCACTTCAGTGCCTCTATAACGCACTCTCCATCTCCCTCCTACCTACCAGGTCTGCCAGTGAGGAGCAGATCTTGTCACAGGATGGGTGTGGGGAGGAACCCATGCACACAGTTCCTCCACAGGCCCAGGCCCCACCAGCCCAGTACTGGACAATGGCTGGGGACATGCTCAACGCCAGGTTCATTCGAAACTTGCAGGAACGTCGCAGCACCAGGCCTTGGTGACTGCAACCCCTTTACACCTTCCAAGTCAGTATCACTTCTCTCTCACAGGAGGCGGCCAAAGCCCACCCTCGCAATAGATGTATTCATTCATTTGTTCATTCATTCAACAGGCTTTCTTAGCAGTGCCAAATCGTTTGTATCTTATTTTAACCAGAACAATAAAGTATTTTTATTATGAGAACTACTGAGAAACTTGAGTGTCGCTACTTCAATCTCAGCCCACTCATTGCACCCAGCCCCACGCTCCAGCTCTTGGCGCAAGCGCCCCAGGTAAGGGAGTGCAGCTCGCGCCGCGCTTACTGCGCAAGCCCTCTAGGGCAGGCTCCCGGCCGCCGGCGCAGGCGCACTTAGCAGAACGGGCGCCTCGCCGCTTCCCTGGAACCCGCCGCAGTGCGCAAGCGCGCATCATCTCCGTTTCCCTCCCCTCAGGCCCTGACCCCCCCCCTTCCTTTCCCCTTCAAGAAGCCGGCTCGGGGCGCGCTCACCCCGTGAGGAGGCCGGAGGCCGCACTCGGGAGGCGCGCTCTCCGCTCCCGGAAGATCATGTATCAGCCCAGCAGGGAGGCGGCCCGGCGTCTCGGCCCCTGCCTCCGCGCCTACCAGGCGCGACCCCAGGTGAGGGGAGAGGAAGCCTCAGAGAGGTGAGGGGGCGGGGAGAGACCCTCGGAGCGGGCGCGAGGGGCGGAGCGCGCGCCCCGTTCGGCGCAGGCGCAGCGGCGGCCCCCGCCCCATCCCGGCTGTGTCGGGCGGTTGGTGCGGGGCCGGGGGCGCGGGGCCGAGGGGGCGGTGCGGCGGCAGCCCCGGTGTGCGCAGGAGGTCGTCTCTCCCGGGCCTGGGGGGCAAGCGGGCGCCTCGCACTTCGGCCGCGTCTCCGCGGTTATCTGTGCCTGGAGGTGATTTGAAGGGCAGGGGGCGGGGAGGTTCGCGGCGCTGCCCGGGAGTTGCCCGGGGCCGCCCGCGCCACTTGCCCTGGGATAGCAGCGGACCCGGCCCGGGCCCCCGCGTGGGCGGCAAGGTGGCCACGCCCCCGGCGGAGCCGGCGCCTCGGACCGGCCGGGGCAGAGGCACCGCGCGGCCCGCGCGCCTTCCCGGGGTGACCACTGCGGTTCCTGGGAAGCGGAGGGACTCGGGTCAGGCCTGACCGTGGGTGACCCCTCATTGCAGCCTCAGCGTCGGTGAAGCGGGGGTGAAGCCCAGCCGGGAGTAGCCGCCTGGCTGTGGTGTCGGTGCGGCCGCTTGTGCGCCGTGTAGGTCGCAGGGCTGTCCGCACGTATTGCCCCGTGCAGCCCCCTGGCAGCTCAGCCGACCTCGGCGCCCTGTGAGGACGTTGGTAGGGAAGGCGAGCGCCCAAGGGTGGCGAAGGACTTGGTACGCGTGTCCCCCGCACCAGTTGGGTTTGTTCCCTGTCCATCTGCCTCACACACGAACTGGGCAGTTGTGCCCCAAGCCACGTCATTTCGTCCGGTGCAGCAGAATCTCACCCCTTCGTTTGTTCACTCAAACGTGTGTGATCCTTGCTCTGAGAGGTGGAACTGCCCCAGAGTATTGGAATCTTAAATGTAAAGGTATTTGCTAGTATTTTGGGGAGGTGCTTGTTATAGGAAACTTTCCTGCTGGATGGATTTTCCTCTAGTAATTCCATCTCCATCTCGTCAAGAGGAGCGGGTGGGCTTGGAAGCGTGTTAATGAGCAACTTGGATGAAGGGCCATAAGGCAGCTGGATTCTCACTTTTTTCCCTTTTCTTCCTCCTTAGGACCAGCTTTCTCCATGGGCTCTGCCATTTCCACCCTTATGGCCCCCTCCCACAACTTCCACTTCTCCATCTTCTCCTCCTTTCTGGTCTCCCCAACCCCCACACCCTGCCACCCAGCTGCTTCCCCGAGCTCCCCCACTACCTCTCCCTCAGGTCCAGGCCCTCAGCTCACCATGGGTGGTTCTCCCTCCAGGAAAGGGGGAGGAGGGGCCAGGACCTGAGATGCACAGTGGCTGCCTGGATGGGCTTAGGAGCCTGTTTGAGGGACCTTCCTGCCCCTATTCTGGGGCTTTGATATCTTTCCAAGCGCCTGTGACTGCCCGCCCTTCGCCTGCCACTCCATCAGGAGATCCGAGTATGGAGGAGCACCTGGCTGTCATGTATGAGAGACTGAGACAAGAGGTAATTAAAATCGAAAGTGACCTTCATTCACAGTGGGAAGGAATGCAGATACTTGGAAGTAGAGGGTTAGTCAACTGGATTCTTTTCTTGAAACCACAAGGTGAGCATAGAACTATGTTACAAACATTTCCCAAGGAAAAGATGATCCTCAGTTTGAATTAAGGAAAGTTACACATGGCACAGAGGGAAATAAGGAGACACCTACAATTAGGAAACTGAGAAATAGGATCATCACTGGGTTGATGCCTTCTTCTTCCACCCAGCTTCCCAACCTCTTCCTTCACTCCCATGACTACACTCTCTACTCGTCGGATGTGGAATTCATCAATGAGATCCTGAACATACGTACCAAGTGAGAATCCAGGCACGGACAGGGCGGTGGGAGGAAAAGGACCTAGTGCTATGTACTTGACCCTTTTCACTTACTACAACTGTTGCCATTCCTCAGACACAGGCCGGTGTGGTTTTCTGATTCTGCCATCATGACATTTCTTTCCCATCCCTTCCTCAAAGGGGCCGGACTTGGTATGTTCTGTCACTAACCCTGTGCCGTTTCCTGGCCTGGAACTACTTTGCACAACTTCAGTTGGAGGTTCTCCAGTTGACCCGCCACCCCGAGAACTGGACCCTGCAAGCCCGCTGGCGGCTCGTGGGGCTGCCCATCCACATGCTCTTTCTGCGTTTCTACAAGCGTGACAAGGAAGAGCTTTACCGGTAAGAGAAGTGAGGAAGGACCCACCTTAATTGTACCCGTTTAGGATTGGTGGTCTAGTCTCCCAGATAACCTGTTACCTACCTGACTTGACTGCAAGGCAGGATCTTGTTTTAGTCTTTTTTTTTTCCCCTTATTGATTTTAGAGAGAGTCGGAGGGAGAGGGAGAGAGATAGAAACATTGGTGGGAGAGAACATCGACTGGCTGCCTCCTGCATGCCCCTCACTGGGGATTGGGCCCACAACCTGGGCATGTGCCCTGACCAGGAATCAAACCTGCAACCTCTTGGTGCATGGGTTGATGCTCAACCACTGAGCCACACTAGCTGGGCTAGTCTCCTTTAATGTAACAAAAATGGGGACTCTGAGTACATTAGGAAACCTCTGAACTCAGTTTATTCATGTATATCACCTAGCACATACATAAGTAGGTATTCAAGTACTTACTGAACAAATGAAAATTCCTGCCTCATGTTGAGCCTCACAATCTTAGGTAAAGTACTTGGTCAATTTCTGACAAAGTAAGATCCCAGGAGATGTTAGGCTCGCCCCAAACCAGGGCTCCACAGACTTGGCTGTACAGTGGGATCATCTTGGTGCCAGACATTCTGATTTAATTGGAACAGGGCACAGCCTGGGCATCAGGATTTTTCAAAGTCCCCAGGTGATCTAATATGTAGCAAAGTCAAGGAACTGAGTTTAAACAAATGCTTGAATTAAACTTTGAGATTAATCACCTTCCCCCTCAGTAAGCCTTTCTTCCTTCACCAGGACCTACGATGCCTATTCCACCTTCTACCTGAATTCCAGTGGCCTCATTTGTCGCCATCACCTAGACAAAGTGAGTCCCAGGGCTGGATTGGGTGGGGGGAAGGGACAGCACATCCCCTAACCCTGGCATTAACCCTCTCTCTTGCAGCTGATGCCTTCACACTTACCCCCAACACCTGTGAAGAAGCTGCTTGTGGGAGCCCTGGTGACTCTGGGGCTGTCAGAGCCAGAACCCAGCTGGCACCTGTGTGCCAAGGCCTAACCAGGAGCTGGGGCAGGGGCGGCACTGAAGACTTTGCTACGCACAAGAGGAGGTGGGGATAGCCAGCTTCTTCCCCTCTCCTTCCTCCCTTCCCATTTCTTGCTGTGTAAAGCTGCTGTGTAATTTAACTTGTAAATAATAAAATCTAAGTGAAAACATGAGATTGAATGTCCATTTCACTTTCTCTGGAGTCTAAAAGTTCCTACAAGCTTTATTACAAAACCACTTTTATTAATATTCAGTAATGTGTAGCAGGAGAAGGAGCTGGTTTCAGGTTCTGTTTATGACCCTTTTCTTTACCCTAGCTCTTCACGTGTCTTGCCTATTTTTTTGGGCATTTTCTTGGCATGGGGGTCTTCTAGCTCCTTGGCTTTATAATAGTGGGGTGCCACCTCCAAAAGCCAACTGCTCTCAATCTCCAATACCTAGAAGGGGAGAAAAACACAGTCGAGTTCCTGTCTTTCCAACCTAGATTCTAATGTGTGTTTGCTCAAGTTCTCCTTTTTCCCAAACTCTAACTTCAGCGTGAGGGGGAAGGGTGCAGGGCTCTAATACTATGTACCCCAAAGGCTGTCACACCTCTACATATCACCAGGTTCCCAAGTAGGATATCCCTACAAAACCTGAACATCATGAATGAGAAGTACACTTGGGGCAGAGGCCACGTTCGCTTTGTTCACCGTCTTACCCAGCACCCGAAACACAAGGACAATGGCCATTCAAAAATCCACTGTACAATGATCAGGTCTTCAGAGAAGTTGAGTTAGCTGTTAGACAAGATGTCTTTCTATCTTATCCTACCTTAAACTAATGTTTTCTTGTTTCTCTGCCAGTCCCAGCAACCCAAACCTGGGATTTTAGCTTGCCAGAATACCACTTGTCAATACCCTCTTCACCTGCCTGGGCAGGTCCCCTCACCTGTCTCATGAACTCCTTGGTGGTCAAGACAAGTTCATGGTAGAGCAGCCAACGAGGCTGTTCCTCAAAGAGGGAGGAGTTGGGGTGAATGAACACTGTCTGCTGCTGCTTCACTGTGCGGTAGCCGCTGCGAGTCAGCCGGGCCGTGTGGTAAAAGTACCCAGCAGTGATGGCCTAGGGGGCAGGCAGGGAAGGATGTCAATGGGAAAGCCAGACACCCAGGGACCCTCAGCACTCACTACCCCTTTTAATTCCAGCTTCTGGAGAACTAGAAAGGTAAGGATGCATGAAGAACCCAGTGAGAAGAAGCCCTCAGTGGTCTGGGAGTAAAGCACAGGAGAGCAGCCATCCACAGGGGGAGAGGGCACAGTCACAGCCTGGAAGGCGCCACAGGCCGCGGAGGGCAGCTTGCTCCTGGGGAGACCTGGTGGACAGCAGCAGACTACAGAGATGCTGACCTTGCGCACACGAATATAGTCCCCCTGGCAGGAGCTGAGGCCAACTTCCACTCGCTCCAGGAGCCCCTCCAGCTGCTCCCGCACATCCCGGGCTCGGCGCATTGATCTGAACTGGACAAAGTTCTCGTAGCACCACTGGGAAGAGTAGCCGCTCTCAGCCCACTGTGAGGAGGGTGAAAAAGGGGTAAGTATCCGATAGGACCAGAGTCCCCATGTCTCCCTCATTCCCATTCACCCAAGCCCAGTGACCTGTGTATAAACGTTTAGCAGAACCAAGTGGTCCCCACCAGGAAGGAAGAAGTTGACACGGGCATTGTCAGCATGGACGACCTTGTCCTTGGGTCGGTAGAAGATGGAGTTGTTGACTGACAGCATGGCAGCCACTGTCAGGATCTCCTCTGAACAGCTGTACCTGGGGCAGGAAAGGAAACGACATGAGATTCCGAAGCGCGACACAGAACTGACCCTGGGCGGGGAAGGGCCTGCTGTGGTGGGCGTGCCCTCGCGCGGGCTGCTGGGCACGGCAGGGCCAGGACGGCGGGGCTGCGCGCCAGTCAGAGGAGGGTGTCCACAGGGGAAAGGGCTGGGCCTCTGAGGGGTCTGCAGCAGCAAGGTGGGCGCTGTGTGTGTGGGGAACAGACCGCTGCATGTTCATGTGATGACCTCTGACCTCAACCAGGGCATTTTTTTAAACCTTTTTTTCCTTTCTTGATTTGAGAGAGGAAAGGAGAGGGAGAGAGAGAGAGAAATATCATGAGAGAGAACACCAACTGGCCGCCTCCTGCAGGCCCCCCCACTGGGGATGTGGCCCACACCTGAGCATGTGCCCTGACCAGGAATGGAACCAGCGACCTCTTGGTGCACAGGTCGATGCTCAGCCACCGAGCCACACCGGCCAGACCAACCACGGCATTTAAACGCGTCCCTCCACAGCCACATCGAAATGTTCCAGTCTGGCCCTGGCTAGTCTGGGTCAGCGGTCAGAGCGTCGGCCTGCAGACCAAAGAGTTGCGGGTATGATTCCAGTCAAGAACACGTACCTTGGTTGTGGTTCGGTGACAGCCCTGCTTGGGGTTGAGAAGGAGGCAACCAATCAATCTCTCTCTCTCTCTCTCCCTCCCACACTATCTGAAAAATCAATGAAAAAATATCCTCGGGTGAAGATTAAAAATAAAAGCGTTCCCATCTGAAACCTCAGGAATGGGTAAGTCCCCACACCAGCCCGCACTCAGCACCCTCACAGCTGGGAAGTCACACTTCCACTCATGCCCCCAGTTTCCATGTTTGTCAATCTTACCCATTTCATCCCATGATCAAGAACAGCACAGTGTCTTACTGGCCCTTGTGGGCCTCAAAGGGAGCAGATAGGGTTCTCTAATAACTCCTTATTTGTTAAAGAATATGGTAGAGAAAAAAAGAGCAAAATAACAAAGATGGCTCCCAAGGAGGAGGCCCGGGCGGTCTGTGGGCTGGGGCTGGCGGGAGTGGGGACTCACTTCTCAGAGGCCAGGACCATCTTAGATAGCATGGGGTCCACTGGAAGCTCTGCCATCTTCCGACCAGACTGAAGAGAGGAAAGAGAGGGTGAAGCCAGCCCTCCCTCAGGTGTTCCTCCACCACTCAAGGGGTCACCTCGACCCCATGCCACTGCCCTCCCACCATACCGTGGTGAGCTCCCCAAGGTGGTTGAGGGCTCCCAGAGCATACAGCTGCTCCAAAGCCAGCAGCAGGGTCTCATAAGGTGGTGGGTCCAGGAAATCAAAGTGCATGAGGTCGTGGATCCCTGTAGGGAGAGGGGAGGGTAGAACAGCTCCTTTATAAGGACCAGTGACTCCCTGCTCTTTCAGGACAGGGTCCCTAGTCACCTAAGCTCTTGAGCAGCAACACCACATTGCCCAGGCTGGTCCTCTGGATCTCTGGCACTGTGGTTTCCTCCAGCTCGTGCTGATAGGCCCAGGCGGTATACAGGCGGAAGCACTTCCCTGCAGCAACCCGGCCAGCCCGACCAGCTCGCTGATTGGCTGAGGCCTAGAAAGAAGGGAAAGACAGGCTGGCTGACAACTGGGTGAAGGGAAGAGAAAGGGCGGTGTTTATGCAAGAAATCTAGGAGGGGGATTCCATCCTCTTAGAGGCCTCCACAGGCTTCTGAGTAGGACCTTCCAGTGGGCCATGGAGACCCACTGGCACCCAGGCTGACCTTGCTGCAGGGCGTGACCGTGAGCGACTCCATGCCTGTGCGGGGGTTGTAGCTCTTCTGCTTACAGAACCCTGGATCCAGCACATAAATGATGCCCTCGATGGTGAGTGAAGTCTCAGCAATGTTCGTGGCCACAACAACCTGAGTGAGCAGATATGGGGTCACTCAGAGACCCCAACCTCCCAGTTATGTAGAAAAAGGAATCCTGGAAAGTATGGAGTAGGCAGCAGGGGCAGAGAAGGGGCAGGAGCTGAGGGGATTCGTGTCCAGTCAGAGAAGGGGGACCGGAAGAAGGGCGAGAAGCTGGGCTCAGCAGGGGCACAACTAGGAAAGGAAATGGAAACGAGGGTTGACAGGTTTTTCAGAGATGGGAGATAGGGCTGCCCCGTCCCTGCCCACCTCCCCGCCAGCAGTTTCTTATTCACCTTCGCACATTACTGCCTGCAAAAGCCCCCTAATGAGGCTTCAGCTCCCACGCCTGCCCGGGTCACGTGGCATCCTGAACAGACCTTCTAAAATGTGCACCTGCAGCCCTGGCCAGTTTGGCTCAGTGGTTGAGCATTGGCCTGCGGACCAGAGAGCCCTGGGTTCGGTTCCCGCTAGGGGCACATACCACAAAATATATATATATATAAAATGTGCACCTGCGACCACCCCGCCCTCTGCTGGCCTCCATCCTACTTGAGCACTATGCCCTGGCCCCCTCAGGCGCCGAGTCCTCTAGCTCTCTGACCTCCTCCCACAGCACCATGCTCCCTGGCCAGCACTCCTCAGTCTGCACTCCGGTCCTCTGCAAGAGCTGAGTTGGCCCCTCTGCTGGGCACACTCCTCTCTGGGATGACAACCTGGCTCCCTCTTCACCCAGTTCAGGTCTCTGCTTCACGTTCCCTTTGTTGGAGAAGGAGAGGCCTTCCCTACACTCCCGAGAAAATTCCCTGCTGCCATTTCCAGCCCCACCAGTCAGTCTCTGTCCTCCTGGGCTGCACTGTCTCTCTTCAGAGTGTCCATCATAAACTAACATCATGTGCTGAATGCCCACTGTCCTCTGCACTGGACAGGGAGCTCTGTGAGGCCAAGAACTTAGTCTCCCTCATCACTGTATCCCCATCCCCAGAACAGCACCTGGCAGGAACCCCTACAATATTTGTTGATGAAAGTTATATCTTTGCTCAAAATCCGTCGATTGCCATTCAGTCATCTAACATCCAAACTCTTCCACCAGTGACCAAGGCCCTTCCTAATCTAGTCCAAGCTGGTTTCAGCCAGTCCCTACCACTGCGTCACCCCAGGCACCTTCCCTGGAGCTTGCACTCTGACCTCAAGCACACTTTAGGCCTTCTTTTTTTATCCTCACTGGAGGACATTTTTGCATTTATCTTCAGATAGAGCGGAAAGGAGAGAGGGAGGAAGAGAGAGAAAGAGAAACATCGATGTGAGAGAGACACATTGAGTGGCTGCCACCCGCATGACCAACCAGGGCCGGGGACAAACTGCAACCGAGGTACATGCCCTTAGCGGAAACCAAACCCGGGTCTCTCCAGACCGCAGGCCGATGCTCTAACCGCTGAGCCAAACCGGCCAGGGTCCTTGCCATTTTTCTTAAAGGTACAACAGATCAAATCCCACGTCCCAGCACACCAAGGGCTCCCTTCTTCTCATACATTCACTACCTCTCGGTGCATGCCACCTCCATCCTCTCTCTCCAGAGGGGAGGGACAGGCTGCTCCACACTCAGCCTGGACCGTGGCAGTGCCCAGGGTGCAGCTGGCACAGGGCAGGCACAACCCTTCTTTCTCACTGCTGCTTGTACAACCATTGGGGTGAAGAATGTAGCTTTCCACCACTTACCTTCCGTGCCCCTGGGGGTGTGGGCTGGAATATCCGAGCCTGCATGTCGGAAGGCAGATTGGCATAAATGGGCAGCACCAGCAGCTCCCTGATTTTGGAGCCCAGACGGCGGCAGCGATCCTGGAGCATCTCGCAGGCAGCCTCAATCTCCTCCTGGATTTCGGGGGGAGAGGGGGCAGCAGGGGTCCAGAGTCACAGAAAGCTGACCAGCCAGCCCCATCTTGCCCTGGGACACGCACAACATCACTCCTCCCCACCTCACTCACCTGTCCTGTCAGGAACACCAGCACGTCCCCAGGGGGCTGGGTCACATGGATCTGCAGCACAGATACTACACAAGCTTCCAGGTAGTCGGCCTCGGGGGCCTGGGCGGAGGAGGGCACAGAAGGCACTGGATCAGGCACACCTCTTCCTCTCCCCCACTCATACGCTGTAGCCAGGTCCCCTCTGGACTCTCCATTCCACCCTGCCCCCCTTGGGACAATCTCCCCCAGCTTCATGCCTCACTTAAACCCATCTCCCTGAAGGGTCACCTTGGTATAAAAGATGTCAACTGGAAACCTGCGTCCAGGTATTCGGAACACTGGGGCGTCATCAAAGAAGGTGGAAAACCGGGCAGTGTCCAGTGTGGCTGAAGCCACCAGGACCTTGAGCTCAGGTCGGAAGCGAGCAACATCTTTGATCAACCCAAAGAGAATATCTGTGTGTAAGGTCCGTTCATGAGCCTCATCCACCATCACCACACTGGGAAGGAACAGAAAGCCATGAGTCAGGAGAGCGAAGCAATGCATGGGTGAGCACTAGGGCCCCTGGATGAAGGCGCAGATGGAGACAGAGTCCAAGGGAAAATGTGGGAGGAAGGGGCTCCAGGAGAAGCCAATTTCCCAGTTACGTAAGACCAAAAGAAAGCTGGAGAAGACCAGGCACCACGGTCTGCAGCCTCTCAGCTTGGGCGAGCAGCTGTCAAGGTGGAGGCTACAAATGGAGGCCAAGACAAGTTTCTGGACCAGAGTAAAAAGTCTGCTAGAGCCCTGGCCGGTTTGGCTCAGCGGTTAGAGCGTCGGTCTGCGGTCCAGGGAGACCTGGGTTTGGTTCCCGCTAAGGGCACGTACCTCGATTGCAGATTGTCCCCAGCCCTGGTTGAGGTTGTGTGGGTGGCAGCCAGTTGATGTGTCTCTCTCGCATCAATGTTTTTCTCTCTCTTTCTTCCTCCCTCTCTCCCTCCTGCTCTATCTGAAATGCAAAAATGTCCTCGGGTGAGGACTGATTAAATAAATAAAGGGGAAAAGTGAGGGCAAGGCCTCTTTCAACAAGACTAGCGCCCTGGCTGGCTGGGGGTAGACGGACCTGTGCCACCATGATGTGAACAGCCCAGAAGCTCCCAGGCTTCTGTGGGGACTGGTGAGCCTTTCTAGCCCAACCTTAGAGGACTCTGCAGGCTTCTTGGTCTCCTCCTAAATTAGCTGCATGTGTGCACCTTCTTTTTCCTTGCTCTAGTCTTTGCATTTCTGGTGGCAGCCAAGCTCACTCCCACCTCAAGCCTTTGTATCTAACCCTGGCCATGATGCGAAGCCCTGGCAGTTTCGGGCTGGAGTTGGTAGGAAAGCCCCACACCCCAAACCCTCTTACACTGGCTAGCTTTTCAATGGGCTCTCAGAGAGCTTTGAAGGAGTGTGAAGGGTCAAATCAGATCTGTCCTATGGCTACACTCTGACCTTGCAGGACCAGAAATTCAGCTGGCCTAACCCCACGCATGCACCGTCTCCCCTTGTTAAGCACACGCGTACCATCCACCCTTCAGATCAATGTGGCGCTCACACGCAGACAACCCTGCCATCTCCACCACACTATGGCTTCTTGGTGCTGAGCTGAAACTTGTCTCCCTGTAACATCCCTTATGGCTCCTAGATGTGCTCTCGGGTCCCATAAAACAAGCCTGAACTGTTCCCACATAACAGCTTTCACATATCTACGGGGAATCAGGGCACCGCCCTTCGGTGTCTTCAAGTGGTCTTCGCATGGCTTTTCAAGTACGCACCACTCCACCCTACCATCCTGGTTGTTTTCTAAACTCTGGAAACAACTGGAGAGGGAGGGAGAGACTTTCTCTGCAGTATCTTTAACCTCCAGCCCCGTCTCTATGGCACCTAGAGGTCAGCTCTGGGACTGCCGGAATCATAGATTCAAGAACTGGTAGATTAATCTGGAGACAATGGCCAAATGGACTAGGTGAGAAGAAAGGAGAGAAAGGCCAGAACTAAGGACACACAGGAAGGCACTGAGGGGGAGGAGGGCAGCAGACCAGGAGAAAAGAAGGTGGGTGGCTCTCTGGGGGAGGGGCCCTGTGTATACCTGTAACTGGCAAGGTCAGGCTCAGAGAGGAACTCCCGGAGAAGCATCCCGTCTGTCATGTAGCGGAGGACAGTTCGCTCTGACGTGCAGTCCTCAAAGCGGATGCTGTAGCCAACCTGTCGAGGGAGCCGTTATGATGGAACGTGGGCTGGTGCTCCCAGAAGGGAGTGTAGGGCCAGGGGAGCAGGGGCTAGCACCTGGACCTGTGGTGTGGGGTCCGAAGGGCAGTGTGGGTTGAGTCCAAGACCCTTCAGGCTCCCCTTATCCTTTAGTCCCTCTGGATCTCACCTCATTCCCAAGCTTCACACCCATCTCCCGGGCCACTCGGGCGGCCACACTCATGGCTGCCACTCTCCTGGGCTGAGTGCAGGCAATCTTCATACCCTTCTTTGTATACCCCTGAATGACAGAGAAAGAACAGTGCAGTTGGTTAGAGCATTGTTCTGATACAGCAAGGTTGTAGGTTCAATCCCTGGTCAGGGCACATACTAGAGTCAACCAATGAATGTATGAATGAGTGGATCCATGTTTCTCTCAAATCAATTTAAAAAAAAAAGAAGAGCCCTGGCCGGTTTGGCTCAGCGGTTAGAGCGTCGGCCTGCGGTCCGTAGAGACCCGGGTTCAATTCCCGCTAAGGGCACGTACTTCGGTTGCAGTTTGTCCCCGGCCCTGGTTGGTCGTGTGGGTGGCAGCCACTCGATGTGTCCCTTCGCGTCGATGTTTCTCTCTCTCTCCCCCTTCCTCTCTCTCCCTCCCACTCTATCTGTACAATAAATGGAAAAATATCCTCGGGTGAGGAAAAAAAAAAAAAAAAGAAGAGGTCTTCCCTTTGCTAACTATAGCCCTGAGGCCCAGGACAGTTCAGAGAAAAGAGTTGTAAACACAGGGTAGGGCAGGGGGATAGGAGGGAACAGACAGAAGCTGAAATCCAGACAAGGAGGGCAAACAGATAGGATGGCCGACCCAGGGCCCTCAAATGGGTCTTCAACCAGCCCTAGCAGTCCCAGCCCTTTGGGGAACCAAGTTCTGGGCTCAGCTAGTTTGAGCTGCAAAAGGACAGCATAGGCGGGGCTGACTCAGAAGCCGTGGGAACAAAGTGAGGCAAAATAATAGCACAAGTCCTTCCACTTTGCATTTTGGGACGAAGCAGAGGAGCAGAGGTCAAGCAGAACTGAAGCAAAAGGCCCACATTCACACCCACCCACCCATACACTCCCTTCCAATATAAGCACACAGAACGCCTACCATCAGGGGTACTGTGGCAGGAAGTGAGAACAGAAATGTGAAAAAGATACAGTCCATATTCTCAAGAACCTCACCATTTAGTGGAAGAGAGGAAATTACTGAAATGGAGAGGTGAGCCCAGCCTAATGGACTGAGTGTCCTTCGGTGGACTGAGAGACCGTGGTTCAATCAGGGCACATGCCGAGGCTGCGGGCTCGATCCCCAGTAGGGGGCGTGCAGGAGGCAGCTGATGGATATTTCTCTTACACTGATATTTCTCTCTCTCTCTAAAACAAAAAATCAATAAAAACATATACAAAATAAATTAAGTAAAATGGAGAGGTGGGCAACTACTGAAAATATCAGGTCCAGGGCTCTGACAGGGCAGTGCTAGTGCATGGGCAGGACCAAACACCTGCGCTGTGGATGCCGCACCTCCTCAAAGAGATACTGCGGGATCTGGGTGGTCTTCCCGGAGCCTGTCTCGCCCTCGATGATGAGGACCTGATGGTCAGCGATGGCAGCCAGGAGCTCCTCCCGGAAGGGGAACACGGGGAGGCTGCGGCGGACGGCCTGGATGGACTCCTTCTGCTGGGCCTGGGTGGAAGGGGGTGGGGCTGCCGGCTCCTGGGCAGGGGAAAGGGGCGCATGAGTTTCGGGGCCAGTTCCCTGTGCTCCCCACCAGGTCCCGGCCTCTCACCTCATCACCCTGCAGCTGAGTGGCCCGGACAAACTCGATGGTCTCCTCTTCCTCCAGGACCAGCTGATACTTGGGCTCCTGGGAGGCAGCATCTCGGGCCCCGAACTTCAGGGAGGCAGCCCCCAGCCGGGCCTCCTCCCAGCGCCGCTGCTCCTCCCCGGGGGCACCCGATTCCTCCTCCACCAGGTCCACAGCTCGCGCGGGCTGCAGAGGAAGGGGTGAGCGGGGCTGCCCTCCCGCCCAGGCCCCTCCTCCCCGACGCCAACCCCGCCCCCCAGCCTGGGGCCAGGGCTGAGGCGCACCCCTTCGCCCCACCTGTCCTCGGGTCTCCTCTGGCATGTGGTAGCGATTGGTGGCCTCCAGCTTCTCTTGCTCCCCGGCCGCCCGGTACTCCCGGGCCAGATCCCGCACACGCCGCTTGTATTTGAGCTCCCGCCGCTCGTGCTGGCTCAGCTCCACGTCCCCAAAAAGGAATTCCTCGTCCGCCAGCTCCGCCTCCAGGTCCTCCAGCTTCTCCCGCTCCCGCTTGGCCAGGTACTCTCGGCGGGATTTCTTCCGCAGCTCGGGGACCTGGGTCAGCACCGGGCGGTCAGATCCTCTTGCTGGCATGGCAAGCTCCTCTCCTCCCGACCCTACCCCTAGGAGTGAGGTGTCTCCCTACCCCGGAGACGAGACTCCCCCGCCAGCACACCTGGAGCCGGAGGGGCCTCCCACTGGAAGGCCGCCTTTGTCAAGACCAACGCATTAGGCAATTATTTGAATATTTCATATTTTGCTCTTAATATTATATCCGAGTTAGTGAAAAGAAGAAAACAAAGGCCGATACCAGCATTTAGAAGCCAAGGTCTCAAAAAGAAAGCAACTGAGACAAATGGAAACCACTGAAAAGTGCCAGCAGTAGGTGACCTTCACTCTAGGCAGATGCTCCCTGTCGCAAACCGCATGACTAAAGTTAGGGAAGGGGAAAAGCAATGTACACAAGACGCTGGAAGGGCAGCATCAGAGTGGCTGTGAGGCAAGGTGGGAGGAGGGGCGTTGGGCAATCTGGGAACACCCTCCCCTCCTACCATGTGCCATTTGGCTTCTACACGTTTCTTTTGACACACGCTTTTCAGGACACACTGTAGATGACAGAAGACTGGCCACATCCTTAAGGCCTTTCCCAGCTATCACCAGACGCTTCCTTGTGAGACAAGCTTTCCTACTGCAATGAGAAAACCCCCGAAACCGCCCCTGGGGCTCCGCTTCCATGCGACGGCTTGGGCTTCCTTCCTTGTTCTGTGAAGACTTGAAACAGAGTTTATGCTCACGACCTAATCTGAGTACCGCGATCGAAGACTCCTTCCGCCTGATGGTGAAGCAGAGGGACGTCTTTATAAAACACGGGCAAAAATATAATGGAAATTGTGCAACAAAAAGAATAATGACATGCAGTTACAAAATACTGAAAGATAAAAATTCACGAGTCGTGTGACACACATACATGCACACAGAGAATGGGGGGAAAAACTTGTCGCCAGTGAGGTGACTATTACACCTAACTCCTTACACTGAAAAGTAGTAATTAAAAGGAAATAAACATTTACCTTACTTGCTAACAAGGAATTGTAGCTCATTTCTAGTTATTGAGGAAAAGCTCTTCTTTATATAAAAAAGACCCAAGTATCACCATTTTGCCGTCCCCAGTGAAACGACTGATTCTGGAAGGGGCCAGCAGAGCTGCTGGGCATTAGACAAAGGGCTGCTGCAGAGAGCGGTCTGCAGTGAGAGGTCCAAGACTGGCCCCGGGCCCCGGGACAGGACCCCAGGGGGTGCACATCACCACCCGAGGTGCTACCACCACATCTGCTCGCTCGGGGTCTGGACAAGCTTTACCCCCAAAACTTGCACTTTAAAGAAAGCACAGGATCATCAAACAAGTGCTGGCGAGTGTGTGAGAAAAGGAGACGCTAATACACTGCTGGTGGGAATGCAGACTGGTGCAGCCACTGTGGAAAACAGTATGGTGTTACCTCAAAAACTTAAAAATTGAACTTGCATTTGACCCAGTAATCCCACTTCTAGGAATACACCATGAGAAGCCTGAAACACCAATCGAAAGAATATATGTACCCCAAAGCACTATTTACAATCCCTAAAATCTGGAAAACAGCCCAAGTGCCCATCAGTGGATAAAAGGCTGTGGTATAGCCCTAGCCAGTCTGGCTCAGCAGTTGAAGCGTCGGCCTGTGGACCAGAGAGTGCCGGGTTCGGTTCCTGCTAGGGGCACATAAAAAAAAAAAAAACCTGTGGTACATTTACACAACGGAACACTATGCAGCTGTAAGAAAGAAAGATCTCTTATCTTTTGAGACATCATGGAGAGACCTCGAGAGTATTATGCTAAGCGAAATAAGCCAATCAGAAAAAGACAAATACCACATGATCTCACTTATTTGTGGAATATAATGAGCAAAATAAGGTGATGAACAAAACAGACCCAGAGCTGTAGAAAGGAGTATTGTTCAGACTGACAAACCTCAGAGAAAGGGGTAAGATGAACCAAAGAACTTATATGCATGTATGCATAACCAATGGACATAGACAACAATGGTGGGAGGGGGGATGGGGAGGAGGGTGTCTGGGGGAAAAAGGAGAAACATCTGTAACAAAAATAAATTAATAAAATTTGGAAGAAAAAAAAAAAGAAAGCACAGGGCACAGAAGAGCTTAACTCCACAAGATACGGATCAGATGCACTCAAAATGTAGGAGATGGAACAAGATGAGACAGAAAGAGAGTAAATGAAACAAACTTACAAACCTAACAACCAGCCCTGGCTGGGTAGCTCAGTTGGCATCATCTGATACCAAGGATGCGAGTTTGATCCCTGGGCAGGGCACAAAGAAGAATGCATAAATATGCCCTGGCCAGTTTAGCTCAGCGGTTGAGCATCGGCCTGTGGACCAGAGAGTCCTGGGTTCGGTTCCTACTAGGGGCATGTACCACAAAAAAAAAGAATGCATAAATAAGTGTAACAGCAAATCGACGCTTCTCTCTCTCTTTCTTACTCCCTTCCTCTCTCTTGTTCTTTCTTTCTCCCTTCCTCTCTCTCTCTAAAAAATATATACATATATAAAAAAAGAAACCTAACCACCAAATGCATGACCTTCACTGGACCGATTTGGAAAGAGCAGTTATTACAGATATTCCAGCCCTGACCGGGAAGCGCCGGTGATTAGAGCATCGTCCTGAGACTCCAAGGTTGCGAGTTCAATCTCTGGTCAGGGCACACACAAGAAGCAACCAATGCATGCATAAATAAGTGGAACAACAAATTGATGTTTGTCTGTCTCTCACTCCATTCCTCTCTCTATAAAATCAATACATAAAATTAACAACAAAATATCCATTCATAGTTAAGAAGTGTGATGGATGACTGGGTGTTCATGTACTTGTGTGAGATGTCCCTCCCACAAACCTTGTTACAACTTCGGTACATTACCAGTCTAATGTGAAAAAAAGTTCAATTAAAAAAAAATTTTTTTAGCCCAGCCAGTATGGCTCAGTGGTTGAGCGTTGACCCATGCACCAGGAGGTCACCAGTTCCATTCCCAGTCAGGGCACATGCCCAGGCTGTGGGCCAAACCACCAGTGGGGGTCATGCAGGAGACAGCCAATCAATGTTCTCACTCATTGCTGTTTCTATCTCTCTCTGCCTCTCATTTCCTCTCTCTCTAAAATCAATAAAGAAAAATATTTTTAAAAATTAAAAAACTTGCTCTGGCCACTTTGGCTCAGCAGTTAGAGCGTTGGCCTGCGGTCCAGAGAGAACCGGGTTCGGTTCCCGCTAAGGGCATGTACCTGGGTTGCAGTTTGTCCCCGGCCCTGTTTGGGTTGTGGGGGTGGCAGCCACTCGATGTGTCCCTTTCACATCGATGTTTCTCTCTCTCTCTCCCCTCCCACTCTATCTGAACAAAATATCAAAAAATGTACTCAGATGAGGATAAAAAAAAAATAATAATTTACAGGGAATCAATAGTAGAGTAGATGAAGCCAAGAAGCAAATCATCAATTTGGAATATAAGGAAGCAGAAAACACCCAATCAGGGGATTCCAAAATGGTGATGGAGTGAATGGAAGCTACACAGACCATCTCCCAGGACCAAACCGGAATTACAACAAAAATAAAGACAAATCTTCAGAAAAAAACAACAGAAAAGCAGCTGGAGAGGATACATATAACCGTGGTCAGAAAGGGGACATGAAATCCAGCCTGGCAGGTCTGCGAAGGAGCAACAGGGCGGCTGGGAGCCCATCAACAGCAGCTCCACAGTGCAGAGGCCAAGACAGAGCCCTGCATTAGCTGAAACCATTCACCTTGGGCCCCAGCAGTTGGAGGGCAGACGGGACTGGAACTGTGTGGAAAGACAACGAAGCTTGGAGAGCTGGGAGGGCAATGGGAGTTTTGTGCTGTATCACTCTCTCAAAGGACAATGGCCATCTTACACCAAGAGTCCCTTCCCAGAGCCCCAGGGGGGAGCAAGAGCCCCTCCCTCAGGAATTTAACACCACCCACCAGGCCAGAAAAATGCAAATTGAGGCTCCTTCACATCCAACAAGCATCTACCCCACCCTCAGGAAATCTTCTTACCATGAACACCTGAGGGTTTTTTTTTTTCATTCAGCTGAGCGCTTCAACCCAAGTAACTGAGACTAATAGCCTCCAGGAAAAAACTAGAGGGTAACTGAACCTTTCCTGGGCTTGCAAATCTAACAAGGAAAGTAAGACTTGACAGTGGTGTTTAATGTGGGACCTCCCACGCTCATCCAAACCCAGGAGAGGGAGTCACAACCAGTGGAACACCAACATCCACAGGGAAAATGTCAGGCTCCAAAACCCACTGAGATAGCCAAAATGATGAAACAAAGGAACAAATCCCAAATGAAAGAACAGGATAATTTGACAAAAGATGAAATAAACAAAAGGGATTGAGCAAGATATCAGAGGGACAGTTCAGAGTAATAATCATGAGGAAGCTCAACAGCATAAGTAAAGATATAGAAGCACTGAAAAACAACCAATTGGAAATGAAGAATGACACAGTAGAAATAAAGAACACATTGGGCCCAGGCCAGATTGGCTTAGCGGTGGGAACATCAGCCTGCGGACCAGAGAGTCCCGGGTTCGGTTTCGGCTAAGGGTGCATACCTCAGTTGCAGTTTGTCCCTGGCCCTGGTTGGGGTCGTGTGGGTGGCAACCACTCGATGTGTCTTTCTCACGTCAATGTGTCTCTCTCATGTCGATGTTTCTCTCTCTTCCCCCCCTCTCACCCTCTTACTCCGTCTGAGGATAAATACAAAAATGTCCTTGGGTGAGGATTAAAAAAACACACACACACTGGAAATAATAATCAGCAAAGTAGAAGAGGCTGAGGATTGAATCAGTAAATTAGAAGACAGAGTAGAAAAAACATCACCCAATCAGAGAATCAAAAAGAAAAAACAATTAAAAGACAGGAAGACAACCTAAGAGAACTGTAGGACAATATGAACATAACAACATCTGCATCATAGCAGTTCCAGAAGAAGTAGAAAATGTGCAAGGGTTAGAGAATATATTTGAAGAAAGAGTGACAGAAAAATTCCCTAACTTGGTAAAGATAGAAGGTATACAGGGACAAGAAGCACAGAGAGTCCCAAGTAAGAAGAACCCAAACAAGTCCAGACCAAGACACATAATAATTAAAATGCCAAAAATTAAAGACAAAGAGAGAATCCTAAAAGCAGCAAGAGATAAGCAACAGGTTACCTACAAAGAAACCCCCATAAGGCTCTCAGCTGACTTCTCACAAGAAACACTACAGGCCAGAAGGGAATGGCATGAAGTAATCAAGGTCATGAAAAACAAGGATCTGAATCCAAGACTACTCTATCCAGCAAGGCTGTCATTCAAAATAGAAGGTCAAATAAAGAGTTTCCCAGACAAAAAAAAAAAAAGCTAAAGGAATATATTAGCACCAAACCAGCACTGCAAGAAATATTAAAAGGACTGCTGTAATTAGTAAAAGAAATAGGAAGAAAAATATACCCACAATAAACAAAAATGGCAATAAATAAGTACATGTCAAAAATAACTTTAATATAAATAGACTGAATGCTCTGATCAAAAAACAAAGATTAGCTAATTGGATAAGAAAGCATGACTCACAGATATGTTGTTTACAAGAGACCCACCTCACAACAAAAGACTCACATTGGTTGAAAGTGAAGGGATGGAAAAAAAATCTTTCAAGCAAACAGAAAGGAAAAAAGAGCTGGGGTAGCAATACTCATATTTGATAAAATAAAGGCAATAACTAGAGACAAAGAAAGCCACTACATAATATTGAAAGGATCTATCCAACAGGAAGATATAACCTTGGTAAACATATATGCACCCAACATAGGAGCATCTAAATACATTAAAAATCTTATGGAGGACTTCAAAGGAGAAATCAACAGCAATACAATCATAGCAGGGGACTTCAACACCCTGCTGACATCACTGGATAGATCCTCTAGACAAAACATTAGCAAGGATACAGAGACTCTAAATGATTCACTAGATCAAATGGATTTAATAGATATCAACAGAGAATTACTCCCCAAAACTGCAGAATTCACATTCTTCTCAAATGCACATGGGACATTCTCAAAGACACCACATGTTAGGACACTAAATCTCTACACGTTCAAAAAGACTGAAATCATATCAAGCATCTTTTCAGATCACAATGCTTGAAACTAGAAATCAATTACAACAAAAACACGCAAAAAAACATTTAAACACATGGAGGCTAAATAGCATGTTATTAAACAATAAATGGGTTACCAAGCAGATCAAGAAAGAAATTCAAAACTTCCTGGAAACCAATGAAAAGGAACACACAACACAAAATCTACGGGATGCAGTGAAAGCAGTCCTGAGAGGGAAGTTCATAGCACTACAGGCCTACCTCAGGAAACAAGAAAAATGTCTAATTGACTATCTAACCTCACAACTTAAAAAACTAGAAAGTAGAAGGAAATAAATGGTAAAGATCAGAGCAGAAATAAATGACAGAGACTAAAAAAACAATTCAAAAGATCAATGAAATAAAAGAGCTGGTTCTTTGAAAAGGTAAACAAGATTGATGGAACCTTAGCTAGACTCAACAAGAAATAAAGAGAGCTCTGGCTGGTTTTGCTCAGCGGTTAGAGCATTGGCCCGCAGACCAGAGAGACCGGGTTCAGTTCCTGCAAAGGGTACGTACCTCGGTTGTAGTTTGTCCCTGGCTCCGGTTGGGGTTATGTGGGTGGCAGCCAGTCAATGTGTCTCTCTCACATCGATGTTTCTCTCTCATATCGATGTTTCTCCTTCTCTCTGTCCCTCCCACTCTATGTGAAAATAAAGGCAAAAATGTCATTGGGTGAGGATAAAAAAAAAAAAGCAAACACAGAGAGAGGACCCAAATAAACAAAATCAGAAATGAAAGAGGAGAGGTAACAACTGAAACCACAGAAATACAAAGGATCATTAACAAATACCATTAACAATTATACGCCAACAAATTGGACAATCTAGATGAAATGGACAAATTTCTAGAAACACATAGTCTCCAAAACTGAACTAAAAAGAGATAGAAAACTTGAACAGACCAGTAACAACTAAGGAAATTGAAGATTCTCCCAGCACACAAAAGCCTGGGCCCGGGCAGCTTAACCGAACATTCAAAGAACTAACACCCATTCTCCTCAAACTATTCCAAAAGTCAAGAACAAAAAAGACTTCCAAACTCATTTTATAAGGCCAGCATAATTTTAATTTCAAAACCAGATAAAGACACTACAAAGAAGGAACACTATAGGCCAACACCCTTGATGAACATAGATGCCAAAATCCTTAACAAAGTATTAGCAAATCAAATCTACCAATACATTTAAAACAAATTATTCACCATAACCAAGTGGGATTCATCCCAGAGATGCAAGGATAGTACAATATTCGAAAATCAAATGTGATACACCACATAAAAAAAATGAAAGATAAAAACCATATGATCGTATCAATAGACGCTGAAAAAGCATTCGACAAAATATAGCACCCATTTCTGATAAAAACGCTCAGCATTGTGGGAATAGAGGGATCATATTTTGACATAATAAAGACCACATATAAAAATCATATAACTGCCCTGGCCGGTTTGGCTCAGCGGTTAGAGCGTTGCCTGTGGTCCGGAGAGACCCGGGTTCGGTTCCCGCTAAGGGCATGTACCTCGGTTGCAATTTGTCCCCAGCCCTGGTTGGGTCGTGCGGGTGGCGACTCCTCAATGTGTACCTTTCATGTCGATGTTTCTCTCTCTCTCTCTCTCTCTCTCTCTCTCTCCCCCAGTCCCTCCCTCCCGCTCTATCTGAACAAAGAATGGAAAAATGTCCTCCAGTGAGGATTAAAAAAAAAAAAAAAAAAATCATATAGCTAACATCATACTCAAAGGGCAAAAACTAAAAGCACTTCCTTTAAGAGCAGGAAAAAGACAGTGCCCACTTTCGCCACTCTTATTAAACATAATACTGGAAGTCTTAGCCACAGCAATTAGACATCATGAGAAAATAAAAGGGCCCGGCTGGTGTAGCTCACTGGTTAAGCGTCGACCCATGCAACAAAAGGTCACCAATTCGATTCCTGATCAGGGCACATGCCCAGGTTGTGGGCCCAATCCCCAGTGGGGGGCATGCAGAAGGCGGCCAATCAGTGATCTCTCTCATCACTGTTTCTATCTCTCTTTCTCCCTCTCCATTCCTTTCTCTCTAAAATCAATAACAAAAAAATAATAAGAAACAAACATGAAAAATAAAGAAATCCTAATTGGAAAGAAGTAAAACTATCATTATTTGCTGATGACATGATACTGTACATAGAAAATCCTAAAGACTCCATCAAAAATCTACTAGATTTAATAAACAAATTTGGCAAGGTAACAGGATACAAAATTAACACCAAGAAATCAACAGCATTCTTTTTTTTTGCATACGTGCCCCTAGCGAGAACCAAAACCGAGACTTTCTGGTCTGCAGGCTGATGCTCCAACCACTGAGACAAACTGGCCAGGGCTCGATGGCATTCTTATATACCAATAATGAACTCATAGAACAAGAAACTAAAAAAGCAATTCCATTTATCATTGCGGCAAAAAAATTAAGATACCTAGGAATAAACCTAACCAAAGAAGTAAAGGACCTATTTGCAGAAAACTACAGGACATTGAAAAAAGAAATAGAGGAAGATATATAAAAGTGGAAGCATATACCTTATTCATGAATTGGAATAATTCACATCACTAAAATGTCCATAATACCCAAAGCAATCTATAGATTCAATGCAATACCCATTAAAATACCAACAACATATTTCACAGAACTAAAACAAATACTTCAAAAGTTCATATGGAACCAAAAATGACCCTGAAAAATCACAGCAATCTTGAAAAAGGTGAACAAAGTAGGAGGGATCACAATACTGGATATCAGGTTATACTGCAAAGCCACTGTAATCAAAACAGCCTGGTCCTGGCACAAGAACAGGCATATATGAAACACCAATCAGAAAGAATATATGGACCCCTATGTTCATAGCAGCACTATTTACAATAGCTAATATCTGGAAACACCCAAGTGTCCATCAGTAGACGACTGGATAAAAAAGTTGTGGTGTCCAGCTGGTGTGGCTCACTGGCTGAGCATTGACCCATGCCCCAGGAGGTCATTGGTTCTATTCCCAGACAGGACACATGCCCAGGTTGTGGGCCTGATCTCCAGTGGAGGTCATGCAGGAGGCAGCCAATCAATGTTCTCTCTCACTGATGTTTCTGTCTCTCCCTCTCACTTTCTCTCTCTCTAAAATCAATAAAGAAGAAAAAAAGCTGTGGCACACATACACAATGGAGTACTATGACGCTGTAAGAAAGAAAGATCTATCCTTTGAGATGACCTGGAGGGACCTGGAAAGTATTATCCTAAGCCAGGGGTTCTCAACCTGTGGGTCGTGACCCCTATGGGGGTCGAAAGACCCTTTCACAGGGGTCGCCTAAGACGTAACAGTAGCAAAATTACAGTTATGAAGTAGCAATGAAAATAATTTTATGATTGGGGGTCACCACAACATGAGGAACTGTATCAAAGGGTCACGACATTAGGAAGGTTGAGAACCACTGTCCTAAGCGAAACAAGCCAAGCAGAGAAAGACAAGTATCACATGATCCCACTTATTTCTGGAATATAATGAACTAAACAAATTGATGAACAAAATGGACCCAGAATCATAGAAATAGGGTACAGACTGACAATCCTCAGAAGGGGGCGGGGAGAGGGAAGGGATAAACCAAGAAGTTATATGTATGTATGCATAACCGATGGACATAGTCAATAAAGCTGGGGACGGGGTGGGGGGAGATGAGAAGGAGGGTGTCAATGGGGCAGAAAAAGGATAAACATCTGTACCAAAAATTAATTTTAAAAAAAGAACAGGTATATAGATCAATGGAACAGAACAGAGAACCCGTAAATTGACCCAAGACATTATGCTTAACTAATATTTGACAAAGGTGGCAGGGGCATACAATGGAGTAGACAGTCTCTTTAACAAATTGTGTTGGGAAAATTGGACAGCTACATGCAAACAAATGAAACTAGACCACCAACTTACGCCAAACACAAGAATAAATTGAAAATGGACAAAAGACTTAAATGTGACATGTGAATCCATAAAAATCCTAGAAGAAAATGTAGGCAACAAAATATCAGACATCACACGCAGCAAAATTTTCACTGATACAACACCTAAGGCAAGATAAACAAAGGAAATAATGAACACATGGGGCTACATCAAACTAATAAGCTCTGCACAACAAAAGAAACAACCATCAGAATGGAAAGGGAACCCACTATATAGGAGAACATAATTGCCAACAATATATCAAATAAGGGGTTAATTTCCAAAATATAGAGTGCTCATACAAACTCAACAATGAAGACAAAGAACCCAATTAAAAAATAGGTAGAGAACCTAAACAGACACCTCTCCAAACAGGACATACAAATGGCCAAGAAACATATGAAAAAATGCTCAATGTCACTAATCATCAGAGAGATGCAAATGAAAATGACTATGAAGTATCACCTCACACCTGTCAGAATGGAAGCCATCAACAAATCATCAATTAACAAATGCTGGCGAAGGTGTGGAGAAAAGAGGACTTTAGTACACTGCTGGTAGGAATGCAGACTGGTGCAGCCACTATGGAAAACAATATGGTATTACCTCAAAAAATTAAAAATTGAACTGCCATTTGACCCAGTGATCCCACTTCCAGGAATATACTGTAAGAAGCCTGAAACACCAATCAGAAAGAATATATGTACCTCCATGTTCATAGCAGCACTATTTACAATTGCTAAGATCTGGAAACAGCCCAAATGTCCATCAGTAGATGAATGGATAAAAAAGCTGTGGTACATATACACAATGGAGTACTATGCAGCTGTAAGAAAGAAAGATTTCTTATCCTTTGAGACGACATGGAGAGACCTGGAAAGTATTATCCTAAGTGAAACAAGTCAAACAGAGAAAGACAAGAATCATATGATCTCACTTATTTGTGGAATATAATGAACATAACAGTCTGAGGAATGGGGTAGTCCCAGAGACATGGAAGTGGGGTACAGAATGACAATCCCGAGAAGAGGGGGTGGTGGGGGAGAGATAAACCACAGAACTTATATGCATGTATGCATGAACAATGGACATGGACAACAAAGCTGGGAACAGGGCGGGGAGGGAAGGAGAGGGGGGAATCAGTGGGGGAAAATGGAGAAACATCTGTAACAAAAATAAATTAATTAAAAAAAAGGACGCCTGAAACACCAATTAGAAAGAATATATGTACCCCTATGTTCATAGCAACACTATTTACAATCCCTAAGATCTGGAAACAGCCCAAGTGTCCATCAATAGATGAGTGGGTAAAAAAAGCAAGGGTACAGATTCCAAAATGGCGGCGGAGCGAATGGAAGCTACACAGACCGTCTCCCAGAACCAAACTGGAATTACAACTATAACACAGACAAATCGACGAGAAAAACCAACAGAAAAGCAGCTTGCGAGGACCATATAATGAGGGACACTGACTTGATCCTGGTAGGATGGCGAAGGCGCGAGACGACGCATCGGCCTTAGCTGGGAGCAGCGCCCTCGGGTCACACTCCCAGGCGGCTCCACAGCGCAGCCGGGACAGAGGCTAAAAAAGCCACAGCCACTCACCTTGGGCTCCGGCAGAGGGAGGGCGGACTGGACTGCAACTGTGTCGGGACATTCGGGATTTGGAGAGCACTCGGAGCTTGTGCTGAGTTGCTGCCACGCAGGACGGTGGCCATATTGCTCCTTCCCAGGGCTCGGGGAGAGGCAGTGGCCCCTCCCTCGGAGATCCAACCCCACCCTGTGGGCCATTGAAGTGTTAATTGAAGCTCATTAACAACCAGCATCTGCCCCACCCTCATGAAATCCCCTTATGCTGAGCACCTGAGGGAGTTTTTCAATCAACTGACAACCCAAAACTCATCAAGTAACCTCGATTGCTAGCCTCCAGGCAAAAAGCTAGAGGATAACAGTACCTTTCCTGGGCTGGCAACTTTAACCAAAGTAAGACTTGACAGTGGTGTTTAACGTGGGTCCTCCCTCGCTCATCGAAACCCAGAAGAGGGAGCCACAAACAGCAGAACACCAACACCCACAGGGAAAACTTGACAGGCTCCAAAGCCCACTGTGATAGCCAAAATGGTGAAACACAGAAACAGAAGCCAAATGAAAGAGCAAGACACCTCCACCGAAGATGAGATCAATGTGGAGCAATTAGGCATGTTAACAGAGCTAGAATTCAGAGCCATGATCTTGAGGAAGCTGAACAGCATGAGTAAGGACATAGAGACGCTGAAAATAAGCCAATTGGAAATTAAAAATCATCAAGAAGAGATAAAAAAATGACATATAAATAAAACTAGACCATCAGCTTAGACCATACACAAAAATAAACTCAAAATTGATAAAAGACTTAAATGTGACCAGTGAATCCATAAAAATTCTAGAAGAAAATGTAGGCAACAAAATTTCAGACATCATACGGAGCAGAATTTTCACTGATACAGGCAACAGACACAAAGGAGAAAATGAACACATGGGACTACATCAAATTCAAAAGCTTCTGCACAGCGAAAGAAACAATAATCAAAATGGAAAGGCAACCCACTGTATGGGAGAACATCATTGCCAATGATATATCAGATAAGGGGTTAATTTCCAATATAAATGAAGTGCTCATACAACTCAACAAAAGGAAGACAAAGAACCCAATTAAAAAATGGGCAGAGGAGCTGAATAGACACCTCTCCAAATAGGACATACAAATGGCCAAGAGACATATGAAGAAATGCTCAACATCACTAATCATCAGAGAGATGCAAATTAAATCAACAATGAGGTATCGCCTCCCACCCGTCAGAATGGCCGCCATCAACAAATCATCAAACAAGTGTTGGCTAGGGTGCGGAGAAAAAGGGACTCTAATACACTGCTGGTGGGAATGCAGACTGGTGCAGCCACTATGGAAAACAATATGGTGTTACCTCAAAAAATTAGAAATTGAACTTCCATTTCACCCAGTGATCCCACTTCTAGGAATATACCCTAAGAAGCCTGAAACACCAATCAGAAAGGATATATGTACCCCCATGTTCATAGTAGCACTATTTACAATAGCTAAGATCTGGAAACAGCCCAAGTGTCCATCAGTAGACGAATGGATAAAAAAGCAGTGGTACATATACACAATGGAGTACTATGCAGCTGTAAGAAAGAAAGATCTCTTATCCTTTGAGACGACATGAAGGAAATGGAAAGTGTTATCCTAAGTGAAATAAGCCAAGCAGAAAAAGACAAATACCACATGATCTCACTTATATACATAATGAACACAATAGTCTGTGGAATACGGTAGACCCAGAAACATGGAAGTAGGGCACAGACTGACATCCCTCATAAGAGGAGGTGGGAGGGGGTGGGAAGAGATAAACCACAGAACTTATATGCATGTATGCATGACCAATAGACATGGACAACAAAGCCGGGGATGAAGCAGGGGTGGGGTGGGGTGGAGAGGGGGATGCCAATGGGGTAAAAAAGTAGAAACATCTGCAACAAAATAAATAAATAAATAAATAAATAAATAAATAAATAAATAAAAAAGCAAAGGTACATATACACAATGGAATACTATGCAGCTGTAAGAAAGAAAGATCTTGTATCCTTTGAGAAAACAGGGAGGGAACTCGAGAATATTATGCTAAGCAAAATAAGCCAATCAAAGAAAGACAAATATCACATGATCTCACTTATTTGTGGAATATAATGAACAAAAAAAGCTAATGAACAAAATAGACCCAGAGATGAAGAAAGGAGTATGGTTCAGACTGACAAATCTCAGAGAAGAGAGGTGGGGTGGAGGGATGAGATAAACCAAAGAACTCATATGCATATATGCACAACCAATGGACATAGACAACAATTCTTGGTGGGTGGTGGGATAGGGTGGAGGTGTCTGCCGGGGAAAAGGAAAAACATCTGGCACAAAACAAATTATTAAATAAATAAATAAATATTTTGTCACCATTAAAGATAAAACCACCCACTCAGAATAGCAAAAAGAAAAAAGAATCTAAAAAAATTAGGATAATATAAGGAGCCTGTGGGACAATTTGAAGCATACCAACATTTGCATCATTGGAATTCCAGAAGGAGAAGAGAAAGGGCAAGAAATTGCAAACCTATTTGAAAAAATAATGACAGAAAACTTCCCTAACTTGGTGAAAGAAACAGACATACAAGTCCAAGTAGCACAAAGAGTCCCAAACAAGATGAACCCAAAGAGATCCACACCAAGACACATCATCATCAAAATGCCAAAGGTTAAAGACAAAGAGAGAATCTTAAAAACACCAAGAGAAAAGCAGTTAGTTACCTATAAAGGAGCTCCCATAAGACGGTCAGCCAATTTCTCAAAAGAAACTTTGCAGGCCAGAAGGGAGTGGCAAGAAATATTTCAAGTGATAAAAAGAAGGGACCTACAACCAAGATTACTCTATCCTGCAAAGCTGTCATTTACAAGCAATGGCCATATAAAGTTTCCCAGACAAAACAAAGCTAAAGGAGTTCATCTCCACCAAATCAATATTATATTAAATGTTGATGGGTCTTATTGAATAAGATAAAAAAAATATGAATAAAATGGCAATAAATACATATCTATCAACAAATGAATCTACAAACAAAATGTGCAAGCAGTACAGAAACAGACTCATAGATACAGAGAACTTTTTGTTGGTTGCCAGATGGGAAGGGTGTTGGGTGAAAAAGATGAAGGGATGTGACATGAGGTGGATTGGTCAGAAGAGACCTGAAGGCCACTGGGACACCATTCTTAGGACACCAAGATTCTCAAATTATTTTGGAAAATCTTTTTATTTATTTTTTTATCCTCACCCGAGGACATTTTTTTGTTCAGGTAGAGTGGGAGGGAGAGAGAGGAAGAGAGAGAGAGAAACATTGACGTGAAAGGGACACATCGAGTGGCTGCCACCCGCACAACCAACCAGGGCCGGGGACAAACTGCAACCGAGGTACATGCTGTTAGTGGGAACCGAACCCGGGTCTCTCTGGACCACAGGCCGACTCTCTAACCGCTGAGCCAAATCGGCCAGGGCTCTTTTGGACAATCTAAGTGTGACCTTACTTGGGAAGACCAAGCTTTTGAAAAATTGCCTACTCTACCTAGACTCACATCAGAACAAGTCCAGTTTATCGATGACAACCGCTCTGTCTGTGCAGTAATTAGACCAACCCAGGAAACCAGAGGGAGATCATAAGGCCCCATGGGGGATGGAGGGATTCGATGGCAGGAAGGTATCTGGATATGGTGTGCTGAGCTAAATGGTCAGCATATACCTACGCCGTGGGATAGCTGCCCTGCTCCTACCTTCCAACTGCCTTTTTTTTTTAAATCCTCACCTGACGACATTTTTTCATTTTTTGTTCAGACAGAGTGGAAGGGAGAGAGAGAGGAAGAGAGAGAGAAAGAAACATCAATGTGAAAGGGACACATCGAGTGGCTGCCTCCTGCACAACCCAACCAGAGCTGGGGACAAAACTGCAGAAACCGAACCTGGGTCTCTCTGAACCGCAGGCCAAGGCACTAACCACTGAGCAAAACTGTCCAGGGCCCAACTGCCTTTTGAGTACATCTTGTTAAGTCTCATATTTCTCTCACTAATACATAGCATGATTTGATCCAAAAGAGTCAAGGAGGGTTTCTGGATAGCTTCCTTCCCTCTACAACTTAAGTCCATCCTCAGAGGACTCCTCTCAACCAGGCTCCTTCCTCCAGAGACCTGATATTCCATCAGCAATTCCCCTGCACTTCCTCTGTCTCTCTTCTTCCTACCCCCAACCACACCATCAGAAAGTCTTTCCTTTGGCTTTGTGATCTTGGCTTCCTGGGCACTGGGACTCACCATGGCTTTCCGGTCTTCCTCAGCCATCTTGAGGCGCTTCTGAGCCTCTTCATAAGCCTAGGAGAAAAAACAAGAGTGAAGAAGCGTGGGGCCAAAAGTTCACATAGCCACAGCCACAACCCCTCCAGAGCCACAAGGATCATTCAGATGTTCCACAGCACAAAGCAATGTCCCTTCTGAGAGGAAATCTCTACCACTACAGGTTCAAGCAGAGGGTGGCCTCAGCCAGAGCACCCAGAGGGGTCCTCTTACCACAGAGGTGAACATTCCACTAGAGACATCCCCTTGTGTTCCCAGAGATCACCATCTCTACCATCACACCACCCTCAGATTTTGACCCAGGAATCTTCCTGGGGATTATAGAAGATGCTGTGCCTACGTACCTTCTTGTCTGATCGCTCCAGGACATTGCGCGTCCGATCCTTATCCCGCTGCCGAACCCGCTCAGCAAAGGCATCACGTTCCTCCAGGTCCTGAAGGCGCTCTCGCTCTGTCCGCTCCCATTCATCCTCTGACTCTGGCTTTTCTGTCTGCTGTTTGCTCCCCCTGTAGCCCAGCCCAGTCCAGAGGATTAAATAAGGGCATCCAGAAGGCTCATCTTACTACCAATCCTCTGCCCCATCCTCTCTCACCCTACCTCTGACTCACCCTGTCTTCCTCTTCCCTCTCTCAGAAACCTCTTCCTCTTCTTCTTCCTCCTCCTCCTCCTGGCGTTTCTTCCTGAGGTGTTTCCGTTTTTTACGCTTCTTCTGAAGACTGCTCCCAGGCCTACCCACAGTCTCCTCGCTACTCTCCTCACTGTCTTCCAGCAACTTATAAGATCGGTTCTTCTCCAGCAGGGCTCGGGCCTCTCGCTCAGCTGCCCGAGCTGGCTTTTCTACCACTGCCTTCCGTGGTACCTGTCAATAGGGGAGGTAAGAGGATGTGAGCAACTGCTAATCTCCACCCACGTACTTTGCCCTGTTCCTAACTTAAGGAATGGCTTGATGTTAAACTAGCCATCCTTCAACCTGAATGGGCCTCTCAGCTGCTAACCTTTCTCTCAGCCACTCGTTTAACAAACATGCTGAAGCCTATCCCAGGCACGTGCTAGGTACTTGGGACACAGGAATAAATGAGAGACAGAAACCCACCCCTTCGTGGAGTTCACATTCTCAAACTCAATTCTCAATTGCTCAGCCTCCGTTCATCCCAATGACTAAGTCAGTCCTACACAAGGACCAACACGTTACATGGGCTTTTTGTTAATCCTCACCCAATGATATTTTTTTCCACTGAATTTTAGAGAGAGTGGACGGGAGGGGGAGGGGTCGATGTGAAAGAGACACATCGACTGGTTGCCTCCTGCATGTACCCCGACCTGGGCTGGGGATCAAACTGCAACCGAGGTACCTGCCCTTGACTGGGAATTGAACCTGGGACCCTTTGGTGCATGGGCCAATGCTCTAACCATCAAGCCACACCGGCCAGGGCAACAAGGACTGTTTTGCAGTGGCCTGTCACAGGCCTAGCACTGTACCAGACTCCAGGGACACACTGGTGAACAGATAACGTCACATTCCTACCTCATATCACTTATACTCTAATGTCACCTCTCACCAAGCACATGGGACAGCCACCTCAGGCTACTTGCCATTCTCTGAACATAGTGAACACTTGCACTCTTACTATATACTTTCTGAGCACCTACTCTATAAAGTGCTTTATTAGGTGGCAGGAATACAAAGACAAGAAATACAGCCCTGGCCACTTTGGCTCAGCAGTTGGAGTGTCGGCCTATGGTCCATAGAGACCCGGGTTCGGTTCCTGCTAAGGGCATGTACCTCAGTTGCAGTTTGTCCCCGGCCCTGGTGGGTCGTGCGGGTGGCAGCCACTAGATGTGTCCCTCTCATGTCGCTGTTTCTCTCTCTTCCTCTCTGTCCCTCCCACTCTATCTGAACAAAAAACAAAAAAAATGTCCTCGGGTGAGGATTAAAAAAAAAGAAGAAATACAGTCCTGTTGTCCAGGAGCTTGCCTTTTACTTTATTTTTTATTGATTGGTTTTAGAGAGAGAGAGAGGAAAGGAGAGAAAGGGAGGAAGGGAGCTAGAGAGAGAGAGAAACATCGATTTGTTTGTTGTTCCACATTCACTAGTGGGTTCTTGTATGCACTCTGGCCAGAGATGGAATATGAAACCTTGGCCTATGGGGATGAGGCTCTAACCAACTGAGCTACTGGGCCAGGGCTGGCAGAAGCTCATCTTTTACTACTCCTTCCCCTCTTCTCTACCTGACAATTTAGGATATCTTTGGACCTGCTTTTCCTGATCACTACCCCCACCCTCCACGCTCCCACAGCACTTCCCACACTTCTCTTCCATAGCCTCACTATTCAAAGTGTGGTGTTTAGACCATCAGCACACCTACAAAACTTGGTAGGGTCCCGCAGGTGTGGCTCAGTGGCTGAGCGTCGACCCATGCACCAAGAGGTCGCGGGTTCCATTCCGGTCAGGACACATGCCCAGGCTGTGGGCCCCATACCCTTTGGGGGACATGCTGGAGGCAGCCAATCGATGTTCTCTCTCATCCTCTACTTCCTCTCTCTCTAAAATAAATGAAAAGGGGGAAATTAAAAAAAAAAAAAAAAACTTGTTAGAAATGTAGAAGCTAAGACCTCATTCTACCTACCCAATCGGAATTTGCACCTTAACACGGGCCCTGGATAAATGTATGCACATTCAAGATCGAGGCACCGCTGCTAACACTTAACCTAACACACTTGGCCCTCCCGGGTCTTCACTGCGCTGGGCGTGCAGCACCCAGCGCGGCACTCGGGCGACGCGGACCGAGGGTCGGTGCTTACGAACTGAGCTTATTCCTTAACTCCCGTTAGCCCGCCACCCCTGCACCACTACCCACTGCCCCTCCCCTGCTCCGCCCTCCCCCGCCGGCCCGGCCCCAGACACCTGGTTCCAGAGTCTCAGGGCGAAGTCCCGGGCCGGCCCGCTGAGGTCCAGGGTCTCGGTGTCTCGCAGGCGCTGCACGAACTCCTCGGCCGAGCCGCAGCGCTGCGCGGTACCGATCAGGAACTGAGCCACGTGCCGCTCGCTGAGCCCCAGCACCGAGTGCAGCTCGTCCTGCACCCAGCGCTCGAGACCCGCCGGCGTCGCCATGGCGACCACGCTCCCGGTGCGCCTCCCGGAAAGGTCTCGGGCAGCCGCGCTGTCGACCGGGCAGGTCGGGGCCCGGAGCCCGGACCGGAGCCTCAGCTCCGCAAAGGAGCCGCCTGAGGACCTTATGGTTCGGTTTCGAACAGCCCAAATGGTTGTCCTGGACCAAGGACCTCTTCCGGCTGCACGCACTTTTTTCACCAGAGAGCTACGGTGGCCGAGCAAGTTCAAACCTTGCGGAACCCGTAGTTCCGGTAAAACATTTTCTTCTCCGACCTACGGATTCTCTCTCTGCCGCCCCCTGGTGGTCATTTATGGATGCTTCACTCATCCATTAATTCAACAAATGCTGGCGCCTGAGGTGTACTAGACACAATTTTAGTCGCTGGGGATATAGCAAAGAACAAATCAGACAAAAACCCCTTACCGAAGGGGGAAGATAAAATACATAATAAACAGAACAATAGAGCCGAAAAAATGCAAGATGTATGTTGGGATTCCATTTCAAACTAGCCCATACTGATTAAGAGTGACCATTGCTGGGACCCCTACCTGCAGCAGGAGTGAATACAGGCTAGGCATAAGTGAGGACTTGTAGGCAGGAAGAAAGTGGGGATCTGGGGGAAAAAAACAAAGGTGCTTTGCTTTTCTTCATGCTATCTCAGGGAGTAGCTTTAAAAGATCTCCAGCCCTGGCCGGTTTGGCTCAGCGGTTGGAGCGTCGGCCTGCGGTACAGAGAGACGCGGGTTCGGTTCCCGATAAGGGCACGTACCTCGGTTGCAGTTTGTCCCCAGCCCTGGTTGGTCGTTCGGGTAGCAGCCACTCGATGTGTCCCTTCACATCAATGTTTCTCTCTCTCTCTCTCCCTCCCACTCTATCTGAACAAAAAATGAAAAATGTCCTCGGGTGAGGATAAAAAAAAAAAAAAATCTCCAAACTACCCTACAAAACCTGAAACACCAATCAGAAAGAATATATGTACCCCCATGTTCATAGCAGCACTATTTACAATAGCTAAGATCTGGAAACGGCCCAAGTGTCCATCAGTAGATGAGTGGATTAAAAAGCTGTGGTTACAGTCCTGGCTGATTTGGCTCAACAGAGTGTCGTCCTGCGGTCCAGGGAGTCCCGGGTTCGGTTCCGCTAAGGGCACATACCTTGGTTGCAGTTTGTCCCCGGCCCTGGTTGGGTTGTGTGGGTGGCAGCTACTTGATGTGTCCCTTTCATGTAGATGTTTCTCTCTCTCTCTCTCCTACTCTGTCTAAACAAAAAATGGAAAAATGTCCTCGGGTGAGGATAAAAAAAAGATTCTCTCTTTATCTTGAACTTTTTGCATTTTGATGATGCTGTGTCTTGGTGTGGACCTCTTGGGGTTCATCTTGTATGGGATTCTCTGTGCTTCCTAGACTTGTATATCTGTTTCCTTCCCTAAATTCTGCCATTATTGTTTCAAATAGGTTTTTGAATTCTTGTTCTCTCTCTTCTCCTTCTGGCACCCCCAAGATGCGAATGTTGGCACGCTTGAAATTGTCCCAGAGGCTCCTTATACTATCCTCATTTTTTTGGATTCTTTTTCTTTTTGCTGTTCTGATTGGGTGTTTTTTGCTTCCTTAGATTCCAAATCGATGGTTTGCTTTTTGGCTTTACCTACTCTATTATTGAATCTGTGTACATTATTCTTTATTTCAGTTAATGCTTCCTTCATTTCTGACTGGTCTTTTTTTATGCTCTTGAGGCCCTCACTAAGTTCACTGAGGTTCTCACTAAGTTTGTTGAGCATCCTTATAAGCAGTGTCTTGAACTCAGCATCTGTTAGGTTGCTTATCTCCATTTCGCTTCATTCTTTTTCTGAAATTTTGTTCTGTTCTTTCATTTGGGACCTGTTTCTTTGTCTCCTCATTAAGGCTGCCTCCCTGTGTTTGTTTCTGTGTATTACTTAATGAGAGGTATGGGTCTAGCTGAGACCAGATGCTGCTTGTTTGAAAGAATTTAGGAAAACCTGAAGTAGGGTCCAAGACAGGCCAATCCTATGGTAAAGCAACTGGCAACAGCATGGGTGGGCTTGAAAGTTGGGTGGGGCGGGGCCTCAGGGAATCACCAGGGTGGGGCTACCAGTGTGAGCGAGGTTGCTGGAGTCCCAGATATGGCGGCTGTCTGCTGCCCCCGGGAAGGGCTCACCAAAGGAACAAAGGCCTCTGACAGCACGTTTGTCCTGGAGAAAGACACCTCTCCAGCCCTCACTCCAGTGCCAAACAGCTCAGTTCTTCCCTGTATGTCTCTGGTGCCCCTCGAGCTGCCTCCCCTCCAAGCTTAGAGGGAGAGAGTCCGATAAGTCCGTGCGCGGGCCCTTTAAGAGGAGCTGCCTGGGGCTCCAGCCGCCTCAGCCTCCCTGAGCCTCAGTTCCCGCTGGTTTTTCCAGCCAGAAGTGATGGGGATTCTCTTCCTGGCACTGGAACCCTGAGCGGGGCACCTGGTGTGGGACGGGGACCCCTCAGTCCTCAGGAAGGACCTTCCCAGCTGAGGTGTCCTCCTGATGTTTATCCGCCACACGTGGGTGTGGGACCAGCCCGTCCCCTCCGCCCTCCTACCAGTCTGGATGTGGCTGCTGCTTTAATTCCGTAGTTGTAGGACTTCCATTCAGCTTGATGTCAGGCGGTTTTGAATGACGGTTGTTCTGTAGTTTAGTTGTAACTTTGATGTGGTTGTGGGAGGACATGATACAGCATTTACGTACCCGCCATCTTGACCGGAAGTAAAAAAAATTTTTAAATAAGTTTTTCCCTTTATTGATTTTAGAGAGAAAGGAAGTGAGAGGGAGAGAGAGAGAAACATTGATGAGAGAGATCATTGATTGGCCGCCTCCTGCATGCCCCCCACTCAGAATCGGGCCCACAACCTGGGCAAGTGCTCTAACTGGGAATCAAACCAGCGACCATGGGTCGCCGCTCAACCACTGAGCCACACCAGCCGGACTAGTTTATTTTTTATGCTCACCCAAGGATATTTTTCCATTTGTTTTCAGATAGAGTAGGAGGGAGGGGTACAAAGAAAGAGAAAGAGAGACATCGATTGGTTGCCTCCCACACAACCGGAGGTCCAAATGGCAACCACGGCACGTGCCCTTGACCAGAATTGAACCCACAGGTCTTCAGTCCGAGGTCTGACACTCTAACTGCTGAGCCAAACCCAGCCAGGGCTGTTTTTGTTTTTTAATATTCTTTTTCTTTATCGATTTTATTTATATTTATTTATTATTATTTTTTTTTTTTTTGGTATGTGCCCCCAACAGGAACTGAACCCGGGACTCTCTGGTCCACAGGCCAATGCTCCAACCGCTGAACCAAACTGGCCAGGTCTATATATATATATTTTTTATGTTTTTATTTAGAGAATGCTTTATTAGTTTCTGTAATCATACCCATGTAGATTAAGACCTTACATATTTAATGCAGTGCATTACCCCTGTACAAATGGAAAAAATTATGTTGAACATTTCTACATTAAATTCTTTATTGATTTTAGAGATACAGGAAGGGAGAGGGAGAGAGAGACAGAAACATTGATGAGACAGAACATTGATTGGCTGCCTCCTGCATGCCCCCCACTGTGGATCAGGCCCACAACCTGGGCTTGTGCCCTGACCAGGAATCAAACCAGCGACCTCTTGGTGCAGGGTCAACGCTCAACCAGTGAGCCACACTGGCCGGGCACGTTTTGTTTTCAGTAAAGGGTTACCTCCTCTGACTAGGCTGAGAGAAGCATCCTCTAGTGATAGAACCATAAATAATAGGTCCTATAATAAATAAATAGGACTACTGAAACCCAGCTGCTGTGGCTCAGTGGATTGAGCACTGTCCCATGGACTGAGAGGTCCCAGTTTGATTCCAGGTCAGGGTGCATGCCTGGATTTCCGGCCCAATTCCCAGTAGGGGGCATGCAGGAGGCAGCTGATCGATGTTTCTCTCTCCCATCAATGTTCCTATCTCTTCCTTCCTCTCTCTCTAAAAAATCAATATATATATATATTTATATATATATAAATATAATCTTCCACATTTGCAGAAGATAGAAACTCTGAAATGGGAAAATCTCATTAATTATACTTGGGCAACAAAGCCATGAAATAGCAATGGATTTTTTTTTTTTTTAAATTCTTACCGAAGGACACGTCTTCATTGATTTTAGAGAGAGAGAGAGAGCAACATCAATAGGTTGCTTCCCATACCCACTCCAACCAGGGATTGAACCTGAAACCTGGGTATGTGCCCTGACCAGGAATCAAATCTACAATCTTTTGGTGTATGGGATGATGCTCCAACCAAATGAGCTACCCAGCCAGGGCAGTGATGGATCTTATACCTAAAGAACACCTGTTGTCTGTGAGAGGAGACCCCCTTTTCAGGACACTGCACTTCTGTACATACACTGTATTTTTCAGATTTATTATTTAGTGGTCCTGAGTCTTGGAGTAAACAACCCTGGATTAGTCAGTGTCACACACTCCCTGGCTGCTTGTATTACAGTAGGACTCTGAATACTGGGACCCTTCAGTTCAGAATATCCTCTGCTTCCAGTTTCTTAGCTGTTTTCATCTACTGATTTATTTGTTGAATCGTTCATTCCAGAAGTAACTTTTTTAGTTGCTAGGTGCCAGGCGTGGGGTTGAACTCAACCAGCATAGTCTGCCCTCATGGCACTGGCCATGTCTAGTGGATACTTCAACTGCCCTTCCTCCAGACCTTTGAGAAATGGGTGTAGCCCCTCCCCCGACCCCCTAAAGCCCTTTCTAAAGGTCAGTGCTGAGTTCCTGGTTCATCCCCGTCATTCTTCTCCCCAAGGCCATGGCCACTTCCTCTTCCTGGCCAATAGGAAGATGGCAGAGGCTTGGAAGGAAGAACCCAGAGCATCCCCATATACACTTTTTTCTCTAAAGACTAAGAAGTAACAGCAGAGTTGGAAAGAGCTCCACTTTATTATGAAAATTGTTTTTGTCTTTTTTTTAAACAGGCAATTGACGAGGAAGGAGAAATAGGGAGGAGAATTGAGGGGCTTCATTAGTAACCCCACACCCTTGCAGCTCAATTCCTTTGTGAGCCATGAGGAGGCACAGGATTAAATAACCAGATGGGGTACAGAGTTAAGATTCCCAGCCTTCCCTCTTGGAGAAAACTGAGATTGAGAAATACTGAGCAAAAGTAGAGGAAGCCACACCCCCAGGTCACCACCAGTGAGGCAACTTGGGGGACAGGGGAGAGGATTTCACATGGACGTGGGAAACAGGCATGGCTTGTAAACGTGGGACTTTGGCTATTTGTAAACCAGGCTGTGGTCAAAAAGGAGGCTGGGGCTGTAAACAAAGGGGCAGTGCCCTAAGGAGCAGGAGAAGAGGTGCTATGAAAGGACCGGGGCCGGCCTCCCCGGGACGTGAGTGCTTAAATCTGCAAGGGTGGAAGGGTGAGTCAAGGAAGGCTGTAGGGAGAGTATGCTCTGTCCACAGAGATGGAGGGGGTTCTCCACCTGCACTCACCCCATCCTGTGAGCTCTGTGCTCCCCCTCAGGACTTGGGTCATCTAGGGTGCATGAGCACACCTGAGGCACTCACACTGGGGTCTTTGGGTGAGGGTGGAATTTGGGCTCTGTCCCCAGAAACAGGACCAGGAAAGCAAGTTGGAAGATGTTGATTGCCCTTCCCTGCCAGGCTCATTTTCAGGGTTGTCTGCTCTGAATCTTCTGGGATCCAGGACCTTCAGTTCTGGGAAGGAGGAAGGTATATTCCTGTGTTGGAAGAGGGTCACCTCCGGCAGGACTCGTCTGTAGGAGAGAAGGCAACAATGATGGAGAATGCGTGGGGCTCTGCCTCCTGCTTTCCCCACCCATGTCCCGCCAGGGGTACAAGTGAGTCATCTGATATCTTCCATATCCTCAGTGCTTGCTACTACTAGTAACAGCAGCAGCCATGCTCATTTAGCTCATATTCTGTGCCAGGCATTCTTATAACTCATTTAATCTCACAATAACCTCAGGTGAGGTTAAGTAATTTTATGTCCAGCCATGATTCTAGATACTTCATAAAAATTATTTAACCCACCCAGCCGGTATGGCTCAGTGGATTAAGCATCCTCCCATGCACCAAGAGGTCACTGGTTCAATTCCCAGTCAGGGCACATGCTCAGGTTTCAGGATTGACCCCCAGTAGGGAATGTGCAGGAGGCAGCCGATCAATATTTCTCTGTCATTGATGTTTCTAGCTCTCTCTAAAAATCAATAAAAACATTTTTAAGAAATTTACCTAACTCTCTGAACAACTCCAGGAGGTAGTTATCATTTTAATAATAAATTGAGACCAACAGTCAAGTTATTTCCCTGATGTCACAATCATAGAGGAGACAGAATTCTGACTGAGCCAAACCCCGTGTTTTAAACCACACTGGAGTGCTCAGGAAGAGCCCTGGCTTTAAAATCTGGAGACCTGTCCTGGCCAGTTTGGCTCAGAGGTTGGAGCATCAGCCCTTGGACCGAAAGGTCATGGGTTTGATTCCCTCAAGGGCACGTACCTGGGTTGCAAGTTTGATCCCTGGCCCCAATCGAGGTTGTGCAGGAGGCAACTAATCCCAATTGATGTGTCTCTCTCACATTTATGTTTCTCTTTCTCCCTCTCCCCCCCTTTCTCCTTTCCTCCCTCCCACTCTAACTGAAAATCAATGGCAAAATATCCTTGGGTGAGGATTAAAAAAAAAAAAAAAGTCAATAGATAAGTGCTGGCAAGGATGTGGAGAAAAGAGAACCCTTGTGCACTGTTGGTGGGACTACAATCAGGTGCAACCACTGTGGAAAACAATATGGAGATGTCTCAAAAAACTAAAAATAGAACTACCATATGACCCAGCAATCCCACTTCTAGGTATTTATTCAAAGCAAACAAAAACGCTAATTTGAAAAGATAAATGTACCCCTCTGTTCATTGCAGCAGTATATACAATAGCCAAGATATGGAAACAACCTAGGTGTCTGTCGATAGATGAATGGATGAGATCTTGCCTGGCTGGAGTGACTCATTTGGTTGAGCGTCATCCTGTGCACCAAAAGGTTGCTGGTTTGAGTCCCTATCAGGGCACATACCTGGGTTGTGGGTTCAATCCCCAGTCAGGGCACGTACAGAAGGCAACCAATCGATTTTCTCTCTCACATCAATGTTTCTCTCTCTCTCTCTCTCTCTCTCTCTCTCTCTCTCTCTCTCTCTTTCTCTCTCTCTCTCTCTCCTTCCTCTTGCTAAGCATGTCCTCAGGTGAGGATTTAAAAAAAAATAGAAGAAGCCCTGGCCGGTTTTGTTCAGCGGTTAGAGCGTCGGCCTGCGGTCCAGAGAGACTTAGGTTGGGTTCCCGCTAGGGGCGCGTACCTCGGTTGCAGTTTGTCCCCGGCCCTGGTTGGTCGTGCGGGTGGCAGCCACTCGATGTGTCCCTTTCACGTTGATGTTTCTCTCTCTCTCTCTCTCTCTCTCTCTCACTCTCTTCTTCTCTCCCTCCCACTCTATCTGAACAAAAAATGGGGAAAAAAAATCTTGCCATTTGCGACAATGTAGACAGATCTACAAGGTATTATGCTAAGTGAGATGTCCTCTGGAGAGGATTAACAGGAAACAAAAATAAATAAACAAACAAACAAACAAACAAACAAACACATAAATAAAATCTGGAGACCTGATGTGCACTTCGCTTGCCAGGACCTCAGTTTCCCCATCTGTTAAAGGAGCGGGTTGAACCAAAGGACCTGACAAGGCCTTCTAGCGCCAACATTGTCCTCCCCTTTCCTTCGGGACCGCAGTGCCAGCTCTGAACACCAGGCGGCGCCTTCGCGCCAGCGGCGCCTCCGCTCACCCACTATCAGCGCCTTGGTGCGCAGCCCGCCCTGGAGCCCCGGCTGCAGCTCCTCCTCCTCGTCGTCGTCGTCGTCCGGCAGGGCCGCAGAAGCGCTGGGCGCGCTGGGGGCCTCAGGCTCCGGGCCCAGCTCTTCCAGCACCGAGCTCTCGGAGGGGTATTGGTACGTGGTCTCTAGGGCTGTCTCACTGAAGGAGATCTTGAGCTGCGGAAGGGAGGGCGAGAACGCGGCGAGGAGGCAGGTGAGCCCCCAGCTCCCAGGTGCAAGGTGGCGCGCGGCCGGATTTGGGCACCCGGCTGACTTTACCCTCCCCATCCGCCCTCCAATCAATCCCAGATTTTTCCGTCTTCAGTCACATCGTTTCAAAAACATGAGACTTTGGCCTGAGCTTTGGCAGGAGCCTGGGAGCAGAGGTGAGCGATACAGGACCACGGATCCTAACCCTTTAGAGTGTGGGAGGCAGAAGGGTGAGCAGACTTTAAAAACATGGAAATAAGCTCAGCCATGTGGCTCAGTGGGTTGAGCATCATCATCCCATGGACTGAGAGGTCCGGTTGGATACCCGGTCAGGGTACATGCCCAGGTTGTGTGCTTGATCCCCAGTGGGGGCCTGCAGGAGGCAGCTTGATCAATGTATCTCTTTCACACCGATGTTTCTATCTCTCTCTCTAAAAAATCAATAAAGGCATATTTTAAAAACATTGAAATAAGTCCTGTGATCAGAACCGAGTCTTTGGGTGCCCTAAGGCAATCAGGAAGTCCCCCCAGAGGCGGTAAGATTTGAGCTGGCTGGGGACAGAGTGTCAGGCAAAAGCAAGGGCAGACCAACAGGAGGGCCCAGAGGAAAGAGAGACTCTTGCCCAACACATAGGGGAAAAGATAAGCACTTGAGTCCCTGAAAGGTGACAAGGGCGAAGAGGAAAGTCCATGCAAACATAGGGTGGGGGTGGAGAGTGCACCAGAAGGGACATGCAGAGACGGCGGCGAAATACAGGACAGGGGGTCTGGAGGGGACAGAAACTCCTTCATACACAATCCCAGCTGTTCTCACTGCGGTTCTACCCTTCCCCTTTGCCCTCCAAAGAAGCTCGGGGGAAGTGGCAGGGTGGGATTAAGCCAAAGCCATTACACAGACAAACAGGAGGATTCCATGTGAACTACTCGAGGAGGTCCAGATGATCTATTCCGCCTTCCCTGGCATCTGTTTTGAGAAACTTGGGCCTCGTTCCCTGCATCCTCGAGTCTCTGAACACACTGGGATGTGAGAAGAGAAGCCTGGAGGGTGGCTGGACAGGAAGTTGCTACCACATGGGTTCCTACTGTGTCAGTCCCTGGCTCCAAACTGCATTGGTTCCCCATCTCACTGGGGGAAATGCCAGAGACTAACCGAAATCTAGAGGATGCTGCCCTGTGCCACTCCCTCACCTCTTGGGCACTCCACTCCAGCCCACAGGCCCCTGGGAGCACTCCCACCACAGGGCCTTTGCACAGGCAGTTCCCCCTCTGCCTGGAATGCTCTCTCCAAATCACCCCATTATCAGGTTGTCATTTTCACCTCTCACCTCCTGGCCCTCTAGCTTCCACTTATCCCTGTTGTTTTTCTCCATAACCACCTCCTAACCTATCAGAGAACTTACTAACTTGTGTCTGCTGTCGACACAAGTTAGTATGGGAGATGCTTTACTGGGTAAGGAACGGTTCATCCAGACCCCAGATGAGGTCCCAACAGTGGACCAAGGCTGGGGGAGCAGTGGGGAGGGGGCTAGCCCATATAAAGCTGACCCCAGTGTGTCTGTGAAATGGCTGACAGAGTCCCAACTCCTCAAAGGGGCTACCTTTGGTTCAGTTACTGATAGGGTTACCCACACTTCTGTCTCTTTTCTTTTTATATCCCCTTTCGGGATAACAAGCTTCGTAGTTCATTAGCCACTCTGAAAAAGGACTCATTTTATTTGCTTTCAGTCCATGTTTGACTCTCCCCCCAACTTCTGACTGGGCTTCCCAGGAATGTACAGCCGGCATGTGGAGGGGGGTATGGAGGGGGTGACTCATTGGCTTCTCTCATCAGCTATATAAGGTCACAAGGGGGCTGGAGAGGGGAGAGGCCAATGTCTCAGCTGAGGGGCCTCTGGGGAAGGGCACTAGCCACAGCCCATCCTCTGGGCTCCAGTGGCAGGCCTGGGATTTCTCTGAATAAGGCTGATGGAATTAGCCTGCAAATGAGTTATTTAGGGAAGGAAGGGGTGGGGGGGTGGGAGTCCTCCTATCCCTGAGCTAGGGGTTGGGCAGCACCTCATGAGCCTGGCTGAGGGCTAAGGGGGAGGTGTGTGGGTCTACAGAGCTCCGCTGCTTCGTTCCACCCCCACCCTAAGCTCTGCTTCCTCCTCCTCTCACCACATCCTGAGTAGTTCTGGCAGGCCAGGGCTCAGTGCTCCCCACTCAGCCTCCCCAGCCTTCCGGCCCCCACCCCAGGCTTCCTGTTTGGGTGATCTGCTTCCGGCTCCCCAGCTCCCTGTCCTAGGTATGGTCACCACTGCAGGTCCTGCCCTGCACCTGGATGGCCCTGGGCTTTGGGTCCCCATCTTCATACCTCCCTCTGCTCTTTCCACCCCAAAAGCACCAGCCAATTAACCCAGTAGGAAGTGACTCTTCTGGACACTTCACCCTGGCAGTTCCTGACCCACCTCCTTGCATGGGCACAGGGCTCAGGACGGACTCAGACACCACGCGGGGATGTGAGCTTAAGCTTCTTGTGATGATGAATGGAGGGATCAAATGACCCCCAAGCTTAACCTAGGTCTTTGATCCCTGTGGCTTCCCACTGGCAGAGGACAGAGAAACCAGATCTGAGGACGTCACTGTGGGGTGAGGACTGGAGACGAGGAAGGGCTTCCCATTCTCTGGGGACGTGTGAGGTGTGGGGACCTCTCTTCCCTGAGAGATTTTCAGGCTGGTGTGAAGGGAAGGGACTAGGTCAAGGCTAGAGTCCACTTTAACCTCTAAGCCTCTGCTGGCCTCAGCCCCCACCCCGCCCTCACCTCCCACTAGGCTCCCTGCTCTCAGTAGTGCTTCCAAATTCACTTCTCTTTTTCTACCCCAAGGGGAGGGAGAGGCCAGGGTGGCAGGAAGAGAGGGGAAAACCAAGTGCTGAGCCAGTCCTGAGAAGGGAGGGCAGGCCAGGAGGAAGGCGGGGAGGGCAAGGAGGGGCATTTTGGAAGAGGAAAAGGCTTTTCTTGTCCCAAGAGAGAAGGGAGCACTGTCTGAAGCAGTGGCCCAGCGGGGGGTGTGCAACCCCGAGGTCATCTACTTTAAATGGCCTCTGTGTGCATCTCTCCCATGGGCAGACTTGCTCTTTGGCCAGCCCTGTTTCATTCCCCACCCCTCCTCCATCCTAGGACGGCCCTACTCAGCTCTGTACCCTCCGCCTTGGAACTCTGAGACCTTCCTCCACTCACTTCTTCCTTCCATTTCTCCCTAGAACTCCAAAACCACTTCTTCCATACCCCCCAGGTTCCTGCCCCACATTCTCCCCTTGGAAAGCTGTAAGGGCTGTCAACTTGGTGACCCTGCTATTATAGGGTCGAGGCTGGTGGCCTGTCTCCCACCAGATGGGCTGGGTTGGGTCACAGACTCAGAGAAAAGTAAGGAAAAAAGTGGGGAGGGGGCTCAGAGCCCAAGGGAGTGGAGGGTGAGCAGCCGGGCACACGCTGAGAGACCCGCCCAGGGCCAGCACTGGCTTGTGGGCAGGACCCTGGAGGCTTGGAAGTGAATGGAAAAGGCTACAAGAAGGAGGAGCGTGTCTGCAGAGGAGGAAAGTGGCAGCAGGACTCAACAGAGGAAGACCAGGGTACTGGGGCACAAAGAAGTGGGGTTCGGGGCCTAGAAGGAACAGTCGAGTGGGCTTCTAAGCAGTCTGGCTTGGCTGCTCCCTACCTGTTTGTGGTGCCTTTCAGGGGACCCTTTGACAAGGCAGCTGCGGCTCAGGCGGAGGTAGCCCCCCAGAACCGAGATCTCTTCAGCAGTCGGGTACCGCTTCTTCCCAGCCCCGGGAACAGCAGCATCGCGGGTGGCTGGAGTGGCAGGGGCTGCAGGGGGCGCAGACCGCCTGGGGTTGACTGTGAAGGTGTGTCCACTGCGGCGGGGGGCCCCCACCCCTGGCCCAGCCTTCACCCCATAGAACAGCCGGCTCATGAGGGGATCCCCAGAGGACTGGGGGGTAGGTGGGGCTGGGGGTGGGGGAGACAGAGGGGCTTGGGGTGGAGGCCGGAGTTCTACAGCTTCCTCTTCCTGAGGTCTAGAGCCTCCAGTCCCAGCGCCCTCTGGTGGGAGGGGGCAGGGCACAGAGCCGCGGTTCTGCAGGGTGCTCAGAGGCCTGCCCTGAGCCTCCACATCCTCCTTTTCAGCCTCCCCTTCTCCAGCCTCTGTATCAAGAGGCCCCAGATGCTTCTCAGCAGACTCTGAAGGGGCTGGCTTCTGAGTTTGAGTCTCTGTGTCCCTGGGTGTCCATTCTCGAACCTTCCCAGAGTGCAGGGTCCATTTCCACCCTTCTGTCAGTCTCGGGTCCCCTTCACCATCCGCGGGGCTGGGGCTTGGCCCTGCTGCCTGCACTCCTTCAGAGCTGCTGTCTGGAGCCTGGCGCGGCAGGGTCTCCAACAGCCCTGTGGTCTCTTCTGGGGCCATCCTTGGAGCTGGCCTGTCTTCTCTTCTCCCACATTCCTCTGAGCAGTCTTTTCTTTCTCCTCCTGAACTCAGCCTGCATTCCGATGCCTCCAGTTGTATCAAACTTTGTTCCTGAGACTCTGTGGAGTCGGGCGTCCATTTATGGGCCTCTGTCAGGCCGAACTGCTGGCTGTCAGACTCCGCTGGGCTCAGTCTACTTTCTACCACCTCTTTTCTCCTGAGGCTTTGTTCTTGAGGCTCTGCCAGTCCGGGACTCAGCCTCCATTTCTGCACTTCTGACGGCCTAGAGATCCTATCTCCAGCCTCTACTGGGCTCTGCCTCCGGTCCCAAGCCTCCAAAGGTCTGAGGCTTGACTCTCGGGCTCCCCCTACCCCCAACCTCCTTTCTCTGGCTTCCTTGGGACTGAGCCGCTCTTCCCTTGACTCTCTTCCCTTGGGGCTTGGATCCCGCATCTCTCCAGGGCTGGGTCTCCACTCCCGGGCCTCCAAAGGCCCAGACCTCCTATCAGCAAGTAGCTCGTCACTGCGGCGCTGCTGCTGCTGCTGCTGCTGCTGCTGCTGCTGCTGCTGGCGCTCCTGCCGAATGAATCGGTTCTGGTGCACTGGGCCGATGGCCTCCAGAAGGACGGCAGACTTGTCTGGGTCAGGAGGTCCAGCCTCTGTAGTCCCAGACACAGGGCTAGGCTCCCCAGGACACAGACCAAGCTTGGCCCTGCGGCGCTCCAGGAGCCCCCGCTTCCAAGCTGGCATCTGGGACAGTCGCTCCCTCTCTGCCTTCTCTCGGCCCCGAATGGCTGCCTCCTCCTGCCGGCGCCGGGCCAACAGCTGTAGCTTCCAGTCGGGGATGGTGGCCATAGTCGCCTTGAGAAGAGGGTAGGGAGCACTGGGAGCAGAGAACAGGAAGGAGTTGCTGCTGTGAGGCCCAGGGGACAGAGCTTGGGAATGAGTGGAGAGAAAGAGGAGGGGAAAGGTGGGACCCAGAGAAGGGCAGAGGAGCTGAGAGGGAGGGGACAGAGGGAAAGAGGGAGATGAGGCAGGGCAGAGTAAGGGGAAACCAAGAAAGGGAAGAAAAGTCTATGGGCCAAGTAGACGGGGGAGGGGGATGAAGCAAAGGAAGAGTGAAGATTCCGATTTGGCAGTTCGGGGTTAGTGCATGTCAGAGAGGGTACCAAGGGCGTGGGAACAGAGGCGGGCGAGAAGAGAAGCTGGTATGAGGCAGAAGAGAGGAAAGAGGCTGTGGGTCAGGGAGACGGGGTTGGGGTGAGTTGGCCTCACCGCTGCCCCTGAGGCAGTGAGAGTGGGGACCGAGATGAGGAAATCCCGCCGGAGGGGGCAACGGGACTGGAGCGGGCGTCAGGGAAGTGAGGAGAGCCGGAGAGGGGAGAAGTCCAGGGGAGCAGGGGAAAGGAGTTCCGTGGATACAGCCGGGCGCGTGTCGGCGCGGGCCCCGGGGTCCAGGCTCCCCTTCCAGCTGCGCTCGGGCCCCGCCTCCCGCCCCACCTCCGCCCCAGGGCGGGCCAGGGGAAAAACCCTTCCCCCGGGACTTTCAGAACCCGGCGCTGGAGCTGCCAGCGGGTTCCCAGAACCCTGGCGTCCACCCCCACCGCAGTGCGTCACCGCCACCTGCCTCCCCCACCGGCTGTGCCCGGGCCCAGGAGCGCGGAGGGTCGGCTCCGAGCCTCTTCTCTCCGGAGCCCGCGCGCCTGGGCCGGCTCTCGGCTCTCACGGAACACCGACAGTGCCAGCCATCCCCGCCCGCGCGGGCCGCACTGACAGACAATCTGGGCACAAAGAGGGGGCAGCCCACGGTCCGAGCCAGGGGCCCGAGCGAGGCGAAGGCCCTCGCCCAGGCTGAAGCCCTCAATCAACTCACACGCTGCGGGGATCCCAGGGGAGGGGGTGCGGAGGAGCCAGGCGTCCGGAGAGGAGGCGAGAGGAAGAGGAGGAGAGAGGGATCGAGGGAGATCCGGAGACAGAAGGGAGGGGAGGAGGGGGAGGAGTTGTGAAAGAGGGGGCCCTGGAGGAGGGACGAAGACAGAGACCTCGGGCCGGACAGGGGGCGGCGACCGCTTTGTCTGAGGACAATGGGGAGAGGGAAGGGGGCGCGGGGCGGAGCCCGAGGAGGGGCGGGGCCTCGCTCCCGCAGACCCCGCGTGGAACTGAGCTCCTGGCTTCCTTCTCCTGCCGCCACCCTGACCCTTTGCTCTGGGTCCCTCACCCGCTCCTGCCTGGTAGCCTTGGAAACCCAGGTGTCCAGACACCCGCCACCCCCAGCCCGCCGATCCAGGGCGGTGGCCCGTGACTCAGGCCCCTCGAGGGACTTGGGGAGGAAGCAGCAGCTGCTCGGTGCTGGGCCCGCCCTTCCCATCTCCTGCCTCTCCTCCCCACGCGTTGGCCTCCCGAGCCAGTCTTAGTCGCTGCTGGGTCCCCGGCCACCGCCAGGCAGTGGGATCTGTGAAGACGAGGGAGGCAGGAGAGTCGCTCGGAAGCCAGCAGCTTTGGAAGCTCGCTTCCCTTCTGGAGCTGCTGCCCATTCTTTTAGCTCCTGTCTCCCGTGGGTCCCATGGTCTGCATCGAGGACGTAGGGAGATGTGGAGGAAGGGGGACTGGGCTGCGCCGGAAAGGTGGGCGTGGGTTCCCCGGGAGTGGCCGCCGCCCAGCGGTCGCCAGAGGGGGCGGTGGCTGTCCAGACTCGAGTTTGGCGCGCTCAGGCTCGGGCTCGCCTTCCTCCCCGAACTCTGCCCCGCAGCCTAAGGCACACTGACAAACTGCGCACAATATGTAGAAAAACCAGGATGAAATTTATTTTCCTGCGGCGCGTGTTTCTCGGGAGGACAGAGAGCCCTTAGTCAGCCGAATTAAGAGCGGGAGAATCCTCGAAACTAAGTTCAAGGACGGAACCCAGGGCGGGGCCTAAGGAGGTGAAGAGGCCAGTGGGGCGGCGGAGCTGGCTGCAAGACCTGGAGCTCGGAGGGGCAGCCACTACTGTCAAACTTGCAGACCCTGATACAGCTCCTAGGAGCGCAAGCGAGAAGTGGAAAAGGGGATCCTTGAGGTGCAGAGGCAAGTTAACTGTGCCAGGGGAGTGGTCAGGAGGGACCCTTCTCCTTTTGAAGAGGTTGGGGAGGGGGTGTCAAGCCCTAAACTCTGAGAACTATAAGTTCTCCTCCTCCTCTTCCTGGCTGGTGAGAAGTGGACTTTGGAGTCCTGAAACTCAGAATTTAGGGTATGGAGATGGACCAGGGAGTGGAGTGCATGGGACATGGGCCTCTGTTCTGAACCAGCCAGGGCCTGGATGTCAGGGGATTTGAATTCTGAGGGGGACAGAAAATACAGGGCTTAAAACCAGGGTTAACTCCTCACTCAGCCTCACCCTCCTGGGGCTGGGAGAGCAGGTGGAGTTTTCTTTGCAGCTGGGCCCGGAGGTAGCGAAGGTCTTGCTGGTCAAGTCCATGAGCCAGGCCCAGGTAGAGGGTAAGGAGGAGAGCAAGGAGGAGTCGGTCAGTGCCCAGGGTGGGCACCACCCACAGCACCGTCAGCAGCTCTACACACACTGGATGGCGCAGGTGGGAGAAGAGTCTCAGAGCCCGGGGAGATTTCAGGGCCAGAGGCTCACCCAGCCCTAGCACGTGGTAGTACACCTAGGAGAAAGAGAACAGCTTAGAGATGGAGTCAAGCCCTTTTCACAACTTAGCCACCTTTTCCTTCCCTTCCGGTACCCCTCTTCTATAACTCAGGCCCAGGAACCACCCTTTTAAGTCTTGGGCCCCTGACCCTCATCTCTGGGCCATGAACCTTGCACAGGCTGAGGGGGCCCATGGTTTTGGCCTTTGAGGAAGGGCTAAGGGGAAACTATCATACAAGAAAGGCAGGTAAGGAAGCCAAAAGCAAGAGGAAGGTAGAAGAGCATGGAAGGAGGAGGGGGGAAATCCTTGGAAAGGTAAGAGGTGTTCTAGAAAGGATCAAAGGTAGGGATCTGGGATCCTCACCTGTTTGAGGCCCATGAGCTCGGCGTAGTCAAAGACGAGAAGGATGCTGAAGATGAGAAGCCAGGAAATGACGTGGAGCACAAAGCACAGGAGGGGCACCCAGGTGGACCATGGTTCTGCCCGAGCTGCCCACAACACAGGGCCTCTGGGAACTGGCTCCCAGTAACGCATCACCAGCTGGGGAAGGATGGGGGGCTGGGAGACCTAGACCCAGAGGCTGCCCCACCCCAGACCAGCTTGCAGCTCTCCTCACCTTTACCATGAGTATCACCAACAAATATTCAGCATGTGGAGGGAGCTGGGTGGGGTCCCAAGGATGTAAGAATGACCCGTGTCTCCCTAGAGAACTCACAGGATGGATGAGGGTGACCAGAGAAGTGCAGAGTAGCCTATGTCCACCACCCACCGAGAAGACAGACAAGTACTAACTGGGAAGGCTTCTCTTGGTTTTGAAGAAAGGGTAGGGCTGAAGAAGAGTTAAGAGAATCTCAAGCAGGGCATGAACAAAGTGCAGAGGTGAGAATGCACATGGTGGGCATGCTTGGGGAATGAGAAGCAGTGCATCCGTCTTGATAAAAAGTAGGCTATGACCCTGGCCAGTGTGGCTTAATAGGTTGGGCATCATCCCATGTACCAAATGATTGCCGGTTCGATTCAATTCCCAGTCAGGGCACATGCCTGGGTTGTGGGCCCAATCCCCAGTGGGGGTGTGCAGGAGGCAGCCAATCAATGTCCTCTCTCATCGATGTTTCTATCTCTCTCCCTTTCCCTTCCTCTCTCTCTAAAAATCAATAAAGAAAAAAAATCAGTAAACTTAAAAAAAAATTAGGGCATGTGCTATGGAGGAATGGAAGCTGAGATTACAGTCCTGAACATCCTCAGTTCTCCCAAACCCACACTTTTGTCCTTGCCCCTGCAGTCTAGGCATCCTTCCCAGCTTCCCTTAGGGACTCAGCTTCCAGGGCCTCATACCTACCTGCAAGGCCAGGGCAGTGCACGCCACATACAGTGACCTCTGAAGAACCCCAAAGTACTGGGACATCCACACCTTCACTGTCTCTGTTGCCATGAGGCTGTGCTGCCCCACAAATAGCAGCAGGAGCGCCAGATCCCAAGCCAGGGGAATAAGAATGCTGCGGTCCTGAAAGGCAGCCAGCCAGCCCTGGTGGCCATCTAGGGGGAGTTGGAGAAAGAAAAGAACAGGAAGATGGAAGGAAATATCCCTGACCCTCATCTTCTCTTGGGGTGCCAGGCCATGTCCCTTAATGCGTTCAAGAGCCTTAGTGCTTCCTCTCTAGGTTTTGCTCACCTCACTTCCCCATTCCGCTTCTCCTCTTTCCCAGGCCTCCTTCAGATGGATCCTGCTGGGCAGTCACAAAGGCAGGGCAGGAGAAGCCACCCTTGCCCCTCTTATTTCAGTTGTCCAACTGTTCCCTTTTTTAACACTCTCCTCTCCATCGTCCTGTCTACAAAGCACTTTTCTCAGCATACTCTGCTTATCGCCCTTCCCCTTGGCCTCAGTCCTCGCTGTCCCGCCTCTGCAAACCGCTAATCCCTGCTTTCCTAAAGCAGCGCTCAGGTCTCTCCTGCAGCTCCTCTGGGCCTGTCTCGGTTCCAGTTTCCTCTCCCGGACTTCCCCGGCCGTTCGCCCCCAAGCCCCGCCCCGCTCCCTCTCCTCCGGCTCCACCTCCCTACCCCAGAGCTCATCCTCGATCCCTCCCGCGCACCTGGGCCACCTGACTCCGGCATCCCTCCAAGAAGAGGCCGAAGCGAGGTGAAGCGCACGAACTCCACTCCGGTGCCAAAGGCCAGGATGAAAGAGGAGAGGGCGGCAGGGACCAGGAGCAGTGCAGGGGCCATGGCGAGAAACCGAGGGGTGGGGAAGGGGGCGGGCTCAGGGTTCCCGCGGCCGCAGACCCCGCCCCCGCCCCGCCTCCCGGCCCGTCTCCTGCCCAGGGGGCGGGGCTCAGGCTCGCCGACGCCGGGCTTTCGGTTCGCTCGGCGCCGCTGGCCAGCAGCCGCAAGGCCCAGCCGGGCCCCCTCCAGAATCTGTGTCGCCGCGTCACAGAGGGAATGTTACGATCCCAAGTAAGAGGTGAAAGGGCAGCGGCTCCGCAGTCATTCACGTGGGTTGAATCCTACCTCGGCTATTTCCCGTCTAAAATACAGTTCCCCTCTTGCAGGGTTCTTGCAGAAACAGCAGTAGGAACCCTCTCTCTTTAGCGTCTTGGCTGGAAAACGTATCCAGAGTCAGAGGCTTTAAATAAAGCCTCAGTTAACACAGTAATGAAGGGTGAGACAATGGCTGAGACCCCAAAGCTGTGATTCACCTACTACCATCTTGTTAGATTGAAAAAAGAGGGACTATTTTACCATAAAATAACGTAATGCTTTTTCTGTAACTTATTAAAAGGTTGAGTTATTGCTTCTCCACTTGCTAAGAAGGGCAAAGAGCCCTGGCCGGTTTGGTTCAGCGGTTAGAGCATCGGCCTGCGGTCCTGAGAGACCCGGGTTCGGTTCCCGCTAAGGGCACATACCTCGGTTGCAGTTTGTCCCCGGCCCTGGTCGGTTGGGCGGGTGGCAGCCACTCGATGTGTTCCTTTCACGTCGATGTTTCTCTCTCTCTCTCTGTTCCTCTCTCTCCCTCCTACTCTACCTGAACAAAAAATGGAAAAATGTCCTCGGGTGAGGATAAAAAAAAAAAAAAAAAAAAAAAGGGCAAAGAACTCTGTAACACTACAAGATTTGTTCTAATAATGCCAAAGGCTGTGGATTTGTAACCATGAGAATGAAAATATTTGTGGTAGAAAGCTTTGTTTATTACAGTTGTAAACGTTGCAGTAGGTTAATTTTATCCGAGCTTCTAACGAACTACACCTTTACTCTGCAACCTAATTAGTTGAACTCCACTTACTAGTCAGAAACCACTAAAGTGTTTTGTGTTAACATTTTCCCTTAGAGACCTGTTTGTAATGTAAACTAACATGCATATCTAAAGGCAATGTGTAAGTAAGGTTTTCTCCATAAGATTTAAAGATTGTGTAGTTAAGAACCTACTCACAGCCTTTTGGCTCTGGGCAGCACCATAGGGTGCAAGAACAAGCACCTCAGGAAAGGTGGCCGAAAGGGGGCCGGGAATAAAGTGATCCATTCTTTAAGAAAGACTGGTGTGATGTGAAAGCACCGGCCTCATCAATATGAGAAATATTGGAAAAACACTCGTCACGAGAACCCAGGGAACCAAAACTGCTTCTGATGGTCTCAAGGGTTGTGTTTTTCAAGCGACCCCAGCTGATCTGCAGAATGATGAAATTACAGTTAGAAAATCCAAATTACTGAGGATGTTCAGGGCAAAAGCTGCCTAATTTCCATGACATGGATCCTACTTGTGACAAAATGTGCTCCATGGTAAAAAAAAATGGCAGACCTCACCCTGGCCAGTTTTGCTCAGTGGTTAGAGCATCGGCCCACAGAAGAGTTGTGGGTTCGATTCCAGTTAAGGGCACGTACCTCAGTTGCAGTTTGGTCTCCAGCCCTGGTCGGGGTCACGCTGGAGGCAACCAGTCTGTTTTCTCTCTCACATCTAGGTCTCTCTCTCTCTCTCTCTCTCTCTCTCTCTCTCTCTCTCTCTCTTTCTCTCTCCTCCTTCCCTCCCACTCTATCCAAAGATAAATGGAAAAATATCCTAGGGTGAGGATTAAAAAATAAATAAATAAATAAAAGGCAAAACATGACTGAAGCTCATGTGGATTTCAAGACTACTGATGGTTATTTGCTTCATCTGTTCTGTGTTGGTTTTAGTAAAAAAAAAAATCAGATTCAGAAGACCTCTTATACTCATCAACAGGTCCGCCAAATCTGGAAGATGATGGAAATCATGATCTGAGAGTGCAAATGACTTGGAAAAAGTGGTCAATAAACTGATTCCAGATAGCATTGGAAAAGACACAGAAAGGTTGCCAGTCTATTTATCTGCTCCATGATATCCCTGCTAAAAAAGTCAAATGCCAAAGAAGCCCAAGTCTGAACTGGGAACACTCAGCTTCACAGTGAGGACAGCAGATCTGCAAAAGCTACTGGGGATGAGACATGTGCTAAAGGTGAAGGAGCTGATGGATGTGAGCTCCTAGTCCAAGAATCTGATTACTTCAGACTTTATTTTATTTATTTATTGTTAATCCTCACCCAAGGATATTTTTCCATTGATTTTTAGAAAGAGTGGGATGGATGGAGGGAGGGAGGGAGGGAGAGAAAAAGAGAGAGAGAAACATCGATGTGAGAGAAACATATCAATTGGTTGCCTCCTAGACCAGAGCCAGGGATCGACCTTGATGGGTATCAAACCCAAGACCCTTCTGTTCGAGGGCCTACACTCTAACTGCTGAGCCAAACCAGATGGGGCATGTGCCCTGGCTGGGACTTGAACCCACAACCTTTTGGTACATGGGATGACACCCATCCAACTGAACCATACTGGCTAGGGCTGGTATTTTTTAGATTCCACATATGAAAACCATTCAGTATTTGTCTTTCTCTGCCTGACTTATTTCACTTAGCATAACACCCTCTAGGTCCATTTATGTTGTCAAAAATTGCAAGATTTTATTCTTTTTATTGTAATATTTAATTGTATATATGAACCGCATCTTCTTTATTCATTTTTCTATATATGCAGTGAACATAGGGGTGCATATACAGTATTTTTTTCAAATTAATATTGTTTTTTTATCCTCACCCGAGGACATTTTTGCATTTATCTTCAGACAGAGCCGGAGGGAGGAAGAGAGAGAGAGAGAAACATTGCTGTGAGAGAGACACATCAACTGGTTGCCACCCACACGACCCCAACTGGGGCCGGGGATAGACTGCAACCGAGGTACGTGCCCTTAGTGGGAACCGAACCCAGGACTCTCTGGTCTGCGGGCTGATGCTCTAACCGCTGAGCAAAACAGGCCAGGGCTAGTGTTGTTTTCTTTGGATAAATACCCAGAAGTAGAATTGCTGGGCCATATGGTAGATCAAAAAAATTTTTTTTAATCCTCACCCGAGGACATTTTTTCCATTTTTTGTTCATATAGAGTGGTAGGGAGAGACAGGAAGAGAGAGAGAGAAACATCTATGTGAAAGGGACACATCGAGTGGTTGCCACCTGCAAGACCAACCAGGGCCGGAGACAAACTGCAACTGAGGTATGGGCCCTAGCGGGAACCGAACCTGGGTCTCTCTGGACCACAGGTTGATGCTCTTAACCACTGAGCCAAACCGGCCAGGGCTGGTAGATCAATTTTTAGTTAAAAATATATATATATATATGTATATATGTGTGTGTGTGTGTGTGTATAAATAACTATATATATATATGTGTGTATATATATATATATATATATATTTTTTTTTTTAGAGAGAGAAAGGAAAGAAAGAAACATCTATCGGCTGCCTCCTGTACACCAGCTATTGGGGATCGAGCCTGCAACTCAGGTATGTGCCCTGACCGGGAATTGAACCAGGACTTCTCAGTCCATGGGATGATGCTCAGTCCACTGAGCCACACTGGTCACATGGCTGTACTGATTTGCAGTCCCACCAACAGTGCATAAGAGTTCCCTTTTCTCTGCTCCTGTTGACGTGTTGATAGTAGCCATTTGACTAGTGTGAGATGGCATCTTGTGATTTTGATTTGCATTTCCCTGATTAGTGACATGGAACATCTTTTTAAAAGTTGATTTTAGAAGGGAGTGGAGTGGGGAGAAAAAAAAAGGTGATTTTAGAGAAAGAGGAAAGAAGGGAGAAAGAGAAAGAGAGAGAAAAACATCAATGTGAGAGAGAAACATTGATCAGTTACCTCCCATATGCACCCTGACCGGAGATCAAACCTGCAACCTGTGCATGTGCCCTGACCAGGAATCGAATCCGTCACCTTTTGGTCTACGGGATGATGCTCCAACTAACTGAGCCACACTGGCCAGGGCTGAACATCTTTTTATATATCTGTTGGCCATCTGGAGGTCTTCTTTAGAAAAATGTCTCTTCAGGTCCTCTGCCCATTTTTTTGTCAAATATTTTCTTATACCATATACAAAAATAAAACAGGTAGTGCCTGGCTGGTGTGGCTCAGTGGGTTGAGCGTTGTCCCATGGACCAGGAGGTCCTGGTTTGATTCCCGGTCAGGGCACATGCCCGGGTTGTGGGCCAAACCCCCAGTGGGGGCATGCAGGAGGCAGCCAATCAATGTTCTCTCTCGTCAATGTTTCTATCTCTCCCTCTCCTTTCCTCTCTCTCTAAAATCAATAAAGAAAAAATTTTTTCCTAATCAATAAAAACATATTAAAAAAAGAAAACAGGTAGTAAACTATTTGACATCAAACTGAAAACCTTCTGCACAGTGAAGGAAACAATATAATGAAAAGACAGTCTACTGAATGGAAGAATATATTCACAAATGATATAACCATTTATTGGTTATATCAAGAGGTTGATATTCAAAATATATAAGGAAATCATACAACTCAATAATAAAATTTCCTTAATTTTAACGAATGTATTTTTCTGTTCTAGGTTAGCACGTTCCATTTACTCACCATGTTTCCTTAGGTTCTTCTTGGCTGTGACCGTATCTAAAATTTTCCTTGTTTTTTGTTGATCTTAACAGTTTGAATACCACTAATTAGGTATTTTGGAAAATGCCCCTCTATTGGAAATAGTCTGATGTTTTCTCATGATAAGACTCATTGCCAAATTCTCCTGTGTTTCTTTAATTTATTTTTTTATTAATTTGTTTTTGTTACAGATGTTTCTCCTTTTCCCCCATTGACACCCTCCTCCCCCTCCCCCCCTCCCCAGCTTTGTTGTCTATGTCCATTGGTCATGCATACATGGATGTAAGTTCTGTTCTCCTGTGTTTTTGTCAAGAAGTTTTAAGCTTCTGTTTTTTACATTTAAATCTATAATTAATTAACGTAATGTTTGAGTTAATTTTCATAAAGGTATAAGGTCTATGTCTGCACACACTATTTTCATGTGGATGGCCAAATTGCCAGCATCTTTGTTAAGAAGTTTATCGGTTTTTCATTGAGCTGCAATTTCTCCAGAGTCAAAGATTAGTTGATCCTATTTGTGTGGGTCTATTTCTGGGCTCTCTATTCTGTTTCATTTCTCTATGTTTAGTATAAGCACCATATGTTTATCTTATCATGAGTTCAACAGTCTTGGTTATTGTAACTTCAGATAGTGTCAGCCCTACAACATTTTGTTCCCTTTCAGTATCGTATTGACTTTTGTGGGTCTTTTACCTTCCCATTCAAACTTTAGAATCAGTTTGTTGAGCCCTGGCCAGTTTGGCTCAGCGATTAGAGCAAAGGCTCGCGGACCAGAGTGTCCTGGGTTCAGTTCCTGCTAAGGGCACGTACCTCGGTTGCAGTTTGTCCTGGCCCTGGTTGGGGTCGTGTGGGTGGCAACCACTCGATGTGTCTCTCTCACGTAGATGTTTCTCTCTCTTCCTCCCTCTCTCTCCCACTCTAGCTGAAGATAAATGCAAAAATGTCCTCAGGTGAGGATAAAAGAAAAATTTGTTGATATCAACAAAATACTGTTGGAATTTTTATGTAGTTGTGTTGAATCTATAGGTCCAGTTGATAAGAATTGACATCTTTTTTTTTTATCCTCACCCGAGGACATTTTTCCATTTTTTGTTCAGGTAGAGTGGGAGGGAGAGAGAGAGAGAGAAACATCGATGTGAAAGGGACACATCGAGTGGCTGCCACCCGCACAACCGACCAGGGCCGGGGACAAACTGCAACCGAGGACATGCCCTTAGCAGGAACCGAACCCGGGTCTCTCAGGACCGCAGGCCGACGCTCTAACCGCTGAGCCAAACCGGCCAGGGCAAGAATTGACATCTTAACATGTTGACTCTTCCAACTAGTGAACATGGCTCTCCGCTTGTTTAGGCATTCCTTGATTGTTTTATTAGGGTTTTGTAGTTTTCCACATAAGAACCTAGGACATATTTTGTTAGATTTATAGCCAAGTATTTTTTTTTTTTAAATCCTCACCTGAGGATATTTTTACATTTATCCTTAGATAGAGTGGGAGGGAGAGAAGGAGGAAGAGAGAGAGAAACATCAATGTGAGAGAGACACATCCATTGGCTGCTACCTGCATGACCCCAACCAGGCCCAGGGATGAACTGCAACCGAGGTATGTGCCCTTGGATGGAATTGAACCAGAGATTCTTTGGTTTGTGGGCCGACATTCTAACTGCTGAGCCAAACCAGCCAGGGCAGTATTTCACTTTTTAATGCCTCTGTAAATAGTATTGTGTTTTTGTTTGTTTTTTAATCCTCACTCGAGGATATTTTTCCATTTATCTTCAGGTAGAGTGGGAGTGAGGGAGGGAGGGAGGGAAGGGGGGAGGGAGAGAGAGGGGTAGAGAGAGAAACATCGACCTGAAAGAGACACATCGACCGGTTGCCTCTCGCATGACCCAACCAGGGCCTGGGTCAGGATGAACTGCAACCGAGGTACATGCCCTTGACCGGAATCGAACCCGTGACACATTGGTCCATGGGCAGATGCTCTAACTGCTGAGCCAAACAGGCCGGGCTGTGGTCTTTTTTCTTTATTGAGATTTAGAGAGAGAGGAAGGGGGAGAGAGAGAGATAGAGACATCGATGAGAGAGAACATCGATTGGCCTCCTCCTGCGTGACCCCCACTGAGGATTTGGCCCACAACCTGGGCATGAGCCCTGGTTGGGAATTAAACCGGCGACCTCTTGGTGCATGGGTTGATGCTCAACCATTGAGCCACACCAGCCGGGCTAGGGCTATGTTTTTAATTTCAAATTCTAATTCCTCCTTGCTGGTTGTTAGGAGGGCAATTATATTTGTATACTAGCCTTATATTATGTGACTGCTATAATCACTTCTTGGCTCCAGGAGACTTTTTTGTCAATTTTTAAAATCTTCTATATAGAAAATCATGTAATTGCCCTGGCCAGTTTGGCTCAGTGGTTGAGCATCGGCCTGCGGACCAGAGAGTCTCAGGTTCGGTTCCCACTAGGGGCATATACCACACACACACACACACACAATATATATATATATATATATATGCGCCCTGGTCGGGAATTTATATATATATATAAATTTTTTTTTTAAAGAAGAAAATCATGTAATCTATAAAAAAAAGTTTGATTTCTTCTTTCCAATTTATATTCTTTTCTTTTTTATTTTCCTAATTTACCACCTAGGACTTTAGTATAATGTTGAATAGCAGTGCAGAGAGATACATCCTGATCTTATGGGTAAAGCATCCAGTGTCCACCATTAAGTATCATGTTAGCTGTAAGGGTTTTTGTTTTTGATAGATCTTCTTTATGAAAGTGAGTTCTCTATTTCTAGCTTTCTTAGAGTATTATCTCATTTAATTTTCATTCTATGTTTACTGGGAAGGTGATATTTTGCAGTTTATTTCTTATTTCCTATTAAGTATATTTTTTATTATCCTGCAGGTCATCTGTTTCAGTCTGCTCAGGGCTGCTATAACAAAATACCATATTTGGGTGACTTAAACGGTACATTTATTTCTCACAGTTCCGAAGAAAGGAGAGTCCATGATCTACCAGGGTTCAGATTTTTGTAAGGGCTCTCTTCCTTTTTTGCATATCATTGCCTCTGAAATGCTATCACTGGCTAACCATTCTGAAACCCTCGAGTTTTCAAGAAAAATAATGTCATGACAAACAAGTTGAATGTGATGTGGAGGGCTCATAGCAAAGCTTGGGTAAAAAATAGCAAAGGCAATTTTTTATTGAGTGGATTCATGAAGTGTTTGCCCCAAGTGTGAAGAAATACCTCTGGGAAAAACAGTTGCCACTCAGGGCACTTCTTGTAATGGACAAGGCTCCTGCCCACCCTCCAGGCTGGGAGGCCGAGTTGGCGGAGGAGTACAGCTTCATCACTGTTAGGTTCTTGTACCTGACACAACTCCTTTCCTCCAGCCCATGGGTCAGCAGGTCATTTCTAATTTTAAGGAACTTGTTTCAGAGGTGTTTTGAGGTGACCTCTGAGACTAATTTAACCCTCAGGGAGTTCTGGAAGGAACATTTTAATATCCTCACTTGCTTGAGGCTCATAGACAAAGCATGGGGGGAAGTGTCTTCCAGGACCATGCAATCAGCCTGGAAGAAACTGTGGCCTGAGTGTGCTGCCGAAAGAGATTCCCAAGACTTTGAGTATGAGCCCATGTCTGTTGTGGAGGATATTGTGACTCTGGGCAAGGCCATGGGCTTGGAGGTGGATGGTGAGGATGTGGAAGACTTGGTGGAGGACCACAGCACTGAGCTGACCACCGGGGAACTCCAAGACCTTCAGAGGGAGCAGCGGCAGATGGCAGCTGAGGAGCTCTCTTCGGAGGAGGGAAGGGAGGATGTTCCTACTTCACTAATCAAGGGAATGCTTGGGAAATGGGGAGAAATGCAAAATTTTATTGAGAAATATCACCCTGACAGAGAAGTAGCAAGCCGTGCGATAAACTTGTTCAATGACAATGCAATGTTTCACTTTAGGCAAGTGTTAAAACGCAGGCAAAAACAATCACTGGACAGGTTTTAGTAAGACAGAGGCCCAGTGAGCCTGAAGCAAGTTCTAATGGAGCAAAGAGACGAAAGAGAAAGAACCCCAGAAGAACAGCTGACATTTATTAAAAAAAAAGATGCATAAATTTATTAAAACTTTGAAGACATTTAACAATTTATTGAAGTCAGAAATATAAATTCTTAATATGAACTCTAGAAACCTGAGCAGCTCCAGGAATTAGATTTCAAAGGCTTTAGAAAGCATTCTTTGTAAAAGGTGTTAATATTACATTCTTTATTAGACTGATACTTGGAGCACTTTTGATATCATTTTACCATTTTCCCCCTGACCCATTGCCTTGATAAATTATCAATAACACATGGAATTGTAGATAGATGAGAGACTCATATTCATATTTATCTAAATGTAGCAAATAGCACCAGGTTTGCCATCTAATGAAATGCAGTGTCTTTGACAATTCTTTGGAGCAATTAGCCTTTAGATTCCTATTTGTCCCCAGGCATAGAAGAGCCACTCAGTGGCCTTTGTCTTAACCCCTTTGAGTATTTGTCCGGAGTTAACACACTGGCTGAATCACCACCACAGGACTCCTTAGAGGGATGCAGGGAAACATGTCTCAGAAGGTGCTTTACTCTATCCTGTTCTTTCACATCTCAAATTCACTTGGTTGGTTGAAGTCAGGCAGGTAGAAATGGGTTAAAAAGTTTGCAACTCACAATAATTTTGTCCACAAATAGGTTAAGATTGTTGCCATCAAGCATGACAGAAGAACCGGAACCAGCATTCTGCTCCAAGATCCCACTGCTGGTGTTAAGGTATCACAAAAGCCACCCCAGCCTCGTCCACCTCCAGCCAGAAGCGGTGCGGCCATGAGCCAATCGCACAGCAAGGTCACCAAGCTCTGGCAGTCGCGGTCAACGTGTCATCTCATTCCTTCAGTTCCCACGTGTGGCCTGCCGGCGGTCCCTCCAGCAGGATCCCCGTGAAAGTCACCAGCGCCACCGTGAGTCCCCAGGTGGGGGCTCCGCGGTCTGGAAGTACCTCCTGCGCCGTCGCGCCACCCGCTCGACGCGGTTCCCCGATATCCGCGGTAGCGGGACCGGAGGAGCTGGTAACGCTGCGGGACCGGAACGGGCGGCCACGGAGCGCAGCAGGGCCCCGCGGGTGGACGGGCTGTGCGACGGAGCCCGGCCTGCGGGCGCAGTACTCCAGGTAGCTGGTCAGAACCCTGCGGTGCGCAACCTGGGCGCGTCCCCCAAGCCCGGTCCTACCTGACATTTTTATGGAAGGGGACTCTCCTTGCAAACAATGACATCCCTCAGTCCCTCCTCCCCAAATTCAGTCATCAGTAGCTCTCAACATTAATGGTAAATTCTGGTGTGTGTGTAAATTTCCATTTTTTACTGTACATTTCATTTCCTTTTTGTTTTTAAAGTGTTTTATTTATAGATTAAACAGTACATTAGGTTAAAATGGAATCATTTGGGGGTCTGGAACAGATTAATTCAATTTACATTATTATTATTATTATTTTTAATCCTCACCCGAGGATATTTTTCCATTTATCTTCAGATAGAGTGGGAGGGAGGCAGGGAGGGTAAGAGAGAGAGGGAGGGAGAGACAGAGACAGATAGAGAGAGAGGGAGAGGGAGAGAGAGAGAGAGGGAGAGAGAGAGACAGAGAGGGAGAGGGCGAGAGGGAGGGAGAGAGATGGAGAGGGAGAGAGAGAGAGAGAGACAGAGAGAGAGAGAGGGAGAGGGAGAGAGGGAGAGAGAGAGACAGAGAGAGAGAGGGAGAGGGAGAGAGGGGGGAGAGAGACAGAGAGGCAGAGGGCGAGAGGGAGGGAGAGAGGGAGGGAGAGAGATGGAGAGGGAGAGAGAGACAGAGAGAGGGAGGGGGGAGAGCGGAGAGAGAGAGAGGGAGAGAGAGAGACAGAGAGAGAGAGGGAGAGAGGGAGGGAGAGAGATGGAGAGGGAGAGAGAGGGAGAGAGACAGAGAGAGAGAGGGAGAGGGAGAGAGAGAGGGGGGAGAGAGAGAGAGGGAGAGAGAGAGACAGAGAGGGAGAGGGCGAGAGGGAGGGAGAGAGATGGAGAGGGAGAGAGAGGGAGAGAGACAGAGAGAGAGAGGGCCCTGGCCGGTTTGGCTCAGCGGTTAGAGCATCGGCTTGCGGTCCGGAGGAGAGAGAGAGAGGGAGAGGGGGAGAGAGGGAGACGGCGAGAGGGAGGGAGAGAGATGGAGATGGAGAGGGAGAGAGGGAGAGAGAGGGAGAGGGAGAGAGAGGGAGGGAGAGAGAGGGAGAGGGGGAGAGGGGGAGAGAAAGACATGGATGTGAGAGAGACACATCTGTTGGTTGCCTCCAGTACAACCCTGACCAGGTCCAGGGACTGAACTGCAACTGAAGTTCGTGCCCTTGACCAGAATCAAATCCAAAACTTTGGTCCAAGGGCCAGCGCTCCAACCGCTGAGCCTGGGCAATTTACATGATTTCTAATTGAGTAAAGGATTCATTTTTTGAACAAATCACTTCTCGAACAGCCTTCCAGAAACAATTAAGTTAGAGAACTGAGGTTCCACTGTGTACTGTACTAGACATCTTGTTTTCCTTCCAGATTCACCGTCTACCCTTTCTGCTTCTGGAATTTGTCCTGAATGGACTACATCAATGCAAACCAGCTTTTATGGAGGGAACTCTATACAACTGCTCCCTCCTCTCATCCTTTGGGCTTAGAAGTGGTGATCACAGATTTGTGGGTACTGGGGTACTGCAGTATTCTGAGTTCTCTAACCTCTGCCTACTTCTTTGTAATTATCTATCACTTTGTTAAACTCTCCCCAAATTATCCCAACCTGTGCCATTTCCTGTCAGAACCCTGACTGATGTGCTACAAGCTGTGGGATTCACTAGAAGTTTAAGAAAAAAACCCTATTCTCTAGAGGTTTAAATTGAGGCACTTAAATGATAAATCATGAAGTGGGGATGCTAAATGGGGCTAGAGAGACAGCAGGTACTGTTGCAATAACTCCATTCCGACCCTCGGTTCCTGCACGCGCACCCTGGCAGGCCCTTGCTGTAAACACAAGGCCTTGAGAAACCCAAAGAAGACTATAAAGATAAGGGGTTAAGGATGGCCTTGGGAGGCTCAGGAACCATGAGGAAGAGAGATTAATAGCTGCCCTGACCTAACAAGCTCCTCTCCCCTTCTCTGTATCAGCCCCCTTAACGGTGCCAAAAGTGGTGCCAAGAGAATGTAGTTTTTTTTCTGTAGTTTGTGCCTTTAAAAGCGGGTAACAGCCCTGGCCGGTTTGGCTCAGCGGTTAGAGTGTCGGCCTGCGGTCCACAGAGACCCGGGTTTGGTTCCCCCTAAGGGCACGTACCTTGGCTGCAGTCCCCCCCCCCCCCCCCCCCCCCCCGCCCTGGTTGGGTCGTGTGGGTGGCGGCCACTCGATGTGTCCCTTTCACATCGATGTTTCTCTCTCTTCCTCTCTCTCCTTCCCGCTCTATCTGAGTAAAAAATGGAAAAATGTCCTCGGATGAGGATAAAAAAAAAAAAAAAAAAAAAGCGGTAACAAAGAAGGCTCAGGCTGAGGATTTGGGGAGATCCCCCAACCCGCCGGTGAATGGAGTGCCCCTTTACAATTCAGCTGTGCGTCTCTGGTTATCTTGCTGACACCTTACAACACTAAGGGCTTCCAGAACCTCAGGAACATGGGCAGTTTCACACAGTATGAGGCTTTGAGTTATGCAATGGGACTAACATTTGTTTGGGTCCTACCATGTACCACACCCACAATGGCTGTGCTTACTAAACTATATTAAGAGAGTGGGGGCAGGGGGGACTGGGAGGAGGGCATCAATGGGGGAAAAAAGAAGAAACATCTGTAACAAAAACAAGAGAGATTAGGTATACCCGACCAGTGCGGTTCATTGGTTGAGCATCGACTCATGCACCAAGAGGTTGCAGGTTTGACTCCTGGTGGGCCAAATCCCCAGTGAGGGGCATGCAGGAGGCGGCCAATCGATGTTCTCTCTCATCTATGTTTCTATCTCTCTCTCCCTCTCCCTTCCTCTCTTTCTAAACAATAAAGAAAAAAGAGATTAGGTATATTTATTATTTTTATCTTCACCCGAGGTCATTTTTGCATTTATCTTCAGATGGGGGGGGACGACGAACATCGAGGTGACAGAGACACATCAAGTGGCTGCCACCCACACAACCCCAACCAGGGCAGGGGACAAATTGCAACTGAGGTACGTGCCCTTAGTGGGAACCAAACCCTGGTCTCTCTGGTCAGTGGACCGACACTCTAACCACTGAGCTAACTGGCCAGGGCAAGGTTAGGTATACAGTATTTATTTATTTTTTTATTATTATTTTTTTAATCCTCACCCGAGGACATTTTTTGTTCAGGTAGAGTGGGAGGGAGGGAGGGAGGGAGGGAGAGAGAGAGAGAGAGAGAGAGAGAGAGAGAAACATCAATGTGAAAGGGACACATCGAGTGGCTGCCACCCACACGACCAACCAGGGCTGGGGACAAACTGCAACCAAGGTACATGCCCTTAGCAGGAACCGAACCCGGGTCTCTCGGGACCGCAGGCTGATGCTCTAACCGCTGAGCCAAACCAGCCAGGGCGAGGTTAGGTATATTTAAAAGACAGCAGTGTTTGGCAAAGCTCATGCTATTTCTACTACAGCAGTTTCCCAAACTTATGTATAACTTACCTGCAAAAAAATGTACAAGACTAGTCAACAATTTTTTTTAATTGAAGTGAAATTCACATAACAGAAAACCAACCACTGTACTGAGAACAGTCCAGCGGCGTTTAGTACATTTGTAATGTGTGCAACCCCCACCTCTGTCTAGTTCCAAAGCATGCTCATGACCCTGAATGAAACCATCCCATCAGCATTTCTCTCCACCTTCCCTCCCCCAGCCCCTGCCAATACTAACCTGCTGTTATCTCTATGGATTTACCTGTTCTGCATATTTTTAAGTGGAGTCAGACAATGTGATCTTGTGTCTGACTTCTTTCACTTAGCATAATGCTCTTAAGGTTCAAGCACTGTAGCATAAATCAGTATTTCATCCCTTTTCATGGCCAAATAATAATCCATTGTATTGGTATGCCACAATTTAAAACATTTATGTTTCTATCTTTTGGCTCTTGTGAAAAGTGTCTATGTGAACATTTGTGTACAAGTATTTGTAAACATCTGTTTAACTTTTTTTGTTTGTTAATCCTCACCTGAGGACATTTTTCCATTGATTTTTAGATAGAGTGAAAGGGAGGGAGAGAAACATCCATGTGAGAGAGACACATCGATTGGTTGCCTCCTGCATGACCCCAACTGGGGCCGGGGATTGAACCTGCAATCCAGGTATGTGCCCTTGACTGGGAATCAAACCTGTGACCCTTCAGTCCAAGGGCCAACGTGCTAACTGCTGAACCAAACTGGTGAGAACCATCAAATTTTTTCGCAGTGGCTGAACCATCTACCTTCCTACCAGCAATGATTAAGGGTTCCAATTTCTCCATATCCTTGGAATCAACCAAACTTTAAAACTTAAATTTAAGAAATGTCATATAAAAAACCCCAAAACTTCACTGCCCTGGCCAGGTGGCTCAGCTGGCTGGAGTGTCATCCTGTACAACAAAAAGTGCAGGTTTGATCCCTGCTTGGGGTGCATATGGGGGGCAACCGGATCAATGTTTCTCACATGGATGTTTCTTTCCCCCCTGACCCCCTTCCTCTCTCTCTAAAATCAACAGAAAAACGTATCCTTGGGTGAGGATAAAAAACCAAAACAGAAAACTGCACCACACCATAAGGCACAGAGTGAATATTCATTTGTCATGGAGGTTACGCCTAAGCTCTAATTTTATAAATACTGGAAAACAAGGCCTGAAAAAGTGCAGGAACTTGCCCCAAGTCCAAGCTAAAGGATACTTCTGACAAGATGGGGCAGGAGAGAGGAAAATGTTTTTATAGTATTCCATAACCCCAACCTCAAATTTACTCACTCCAAGCATCCTTCAAGTTTCTGACATTAAAATTGTTTTACTATGTTTGGGAGAATAAGAATCCCAGTAAGAAAGAAAAAGAGATGGCTTCCAAATGGGAGGCAGACATGGAGCAGTAGGAACATCAGTCTGCCTAAAGATGAGAGCCACTTAAGGTATCTGAGCATGAGATTAACCAACTTTAAATGGCCAATTAAGAAAATCTGTGGCCCCCAATCTCCCTATCTTTGTTTTCCCAGAAACCTTTTCAGCTCCACCAATGTTTCAAGACAAATCAGATCAGTATATCCAAATCTTTTCTAAAGCCCTAAGTTCTTTCTCCCAAACACTTTCTAACTATTTATTGGTCTGGGAGGGAAAAGGGCACGGGGTGGGGTTTTCAGGTGGACGACATTTCCAAAGTGGAGAGAACAAAGTTCTCTGGCTTGGCTTCCTGCTTCAGCACTCCGGTCAGCAGGAACTCAGGAGAGAGGACGGGCAGCCCGATTCGAAATGGTGTGGTGCATCGAGGGATGTCCTGGGAGCACGTGATCACAACTCTCTGAGGCTGGGGAAGACAGACAGCAAAGACAGGAAGTCAGGGAAAGAACCCTAGAGATAGGGCAGGACCCACTGGCCAGTCCAGGCATCGCTCACAGTAGCTCTGGCTGTGAGCCCCAGGAAGCACCTGCATTGTCTGTGAAGTGCTCTTACCAGAAAAGTTGAACCTGAATTTATTCAAGCTTTTAAAATGAATTATAATTTACAGGAAATATAGACAACAGAAGAATAAGGTAAGTGACACAACCAAGGAGCAAACAGAAAAATCCAGACTGAGGACCATTCTAAAGGACAACTGACCTAGTTTCTGCAGGAAGTCAATGGCACACAAAAGGCTGGGTGGGTTAGGGGATGCTCTGGAGTGATTTTCAATTGGGGTGCCACAAGAATTTTCAAACCATGCAATATCTGACAGTTGAGTCAGGGGCACTGAGCTCCTTCCCCTTAGATTGTCAAATAAAAAAAAATGACAATAGGCCCGGCCAGTGTGGTTCAGTGGTTAAGCATCGACCCATGCACCAAGAGGTCGCTGGTTTGATTCCCAGTCAAGGCACATGCATGCCCACATTATGGCCCAAATCCCCAGTGGGGGGCATGCAGGAGTCGGCCAACTGATGTTCTCTCTCATCAATGTTTCTTTTTCTTTTTTTAATCCTTACCCGAGCACATTTTTGCATTTATCTTCAGATAGAAGGGGAAGGAGGGAGGGCGGAAGAGAGAGAGAAACATCAATGTGAGAGAGACACATCGACTGGTTGCCACCCACACAACCCCAACTGGGGCCAAGGACAAACTGCATCCAAGCTACATGCCCTTAGCAGGAACTGAACCCGTGTCTCTCTGGTCCATGGGCTGATGCTCTTAACCACTGAGCCAAACTGGCCAGGGCTCTCATCAATGTTTCCCTCTCTCTCTCTCTCTCTCTCCCTTCCCCTCTCTCTAAAATCGATAAAGAAAAAAAATTTAAAAAGCACCAAGAAAAAAAACAACAGCCAACACAACAATAGTCACCCAGGGTGAATGCCCTGTCTTTTTTTTGTTGTTAATCCTCACCTGAGGATATTTTCCCATAGGTGTTTAGCTGGAGTGGAAGGGAGGGAAGAAGAGAAACACTGATGTGAGAAAGACACATCGATTGATTGCTTCTCAAATGACCCTGACCAGAGCTGGGGATCGGGCCCACAACCTGGGCATATGCCCTGATTGGGAATTGAACCAGTAACCTCTTGGTGCATGGGTCGACACTCAACCACTGAACCACATTAGCTGGGCTCGAGTTGCATCTTACTGGTCATGTCACACAATAAGTTTGTGTCTGATTGGTTAATTCTTGATACCAGAAATCTTGTATACAAGTATAGGCACCTGATTTTTTAAGAAGTCACTCTAGCCCTGGCCAGTTTGGCTCAGCGATAGAGCGTTGGCCTGTGGTCCAGAGAGACCAGGGTTCGGTTTCCGCTAAGGGCACGTACCTAGGTTGCAGTTTGTCGCCGGCCCTGGTTGGGTCGTGTGGGTGGCAACCACTCGATGTGTCCCTTTTACGTGGATGTTTCTCTCTCTCCCTCCCACTCTATCTGAACAAAAAATGGAAAAATGTTCTTGGGTGAGGATAAAAAAAAAAAAAAGCCACTCTACACCTGTAACAAAAATTAATAAAAAAAAAAAGGTAGACCATTTATTTAAACAAAAAAGTCATTTTGGAGCAAAAAGGGTAGGTAGTTACTATTATTTTCTGTAAATCAATCAAAATTATACCTATTTTTTTGTCAGGTAGGCAAAATATACATTTTTTGGTGTGCCACAGAGTTTTAGCACTTAGTTTGTGTGTGCCATGAGATGAAAAAGGTTGAAAATCGCTGCTCTGGAGTTAAGAGAATTAAGAGATGAAACAGTGTGGCAAGACACAGACCTGGTTAGAATTCTGAATTGAACTATAAAAAGACATGTTCAGATAAATGGAGAAATTGGATTAGTGGAATATAAGAAAATGACTGAGAAATTATTGTTAACTTCGTTATGGATCAATAATGGCATTGTGGCCTGGCTGGTGTGGCTCAGTGGATTGAGCATCGTCCCATGGACTGAGAGGTCCCGGTTCGATTCCCGGTCAGGGCACATGCCTGGGTTGTGAGCTGGATCCCCAGTAGGGGGAATGCGGGAGGCAGCAGATCAGTGGTTCTCTGTCACATTGATGTTTCTCTCTCTCTCTCCCCCTCCTTTCCTTTCTTTCTCCAAAAACAAAACCATATTTAAAACAAAACAAAACTAAGTTTAACTGGTATCAGCAGAGTTCCTCCCTCATTCCTGTCCCTTTCTGTCTCATAGGTCGTCTCCTACCCTCTCAATACTGTGTTCCCATCTGCACTTCCCTAGATCCAGACACACTCCCCCATACCTTGTAGGACCGGGGCATGCTGGGTAGGACAGTGCCCCCACAGCAGCTGATGATCTCTCCCATCTGAGGTGGAGGTGGCTGGACTCCAGGAGTCACATGAATCTCATAGCCCTGAGACAGAGAAAACGGTGGAGAGAGTGGAGACCTGCACGGAGAGGCCATGCACTGCTGGGAAGCGTCTGGAGAGGGGATGGAGCATGGAAAGGAAGACAGTCTCACCTCTAGCAGCCTTCGCTCACGAGCCCGGCTCAGGGAGTCGCGGAGGCTGAAACCAAAGTTCTTTTCCTGCTCAGGATCAGTCACCACATATTCATCCGGGGGCAAGAAGTAACCGGCCTTGCGGGACTAAGGGTGGTAGCAGTCAGTATCAAAGCGCAGGCCCGCCCGTCACCCAGCTGTGCTGCCTAGCACTCACAGGGAGCTCATAAAGCGTTTTTGAATGAAACTTTCTGTCTCATTCACCCTTGTCTTCCTGCATCCCCCCCTCTCCTCCCATCAATTTCTTTTCCCTTTATTGATTTTAGAGAGAGAAGAAGTGAGAGAGAGATGAAAAAATTGATGAGAGAGAACATTGCTTGGCTGCCTCCTGCATGCCTCCAACTGGGGATTTGGCCCACAACCTGAGCATATGTCCTGACCGGGAATTAAACCAGTGACCTCTTGGTGCATGGGTTGATGCGCAACCAGTGAGCCACACTGGCCAGACTCCTCCCATCACTTTCTAGAGTGCTATGTGAGCAGTCTTCTATGGTCACTTTCTCTATTGGTGTCATCATCTCCTGGCCTCTTACCTGGTACAGCCAGTCCAGGGAGAGGATAGGGATCCCCCGCCCCAGGGCACACAGGAATTTGACTGTCCGGCAGATTCGATCAGTCACCAGGTGGGATGCCTCTGCCACCGAGCTGGCCAGACTTCCCCCCAGAGCCAGCACAGCCTGTTCTCCATGGGCATCCACCACTCCTGTGAAGAGCACCTGTGGAGGGGATGGACCTAAGTTGGTCACAGCAATCCATGCACCAGTGACTTTCTCCCAGATGTCCCAGATCGCCCCCATCTGCTCCCACAAAACCTCAGGCCCCTCCCTCCTACTTTGGGGGTGATGGACTCATGGGCAGGTTTGGTCCGACGGAGGCTGCGGCCTGGCATCCCTTTGGGCTCGTCCTCAGCCTGGCCTTTCTTTCTTGCGCGCGGTCCTGGCATCGCTACCTCCTAGGGTTGAGAAGGGGCCTGGTGGGAGTCTGAGCCCCAAACCCTTTCCCAGCTCTTTGGTCCCAGCCCTCTCCTCACCTCTTCCTTCCCTGGCTTCTCTGTGAGGTCTTCTTCTTCCTTGAGGAACACAGTCTCCTGCGGGACTTCTCTTTGCAGCCGTTTTTGAAGTGGGGGTGAAACCACAGTACCTGAAGACCTCTTGCGGGTTTGAAAGGTCTTAGGCTGGGACTCTGGGGTGAACTCATATCTACCTGCTGCCTCCACCTCTTGGATCTGAGGAGCATGTATGGGGGCCTCAGGAAGCTGGGCAACGGCAGACTCGGGAATGGTCCTAAGGGACTCGGCTGCTCTCACTGCTCCTCGCCTTTGGCTCCTTGAGGACCAGGAGTTAGGTTCAAGGGGTGCAGAGCAGGGTTCACAGACAATGGGAGCTGCGAGGGACCCATGCTTCCTAGTGACCCTTGACTTCCTGCTACATTTGGCTTGAGGGATGGGCTCAGGGGAAACAGACTGGTCTATGGGGACAGGAGACTGGAATTCAGGGGTGGTACGAACAGGCACAGCACTTCTTGTAGACCTCAGTGTCCTGTTCCGACCACTCTGAGTTATGGCCTTGTCGGTGACAGGCTGGTCTTTGGAGGTGGGAGGCTGGAGCTCAGGGACTGTGGAGACAGTTGGTTCAGGGGTCTTGACCGAGGCCCTATGTGTCCTGCCCCGAGTGGCCCGAGATGTGGGCTCAGGGGTGACAGGCTGGTCTTTGCAGGTGGGAGGCTGGAGCTCAGGGACTGTGGGGACAGTTGGTTCAGGGGTCTTGACCGAGGCCCTATGTGTCCGGCCCCGAGTGGCCCGAGATGTGGGCTCAGGGGTGACAGGCTGGTCTTTGCAGGTAGGAGGCTGGAGCTCAGGGACTGTGGGGACAGTTGGTTCAGGGGTCTTGACCGAGGCCCGATGTGTCCTGCCCCGAGTGGCCCGAGGTGTGGGCTCAGGGGTGACAGGCTGGTCTTTGCAGGTGGGAGGCTGGAGCTCAGGGACTGTGGGGACAGTTGGTTCAGGGGTCTTGACCGAGGCCCTATGTGTCCTGCCCCGAGTGGCCCGAGGTGTGGGCTCAGGGGTGACAGGGTGGTTTGTGGGGGTGGTAGGGTAGGGCTCCAGGGCTATAGAAGAAACTGGAGAGGGCATCATCCTGGAGCACCCCCGGGGCCTGACTCGGGGTTTTGGATGAAGAGGGTCCAGCTCTGAGGACAAGGGATTCTCCAGAGCTTCCTGACTCCTGTTTTGCCTGGTTCTGGGAATGGGTGGCTCTAAAGCTAGAGAGGGAACAAGGAGGGGCTGGGGAGCAGGATGCTCTTGGCTCTGAGAGATGAGGGGGTTTTGGATAGGGACTGAGCCTTCAGGTACTGCTGGAGGCAGGCAAGCATCTAGAGGTTCTGGATCACCCTGGGGAGAAACAGAAGCAAGTGAAAAAGGAAAAAGCAGAGAGAAGAGAGAGAGGACTAGACACTGTTCTTGATCCTTGTTATAACGAGAGTATGCTCACTGGCATTTCTGTCTGTCTCTGACCATCTTCCATCAGACTGGGAACTTCCCAGGAGGGAGTAGTCTTCTTTCCTACAGACCACTCCCCCTAAGGCCAGTACAGTGTTGTCAGGATATGGGTGATGGATGGTTGGGGAAAGTAAGGGACATGAAGAGAGGGATGTTCTTTCTGAGTCAGGTAGAGGGAATAGGAGCCGGGAAACAGAGAGATGGAAAACAACCGTTGCCAAGGTAAAGGGCCAGAAGCCAACTAATGAGTGGTGAACGGGCAACGGTGAAGGTAGGCAAGGGCAGATGAAAGCAAGGTCTGGCAAGAGGCAGTGCAGGGGGCAGAGAAGCAGCTCTCACCCTAGAAGCCTTCTCAGCAGGTGGCATCTTGCAATTCAAGTGGCCTAGACAGAAAGTAAAGACAAGTGTGGCTAAGGTCCAAGCAGGTAGTTACTTTGGGGATGATTATCATGAGGGCTATATAACACCTTGGGTCCATCCCCCTCTGCCTTCACTTACCTCTGCTGCCTCCTGGGACCCACCTCCCTCTACCTGACTGGCTCCCAGAAGCTATCAGGGCTAAAGCTAGTCCCACAAGGTCTCCTGCCCCTCCTCGGGCTCATGTTGGACTGGAGGCCTGCCCTCTCTGTCCCCATCTGTGCGCCTTCCTCCAATATTAGCTGGGGTATGCTGGCTCACATTCTCTCTCTGGGGCTAGTTTCTCTCTCAAATATGTCTCTTGCAAGAGTCTGCTTTAATACCTCTTGCAGTTCCTTCGACATCTCAATTTCTACCTTTAAATCTTCTACATCCCTTTCCACACTTGCACTTCTCAGTTTTATCAGACTCTTGTCTCTAGCTAACACCTGCTTTTGTTTCCCGTCCTTCATCACCCTGGTTAATTCTTCCTCTCCCATCACATCTTCTCTCAATCATTCCGGTGGCAGTTTTTAGTTTCCCTCTCTGGGGTCACCCTCTCTGCTGCTTCTCTGGTGTACCCATGCCTTTCTCCGCAGTCTGCAGCCCTCTGCCTTGAATACCCAATGGCTCTGCGTCAACTGGGCTTTCTGGATGTTGGTCCCGAGGTGTTGCCCTAGGTGAAAAGGGGCACGATCCATGGGTCTCAAGGTGGGCAGCAATGGGCTGGGTCTCAGAGGCCTCAGACTCTCTTAGACAGAATGGCTGTGTAGCCAAGACCTCCCATGGCTCATCCAGGGCACCTGGAAGTACAGAGTCAGAGAGGGAGGGAGGGAGGGAGAGAGAGAGAGAAAGAGAGGGAGGGAGGAAGGTTGGCTGAGAAGGTAACAGGTTGAAAAAGAATTAAGATAAATTCATGAGCAATAAATCTATATGGGTTATTAAAGAAAAGCTAGGCCTGGCTGGTGTGGCTCAGTGACTGAGCGCCGACCCACACACCAAGAGGTCGCTGGTTCGACTCCTGGTCAGGGCACATGCTCAGGTTGTGGGTCCAGTCCCCAGTGGGGGGCATGCAGGAGGCAGCCAAACGATGTTCTCTCTCATCGATGTTTCTATCTCTCTCTCCCTCTCCCTTCTTGTCTCTCCAAAATCAATAAAGGAAAAAAAATTTAAAAAAAAAGAAAAGAAAGAAAAGCTAGGAGTAAGGAGGACAGTCGTAACCTTTAATGTATGTCTCAAAAAGTAAGGCCATACCTTCATATAAAAGCTCTCATGCCATCCTCTTAAAAATCATGCTAGAGAACACTTCTCAGCCTTTTGGCTAAGATCAAGTGTAAAAATTATGCTAGACAAGTTGCTCTGTGGGTCTAAATGATTTTTCCCTAATAAGATGGAAAACATCAGCAAAATAATAAAATAATATGAAAGAAATGTGTAGAGGGAGAAAACAGGATGCAAAGGTAGGGGCACAGAGAAGGGGAGTTTCTCTTCCCCTGGAAGCTGCAAGGGGAAGGGCCAGGCTCTTGGGGGCAAGTGCACAGGAAGGCCTGGGCGGGCTCATCCTGCATGCTCTGGACTGCTGCACAGGAAAAGATGGCTTCAGCACAGTTCCTCCACAGAACTCCAGGGCCCACCTGTCTCCTGCCCTGCCTATGCCAGCTTTCAATTTTCTTTTTTGTTTTTTTATCCTCACCCGAGGACATTTTTTCCATTTTTTGTTCAGATAGAGCGGGAGGGAGAGAGAGAGAGAAACATCGATGTGAAGGGACACATCGAGTGGCTGCCACCTGCACGACCAACCAGGGCCGGGGACAAACTGCAACCGAGGTACGTGCCCTTAGTGGGAACCGAACTCGGGTCTCTCTGGACCGCAGGCCGATGCTCCAACCGCTGAGCCAAACCGGCCAGGGCAAGCTTTCAATTTTCAAGGACCACCAGTATAATCTCCGAGCTCCTGCTGTGTACAGCATCCCTACAACACAGATGTCCTCACCTTTCAGGCTCTGATTCTCTCTCTCCACAAAGCACTGGGTAGCTTGTAGGTCTAGATCTTCAGAATCTGATGGGGGAGAAATACAGGATAATAAAAAAATCCTATCTGACACATAATGGCTTACTTTTTCTCTACTATTCTCTCCCCAACCAAAACCCCTATGCAATGGACTGAATGTTTGGGTCCCACCCCACATTCTTTTTTAAACTTTAATTAGGCCCAGCCAGGGTGGCTCAATGGATTGAGCATTGTCCCATGGACTGAGAGGTTCCGGTTTGATGCCCAAGTCAGGGCACATGCCCAGGTTGTGGGCTCGATCCCCAGTAAGGGGCATACAGGAGGCAGCTGATGGATGTTTTTCTCACATCAATGTTTCTCTCTCTCTCTCCTCCCAGAATCAATAAAAACACATTTAAAAAATAAAATAAATAAAATAAACTTATATTAGTATTTGTTTTAAGCTGAATATACTCCTAGGCCATAAATTTTTATTTCTTCACTTTCTTCTGCGACACCCTTTACTTTTGTGATTCAAAAGCAGTCTGCTTTCCCAGCAGGGCCCTCTCAGGGGCGGGGAGAGCTCCTGTGCGGGCTGCCCCGGAGCCCTGAGCACCCCCCCCCCCACATCACATTGCAGGGGCTTTGTTCACTTGGCTGTGCTCGCAGACCAGAGTCGACATCTAAACTTTAAGCACGTGCAGCAAAAACTAAGCACTCTTTTTGGGCCACAAACCCTGTGTTCAGCCCCACTGTTTGGCCTGGGCACACCTACCAACTCCACCATTGTACCGATGGAATGGCACACACTGCTTCTGTAAAGTGACATCCTTCAGATACTTGGTGGCTTTTCAAATATGCATACTCTTGAATGGCCTGGGCAATTCCACGAGTGTTCTTAAAGTGAGCACGATGATTTGAACCTCCTGATTTGCATGATTTTGTGGGGTTTTCTGGGTCAAGTGAATAGCGAGCCATTTTCAGAAGTCACCTCTGGCTGCTTTTGGAAAGGGTCTACCCACATTTTTATTCTAATACCCCAATGTGATGGTATTAGAAGGTAGGGGCCTTGGGAAATGATTAGGTCCTTAGGGTAGCACTCTCATGAATGGGATTAGTGCCCTTTTTTATAAAAGAGACCCCCACAGCGTGCCCTAGTGCCCTTTTGCCAGTTAAGGACATTGTGAGAAGCAGGCCACCTATGAACAAGGAAGCAAGCCCTTGCCATACATTGAATCTGCTGGTGCCTTGACCTTAGACTTTCCAGCCTTTAGAACTACAAGAAATAAATGTGTATCGTTTACAAGCCATCTGCTCTGTAGTTTTCCGTTATAGCAACCTAAATGGATTAAGTCACTCTATGAGCTTTCTTTATTCTAGGGATCAAGGGAGAAGGTCAGGTCAGCACTTACCATCATGGTTGTGTCCAGAGTCCTTGGTCATGTCCACATGTGGTTCTCTCCCACTTTCTCTGGGGGGCTGGGCTCCATTTCTTGGTGGTTGGGTGGGTTCCCCTGCAGTACCTGTCTACCAAGAGATCTGTTAGGTTCTCCCTTGAGACAAGGAAATGGTCCTGCTCCACTTGTGCTACCCACCCTGAACCACCATTTCAAGAGCTCTCTCCTGCTCAGGAACAGGAACAACCCACTCTGTCCCAGCATCCCCTTATGCTTGAAGCTGGGTCTTTCTCACATGTGCCACTGCTGAGGTTGTTAAGGACACACCCTCTTTAATAGCATCTGTTTCCCAGTCCCCACCTGGAGGAGGTTGGGCTTTCTCAAGATGCACTGCGGGTAGCTTTGCTGGGCCCCCTTCTGCTTCCACATTTGTTGGCTTTGTCTGTGTCACAGGCTCCTGATGCTTCTCTGAGAGAGTAACAGCTGGCCCTGAGGGGACTTCCTCTTCCACCTGTGTGGTGATACCTGCTGTGGCAGAGGCTTGACTTCTCTCCAGGTGGACTCTAGGTGAACTCTTATCTTCTTCCACTTCTATATCACTGTCTCTGAAAGGAGGCTGGCTCTTTTCTGAATCAGCTTTGTCTGTGTGACCTTTGGGGACATAGTTTCTTTTTTCCACTGGGAACCCCTCCTCCTCCATGTCTGTGTCACTGTCTCTCCCAGCAGAGGTATGGTTTCGCTCAAGAGAAGCCGGAGGTTGGGCTCTGTCCTCTCCTACATCTGTACCTCTGTTCCATGTGGCGGCTCCGCTCTCCTTCAGACGCGCCAAAGTGAGCGCTGCTGACACTTCTTCCTCGTCATCTGTATTGCTGTCGATCACCATGGAGACTTGGCTGTGCCCCAGAGAGACCAGGAGTGGGGCCTCAGCCTCCTCCACATCTGTGTCACTACCAGTCGGGCTCTCACCAAGATATGCCAGGTCAGGTCCCCCAGGACTCCCTGTACTAACTCTATGGAAGATTTGCCTCTTCTTCACAGGAACTACAGCTGGGGTTGCAGGGATCTCCTCTTCCTCCACATCAGTATCACTGTCAATGAAGCCAGAAGGCTGGGCCCTTTCCAGATGAACCTCAGTGGGCCTTCCTGGAGGTCTGCTGTCATCATCCACATCTGTCTCACTGTCTTCCCCAGAAGGCTGGCTCCTCTCCAGAACCACCCCATTACTTGCATCCCTCTCAAGTCCTGTGTCACTGTTTCTCTCCTGCTCCAAAACCTGATCCTTTTCAAAATGAATTTCAGTTGTGACAGCTTTAATTTGCTCTGTCTCTGCAGTTGCCTCTCTTGTGGAGGCTGAGAAGGCCTCCCCTGCTGCTGGTTGCTGACTTTCTTCTTCATCTGTGTCACTGTCAACGTTGAAGGCACAAGGTGGCCCAGGACCATCTGGGGCAGAAGAAGGCCCCTCTTCATCACTATGAAAGGAAGAGAAAAGAAAGAGTTTACAGAATCTATTTCCCAGGAAGGGATATTTGACTCAATTGTGAGCTCCCTGAGGGCAGACAAAAGGTAGTATTTTTTCTATCTCTAGCAATTAGTTCTCCTCTTGGCACACCAAAGGTGCTCCATAAAATTCAGTTAGTGAAAGAGTATGTGTAGTTCCCCATCCCTCACTTTCATGATGATTATCTCTCTTAGAGATGGGTCCTTCAATCCCAGGTTCTTCCTCTTTCTGAAGACTCCTGAGTCTGGCCCTTAGCACTAACCTCTCCGGAACAACTGTTGCCAAAGGGGAGGACGTGGTCCTTGGTTCTTTCACCACGCACCTTTCAGAAAAACGATCTGCCAAGAGTAGAAAGGAGTAAGTCGACAGTTTTACATTCACCATCCCCGTTTCCTCGCCCACCCTCCCAATACACACACTTACCTACTTCCTCTTCTGAATCCTCAGCCAACAGAATCCCCCAGGGTTGAGTTCCTCCCTGTACCTTGGGTGTCTCCTCTACAGTTAGGGGGCCCCGGGAAACAAAGGGCAGGGAAACATCCAGGCGATGGTACTGGCAGGGCAAGTCAGCAAAGACAAGCAACTCCTGGTCCCTCAGACGATGACTCACCCCAGGGCTCAGGAACTTAGGAGGCCTCAGGATTTGAGTACCATTGAGGCTTCCACAATCCCAGAGGACAGGTGCCTTGTCCCAGGCCAAGATTTCAATCACTGCATGTTGTTTGGAGATGGATGGAAAGGGCAGGGCCACAGAGCAATCAGGCATTCGGCCTACCACATTCTTCCCGAGGTAGAGTGGGAAATCTAAGAATTGGAGAAGTAGATAAGTTCCAAGGCCACATTCCTGGCCGACTACTGGGAAAATTTCTGATTAAGTACCCGACCACTCATTCAAGGTCCCCACACACAACAGGAAAATAAAGGCCCCAGGACATTTAAATATTGAAGACTATATGCAATGCATTATTCACAGTCAACACTCCACACTGGATTTTTTTCTATTGTGATAAAATATACATAGAATAGGCAGGCTGGTGTGACTCAGTGGACTGAGCATCATCCCATAGAGATGTGGTTCTCAACCTTCCTAATGCCGCGACCCTTTAACACAGTTCCTCATCTTGTGGTGACCCCCAACCATAAAATTATTTTTGTTGCTACTTCATAACTGTAATTTTGCTACTATCATGAATCGCCATTGGAAATATGTGTTTTCCGATGGTCTCAGGCGACCCCTGTGAAAGGGTTGTTCGACCGTTGCCATAGACTGAGAGGTCAGGGTACATGCTGGGATTGTGGGCTCGATCCCCAGTAGGGGGCGTGTAGGAGGCAGCTGATTGATGTTTCTCTTTCACATTGATGTTTCTATCTCCCTCTCCCTTCCTCTCTCTCTCTTTAAAAACCACCAATATAATGTATTTTTAAAAAAATACATACAGCCCAGCCGGTGTGGCTCAGTGGTTGAGCATCGACCCATGCACCAAGAGATTGCTGGTTCAATTCCTGGTCAGGGCACATGCCCAGGTTTGGGCCCGATCCCCAGGGGGTGCCATGCAGGAGGTGGCCAAGCGATGTTCTCTCTCATCGATGTTTCTCTCTCTCTCCCTTCTTCTCTAAAACCAATACAAACATTAAAAAAAATACATACATATATATGTACACACACACACAGAATATAGTATTTTAACCATTTTTAAGTAATAGTAAAATCACCCCCAGTGAGTCCAGAGCACTTGGCTGGAACAAGTCAATCAGCCTCCCTCTTTTCCGTTCCCAGTAAAAATTGTTTTCAGATTTCCTTGAACATATACATGTTTCTTACAACCCTCCAACTACCTCCCCACAAAAATAAGAGGCCTATACCACTACTTCAGCATCCATACTCCCTGACCTTTTTCTGGTCCGTGGGCACTACTGAAGATATGCAGTCGCCCTAGGGGCTCCAAACTACACCCCAAAGAGTCACTGGGTCTCTCTGTCTTCTCCTCCTCTTCAACCTCCCAGTTAATAGCCTGAGTGTCCTCCATGATCTGGAAAAGAAAACACATTATCATCTCTATCACTGATTCACACAGTCTCAGAGAGGAGACTCACAATTGGAGGTAAACCTGGACAGTTACAGAGTTTGATACTTCTCTTTACGCCAAGCATTCTGTTGTTATCCTTCCAAAGCACTGAAAAAAAACTTTGACCATGATACAGAATAAGAGATAAATATCATAAGGTCCCAAGTTCACAAGTACAATGTAGTTACATCCTGATAAACCCATCATCAGTTGAAAATATAATTTGAAATGCATTTAATATACCTAGTCTACCAAATATCATAGCTTAGCCTAGCATACCTTAATGTGCTTAGAACACTTACAGGAGCCTATAGTTGAGCAAAATCACATTAACACAAAGCCTATTTTACAATAAAGGGTTGAACCTGGCCAGTGTGGCTCAGGGTATTGAGCGTCATCCCATGGACTGAGAGGTTCTAGTTCAATTCCCAGTCAGGGCACATGCCCCGGTTTCTAGTTTGATCCCCAGTAGGGGGTGCACAGGAGGCAGCTGATGGATGATTCTCTCTCATGTCAATGTTTCTATCTCTCTCTCCCTTCCTCTCTCTAAAAAATCAATAAAGCCCTCGCTGGTTTGGCTCACAGGTTAGAGCATAAGCATTGGTTCTCAAAACACTTCTCTATATAAATAAGTATGTGTATTTGTTTTTTAAATCTTTATTGTTGAATGTAGAATGTATTACAGATGTTCCTCATTTTTCCCCCATTGACTCCCTCCTCCCCACTCCCGCCCCCCTCCCGTCTTTTCCCACACTATTGTCTGTGTCCATTGGTTATGCATATAAGTTCTTTGGTTTATTTCCCCCCCCCCAACCCCTTTCTCTTTGAAGTTTGTCAGTCTAGCAACCCATTTGTACTTCTTAATCCCTTCACCTTTTTCATCCATTCCCCCAACCCCCCTCCCATCTGGCAACCAACAAAATGTTCTCTGTATCTATGAGAATGTTTCTGTTCTACCTGTTCATTTTGTTTGTAGATGCCACTGTTGATAGATATGTATTCATTGCCATTTTGTTTGTTCATATATTTTATCTTTTTCTTCAAAAAGACCCTTCATCATTTCATATAATAATGGTTTGGTGGTGATGAACTCCTTTAGCTTTTTCTTGTCTGGGAAACTCTTCATATGGCCATCGATTCTAAAATGACAGCTTTGCAGGATAGAGTAATCTTGGTTGTAGGTTCTTGCTTTTCATCACTCTGAATATTTCTTGCCACTCCCTTGTGGCCTGCAAAGTTTCTTTTGAGAAATCAGCTGACAGCCTTATGGGAACTCCCTTGTAGGTAACTAGCTGCCTTTCTCTTGCTGCTTTTAAGATTCTCTCTGTCTTGAACCTTTTGCATTTTGATGATGATGTGTCTTGGTGTGGATCTCTTGGGGTTCATCTTATTTGGGACTTTCTGTGCTTCCTGGACTTGTATGTCTGTTTCCGTCACCAAGTTAGGAAAGTTTTCTGCCATTATTGTTTCAAACAGGTTTTCAATTTCTTGTTCTCTCTCTTCTCCTTCGCACCCCCAAGATGCGAATGTTGGCATGCTTGAAGTTGTCCCAGAGGTTCCTTACACTATCCTGATTTTTGGATTCTTTTTTCTTTTTGCTGTTCTGATTGGGCGTTTTTTGCTTCCTTAGATTCCAAATCGATGGTTTGCTTCTTGGCTTTACCTACTCTACTATTGAATCTCTGTAATTTATTCTTTATTTCAGTTAATGCCTCCTTCATTTCTGACTGTGCATCCATCATTTCTTTTTTTATCCTCACCCGAGGACATTTTTCCATTTTTTTGTTCAGGTAGAGTGGGAGGGAGAGAGAGAGAGAGAGAAACATTGATGTGAAAGGAACACATCGAGTGGCTGCCACCCGCACAACCAACCAGGGCCGGGGACAAACTGCATCCGAGGTACATGCCCTTAGCGGGAACCGAACCCGGGTCTCTCAGGACCGCAGGCCGACACTCTAACCGCTGAGCCAAACCGGCCAGGGCTGCATCCATCATTTCTGACTGGTTCTTTATTATGCTCTTGAGGCCCTCACTAAGTTTGCTGAGGTTCTCACTAAATTCATTGAGCATCCTTATAAGCAGTATTTTGAACTCAGCATCTGTTAGGTTGCTTATTTCCATTTCGCTTAGTTCTTTTCTTGGGGTTTTGTTCTGTTCTTTCATTTGGGACCTGTTTCTTTGTCTCCTCATTTTGGCTGTCTCTCTGTGTTTGTTTCTGTGTATTACTTAATGAGAGGTATGGGGCTATCTGAGACCAGATGCTGCTTGTTTGAAAGAATTTAGGAAAAACCTGAAGCAGGATCCAAGACAGGCCAATCCTATGGTCAAGCAAGTGGCAACAGCTTGGGTGGGCCTGAAAGTTGGGTGGGGCGAGACCTCAGGGAGTCAGCAGGGCGGGGCTACTAGAGTGAGCCAGGTTGCTGGAGTCCCAGATATGGCTTCTGTCTGCCGCCCCAGGGAAGGGCTCACCAAAGGAACAAAGGCCTCTGACAGCACGTTTGTCCCCGAGGAAGCCCCCTCTCCAGCGCTCGCTCCAGTGCCAAACAGCTCAGTTCTTCCCTGTATGTCTCTGGTGCCCCTCGAGCTGCCTCCCCTCCAAGCTTAGAGGGAGAGAGTCTGATAAGTCCGTGCGCGGGCCCTTTAAGGAGCTGCCTGGGGCTCCAGCCGCCTCAGCCTCCCTGAGCCTCAGTTCCCGCTGGTTTTCCAGCCAGAAGTGATGGGGATTCTCTTCCTGGCACTGGAACCCTGAGCGGGGCACCTGGTGTGGGACGGGGACCCCCTCAGTCCTCAGGAAGGACCTTCCCAGCCGAGGTATCCTCCTGATTTTTATCCGCCACGCGTGGGTGTGGGACCAGCTTGTCGCATGTCCACCCCTCCTACCAGTCTGGATGTGGCTGCTGCTTTAATTCCGTAATTGTAGGACTTCCATTCAGCTTGATTTCAGGCAGTTTTGAATGACGGTTGTTCTGTAGTGTAGTTGAGTTGTAACTTTGATTGGTTGTGGGAGGACGTGATACCGCGTTTACCTATGCCGCCATCTTGACCGGAAGTCCTGTTGTTTTTTTTATGCTAACCTGGGGACATTTTTCCATTTTTTGTTCAGAGATGGAAGGGAGAGAGAGAGAGAGAAACATCGACGGGAAAGGGACACATTGAGTGGCTGCCACCCACACGACACAACCAAGGCCGGGGACACACCGCAACCGAGGTACATGCCCTTAGCGGGAACAGAACCCAGGTCTCTCTGAACGGCAGGCCGACGCTCTAACCGCTGAGCCAAACTGGCCAGGGCTAAATAAGTGTGTGTATTTGTATATGCAGATGTTCTCCAAGCTATGATTTTTTTTTACTTTACAATATGTAAAAGTGGTATACATAATAAATTACACGAGATATTCAACCCTTTATTATAAAAATGGTTTCATTTATTTATTTATTTTTTAGAGAGAAATATCGATGTGAGAAAGAAACATTGATTGGCTGCCTCCTGCATGCCCCCTACTGGGGATCGAGCCTGCAGCCCAGGCATGTGCCCTGTCTGGGAATGGAACCAGGACCTCTCAGTCCATGGGATGATGCTCAATCCACTGAGCCACACCAACCGGGCTAGAAACACCATTTTAAAGGGATCTAACTTTTGCCAAGCATCAACTTGTTGGGCATTGTGTTGTGTGTCTGGTATAGTAGCCATAGGAGAGAAGCGTTTAGGAAACTAAGGCTAAAAATATTAAATTATTTGCTCAAGATAACAGAAGGCAAGTGTAAAGGATAGGAATAAATGTGCTTCTGGCTGCAAAGCGCATGCTTTTTACACTTTACCAGACCACCTCAGGTGATCAGACTAATGTGAGTCATTTAATTGTCTAAAGAACCTTGTAAAATATTATTTATTATGTTCTATTTCTTTGATAAAGAAACTGCAACACAGCCCTGGCTGGGTAGCTCAATCAGTTAGAGTGTTGTCCCAGTATACCAAGGTTGCAGGTTCAATCTCTGGTCAGGGCACCAGAGATTGCATTCAGAATCAACCAATGAATGCATAAATAAGTGGAACAACAAATCAATGTTTCTCTGTCCTCTCTCTCAAATCAATATGTAGAAGTTAAAAACAAAAACAAAAAACTACAACACAGATGGGTTAACGAACTTGCCCAAGATCACCCAGATAATGTCTCTCCTCTGTTTAATATTCTTTGATGGCTTTCCACACCCACAGGATAAAATAAAACTTAAACTCCTTAGCAAGAACCAACATGATCTGAACCTTGTGTCCTGCATGTATTCCTTGCCAGCCCCCAAAGCCACATGGACCTTCTCCCCAATCTCTGAACCTGTCCTCATTGTCCCCACATCTGCATGGCTTAGGCCGGCTCCTTGACCCTGGCTCCTAGTTTTCTGGTTCAACTCCTACCCATCCTTTCAGATTCAGTTCAAATGTCACTTCCTCAGCAAAGTCTTTCCTGGAGTCCCCCCGCTTTCTGCTGTTCCCGATGTATTCACGGGTTTCACCGTGGTCAGTGGACTAGTACCTATCCCGACACTTCTCGCCGAATCGCCACCACTTCTGCCTTCACACACACCCTGAGAACTTTTCCTCTGCGGCCCATCATGTTCGCTCAACAGTAGTTAGCAGGCACCTGGCATCGTTCGAAGTATTACTAACACATTCTTTATCCAAAAAGAAAATCAACCCTGCCCTCCTGGAAGTTACATCACCGAGTCTACTGATGAAAGAACCAATGAAAACAGATAAAAACTTAAAATAGCGTGAGTGGAATTCACTTAGAAAGATGCCGCCCTAGGAGAAACCGTTGACTGGGAGAGCAGGGCACCTCCAGTGCAGAGCCAGGACCCTTGGCTCCAATCCAACAGGCCACCACCTTCGCCCCCCAACCCGGCGGGCCCCTCCGGGCCCAACGGTCTCCCAGTACCGTCATACCTAAGCTCGGGGCGGGGCGTCAAGGAAGGGTGAGGATTGTAATCCGAGAAGCAACTTCGACGTATCCTCCGCCCAGTCGCATCCAAGGCACGCCCCTCACGCCCTCCGGAGAAACAAGATGGCACCCGGCAGCGGCGGGCGCGGCCCCCAGAACTCACCTACTCTGAGCCCCCGCGCGCGCCACCAGTAACGGCCGCGACCCGGATGCGCGAGCGCTGCGGCCGGGACCAGACCGACTCGCTGATTGGTTCCAGCCGCTGTCTTTCACAGCCCTGCGGCAAGCCGATTGACGAAGCCTGCAACGCGGAGGCACAGCCAACGTCCCGCCCCCGCCCCGCCCCGCCCCGCCCCCTACAGCTCAAAGTGGCCGCTCTGCGGCTGCCGGAGACCCGCTGAGAGGCGGAGGCCGGCGTGCGCGCCCAGAATAGCGCACTTCGATTGGGCACTTACAAGGACTCACCCTAGACCGCTTCACTATCCACCGCCCACCGCCCACTTCCCGCGCAGATATCCAAACCGCGATCACAGAGTCTCCTTGCCGGCGGCGCCTAGAGGGGCTTACCATAGTCGTCCTCCGAAGCTTCTGGTGCGGCCAGAGCGCCCTTCCTAGGTCTTCCCAGACATGGTGGCTGCTGACTCATGGAAATGAAAGTGGATAGCGGGTTGCTGTCGTGGCCGGAGGCTGCAGTTTGGAGAACAGCCCGCAGGCGTGGCGCTTGAGGACTCCTCACTGCAATGGAAGTTCACTGCCTTTTGATATGCTTGTTTAGTAGCCATGTCATTTCCTCCCTGAAAATACAGCCCTGATGGACTTTTTCTTTTCTTTTCTTTTTTTTTTATTGATTAATTTTTGTTACAGATGTTTCTCTTCCTGATGGACATTTTGAGATCATTACTTAGAGCAAAGATCTCCAGGCCAACAGAGAGAATCGCTTATTGCTAACCATCTTAAGGCTGACCAAGGTCTTTCAAGGGGTGAAGAAAGGAAAAAATCATTTATTTATTTCATTATCTCATACTAAGACAGGAAGAGGATAGTAACCCAATTTGACATGTGTATAATGTAGAAAGGTCCTTTTTCATTCGCCATCTCAACTTCATTCTGACCCACAATAAAAAAGGGAGAAGTAGATTTTACAGAGGGAATTGACTAGGTTTCTACAGCTAATGTAAGGTAGAGACTAATGGAAACAAGTCCTTTCATTCTGAATCCTAAACTCTCTGCCACAAAATAACTCATTGTGATTATGCCCTAAAACATTTTTTAAAAATCTGTTTTAAGTGAGTAGAGGGTCTTCTTACAACTTGATCTTCTTTTATTTATAAGATGACAGAGATGTGTATTAACTCCTACGTGAACTAACAATGATGTCCTAGATATCACACGTCCTCTATTGTGGTGCTTAATGGAGCACACTCTATTGTTTATACACTTTTCACCCAATTGCAAGGTCCTGGAGGCCAGGGAGCTAATTCATAATCATTTTTTGTATCTCTAGCTCCTGGTTTGGGGGACACTCAGTATCTGTCAAGTGAGTTAATCCTGGAGAAAAAGCATGCCACTTTGATTTGAGTCCATCCAATTTTCTCCGATGAATACCCCCACCCCATTTTAAAATGTAAATCCCGAGGCTCTTGAAAGGTTGCAGTTGCCAGCCACCTTGTCAGTGAAATCAGCGAATTGAAAAAACCACTGACTTCAAAGTGTCTAAAGGCAGGTCGGAAAGACAATGAAACCCTCACCCCGTAGCTTTGTGTTTGACAAAACCAGCCTTGAACGCTGCTCTCTAAAGCCCTGACGTCCTACATGGACGGAAACTTCTGGCTTCACAAATCCCAGATACCAGCTTCCCTTAAACCATTCCGTTTATTCTTTACACATACCCTCCAGACAATTACATCTCTATCTTCCAAAGCCGTTGCTGCAATTTTGTTTCTCTTTCTAAACATTATCGTTAGAAAACTCCCAAGGAAATAGCAGGAGGGCAATTCCCTCCTTCTTCCTGAGGTATGTGGGGGAGCAGTGGATTCCTGTTCATGTCTCCTTCGGTCACCAAAGGGCCAGTTGTTAGATAGCAGATAGGGTCTCTGGGTTCTCCCGTTTTCGCTGAGCTAAGCGGTCCGGTCTTCCCAAGAGCTACCACAGCCGGGAGCTTTCAGGGCGTGGCCACCCTACCATCAAACGCCTGGCACCCTCTAGTTCCCAATTCCTGCAGCCCCGAAAACGACTCCCTTTTTGCATAAAAAACTCAGGCCTAGAGGAAAGTCATCTTGCGCAAGGTCATTTTTCATAAAACGGAAAAAAAACGCAAACCCAGTAGCCACCCATTCGCTCCTTCATTTTTGCAGCGTGGACAACAATGGAGGACTACAACTCCCAGAGAGGACCGCGCTCGTTCACCAAGCAGAGACCAATGGACGTCGACTACTGACCAACGTCGACTAATCAGGGCCAGCCTCGCGGAGGCTTTGTCTCCGAGCGCCGCGCGGGCCCTTCTCCCGCCTCCCGGCCGGCGCACGCGCGCCCCGCCCTGTCCGCCTACCCTCCCGCGCCCTGCCCTCTCCTTTCTCCCTCTCAGAACCTTCCTGCCGCCGCGTTCGGACCTCGCTGCTCCAGCCTCCGGGGCACGTCCCATTCTACCAGCCTGTGAGCAGCAGCAGAGAAAAAGAATTACACATTTTCTTGCCCCATACACACTTTGAGGCGAGCAAAAAATTTTAATTTGAACCATGAGGGAAATCGTGCACATCCAGGCGGGCCAATGTGGCAACCAAATCGGTGCCAAGGTAAGGATTTTAAACCTCTTTTAACTATATTTCTTTTTGAGTAGAGAAGGATCCAGATAGACTATGAAGAATTAGTTGGTTTTGGGCTGTTTGCAGTCTCCAGCCTTAGCCAACCTTTGCCAAAAAGAACTTTCATATGTATAATACGCGTTTGTAGGTAGAATTTGCTTTTGGAAAAATGGGGAATTATTTTTCTTGGCAGAGTCATTTTGGGGAAGCTATCAAAAACACCCTTGAGGGTTGGGGGGCGGAAAGATCGAGGTTCTGTAAGGTTTTACTTGTAGGGGATCTCCTAACGGTCCTTGGCTGGGGAGGGAAGGGAGATGCGGAAACCGGCCGAGACAAAGCGAGCCGAGGTTCCTCCATGTGCATCCCCCTTGGCGGGGTTTCGTAGGCCAAGCCCGAGGGGGCAGGGGCGAGGCCGGGGGCACAGCTGCAGAGCCCGGTCCCAAGCTGGGGAAGCGCGCGCCAGGGTGGGCTGCACTGCGCGTTACCTCCACAAAAGACCGGGGTCTCCGCGCGCCCCCGTGATTCCCGAGGAGTGGGCAGTTTTTCGTGGATGAAAGGCTAATCTGAGCTGGATTCACTTTGCTCCCTTTATTTCCCTTTAACGAGACCCTTTTAGGACTTGAACAGAAAGGAAAAAAGGGGTGTCCTTTAAAGGGTACTTCGGGACTAAATGGTGGGAGAAAGGAAGAGAATCCTCATTTAAAGCAAGAGGAGGGGTTAGGTAGCCAAGGGATAAAATTCCGAGGTCAAGGTAGTATTTCTTTTTTTTGAGCGCGGCTACTGTGTAGCTGGGGAGGAAGTGTGGCCGCTACGTTGTAGCAGCAGGGCAGGGCCCCGCGGGGCGGGCACTGTGTGGTCCTGCCGGTCGCTAGGGGGCGCGCTAGCTCTAGCCAGACCCCGCCCCTCGCGCGCTGAATTCGCGCCTCGGCCCCGCCCAAGCGCGACGCCTCCTTTTGTCAGCGCTTAGCGCTACAGCCGCATGGAGGGCTGGGGCTGGGCGACTACAACAGTTGGTTTCTGCGACGTGGAGGGGCGGTGCCCTGCGTGGGGGACGAGCGATGAGCTTACGGGTCAGGTCGGCCGCCTCCATCCACCCCACCGGTGTCTGCGATCGCCGGGTCCTCCCAGCTGGACATCATTTCACATCCCGAGCCGGCTCTCCCGGGTGGAGGTGTTTCGGGGAGGGGCGTGGCAGGAAAGTGGAGGGGATGGCAACACGGCATGCCTGAAGTTCAAGTGTTGGAGGCAGGGGCATAATTGACTGTGACCTGCGCAGTCAAGGTTTCATCGTTCTTTTCCGACAGTTCTGGGAGGTGATCAGTGACGAACACGGCATCGACCCCACGGGCACATACCACGGAGACAGCGACCTGCAGCTGGATCGCATCTCCGTGTATTACAATGAAGCCACAGGTAAGGGAAGGAGCCGGGGAATATCATGTCTCATTTCCTTTCCAACTTCTGGTGTCTCTTTCCATTCCTAGAGAACCTCTTATTCCCTTGGAGTGAACCCATCCTTCCCCTTTGGAAACCTTCCTCTGTTGAATTCCTCACCACTGGGGTCAAAGACTAGCTCTGCTGCCACCTAGTAGCAGCACCTGGAATCACAAGTATTTAAAAAATATTCTTATTTTCTTTTTAGAGAGAGAGGAAGGGAGAGAGAGATAGAAACATCAATGAGAGAGAAGCATCAACATAGATAGGCTGCCTTCAGCACATACCCCACTGGGGATCGAGCCTGCAACCTGGGCAATGTGCCCTGACCATGAATGGAACCAGTGACCTCTTGGTGCATAGGTTGATGCTCAACCACTGAGCCATACTGGCTGGGCTACCTTCTGCCAATTTTCACTCCTACTTTTCTTCCCTGTAGGTGGAAAATATGTACCTCGTGCTATCTTGGTGGATCTAGAACCAGGTACCATGGACTCTGTTCGCTCAGGTCCTTTTGGCCAGATCTTCAGACCAGACAACTTTGTTTTTGGTAAGTTATACAGATATTTGTAGTACCATCATATTCAATTTATGTGGGTGTAAGAGGACAGGAAGAGTTAGGAAGTGATTATTGCACTGGAGAGCTTTTATAGGGTCATGTTCTGAAATCTCTAATTGAGGGTGGTGGGAGAGTCACTGCCTTACATGGTAAACTATTGGGGGGAGGAAGGATATGTCACAGGTGAGCCTAGGAAAAGAAAGGGGTCCACAGGCATTATCTCAAGAGTTGAAAGGTGGAACTGTGTGTATGAACCACACTTTACTCATCAAGCTTGCCTCCTGATCCCATTCCAGGTCAGTCTGGGGCAGGCAACAACTGGGCCAAGGGCCACTATACAGAGGGGGCTGAGCTCGTTGACTCAGTCCTGGACGTGGTGCGGAAGGAGGCTGAGAGCTGTGACTGCCTGCAGGGGTTCCAGTTGACCCATTCGCTGGGCGGGGGCACAGGCTCTGGAATGGGCACCTTGCTCATCAGCAAGATCCGTGAAGAGTATCCTGACCGCATCATGAACACCTTCAGTGTGGTACCTTCACCCAAAGTGTCTGACACTGTGGTTGAGCCCTACAACGCCACCCTCTCTGTCCATCAGTTGGTAGAGAATACTGATGAGACCTACTGCATCGATAACGAGGCCCTTTATGACATCTGCTTCCGCACCCTCAAGCTGACCACGCCAACCTATGGGGACCTGAACCACCTTGTCTCAGCCACCATGAGCGGGGTCACCACCTGCCTCCGCTTCCCAGGCCAGCTCAATGCTGACCTCCGAAAGCTGGCAGTCAACATGGTGCCCTTCCCACGCCTGCACTTCTTCATGCCTGGCTTCGCCCCTCTAACCAGCCGTGGAAGCCAGCAGTATCGGGCCCTCACTGTGCCTGAACTCACCCAGCAGGTATTTGATGCCAAGAACATGATGGCTGCTTGTGACCCCCGCCATGGCCGGTACCTCACAGTGGCTGCTGTCTTCCGTGGGCGGATGTCCATGAAGGAGGTGGATGAGCAGATGCTCAACGTGCAAAACAAGAATAGCAGCTACTTTGTGGAATGGATCCCCAACAATGTCAAGACAGCTGTCTGTGACATCCCACCTCGTGGTCTGAAGATGGCAGTCACCTTCATTGGCAACAGCACAGCCATCCAGGAGCTGTTCAAGCGCATCTCAGAGCAGTTCACGGCCATGTTCCGCCGGAAGGCCTTTCTCCACTGGTACACAGGCGAAGGCATGGACGAGATGGAGTTCACCGAGGCTGAGAGCAACATGAATGACCTAGTCTCCGAGTACCAGCAGTACCAGGATGCCACCGCAGAAGAGGAGGAGGATTTCGGCGAGGAGGCGGAAGAGGAGGCCTAAGGCCACGCCTGTCGCTCAGGCTTCTCCTTCCCTAAGCTTTCTTCCTCAGCTGCCCCTTCCTCTCCTTCAGAATTTGCATTCTCTGCCTTTTTTTTTTCCCTTTTAGGGGTGTTCTAGAACAGCACCTGGCACATAATAGGCACTCAATAAATATTCATTGTTTGTTGAATGTCTCTTCTCTTGTTCCACTCTGGGAAATCTATATTTCTGCCATTCTGGGTAACTTTATTTCTTTCTGGTGCCCATTTCTTCCTCTCTGTCCAGTTAAGTTTTTTAAAAAGATATATGAAGTTTTGTGTTTAGAGGGAGAGGGAGAGAAACATTGATGGGAGAGCAGAATATCAAGTGGCTGTCTCCTGCATGCCCCCTACCAGGGATTGAGCCTGCAACCCAGGCATGTGCCCTGACCAGCAATCAAACCAGTGCACGGGATGACCAACTGAGCTACACAGGCCAGGGCCTAGTTAATAATTTCCTCTCTCAACAGAATTCTCTAAGAAAGCTGTGTGTCATCCCAATCACAACTGGATGCTGATGTGGTAGCCCAGGGGAAAGGGACCCACAATAAAATCTAACAAGACATCTCTAGAAGGAATGGGTAGGGTTTCCAATTCCAGAGCAGTTTTGGAGAGTGGGATTCAGGCTGTCAAAAGTCCTAGTTTCCAGGTATTTTTTCCTGTTCCACCTTTAGCTTTGGGGGAGGTGTTAACAGTATTATCTCCATTTTCAGTCTCTCCAAGCTCTGTTCTGAGCTGTTTACTTTGCCAGGGCTCTGCCCCACTCTATCAAGTAGGACCCTTCCTTCTTTCACTTTACCTCCCTCATATTAAATCACTTTCTGTGGATGGAGGGATATCAGTCCTGTATGTATATGAAAGGTAGACACTGCCACCTGAATGTTGGAGTCATTCCCCAGAGGAAAGCGGACAGGCACCCTGTCTTGGCAACATCTCAATTCTTTTGTTATTGCCTCCCGTGGCACCCCCCCCCCCCATTGGTTTTGTCCTAGCTTACACTTCAAATTTCTGTTTTTGTGTTAAACTTGCTTTTTTTCATATTGAAAAAAATAACATTGCCCCAAAGAGCCAAAAATAAATGGGAATTGAAAAAAATTGCAGGACGTGTGTTCATTTAGCTGACTGGTTCACTTAACACATACATTCTGTTCTCCATTAATGGATGAGAATAGAATATCCTGATGCTAAATTGATCCTCATATCTTAATCCCTGGTACCCAAACCAATCCCCCTCTCCCCCCAGTACAAATCTTCACTAGGATAGGCATAGGCTCATACTGGATCTAGGAACTGAAATGGGAACAAGGTGAAAGTCAAGTGGTGCATAAGTGGTTCCTAGACCAGTAGCACCATGGAGCTTATAGAAGTGCAAATATATTGAGAATCATCCATGTAAAACTATCAGCTGCGTCCTACATGTCCCCTACCAGGGATCTAGCCCACAACCCAGCTACCTTCCCAAACAGGAATAGAATCCGCATCCATTTGGTGCGCAAGACCATGCCCAACCACTTCCCAAGGACATGCTTAGAGAAGGGAGAGAAACATGGCCCTCCATACGCTCTGACTGGGAACTGAACCTGAAACTCCGGTATGTTCCCTGACCAGGAATTGAACTGGCAACCCTTTGGTGCATACTTTACCAACTGAGCCACTCCAGCTGGGCAATATTGCACAAATAAGTCAAAGCTACCCTGTAAGTCAATTTCCTTTGGCTATATTTTCAGTACAGTTGCCCCTTGCCGCTTCTGAAAAAAACCGTGATAGAGTGAAGCTGTAAATGTGGAAGCGTGAAGTGGGAGGGACGACTAAATAAAGAATCCTACTTCGCGGAAATTCATTTATTGCAGTAGAGTCTGGAACTGATTAACTGCGATAAACGAGTGCCGACTAATTCTAGGGACTAAAGCAGTTCTTACATTCCTTCCATATATCAGCATGTTTTCTGACTAAACCAACTCTTTTAGGGAGGTGGGAGGGGGTGGGGGAAGTTAATTCTACAACTCTTTGGTGTACAAGTAACTTTCTCCCATTCTAAAAAGCCCACTTGAAGGAAACAAGCTATATTCTAACATTTCAAATGAGGTCTGTTTTAACTTAATTATTCATAAGTATCAATGCTTAACAGCAATTTATTTGATACGTTGAGAACCTGCAGCCATCCCTCAGTCTAGGTCAGGAAATAATTCTGAACAACAGGCTCAGTGTAGTTTAATTAGGACGTTAAACAAATTGGGGTAGGGTGGGATTATCAGAATGCTGGCATGGAACCCTTGGGGGGCTGGCAGTCTTGGTAGTGTGGGCCTGGGCAGGGAAGCAATCCTTCCCCTCCAAGGCAAGGCACAGGCTATTTGGCAAGGAGAGATGAGAGGTGGAACCCCACTCTCAAAGGACATGCTCTGGGAGGCCAGCTGAAGTGCATGCAACATGGGGACCATACTGGCAACTTGAACCAGGAGGCTAGGCATCCGTGAAAGTTGAGGACTCAGGCTGTTCGCAAAGGCTTGTGGTTCACCTGGCAAAAAAGAACAGTGGATGGGTGACACGGGAACATCTCCCAGGCTCCACGTGGATGAGTGGGCTGCAGGGAGGACGTGCACACCTAGGAGTTTTCTCTTTTTTTTTTTCCTTTTCCCGCTCACAGTTTACATTCAATATTATTTGTATTAGTTTCAGGTATATAGCATGGTGAGGAGTTGGCTGGTTTTTCTGGCACTGTACCTCACCCCTTTAGCCAAGTAGGTACAAGGATCCCTGGATAGCAATGAATAACTTGAAAGGGTGTGGGAGGGGCCAGAGCTTGGCTTGCACAGACCCTCTGTAGCTCCCAATTCCCCACTGCAGGCCTGAAGGAGGCTCCAAGGAACCCAGCTTGAAGATCACTGACATGGTCCAATGCTTTTATTTATATGTATTTTTTTATGTAACACACTCTTATATGGTACTTACTATGTGCCAGGCAGTGTTCCAAACACTGCAAAATGTTAATGTCATTTAATCCCCTTATCAATTTAACAGGGTGGCTGCTACTATTAATCTGTGAGGAGCCAGGCAGAGAGGAATTGAGAACTTCTCTAAGTTCACAGCAGGTGCTGGAGCCAGGATTCACACCAAACAGTTTGGTTTCAGAGCTGCTCTCTGACCTCTACCATAACCTTCAAGTGAATCAACAGGCACCAAGAAAAGCAGTGATATGCCTTGGAATGAACTATCAACAGGCTGCTACTAGTTCCTTGCACTGGAAAGTTGGCCTGGGTTGGAAGTCAGCATCTTCAGCTATATAACATGGGTTAAGTTACTTAACATGTTAGTGCTGTTTCTTTACTTTGTAAAATACTACCTACCCCAAGGGTAGTTTTATTAAAACATTTTTGTTATAAAAACGATGTTGAAGCTGAGCACTGTCTGGCATGAAGGAAGTACTGAATGAATGCCAAGGTGCTCGGTGCCCCGAATCACATGCCTCAGGAACGCACAGGTTCTGCTCCACACCCCCTGGAGCCCTCACCTGGGAGATGCTGACGCCGGTGAGTTTCTCCACGCTCTCAGGCAGGCGGCTCAGGATGTCCAGTACTTCACCGGTCACTTTGGCAGCCCCTACGGCCCCACTTCCACTGGACACCAGTGTAATCTTTTTGGCCGAGGTCAAGGGACCACTGATCTCCTCTGCCACCTGGTAGGTAAGACACTCACTCAGCACCTGTGATCTAATCACAACCCTCCTAAAATTCCTTACCCCAGGTTTCTTAAGATCCCATCCTACTGATCATCTTTCCTCACTTTGGCCACTGACATAACTCCCACCCCTAATTTATGGTCCCCTAGTTTGGTTCTTGTGGTGCCCACACACTGGCAGACCTGGGGTAGCTTCTCCAGCAGCATGTCCAGCTGAGCGGCCTCCTGATATAGCTGGAATGCTTCTGCCTTCTTGGTCATCTGTTCAGCCTCAGCCCGGGCCCGGGCCCCAATGGCGAAGGCCTCAGCCTCCCCTCGAATCTGAGGAGGGTACAGGATACTGTGATACTGACTGCAGCAGTTAAGAGCAAGAACCCCCAGCTCAGCAGCAACACCCATTCCCCACAAGCCAGAGAGGCACCTCCTAACTCACCCTCACAGACTCAGCTTCTGCCTCTGCCTGCATAATCAGCTGGGACCTGGGCAAACAACGGATGTGGAGGGAGGAAGGCTTACTCTCAGGAGAAAGGCCCGGTGCGGTGGGTAGAGGCTCCTACCACCGGACTTCCACAGGAGGAGTCCAGGTAGTGAGGACCTCAGCTCTTCATCTATGGGCTCCCAGGTGTGAAGGAGCCGGGAAGGGCAGGGAAGGGCAGGGAAGGGCAGGGAAGGGCAGGGAAGGGCAGGGAAGGGCAGGGAAGGGCGTTTACCTCTCCGCCTCTGCTAGGCGCTCCAGCTTGTAGCGCTCGGCTTCCGCCGGCTTCCGCACGCGGGCCTCCAGCTCCTTCTCTCGGCGGGCGATCTCCTGCTCCTGCACTGCCACCTGCTGGGCCCGCTCCACCACCTGCACCTGCACCCGCTGCTCCTCGATCTGCTGCTTGGTTTTGGCCACCTGGGGAAGAGGGCTGCTCAGCGTCCCAGCTGCAGAGCCAGAGGCCAGGACAGGGCTCCAGGGTGGGATATGAAAATAAATATAGTGGGTACACGGGCAGGTCCCAGGTCAGCTCCGCCATGCCAGTGGAGTCCACTTCCTCTACAGACCCAAGGCATGCATGGCTTGATCCTCCTCAGGGTCAGTATCAGCGATCAGGACTTTCCCCAGGCAGCCTGTGACAGGCTGGGACCCTTGTCTTCCACAGGCCAGATGAAGTGTCCCTCCATCATCTCCCATTATGACTACTTTTCACCCTATCTCCAAGTGTGAGCACCTGGGGGACACTGAGGGCAACGATGCCATCTACCTCGTCTGGTCCCACCCGTCCCTGTCCCTGTCCATTTGTGCTGCCCTAACCCTAGTGCAAGGCGCCCTCAACTCCAGCCCCAACTACTGCAGTAGTCTCCCATGTTCTTTTTAGGGGGCTGGGTGGGTGTGCATGTGCATTTTTTTTTTTAATCCTCACCTGAGGACATTTTTGCATTTATCTTCAGATAGAGCAGGAGGGAGAGAGGAAGGAAGAAACATTGATGTGAGAGAGGCACACTGAGTGGTTGCCACCCACACGACCCCAACTGGGTCGGGGACAAACTGCAACCGAGGCACATGCCCTTAGCGGGAATTGAACCTGGACTCTCTGGTCCGCCGGCTGACGCTCTAACCACTGAGCCAAACCCGCCAGGGCCATGTGTATCTTTCATTTTTATTTTTGTGTATGGTGCAAATTCAAAAGAAAAAAGTATACAGTGAAGAGTCAGGCTTCCATATATTTCCTCCAACGACCTGGTTCCCTTCCCCAGAAGCAAACACTGCACCCAGCTTCTAGTGTATCCTCCAGGGACACTCTACACACATTTACAAGAACGTGCATATAGCCCTGACTGGTTTGGTTCAGCGGTTAGAGCGCTGGCCCGCGGACCTGAGAGTCCCTGGTTGGGGTCCTTTGGGTGGCAACCACTCAGACACATCGATGTTTCTCTCTCTCCCTCCCACTCTATCTGAAGATAAATGCAAAAATGTCCTTGGGTGAGGATAGAATGCATCTTAGTTGGGCAGATGTCATTTTCTTATTCCTTGTAGAGTACAGGGAGCAGAACACTCTTGCCAGGTGTTAGTGAGATGGGTACAGGGGAGGAGCACACTTCCTTCCTGTCTCATTGCTCAGGCTCAACCATGCACCATCATCACTGTGGGTGTCACCAACACAAGAGGAGGGACCCCTGCTTTGACTAGGCCTATCGGTTCCCTCTAGAGGAATGGTGCTTCTGGAGATGGGCCCTGTATTATCTCTGACCTGAAACGTCAAGCCTGTCCCAAGCTGCACCGGCTGCTCCCGGGGCAGTGCACACAGTCAGCTCTCTGTGCCGGAGCCCCCGCACTCCCAGCCCCTGGCCACCTTTCTGTGGGCAGGAAGTTTTTGAGATCTTCCTTCTCTGAGATTCTTACTCCACTCTACTATTTGAATTACAGTTAGGTTAGCTACAGGTTACTATGTTGAAATTCATTTCGACATACTTTTGAAGGCATTACTCCATAGTCTTCTAGCTTCTTAAGAAATGTGAAGTCATTTTTTTTCTCCTCTTCTCTCTGGAAGCTTTTATGTCTTTTCTTTGTTCTTAGTGTTCTGAAATTTTAGTGATGTTTCAATAAAGATGTTTTCCATTCATTGTGTTGGGCACTTGGTGGGTTGCTTCCATCTAGAAACTCACACCCTTCTAACAGATAAACATTTTGCAACAATCTGTTCTCTCTTCTATTTTCTGGAAGATTTATTAAAATTTCTCTTCGAGCCCTGGCCGGTATGGCTCAGCAGTTAGAGCATCGGCCTGTGGTCCCGAGAGACCCGGGTTTGGTTCCCGCTAAGGGCATGTACTTCGGTTGCAGTTTGTCCCTGGCCCTGGTTGGTCGTGCGGGTGGCAGCCACTCGATGTGTCCCTTTCACATCGATGTTTCTCTCTCTCTCTCTTCCTCTCTCTCTCCCTCCCACTCTACCTGAACAAAAAAATGTCCTTGGGTGAGGATAAAAAAAAAAAAAAAAATTTCTCTTCGAAAGTGATTTTTAAAATTCTGCCACCTTATTATTTTTTCCCCTTTTATTGAATTTATTAGGGTTTATTAATTTCTAAGAGCTGTATTTTGTTCTGTGTCCTGACTTCCTGGATGTGGATTCTTATTTCACTGAATACATTTATTTAATGTGAAATAATGTGTTTTATTTATTCTCCCTGCATAGTCTGTCTTCCATGTTGCAGGGCTCCCTCACAGGTCAGGTGACCCACGGTTGTCTGCTGGCAGTGACGAGGGTCGACAACACTGAAAGGAAGCTCTGGGTTGTGGGTGAGGCTTGTGGACTTAGAGCTTCACTCTATGGTGACCTGGGCAGGCCATATGCGGAGAAACCTCTGATTCAGGATCTTTAAGTCTTTCCTTTTGGATTAGTCACGTTTCCAGAACACTTTTTTGATTTATTCTTTGGAGGATGGAGTGTCTGGGAGCCAGTGGGCAAGAGGTGAGGGGAGGCTGTCGGCATTTAGCATTCAATAGGTCCAGTCAGTTCATGGCCTTGTTACTGGTGAAGTACCAGGCCTTCACCTGTGTCTGGATGGTCCCAGGTCACATCTTCTGGTTTACTCTCACCAGATAATCAACCTCCCGATGTCTACTTGGGCAGAGAAGGGACCCAGAGGCAGGGAGCCAACAAGGGCTCTAACTGAGAAGTTGTTCTTCACCTGTTTTTCCTGATTTCAACAATCTTCACCACAGCTCCAGGCCCATGGATGAGCCAGCTCCTGAACCTCAGATCACATCACTGTTTCTTCCCTGGCACCTTTGTCAATTATGGCTTTCTGGCTTCCAAAGTGATGTAATGGTTTCTATTCCTTCTGTTCCCATTCTCTCCCTCTCGAAATCACTCTATGTGGTTTTACTGAGGTTTTAACTGCATTTATTCAATCCATCATCTTTGAAAAAGCTTCTGACTTGTCTCCCTGCTGCGTTTTTTCTGATAATCATTTCTCCACACAGCAGCCAGACTGATCCTTGTAAAAACATAAACTGAATGACAGCACCTCTCTGCTTAAAGTTCTCTAATAGCTTTCCACTGTTCTTTGAATTCTCTTCTAAGTCTCCATCATGGCTACCTGAACCCTCTGTGACCTGGCCTTGCCTCCCTCTCCTTACAGCACACTAGCCACATCAGATCAGAAACCTCCTTTCTGTTTCTAGGACACAATAAGCTCTTTCTACCTCTTTCTAGCCTTTGCATGTGCTGGTCCCCTGCCTAGCCACTAGCCACTAGCCACATATAGTTATTTAAATTAATATTCAATAAAATTTAAAATTCAGTGCCTCAGTCACAATTTCACCAGCCACATTTCTTTTTTGTTTTTGTTTTTATCTTCACCCAAGGACATTTTTGCATTTATCTTCAGATAAAGTGGGGGGGTGGGGAGAAACATTGATGTGAGAGAGACACATTAAGTAGCTGCCACCCACACGACCCCAGTTGGGGCCGGGGACAAACTGCAACCAAGGTACATGCCCTTAGTGGGAACTGAACCCAGGACTCGCTGGTCCGCAGGCCGACACTCTAACCGCCGAGCCAAACTGGCCAGGGCACCAGCCACATTTCAAGTGTTCCACATCACAGCAAAATACAGAACATTTCCATCACCACAAAAGTTCTATTTGAGTATCACTGGTTTAGAATACTCTTAGCCCACACCTCTTTACGTTGCTGGTTCTTTCTCACCTTCAGGCTTGTTTTCTTTTTTCTTTTTTTAATTCCTGATCTGAGGACATTTTTCTATTTATCATCAGATGGAGTCGAAGGGAGGGAGAGAAACATCAATGTGATAGAGCCATGCTGACTGATTGCCTCCCACACAACCCGACCAGGGCCTGGGACGAACTACAACTGAGGTATGTGCCCTTGACCGGAATCGAACCCGTGACTCAGTGGTCCACAGGCTGATGCTCTAACTGCTGAGCCAAACTGGCCAGGGACAGGCTTTGTTTCATATATCATTTGCTCACAGCAGCTTTCTCTGACGACCCCAAGTAATACAGTAGCCGCCACTGCTTTCACGTCCTGGTTGATTTCCTTCACAGCACATACGGTAATAAGAGCCTATGAAGTTCACTGATGTGCTTGTTAGCTGTGTTGTTACACTGTAAGCTCTATGAGAGCAGGAATCTTCTGTCTCATTCATACTTCCATCCTCCCCTCTAAACAATGTCTGGCACATAGAAGGCACTTCATAGATATTTGCTGACTGAATCATTATTTCCCAATCACCTAGCACAAAACGATGAACTGCTAAAAGTTAAACAGAGCCCAAACCAGCCAATCCGTTGATTTGCAGACAAAAAAAGCTATGTTTAGACAGTCAAGGACCTTATCCATAGTCCTACCCATGCTAGTGGTTTCCACTATGTTACTGCTTCTCAAACTCTATTGTATACACAAGTCATCTAGGAATTTTGTTAAAGTGCAGATTCTGATTCAGTCTGGGCTGGAGCCTGAGACTTTGTATTTTTAATAAACCCTCCAGTGCTGCTGGTGGTGGTGGTGGTGGTAGACAGACCACAGTTCAAGCAGCAAAGCACAAGCCAGGAATTTATCCCCACAACTAGAAATATTTTGCACTTTATTATGCTTTTAGCCTGTACCGACTCTTGGCAAAAATGGACTTCATAATATTGCTATCCTTTGAGTAAAGGTCTTCAAGTACAGTTGACTCTTGTTATTCATGGTAGGTCTGGTATATAAAGTAGCCATGAACACGGCATTATCAAATAGTTATTTTGTTCCCAGGAGAAATATGGGGTTAGATTCCTATGAGCCTCTGGTTACAGCATTTTTATCAACAGGTCAATATACAACTTTATTTTATGTGTGTTTCTGTTTTAAGTCATCTTAAGTAGTAAATATTGTTGGCTCATTATCAATGAACTTACGGCCAACAGCACTAGGACTCCTGCCTGAATGAAGCTCACCTAACAGAACTATTTCCGCCATACACATCACAGTCTCCTTTCGCTTAGAAAAACTAGACAGCACTTCAGCACTATGCTTGAAGGCCATTTTAAACAGTGAAATCACGAACAAAGAACACAAGGATGTGAAAAGTGTGACAGTAAATATACTATGAAGACAACACTGCTTATAGTATGAGAGTTTAAAGAAGGCAGAACATCTTGTTCAACCTCAACTGGGAACTGTGTACTAGGCAACTCAGATTTTTCACCCCTCTGTGCATATCTGCAAATGACCACAAAAGTGCTGCGAGTACTGATTTTGGAGTTAGTAAATTTTAGCGAGTAAGCACATTCTCAATATGGAATCTGCAAATGAGGACTGATGGTACCCCCTTGCAGTATCCAGGACTACCCATAGATCACTTTGCAGGATTCAAAGCCCAACTCCCATGTTTTCCTTCCTCACACCCTCCTTTGATCAACAGGGCTGTGCAAATGAAAAAAAGGTGCCCCTTCCTTTGGAAGGATGAGGAATGCACAGAGAGGCATGGGCTGGACCTCAGCTCTGGTGCACCCCCATCCAGGTGCCATCGCACAGGGCACAACTTGCTCCAAACACATGACTAGCCCTACTTATCACATACTGCTTGACGCTTTATTTGCTCTTTAGCTGAAATGTTTCGGTCTTTTAAATCTTCTTCATATGGAGGAGTTGGGTCAGAAACGGAGAGCAAGATACGGGGATCAGGGTTAAAATATGAGGGAGTGGTAGCCTGAGAAAAATGACACAGGGGCAAGGTCCAGCCTGGCCATCTGACCAGCATGGTGGCTCTGACCTGAAGCTGATAGGCTAAGTCAGCCTGTGCCCGGCGGGTGTTGACCTCAATGTCATATGTGGCCTTCTTCAGCTCATAGTCCCTCTGCGCCTTGGCCATCTCGATCTCACTCAGGTACTGAGCAGACACTTTCTCCTGCTTGGCTTTGGCCTCCTGTCCATACAGAGATCAGGTAGGGAGTCAGAGCAGGGAGGGGAAGGCCCCCGGGGGGAGCCAACTTCCCACTTGGCTCCCCTTACTTTGCCCCAGCCCTGGCCTTATCTATTTCCTTTGCCAACCCAGTTCTACCAGCCCCCAGTCAGTTGTGCCCCTCCCTCCAAGTGCCCGATAAGCCCACGGTGACCAGGTGACCCTCCCATCCCTCTCACCCGGATCCCAGCATCTCTCTTGGCCTCAGCTTCTCCAATCCGAGCATCTTTTTGGACTTGAGCGGTTCGAGCCTTTCCCAAGGAGTGCAAGTAGTCCTGTGGGAGAGATGCAGAAATTGGAGCCCTTAACAGGGTTTCAGAGAAAGGAGCAGGAAAAGAGAGGATCACCCTTCCAGGTTTACCTGATCATCGTGAATGTCCTTCAGGGTATAGCTGACCACGCTGATGCCCATGTTCACCAGGTCTGAGGAGGCCACTTTGAAAACCTGCTCTGAGAATTTCTGCCTGTCCTTATAGATTTCCTAAGATAACAGGATAGCAGGAAGGAGGAACTTAAGCTCTCAAGGTCCTCTGGCCACTGTCTCCCACAGAACAGCTCAGTTCTTAGCCCCCCTCAGAAATCCCTTCTAGACGTTTCCCTGCTGTCAGGCCCACCTCCACAGTCATGTGGGCCATGATAGCCCTCTGGTGGCCCTCCAGCGTCTCCAGTGCAATTTGGGCAATCTCAGCCTCTGTTTTCCCCAGGAACATCTGGCAGGCAGCCGCTAACATCTCTTTGTTCTGCCCCTGAATTTTCACCTGTGGCAGAGGAAGGGTGGGAGGGGTGAGGTGGAGATCTCGGGAAGCCAGGGACGCAGCAGGGAGAGAAGGAAGGAGCAGTCCAGTGCCTTGGAGAAGGAGAAGCTACATAGAGAATGTCTCTGCCGGCAGCGGCGGGAAGGCCATGGTCACAAGATCCTTAAGTCTGGGGACTGAGAAAGTGATGGGAGAGTGGACTCGGGGGAAAGGCTCTGAAAGCCTCACCTGGGCAATGCCAGTGACTGAGATGGGGACCCCATGGCGAGTGTAAACCTTTTCACTCTTGACATTGAGGGTCAATGTGTTGAGTGAGATCCTAGAGAGAAAGAGAAGGGTGAATAGTGAAAAAAGGAGAAAAGAGAGAAAACTAGGGTCCCCTTCCCTGGCGCTCTTCCTACCCACCTCTGGATCTGCTGGATGCAGGGCAGGACGAAAACTCGGCCCCCAGCTACCATGACTGGCGGGCTCCGGCAGAAACCTGAAAGGCGAGGGGCCAGTGAGCTCTGGCTGCGGTAGAACTAGAATATGGAAGACCACAGAACTAGGGGAGGGAGGGGGTGGGCAACCCTCACGAGGAAACCTGGGAGCAGGACGGCGGGCTGCCTGAGCCTGGCAAGGGTAGCTGCTGGGAATCACAAGCTTGCAGCCCTGGGTGGGTGGGGTGGAGGTGGGGGGGAGCCTTGGCGCTGTGAAGTTGGTAGGGATGGAGGGAAGGGGCAGGGGACGGGCTCGCAGGGGTTTGGGGGTCACTGGCTGAGGAGAGTACAATACTCACCGGAGACCACCATGGCCTCATTTGGGCCACAGGTGAAGAACATGGCTCAAGTGGGAGCTGGAGGAGAGGAGAGCAAGCCCCTGCGGGGATGCAGGGGCGCTGTGGAGTGCACAGGAGTGACTGTGTTCCGTTCCCGTCAGTCCCGCCCAGCCTGCAGCCACCACCGCCCAGTCCCTTCCGCACTCCGGGGTCCGCTATAATGCCTTTCCCTCTGAAATCCGCAGTCCTTCAGCGACTCCCCTCGCCTGCTCACGGCCACTGCCTGCGTCCCGGCCTGCAGGGAGGACGGTCTCCCCGGATGTGATGAAACTCCTGCGCCCAGAGAGCCCCAGACCTCGCACCATCCTCCCCGCTCCTCCGCAGCCCGACTTCACCGCCCCTCCCCCACCTACCTTCGGGGACGCGCGGCGGCGGGGACCCTGGGAGAGGAGCCGCGGCCTCTCGCGCACCACCTCGGAAGCCCAACCCGCCGCCTCGCGAGCGCCCCACCCCTGGCCGCACCCCGGGGCTGCGGCAACGCGACCCCGCCCCCCGCGGCGGCCCAACCTCGGCCCGCCCCTCGTTCCCGGCAGGCCCCGCTCGAGCCCAGCTGGCCCGCGCGGCCTCTCTCCCTGGCTCCCACCTCCCGGCCGCTTCGCCCTGGGCGCGTGACGTGACCTCCGTGGGCCGGGGACATTGCCTCATCACGCTTATGCCCTATGGCTACTGGGGAAACCGCAGACTGGACAACGAACGTCTGCGTCCGGTCATCGGATGCCGGGTCCCATGGTCTGGGAAGAGGGGCTGGGGCCCGGGAGGAGCGCCCGCTTGGGGCCGTGGCCTCTGTCCCTAGTGCCCGAAGCTGGAAATCGCCGCCGGCAAAGATACACTCAAATGACTGCCGACAGTAAATCGAGTTTATTTGTGTTCACAGAACATACCGGGCGACCCCACAGCCGCCCCTGACAGCCCCCACCCCTTACCCCTTACCCCGTAGCCACCCCTTGGGGGCAACTTCAAGGAGATGGAACGAAGGCCAAGGACCTTGGAGCCAGTGTCCGCCGAGGCCTCACAGAGTAGACCTAGGGGGTTGAGATGCTGGAGGACGGAGAGTGTCACCCCCTAAACCTACGACCCACCCCTGTCCTTGCCCCTCGCAGGGCGTTCTCCGGATCCGTCCTCTCCATTCCCTCCCACCTCCCTCGGTTCCAGGCGTGTCGCCAGTTCCACCAAGTTCAGTAAAGAGACCACAAGTGCAGTTGCGGACATGCCTCGCACCCTCGCATAAATTAAATAAATATTACATACACCCCTCTATCACCTAAGGGACATGCATAAATACATATAAATATTAATTAGGAGCAATGAGACATAAATTAACGCCGCCGCTTTCCCCGCCCGGCGTGCCCGCGCGTGTGCCATCCGGGAGGGCTGGAGGCTCTCCTGTAGTGTTGAGTGCGAGGTGCCGGGAGTCCCAGTTTGGGATACGCTCTCGCACACCAGATACACCTGGTGTTTCTTTGCTTTTTCATACTCTGTTTCGGGTGTGAGGAGTCACGGTCAGAAGGCGGCCGGGTGTCGCTGGAGAAAAGTGCTGAGGTCCAGAGTGTAGTCTGAGGGCTCCGCGGTCAGATTAAGGGCCTCGAGGGCTGGGGGCGCAGGGGTGATCGCTGGGGGCTCGGCGCTGGGGGCGTCCTCTGGGGTCAGGGGCGCCGGCACACCGTCTTCAGCCATCAGGATCTGGCAGAAGACGATGGCGAGCAGGAGAAAGAGAAGCCTTTTGGCAGGGTTCGGGTCCTCGGCAGGCGGCTGGCGTCGGACCTGGGCGGAGACAGCAAAGGGAACAGGTCAGCTCGCGGCCCCGACGTCCGACCATTCCCTCCGCCCCTACCCCGGGCCTCCCGCTTCGGCGACACTCACCACTCGTGGATAGAGGACCCTACGGCTGCGCTTTCGGTGCCCGCGGTAGGTGCTGGGGCGCGCGGCGGGGCCCATCGCCGACTCTGGGAGAGGTTCGAACGTGAAGATCTCTGGACCGGAGCCCCGCCGGGGTCCAGGGCTGGTGGATGGTACCGGGGTCGGGGCCCGCAGGACGGTCATGGTGGGCAGAGAGCTGCGGGAGCGACACATGGTAGCTGAGCCGAGAGGAATGACGAGTGCTGTCCCGCAGCCGTCCAGAGCTAGTTCTGTACAGCTCAGAATTGGGCGGGCCTTCTCAACTCCACCCCGGAGCGCAGGGCAGCCGGCCGGAAATTCCAAGATTAAGCAAAGGAGGGGGGGTGGAGACTTGGCCTGTGCAGTCACGCTGCCCAAGTGTGAGTGTGTGAGTTGTGAGTGGGGGTCGGCGAGCTCTCGTGCTGCAGGCACATGTCGGGACATGCGGCAGCTGGGGAAGCCACAGGCCCATCTCTGGGAAGGCAGCAGGACTTCCATGTGCAAGGCTGGCCATCCGGCTACAGTACTGACCCGGCAAAGTCAAGGACCCACAGTTATATTCACTTCTGGATACACACAGAAAACACTCCAAGAGGGAAGTCATCGTAGAAATAGCCAAGCAGAGAAGAAAAATGAACTCTTTAGCACACACAGACCTAACCCAGTTGGCCTGAGCACACTGGAAAACACACATACAAACATTCACACTTACACCATATTGTAGGGGTGGAAAATTTCCCCCCTTTTTTCTTCCAGGCTCTTTGGCTGGTCTAATGATTAAATTGACGTAAGACATTAACGTCAATGTTAACGAAAAACAAATTTAATTACGTGCTTACGGGAGCCCATGCAGACCTGAGACTCAAAGGGAGTCAGGAAACAGGCTTCTGTGCCATCCTGGTAAGTGGGAGCGGGGCAGGTGGGCTTCACAGGGAGCAGGCGGGGGCAGGGAGGTGAGGAGAGCAGGTGCTTGGCGGTCATGTTTGCCTTGAAGCAGGCAAGTCTTTCAGACAGAAAGGCCCTCTCTGGCACTAGCCCTCTTCCTGGCACAGGCCCCTGATCCATTCCTCCAGGCAGTTAAGGGAGAGCTCCAGAGCATTTCCTGAGTCTGCTGGGTCCTGATGGCCTTCAGCTCAGTGACCACAGGCCAGTGTGGCCCGTTCTGGGGCGGTGTGCTTTGCCTCTTCAATATGCGTATCACACAGCACACATGTCTCCCAGAGCAAAGACGCAGACTACCTGGGACAACCCAGCACTTCCCCACTTGGATGTTCACACAAAGCTGGGGCAGAGGATCACCAAATACAAAGGTGGGTGGTCAATAGTTGTCCAGGTTTGCTCCTTGTTGTGTGGATCAAATAACAAAACTCATGTGAAGAACATTTTAAACTGTGAGGCATTATGCAAATGTGGTAAAATGGTAATAACTAAAGACAGAATGGACATGTTTTCTTTTAAAAAAAATATATGTTTTTATTGATTTTTTAGAGAGAGGAAGGGGGAGAGAGAGAGAGAGAGAAACACTGATGTGAGAGAGAAACATCTATCAGCTGCCTCCTGCATGCCCCCTACTGGGGATCAAGCCCACAACCCGGGCTTGTGTCCTGACTGGGAATTCAACCCAGACCTCTCAGTCCATGGGACAACTCTCAGTCCACTGAGCCACACTGTCAGGGCAAGAATGGACACATTTTCATTACTGCCTTGGAGACAGCTGCTCATGGACACAATTTAACATCTTTTGGGCATTCATGGGTGCCAAGCACCCTGTGGAAGTTACTGCTGAGAGTACCGAGGCTGTTCAGCGTAGGTGCTGCTGAGTGAGGTGAGCCAGACAGAGTAGATACCTCAGCTGTGGGTCTGCTCAGAACTCCTTGAGGGTCCTAAGAAAATGGAAGATGGTGGAAGGGGGACCAAAAAAGCTAGTGTACTAATCAATCAGATGAGGCTTCCTGGAAGAGTGCATGTGAGATGACCTTAAACAGTGGGTGGGACACCACAAAGGCAGATGTGGAAGATGACTGTGAGGAAGAGAATGGAATCAGTTTTGAGCTGGAAAAGTACAGGATGTGTTTGGGGAACCACAAAGAAAACAATCCCAGAGTAAGTTCCCCACAAAGGAGTAGTGGGAAGTCACAAGGGCTGGGAAGGAGTTGGGAAGAGTGGGGACAGCTTAGCGGCCAGGCCAGGAATCTGGGTGTGACCACACTGTGCAGCTTGTGGGACAAGGGCTGATAGAACAGGAGGACAATTCGAGCCAGGGACTGAGCGGTGTGAGGAGCATGCCCCGGCTGACGAGACACTGAGGCAGGGCAGGAGGCTGTTGAAGAGGTGTAGATAGAAGGTCATTAACAGGGGCTTGAAAGGTCGTGGCACAGGGACTAAGAGGAGGGGTGGCTCTAAAAGACATTCTTTTTAGGAAAAAAAAATGTTTTTATTGATTTTTTTAGAGAGAGAGGAAGGGAGAGAGAGCTAGAAACATCGATGTGAGAGAGAAACATCGATTGGCTGCCTCCTCCATGCCCCCTACTGGGGATCAAGCCTGCAACCCGGGCATGTGCCCTGACCAGGAATCAAACTGGGACCTCTCAGTCCATGGGACAATGCCCAATCCACTGAGACACACCGGCTGGGCTCTAAGAGACATTCTTCACATGGAATCACCATAATTTAACAATAAGATGTCTCATTAGTGTCAGGGAGCATGAAGAGTGGGAGGCTGACAGCAGAGAATGAGCAAGGCTGACTCCAGATTTGAAATGCATGGGGCTCACTTCACAGCAGGTCATGTGATGCCTGGTGCACATGGTGAGCACATGTCTGACCTCTCCCATTAGAGACGGTGGCACACATGTCTTTATGTCTGCCATGGCACCCAGCACCCTAGTGCCCTGCATGCAGTAGTTGCTAAGTAATCTTGATAAATGAAAGACGAAAGTGCAGAACTGTAAACACATACTAGCTGGGGCACCCAAGCTTTTGATATGTTCCTTCAAGCTCCACATACAAAATGGACAGTGTCTTAAGAAAAGCTGGGACAATTCTTATAGAAACACCAAAGTAGGAACATCTAAGGGCATTTCTCAACCAAGATTGCGTGAGGGTACAGTAAGGGGATAGCCCCACAATTGGGCTAGAAATGGATACATTATTACTGTGTATACAATTGCTTCCTGGGGCTACAGGTGGCATTACTTTATACCTACGACTCCTGTCTAAACACATGGGACCCCTTCAGCATTACACACTTCTTCCTGACAGGCATAACACACCCTCCTCTACAAAGACATATCCTTTCCTTATACCTGCCTTTCACACCTGCCATCATCCTTACATCTATACCCAAGCACAGTGAGCCTGCACACCTACCTACACCCTTATTCCAAGGCAACCTGCCCACTATGCAAAGCCCAACATAAACAATGACTACTGACATGTATGCACCAGCCCACGTGCTCACAGACATAAATTGGGGGTGGCGGAGATGGGGTAGTGTCCCAGATCAGGAGTGCACACTTGTTTATGATGGAAAGTTTCTCCAGGCCGCTAGGCAGGGGATGGGAATGAAGGGAGGATGTCAGGCTCTTTCCTGGCCACTACCTCACATCTGGAACCAGGACCTCCAGCTGGGTCTAGTTATTCTCACTGTCCTGGAACAGACAGACCTTTCTTTGTGGCAAAACAAAGAGAAGAAGCAGAGAACCCAAGAGTTTACCATTCCTCCTTCTTCTTTTTTTGTTGTTGTTGTTAATCCTTACCTGAGGATGTTTTTCCATTGATTTTTAGATAGAGTGGAAGGGAGGGAGGGGAGAGAGAAAGAGAAACATTGATGTGAGAGAGACACATCAGTTGGTTGCCTCTTGTAGTGCCCCTCCCCCTCCCCCAGGGCTGGGCCAGGATCCAACCTGCAACCCATGTATGTTCCCTTGTTCCCTTAACCAGGAATCTAACCTGTGACTCTTCGGTCTTCAGGCCGAAGCTCTAACCACTGAGTCAAACCGGCCAGGATTCGCCATTCCCTCTTAGTCTCATCCCCATTCCTGCTGCCCTCAGAGACCCGGGATCTGCCCCTCCCCCTCCACACAGGAAGATAGAGAAAGGTGGAGAGTGAATCATTAAGGCAATGAGAGGGTTTTGAGGTGAGGGCTGAGGACGGAGTTAAGGCCAGAAAGGGCCAGTTCTCATTGCCCTAATTGTAGGAGAGCAGGCCCGTGGCCTCTCCATTTTGAGCTGTCCTCAATTCCCCAACTCCCCAGGATCACCATGTTCCTTCATTCCCCTGCGCTGACGTTGCCTCGACCTCCCACTCACCTCTTTCTTAGCCCCTTGCTTGTTCTCTTCATCACACTCCCTGCCCTGGCCAGTTTGGCTCAGTGGTTGGTGCGTCGTCCTGCGGACCAGAGAGTCCTGGGTTCGGTTTCCGCTAGGGGTATATACAAAAATAAATAAAGAACACTCCTTGCCTTGGGGAGTCCTTTATGCACTGTATTCGTGCACTTTTGGCTGTTGTGTGTCTCCACTGGAGCATCATCGCCATGAGCCCTTTCCTCACGCCATCCCTGTGGGATCTCCAGACCAGGCCTTTCAGGGGCTTTAATAAATATTCCTCAATCCCTCTCCTCTGGGAGCTACACCTTATCCCCAGAGGCGTCTGTGTATGCAGTTGTGTCCCTTCCAAGCCCTCACACTCCCTCTTCAAAGGTGAGGTTGCGAGGTGCTCACCTGAGGCCCAAGGCGATGTGCCCACTGTGCAGGCAACAGAGGCACAGCCTGGCCCTCACCCCTTCTGAGTTCCTGACCTGCAACCCACCTGGAGTGCCTCCGAGCTGCCAGCTCAGGCTGGACAGGGGCACAAAGGTACTGGGAAGGAGGCAGCCTAGGGGTGAGGGTGGGAGACTGGTCGTTGGGAGTGAGACCTTCTGAGAGAGGGAAGCAGGGACAGAGGGAGGGAGCAGAGTCCTGGGGTCATGGAACGAAGTGACAACCCTTCCCTGCACCTGGCCGCTGGGGCTCAGGGACTCCTCCGGACTGGAAGGTCTGAGAGGGAAAGGAGACAAGATGTGGGGTGGCAGGAAGAGCGTGTCATCATCTCTTGGTGTTAGAGGAAACTGGGTTTGAATTCTGCTCTGCTGCTTATTAACTCGTGACACAAGCCAGCTGCTTAGCTTCTCTGAGAGTGTTTCCTCCATGGAGAAGTGGGCACACTGGCCTTCAGGGTGTTGCAGGGACTGAGTATGAACACACTGCTTCTCAGCACAGAGGGTGCTGCTTCTGTGGTGGCTGACAATCCTGGGACGAGGGGTTGCTTTGGAGCAGACATGGGCAGCTGTGAGGCAACCCAGGCGTGGAAGACTGGGATGGAAAAATAGCCTCCAAGTGCTATGATCATCAGAAGATAGGGTTTCTCTTTCTGTCCCTCTCCCTCCTCCTCGGGCTCAGGCTGGGTTTGTTTCTTTTTCTTTTCTCCAGCAGAGCAGTCTCCTGCATTCTTAGTTCCTGTTCAGTCAGCTCCTGTTCTTTTAAACCCCTCTCCCTCGCCCTCATACACACACCTGCTGGTCAGGACAGTTCTGGCCAGAGGCGAGTGGTGGGGCGGGTGGTGAATTCTCGGCAGCGAGTTAATCAGTGACCCCTGAAGACTTTCTTTTGGGCCTTAGGAGAGGCAAGATCAGGCCAAGGCAGGTTTCCCTGACGCAAAAAGATGGCAAGAGTGCCTGGAGGGCCAAGGCAAGGTCACAGAAGAACTCGGTGCCCTTGCCCTGATCGGCAGCTCAGCCCAATTCAGCCAAAATCCCCTGGGGCTGCTGAGAGTGGGCGCTGGGAAAAGGACCCAGCACCCTGTTTAGTGCCAGCACTGGCTTTGTAGGGCCCGGGTTGCAGCTCCTCCCCTGGCCTGTGTACAACTCCAGAGAGCAGGAGTTCATCCTCCCGCTCGCTGCTCCGCTCTCCGCTTTCTGTCTGGAGCCGCCTCTCCAGGCAGGCTGCCCAGGCTGGGAGTGGAGGCCCGAGTGCCCCTGGGAGGCAGCAGCCTGTATCTCTCTGAAGATCACTCCTTTGTCAGCACTGCAGAATATGATTGAAGTTCATTCAAAGTATAATCATGGGCAAACAAGGGCAACAAATAAAGTATTTCCCTTTTTGAAGGCTGGCGTGGGGCCAAGGGTGTCTGGGAAGATCCCACGCTGGGTTCCTGTTGGAAAACTCACCCAGTTTATGGTACAACGACTTACGTGCCACGTGTTTGCCACCTGCTGCTGATGACCAACGCTTCGTGCCACAGAGTTAGTACAGACCCCAGGTAGGGTAGAGGTGGCCTCCCGCCCCCACAGTTGGCACATTCCACCCCGAGGTCCTGCTGCCCATTGCCAGCATGACCTCCTTGGCTCTACTTGCCCAGAATTTTGAGGCACCTTGGGCTTGGCTACAGGCAGGGGTGCTCATCCTGAAGACTCAGCCTGCCTTGATCTCAGCACCCACTCTGGGGTCGCAGAAGTTTGCACCTCCTGACAGCCCACAGCCTGGCGGGGACGGGGAGATGTAGGACATGGGGATCCAGATGTGGCTCCTGGGAAAGCAAACTCTCCAAGGGCAGCCCTTCTCTCGCCCCAGTTCCACCCACAGGCAGGGCCCGCACACTTTCTCAGGAGTACATTCTTCGCTTTGTAGAAAATGCCCTAAAAGGAAGAGATGCCACTTTTTTTTTTTTTTTTTCACCCGAGGACCAGGGCCGGGGACAAACTGCAACCGAGGTTCCTGCCCTTAGCGGGAACCGAACCCAGGTCTCTCTGGACCGCAGGCCGACGCTCTAACCGCTGAGCCAAACCGGCCAGGGCAAGATGCCACTGTTTATTGAACTCCCTTACCACTCAGCTATCTTTCTTCCTCCGGTCACTTCTGAATGTCTTCACTCGCAGTGGCCTGTGCACAGGGTCAGGGGGCTGTGTCCCTGTCATGTTTCCTGGTTCCGAGGCCTTCAATGGAAAATGCTGCCACCGCCAAGCAGCGCTGCGGAGACGCCAACAAGAAATGGGCTTTCTTCCCTTTTTTATTTCAGTATCAAGAGCCAATATAGGGCTGGGAAAAGAACCCAAATGTATCTGTCTTCCAGGAGATGGTGAAAACCCACCCGGAAAATACGGTTTGGGGTGCTGGGCTCATCCCCTGTCCAGCGAACTTGAAGGGACGTGCGCCCCGCAAACACTGTTCGGTTCTGGTTCTTCGGTGTTATTGCAGAGGCTGGGCCCCTGATAGGTGTCGCTCTTCCGCTTCCCTGCCTTCTACACGGAGTGACGAGGCTCACCCCACCCCAAGGCTTCTGGACAGCTGCGGGCCCTGGCGCCCCGAGACTCGCTCTTCTGTGCCCGTTGGCTGTAAAGCCCTGGCCACGAGGAGACGCGGCTGAGCTAAGAGAAGGAACTTGGGGACCTCGAGAGCCTCTGCAGGGTGTGGGGCTCCCGTGGAAACGTGAGCTCCGTGGGAGGCCGAGCCCCGCGCTCCCACCCAGTCGCGGAGCCGGCGGTCGGGGCTGTCGTGGGCGCGCCGTCTGTCACGGGCGCAGAGGCCCCGCCCGCCCTGCGCAGTGTCCCATCCAGACGTCAACCCTGGGCCCTGGCAGTTTTTCACACAGGTTGGGTCCAAATTAGAATTGATCTTTGTTTTTACTTTATTCAGATTAGTAACATGCAACATGGTGATAGTTTATGTTAACGTGGAAGAGTGTTGTCAGAGTGCAGATTTCCATGTTTTCCAGTGTCAGACCTCCCCGTAGACCTTAAATACGAACTGTACAACAGGATCCCTGTGTCTAACCAGCTTCGGTCATTGCCAAGTCCTGCTAAGGTAATCGTGTTAGAGTGCGTTACTTTTGCAATATATGTCAGCGATGGTAAATAAATAAATAAATAAATAAATAGATAGATAGATAGATAGATAGATAGGACTTCCGGTCAAGATGGCAGGAGGTAAACGTGTACCCGTCCTCCCACAACCACGTCAAAGTTACAACTAAACTACAGAACAACCATCATTCAAAACCACCTGAAATCGATCTAAATGAAAGTCCTACAGCTAGGAAACTAAAGCAGCAGCCACATCCAGACTGGTAGGAGGGGCAGAGGCAGACGTGTTGGTCCCACACCCACGTGTGGCGGATAAAAATCAGGGGACACCTCAGCTGGGAAGGTCCTCCCTGAGGACTGAGGGGTCCCCGTCCCACACCAGGCGCCCTGCTCAGGGTTCCAGTGCCAGGAAGAGAATCCCCATCACTTCTGGCTGGAAAAACCAGCGGGAACTGAGGCTCAGGGAGGCTGAGGCGGCTGGAGCCCCAGGCAGCTCCTCTTAAAGGGCCCGCGCATGGACTTATCGGACTCTCTCCCTCTAAGCTCGGAGGGGAGGCAGCTCGAGGGGCACCAGAGACATACAGGGAAGAACTGAGCTGTTTGGCACTGGAGTGAGGGCTGGAGAGGGGGCTTTCTCCCAGACAAACGTGCTGTCAGAGGCCTTTGTTCCTTTGGTGAGCCCTTCCCGGGGGCGGCAGACAGAAGCCATATCTGGGACTCCAGCAACCTGGCTCACACTGGTAGCCCCGCCCTGGTGATTCCCTGAGGCCCTGCCCCACCCAACTTTCAGGCCCACCCAAGCTGTTGCCACTTGCTTAACCATAGGATTGGCCGGTCTTGGATCCTGCTTCAGGTTTTTCCTAAATTCTTTCAAACAAGCAGCATCTGGTCTCAGATAGCCCCATACCTCTTGATAAGTAATACATAGAAACAAACACAGGGAGGCAGCCATAATGAGGAGACAAAGAAACAGGTCCCAAATGAAAGAACAGAACAAAACCCCAGGAAAAGAACTAAGTGAAATGGAGATAAGCAACCTAACAGATGCTAGGTTCAAAATACTGCTTATAAGAATGCTCAATGAACTTAGTGAGAACCTCAGTGAACTTAGTGAGGGCCTCAAGAGCATAAAAAAGGATCAGTCAGAAATGAAGGAGGCACTAGCTGAAATAAAGAATAATTTACACATATTCAATAGTAGAGTAGGTAAAGCCAAGAAGCAAACCATCGATTTGGAATATAAGGAAGCAAAAAACACCCAATCAGAACAGCAAAAAGAAAAAAGAATCAAAAAAACTGAGGATAGTGTAAGGAGCCTCTGGGACAACCTCAAGCATGCCAACATTCGCATCTCGGGGGTGCCAGAAGGAGAAGAGAGAGAACAAGAAATCGAAAACCTATTTGAAACAATAATGGCAGAAAACTTCCCTAACTTGGTGAAGGAAACAGACATACAAGTCCAGGAAGCACAGAGAGTCCCAAACAAGATGAACCCCAAGAGGCCCACACCAAGACACATCATCATCAAAATGCAAAAGGTTTAAGACAGAGAGTCTTAAAAGCAGCAAGAGAAAAACAGATAATTACCTACAAGGGAGTTCCTATAAGACCGTCAGCTGATTTCTCAAAAGAAACTTTGCAGGCCAGAAGGGAGTGGCAAGAAATATTCAGAGTGATGAAAAGCAAGAACCTACAACCAAGATTACTCTATCCTGCAAAGCTGTCATTTAGAATCAATGGCCATATAAAGAGTTTCCCAGACAAGAAAAAGTTAAAGGAGTTCATCACACCAAACCGTTATTATATGAAATGTTGAAGGGTCTGTTTGAAGAAAAAGATAAAATATATGAATAAACAAAATTGCAATGAATACATATCTATCAACAATAGAATCTACAAACAAAATGAACAAACAGAACAGAAACATTCTCATAGATACAGAGAACATTTTGTTGGTTGCCAGATGGGAAGGGGGTTGGGGGAATGGGTGAAAAAGGTGAAGGGATTAAGAAGTACAAATGGGTTGCTAGACTGACAAACCTCAAAGGGAAGGGGGTTGGGGGTAGGTGGGAAGAAATAAACCAAAAAACTTATATGTAACCAATGGACACAGACAACAGTGTGGGAAAAGGCAGGAGGGGGACGGAAGGGGGAAGGAGGGGTCAATGGGGGAAAAATGAGGAACATCTGTAATACATTCAACAATAAAGATCAAAAAATAAAAAGATAAAAAAATAAATAAACACACACACACACAAAGAATAAATAAAGTACAGTCGGCCCTTGTTTATCGCGGTTAATCAGTTCCAAACTCTACCGATAAATGAATTTCCACGAAGTAGGATTCCTTATTTATACACAGTCGCCCCTCCCACTTCGTGCTCCGACTTTCACAGCTTCACTCCATCGCGGTTTTTTCAGAAGCTTGAAGTGGCGAGGGACGACTGTGTTTACCTTTTTGTCCTACCTTTTCAGACACTCAGTATTTACAGTCTGATTTGTAAAGTCAAGGGCTTAGATTTTTTTTTTAATCCTCACCCGAAGACATTTTTGCATTTATCTTCAGATAGAACAGGAGGGAGAGAGGGAGGAACAGAGAGAGAAACAGCGATGTAAGGGAGACACATGGGTTGCCACCCACATGACCCCAACTGGGCCGGGGACAAACTGCAACCAAGGTACATGCCCTTAGCAGAAACCGAACACTGGACTCTCTGGTCCGAGGGCCAATGCTCTAACCACTGCTCAGGCAAGGGCAAGGGCTTAGATTAAAGGCTCTCTAATGAGTCTCCCCTCCGCAAACCGAGTATTCACCAGCATCTCCCATGTTGCTCAAGAGTCAGACATTCCTCCTTCCTACTTCCAAAGCGACTCTCACTAGTCCTTTTCTTTGAAGGCAGGGAGGGCCCAGCCCCCACCCTCCCAGTGAGGCCTGAGGTCCCCCCCCAGGTGCTCCAGCCTGGCTGGCTTCCAGCTCCTGGCCTGCTGAGTGGGGATTGCATGATAGGACTAAGGCTGACCAGCTGCCAAGGGGTGACCCCTGCGGAGGTTTTCTGGGAAGGATAGATACCCCGCATGACTCAGAACCAAGTTAGGGAAAAAACAAGCTCACTCAATCGCTGGCACCCTCCCACCAGCCTGCCTTTGACCATGAGCTCATGAAAGAGGAAGCTGGGCGGGGCAGGCAGTAGCCCTGCTTTCCTTCTGGTTTTCTTTCCGTGGCCTCATGAATTCCCTAGAGTGTCTGGGCGCTTTGCTGCTGTCATTCCGGCTCTGGGTAGCCCTGGCCCTTTTAGGACATTCTCCCTTCATAGAAGACTGGTCAGTTGTTTCCCCGTTTGGAAATCCCACCCAGCACAGAAGAGATTGCTCACTGGGGTGGCTGGAAATGCCATGTGGTCTCCCTCGGCTCTGCTGACCTGCTCCACTGTGGACCATGACATCTGGCTTTGCTTCGGGAACCTGGCATCTCTGAACCAACGAGGGGTACTAACCCTGGGAGCCTGAAGGAAGGGGTTGTCTGGAAACCAGGGTTCCCCAGTTCAGGAACAAAACAGGGACCTGGCAGCTGAGCTACCCTGAGGGCTGCTGTTCTTAGTTGGAACTTACCTAACACCTTTGGTATTCAGACAACCCCCTGGCAGAAAGTCCCCTTTGATCTCAATGGAAATGATGATGAGGACAGCCCTGCTCCCTGCAGGCCTTCCGCACGTTCACAGGCGGACTTGCCCCGTCAGTGCCTCTGCCAGGGCTCTGCTCTCTCCCAGCCTGCGGCCTTGGGCTCCAGGCTCCTCTCACTCCCACTGCTCTCCCGGCCCTGAGAGGGCGTCCGTGGTCCTTTCTCACGAGGCCAGACTCTTACCCACAGGACCCTTCCCACAGGCTGTCTCTCTTTTCCTCTCCATCCTCCCAGGAAAACCCAAGCTGATTCCTCAGGCAGATTAGTCCATTCTTTGTGCATAGCCCCCTGAAGCACCCAACGGCCTGTTTTGTCGCGTGTCTGTTGATCTCTCTGACTGCCTGGGTGTGTACATCATGTTGTGATGCGGTCATTTTGATGCCAGGGACTTTCTTTTACAAAAATTTTTTTAAAATTGATTTTAGAAAGAGAGGGCGAGAGAGATGGAAACATCAATGAGAGAGAACATTGATTGGCTGCCTCCTGCATGACCCCCACTTGGGCTAGGGCCCACAACCTGGGCACGTGTCCTGACGGGGAATCCAATCGCTGACCTCTTGGTGCATGGGTGGATGTTCAACCACTGAGCCACACTGGCCGGCCACCAGGGACTTTCTGACAAGGCCAGAAAACATTATTAAATTGTGAGCATTTAAAGTAAATCAGTAAGAAATGTATAAAGCAAATTTTCTCAACCCATCCCCATGGGTTACGCTCATCCTGTCTCTGACTCCCACCCTCTCACGTAGAATTTGATAGTGCTTGGTGATATTACTTTATTTTAAAGCCATGTGTATTGAAACATACCTTACATACAGTAAATTCCCTTTTTAGGAGTATAGGTTGATGATGAATTTTGGCAAACTTATGTAGTTGTGTAAATGACACCACAATCATATAGAATATTTCCACGGCCCTAGAAAGTTCCTCGTGCCCCTCGGTAGTCGTGACCCTCTCCCTACTCCCAGCCCACTGATCTGATGTCTGTTCCTGTACTTTCGCCTATTCTAGAATGTCATGTAAACAAAACGATAGTAGGCACAGTTTTGTGTCTGGAGTCTTTTGCTCAGTATAATATTTCTGTGATTCACCCATGTTCTTGATGAACCAGTTCTTTCCTTTTGATTTATATCTGCATAATATTTCCTTGTTTAAATATACTACAGTTGACTGGCAGGAGGTGGGGAGCCTGGAACCCACAGACAGGGTCCTGAGGTGTGCCACCCTGGGCTGGGCCCTCCCTGCCTTTCTAAGGGCAGCTGCCATGGTGGAGGGTCCCAGACACCAAGGCCCATAGTCCTGTAGTAGAAGGCATTTTTCCAAGTGGCTGCAGAGGAAGACATCTTTAGACACCCGAGCCTTACAGACCTTCCCCCAGAGCAGAGGAATGCCTGATCCCTCTGCCGGCCCCAGTGACACTCTTCGGGAATGGGGGCTGCTCAGCCAGCCAGACCCAAGGGTACCCTTAGACACTCACATCTGCAGGCAGAAGAGGGTGTCTCAGCCCTCACCTTCCTGGGTGGAGCCCCCCATGGACCCCTACTGCCTAATGCACACCCTGTCCAAGATGTAATGAAATGAGAACGGAGAAAACCAGGCTGTTCTCTGAAAGTGTTGCTGCGCAGGGCTGGGGCACCTGGCCCTGCCCACTGTTGTGAGGTGGGGGCACCATGGTCGTGTGACCCTGGGGTTCTGAAGGGCAAGCTGGGAGTCTGGAGCAGGAGCAGGCCCAGGGGGAGGGCACTGGGAGGAGGAGAACCTTCAATGCTGGCCCAGGGCCTCCTGCCTGGGTTAACCCCACCTCCCAGCCAGGTTTCCTGTCTCTACCTTTGCTCCTTTAAGGTCTGTGCAAAGCAGCCTTTTAATTTTTTTCTTTATTGATTTTAGAGAGAGAGAAAGGGAGAGGGAGAGAGAGATAGAAACATCAGTAAGAGAGAACATCGATTGGCCGCCTCCTGCATGCCTCCTACTGGGGATTTGGCCCACAACCTGGGCACGTGCTTTGACCAGGAATCGAACCAATGACCTCACAGTGCAGGGGTGGACGCTCAACCACTGAGCCACACCGGCGGGTCAAAGCAACCTTTAAAAAGCAGGCCCAGGTCCTGGGGGGTCACTCCTGGCTCAGGGCCCTCCAGCAGTTTCCCCCCTGGCTCAGTAACTCCCAAGTCCTCACAGGATCAGCTTGGCAGTTTCTGCAAAGGCGTCATCGGGGACTTCGAAAGGGATTGCGCTGACTCTGGAGCTCAGTCCAGGAGTGGTGCCGCTGGGACAGTACTGCCTTCCAGCCCATGAGCATGGGTGCCTTTCCATTTATTTAGATCTCCTTTAGTTTTAGTGATGCGGTATAGTTTTCAGAATATGTGTTACAGTTTTGTTAAAATTACTCCTAAGTATTTTATTATTTTGATGTTATTTAAGTGGAATTTTGTTAATTTTATCTTCCTATTGTTCATTGATATTGTGCAGACATACAGTTGATTTTTGACTATTAAGAAGAGAGCTGTGCCCTGGCCAGTTTGGCTCAGTGGTTGAGCGTCGGCCTGCAGACCAAAGGGTCCCGGGTTTGGTTCCTGCTAGGGGCATGTACTGCGAAGAAGAAGAAGAAGAAGAAGAAGAAGAAGAAGAAGAAGAAGAAGAAGAAGAAGAAGAAGAAGAAGAAGAAGAAGAAGAAGAAGAAGAAGAAGAAGAAGAGGAAGAAGAGGACTGCTATGAACATTCATATACATGTCTTTTTGTGGACGTGTTCTTACTCCTCGAGTATATCTGGGAGTAGTATAACTCAGTGTAGAGCTAAGTTTATGAGAAATGGCCACACTGTCTTCTAAAGTGGTTTACCTCTGACAGGACTGTTGCAAGTCGAAGTGTTTTCTTTGTCGGAGAATAGGTCTGCATGCAGGTGACCTCAGGGGACAGGGAGGGGCTGGAATGCAGTCATCCCTGCAGGGGAAGAACGGCCCAGCAGCAGCGTCCCTCTCTGCATGTGGGTCTTAGTGTCTGATGTGTGGTGTGCCCAGGTCCTGTGGCACAGTGCACGGTGACACCAGCCGGCACTGCCGGGGCACGCTGCTCTGAGTGCTCTATGTGAACTGATTCTTTAAGCCTTCTCAAAGCCTGACTGTTATCACTCCTTATTCTCATCTCACAGATGAGGTGGCTCGCTTTCTCAGGGTGGGAGTTAGATTAGAAACCTGTTCGGCTTCATTCCAGAATCCAGCCATGCAGCACCTTGGTCAGAGAGTGAACACTGGGTCTGTCCACTTGGGCTCACTCCCATGCTCTAATCCATCTCATTTTCATGGCAAGCTTCTGAGAAGAGGGCCTGTGTAACGCTTGCTTTCCAGGCAGAGGCTTTGCACGGCAGGGGCGGGGCAGAGCAGGGATTGGCACGCAGAGCCCGAGCGAGCCCGCTGGGTCTCCCTGCCTTGGCAATCTCCATCATTCACGTTATTTTCAGCTCCCGGTGCCAGCTCGTGTGTCTGCTGTTTCACACTGCTGTGACATTCGCAGCCTTACACGTCTCACTTTCAGACTCTGAATGGGTTGTGCACACACTCTTCAGGGTAGGATGACCTAGTCAGGCAGCCCTGCTGACATGCTCAGCTCTGGCCAAACCACCTGCCGGCCCTTGGGAACTGCCTCCAGCTCAGGCAAGGATCCTAACCCAGTAGGTGGAGTCGAGGAGGCAGGATCATCTGCCTGGTGACCCATGCCTGAGAAATCTCCTCTGGCTACTTTTCTCAAGAGGACAGTATGTAGCCAGAAGACATGTTAGGGCCTTGAAGTCATCTCAAAAGATTATTTGTTTCCATCCTCAGATGAGAGAGTAATCGTTGATCCTACTGTCAGGAATTAGTAACTGTACCTGACATATATTAGATACTCAGTAAATTCTAGCTGAATGATGAATGAGTGAATGATTGAATAAAGAGACCCAGATTCTCTTAATTTAGCTCTGTGCTACCCATATGGTAGCATGTGGTTATTTAATTTTTTATCAATTAAAATTTAATAAAACTTAAAATTCAGTCTCTCATTTGCATTGGTCACATTTCAGGGAGACAGGACCCAGCTGTGGCTGGCGGTGACTTTATATGAACGCACAGATGCAGCATTTCCATCACACAGAAAGTTCTGCCGGGCAGCACCGGGTCAGGCGGGGGGCGGGGGGGCGAGGGGGCGAAACGCTGCATTGGGAAGCTCTTATTGCAGGCTGATGGCTTTAATCTGCTGTACACACTTAGCACAGTTGAGATCAGTCCTCTCACGTCATGATGTCACATACTGCCCGTTCAGAGGTCTAGAAACCACTTCTTTAGAAGTCTGTTATTGAAAAAGGGAAGCATATTTCTGATCATATCCATGACCCAAACTTCTGTGAAAAAGAAGCCAGAAGGTTGAAGGGGGAGCTAAAGCCACTGAGTTCCGTCTGTCATAGGCCACCCGGAGCTAACCAGTCCAGGGTGCTTTATACCTGTTATCTCATCCAGTCCCCCCAGCAGCACAGCAGGACACAGGCGGGTGGTGAAGGTAAGTGGCTGAAATTCTCAGGCTGGTGAAATGCTAAAGGCTGGTCCCCACACTCAAAACATCAGTAGACTGACTGTCAAATGTGTTTCAACTAATGGTAGAAAGCAGAAAGGTGGAGAAAATATAGGCCTCAAGAAGTTTACAACCTCGTAAGGGGAAAATAAGAAACAAACACATAATAACATCAAGTCACTGAGTTGGATGTCAAATTAATGGAATGATAATACAGAAACCAAGCATTTGAGGGTGTCAATGGGGAAAAGAAGGAGGGACATCTGTAATACTTTCAACAATAAAGATAATAATAATGATGATGATAATAATAATAAGAAGAAGAAGGAGGAGAAGAAACCAAGCATTTGAGGAATTCAGAGCAGGATGAGGTCATGGGTGGTGGGCGGCAGGCACAGAACGAGCAAGAACGCTGGGCAGTCACACAAACCTGAGTACAGCTCCCGGCTTCCCTGCCAGAAACTTGCCAGACCACTCTCCATTGCTTCTAATTTTTAATGAGATCATTGTAAATTCTTTACTTTCTGGAAGATAACATGCAGTCCAGTGGATATTTTCTGGGCTTGGACCATGCAGCATCCAGTCTCTTCTCTCTGGTAAATGCTGACTAAGAGTACCTAGTATGTTCTCTCTGGTTCTCCACCCAAATGATCAACATACTAAAAGAAAAAAAGAAAGAAAAGGAAGAGAGAAAAACAACTCCTATGCATTTTATAGTGATTCTAGAAACACAGAGTAATTCTAGATGCAAAAAGGTTTGAGTTGCCTTTAACAATCCTTGCTGAACACTAGGGCTCAGACAAGGTCACCTCTGCCCTCAGTCCCTGCAGCGTGGGACACAGGAAAACCCAGCCCTCCACCTGACTTACGTCATGTAGTCACTTACCTCCCACAGGGGATCCACAAATGTCAACCTCCTCCTCTTCCTCCTCCCCCTCCTTCTTCTAAATCCCTTTATTTTATTTATTAATTTTTTTGTTAATCCTCACCAGAGAATATTATCCACTGATTTTTATTTTTAAAAGTTTTTTTTTTTTCTCTTTTGATTTTAGAGAGAGAGGAAGGGAGAAGGAGAGAGACAGAAACATCGATGAGAGAGAACATCAATTGGCTGTCTCCTACATGCCCCCCAGTGAGGACTGGGCCCACAACCTGGGCATGTGCTCTGACCAGGAACTGAACTGGTGACCTCTCAGTGCATGGGTTGACGCTCACCACTGAGCCACACTAGCAGGGCTTTTCCATTGATTTTTAGATAGAATGGAAGAAAGGGAAGGAGAGAGAGAGAGAGAGAGGCATTGATTGGTTGCCTCTTGCACATTCCTGACCAGGCCGGGAATCAAACCCGTAACCCAGGTACATGCCCTTGACCAGGAATCAAACCCTTGACCTTTTGGTCCATGGGCCAACGCTCTAACCCTGAGCAACCTGCCCGGGCCACAAATGTCTTTCTAAAGCTCTGTGCACTTTGCCTCAGCTTTCTTAAATTTTTCTAAAGCTTCTACCTTTCTTTTCTTTTTAAAAAATATGTTTTGTTTTGTTTTTCTTTATTGATTTTAGAGAGTGAAAGGGAGAGAGAAATAGAAATATCAATGAGCCCTGGCCAGTTTGGCTCAGCAGTTAGAGCGTCAGCCTTCGGACCAATGAGTCGTGGGTTTGATTTCGGTCAAGGACATGTACCTCGGTTGTTCTTGGTCGGATCGTGTGGGAGGCAACCAGTAAATGTGTCTCTATCACATCGATGTTTCTCTCTGTCTCTGTCTCTCTCCCCTACTCCCACTCTATCTAATGACAAATAGAAAAATATCCTCAGGTGCGGAATAAAAAAATAAATAGAAATATCGATGAGAGAAAACATTGATTGGCCGCCTCCTGCATGCCCCCCACTGGGCATTTGGCCCACAAGTTGGACATGTGCCCTGATTGGCAATCGAACCGATGACCTCTTGGTGCATGGGTCACGCTCAACCACTGAGCTATACTGGCTGTTAAAAATATGTATTTATTGATTTTTTTTTTATCCTCACCAGAGGTCATTTTTCTGTTCAGATAGATAGAGTGGGAGGGAGAGAGAGGAAGAGAAAGAGAGAGAAACATCAACATGAAAGGGGCACATGGAGTGGCTGCCACCCGCACCACCAACCAGGGCTGGGGACAAACTGCAACTGAGGTTCGTGCCCTTAGCGGGAACCGAACCCAGGTCTCTCTGGACCATAGGCCAATGCTCTAACCGCTGAGCCAAAGTAGCCAGGGCGATTTGTTTTTTTTTTTTTTTGAGAGAGAGAGGAAGGGAGAGAGAGAGAAACTGTCTGTTGGGCCGCCTCCCGCACGCCCCCTACTGGGGACTGAGCCCCAAACCCGGGCGTGTGCCCTGACCGGGAATCCAACCAGTGACCTCTGTGTGCATGGACAGCACTGGATCCGCGGAGCCGCACGGGCCGGCTCAGACTTCTACCCATCTTCCTCGGCACTGGGTGCCTTTGGTTTCCAGTAACAGAAACTCATTTGGCAGAAAATTCAGCTTGGACAGAAAAGTGTAGGCGCAGGTTAGCGCCGAGTCCGAGGGGACTGGAGCTCGGCCCAGGGAGAGCGGGCCCAGGCCGCTCCGGGGCACGTGGCTGCTGCGCCGGATGAGTGACGGCCAGATTTCCGCACCCCTACTTCTGTGCGTCACCCCGCGCCCCACCGAGTCTAATCAGCCTAGTTTACGGGGGCGGCGGCGGAAAGCCCAGCCCAGCGCAGCTCTTGGGGCGGCTCCGGGTAACTGCGAGCCGGCGACGATGGTGGCGGCCCAGAGGGACCCACAGACGACTCTCTTCCTGACCTCCCTCGTCCGCTTCCCTTAGACACCCGGAGTACGAGTGGCACATGTACCTTCTGAGGTGCAGAAAGGAGCCGGTCCGAGCCCCAGCACCGAGTGAACCGGGAACACACTGTTCGCGAGGCGCCCGGCTCCCTGGCCGGTGGCTCCGGCCCCACGCGGGAGCCGTCGGGCCCGCCTGCGTCCCCGGAGTCCGCGGCCGCCCACTGGCACTGGTGGCGCGAGGCTGGCCTGTGGAGACCCGAGGGGCGGCCAGGACGCCCACGCCCACCGCCCCTCAGTCCAGACCCGCCAGCCCGCCCTCGGGGCCGCGTGCCACGGGCACACCCCGCTGTGAGCGGCACAGAGCACGGACGGTTGTTCCCAGACACACGCTCACCCTGCCCGATGCCCGCTCTGCGCCTCACAGTCCTCCGTACACGGATCTTACTCCCGCCGCAGGACAAGGAAGGGCACTCCGGGGACAGAGGGAACACACCACATTCCCCCCACAGGAGATAGATCGAAGTAACGTCACTTAACCTACCTATCTGTAGGCGAGGCCCAGACACGTGCATTGACTCCAGGCAGCCTCGTGTCCAGCTGGAAGTAGATGGTTGTAGATACTGGGAGACGGCTGTGGATGTGGGGAGACGGCTGTGGATACTGGGAGACAGCAGCCCCTCTTTCTAATGCAGGATCTAGGAAAGTGTAGAAGATTGGAAAGTGGTGCTGAGTTAAATGAGCTCAAAAACCAAGGTGAAGCCATAGCGAGTGAGGGTCCAGGAGAGCAGGCCGCAGAGTCTGGAAACAGGAGGCACTGGACTTTTGGGTGGGGGAGCTGCACCATCAGAGGCATTGGAGACATTCAGTCTGGCCCTCACCTGCTACCCCTGTGGGAGGAGGGAGGAAAAGAGGAAGCGGCAGGGAGGCGGAAGAGGAAGCTGGTCCACAATCCAGCTGTGAGGGGGATGTGGGACTGTGGAGGGAGGAGGCTGATATAAATCTGAGAGGTGTTTGCTAGACAATGTGTTGGGATGCCTGGCTGGTCTGACAGGGAGTTCTGGGCTGGGGCTCCAGAGACAGGACTAGAGATGGGATAAACAGGGCAAAGCGCCGTGGGAGGTGTTTCAGGTTGGGTCACAGGGAGCAGACATGGGACCTGTGTTCATGGGACTGAGGGGGGGAGCAGTTGTGAGGCCAACAGGGTGGCAGGGGAGGGAGCTAGGCAAGGATGGGGCTGCACTGTGCTCGGAGCCCACAGGCAGGCTCTTGGCGCACGATGCACCGCTGGCCCCGCCTTGAGGCCAGGGGCTCGTGTTTTGCAGGCCAGCATCTGGCAGGCATTGTCCACAGTGAGTGTAGGGGAGGGCTGAGCTCCCACTTGGTCCCGGGCAAGTCTCCAGGAAAGGGGGCAGCTATGTGCCCGGCAGCTGGGAGAGACCGGGTGAGGCTCAGCCGGCACCCTTTACAGTGGGTCTGTTTTGAGTGTGTTGGGTTAGAAGTGGCAAAGAAATAAGGTATTGACACATGGCTAGTTCATGTGGAAGAGCAGAACCAGCTCAGCAGGTATCGGAGGGGAGACTGCACTCAGGTGACCGTTTCAACGAGAGGAGTGAGCACTCTGAGGGTCAGGCATAGAGAGAGGTAGCGGCTTCGGAGGTGGAGTGGGGAGGAGGGACTCGGAATGAAGCAAAGGAGGGCTGAGGGGACAAGCACACTCCTGCTGCGTTGCCGTTTATCAGGACTGGAAGAGAAGGGAAGAAGTTGGAGGGGAACGAGCATGGAGAGAAGGTTGAGGTGGTGTTTGTTCTTTCGTCAGCTGGGAGGTTTTTGGTGGCCTCTGAGGGACGTTTCACAGCAGGACAGGATTAGGAATGACACGGCAAGGACCAGTCATGCTCTCCACACAGATGCCACTCTGCCCAGGCGGGCAGCTCCTCCAGGGCGCTCTCATCTTCCACGGGTAGGCTGCCAGTCCTGCTTGTGCTGGACTTATCGTGTCAGGTCACCCGACCTGGTCCAGCAGGTCGCCCCAGGTCTTAGGGTGTGAAACATCTTCTGTTCTGTGGGTCAGGAATTTGGGTGGAGCACAGTGTCTGGCTGGTCTCTGCTCTTCGATGTGAGTGTCACAGCTAGAAGACTGCATCATCGGCAGGGCGCTTCCTCGGCCCGGGCAGTGGACGCTGGCTGCTGGCTGGGGCCTCAGCTCCTCTGCCCCTGGTCTAGGTCGGGCTTCTCAGCCATAGTGTCACCGAGAGACATGGACACTTCTTATGATCTACCTTCCCCCATACTCTGTCGGTCTCAGCCGTCCCAGCACCACCTACTGTAAGGGGAGGGAATGCGAGCCCTCCCTGTAGTGTCATCAGTGGGCAAGAAGAGCGTGGGGGAGGGGCACTCATTTTTGCCTCACTCTGGCAGAGCTATCTGTTTGCTTCTAAGAGGGGCCTCCTTATTCAATAACCATCATGATAACAGCGGCTTGAGGAACTTCCTGGGGATAGGGATCCAGCCTGTGACTTTTGCTCAGTAATAGACCCACAGCACATACCTATGGAAGGAAGAACTTTCAAAGTCCGTCATCTCTTTTCACACACACTGCTCCTACACTAGCTGTCGTGACCATGCTCAGCTGAGGACACCAAGGCTCAGGGGGGTAAGTGGATTGCTCCAGACGGCCCTGCAGCCGGAGCTCAGCAGAGAACCAACCCGGGTCTTCTGGGCTGAAGCTGCTTTTATTTTATTTTTTAAAATCTTTATCGTTGAATGTATTACAGATGTTCCTCATTTTTCCCCCATTGACCCCTTCCTCCCCCCTCCCATCCAGCTCCTGCGTTTCCCCACACTGTTGTCTGTGTCCATTGGTTATGCATATATGCATATAAGTTCTTTGGTTTATTTCTTCCCAACCCCCCAACCTCCTTCCCTTTGAGGTTTGTCAGTCTAGCAACCAATTTGTACTTCTTAATCCCTTCACCTTTTTCACGCATTCTCCCAACCCCCTCCCATCTGGCAACCAACAAAATGTTCTCTGCATCTATGAGAATGTTTCTGTTGTGCTTGTTCATTTTGTTTGTAGATTCAATTGTTGATAGCTATGTATTCATTGCCATTTTGTTTGTTCATATCTTTTATCTTTTTCTTCAAAAAGACCCTTCAGCCCTGGCCCGTTTGGCTCAGCGGTTGGAGCATCAGCCTGCCGTCCAGAGAGACCCGGGTTCGGTTCCCACTAAGGGCACGTACCTCGGTTGCAGTTTGTCCCCGGCCCTGGTTGGTCGTGCGGGTGGCAGCCACTCGATGTGTCCCTTTCACGTTGATGTTTCTCTCTCTCTCTCGCTTCCTCTCCCTCCCTCCCACTCTATCTGAACAAAAAATAGAAAAATGTCCTCGGGTAAGGATAAAAAAAAAAAGAGAGACCCTTCAACATTTCATATAATAACGGTTTGGTGGTGATAAACTGCTTTAGCTTTTTCTTGTCTGGGAAACTCTTTATATGGCCATCGATTCTAAATGACAGCTTTGCAGGATAGAGTAATCTTGGTTGTAGGTTCTTGCTTTTCATCATTCTGAATATTTCTTGCCACTCCCTTCTGGCCTGCAAAGTTTCTTTTGAGAAATCAGCTGACAGTCTTATAGGAACTCCCTTGTAGGTAATTATCTGTTTTTCTCTTGCTGCTTTTAAGACTCTCTCTTTGTCTTAAACCTTTTGCATTTTGATGATGATGTGTCTTGGTGTGGGCCTCTTGGGGTTCATCTTGTTTGGGACTCTCTGTACTTCCTGGACTTGTATGTCTGTTTCCTTCACCAAGTTAGGGAAGTTTTCTGCCATTATTGTTTCAAATAGGTTTTCAATTTCTTGTTTTCTCTCTTCTCCTTCTGGCACCCCCGAGATGCGAATGTTGGCACGCTTGAAGTTGTCCAAGAGGCTCCTTACACTATCCTCATTTTTTTGGATTCCTTTTTAGTTTTGCTGTTCTGATTGGGTGTTTTTGCTTCCTTATGTTCCAAATCGATGGTTTGTGAAGCTGCTTTTAAAAAGAAGTAGATGCCTCCAAACAGTAAAGGACATTCCTCAGGGCTCGGACGGTCTCTCCCAGGTCCTGCCCACCCTAGTCAGAGCCGCACGGGCCACACAGGGCTGTCCACGGGCATCCCTCAGTTGCTCCCTCGCCGGCCCTGCATTTGATACACAGACTCTTAACATGACAACTTTACAGGATTTGCCTCTTCTTGTGGGAACAAGTAAGGGCTAGGACGGGAACCCTCGAGCTCATTCAGCCTCTGGGTTGGGTAGAAGGCCATGATGAGGTTGTTCTCCGCTGGGAGGGCGAGGTGCCGGGGAGATGCCAGGAGAGCTCGGGGTAGCAGTCAGTCGGTGACCCCAGGAACAGAGAAAGCCTCGAAGGCATGTGGCGGAGGCGGTTCCTGTGGGTCCAGCTCAGAGGACAGAGGAGAGCTGATTTTCACCCCCTTCCAACACACCCGTCTGGGAATCCTGGCAGAGTGGCCGGTGCGGGTGGCAGGCTGCTTTTCCGGATCAGGAATGGGGAGAGCACACCTCGGCACTTGCATCAGGCCTCGATTTTCCAAATCCTGCCACCCTACACCAGTCTGACTATCATCTCTTTAGAAGGGTCCCCGGCCTAGCAGTTCTTCCTCAGACATTTCAGATCAGGAAGGACCATTCGGCCCTGGCCGGTTTGGCTCAGCGGTTAGAGCGTCGGCCTGCGGTCCTGAGAGACCCGGGTTCGGTTCCCGCTAAGGGCACGTACCTCAGTTGCAGTTTGTCCCCAGTCCTGGTCGGTTGTGCGGGTGGCAGCCACTCGATGTGTTCCTTTCACATCGATGTCTCTCTCTGTCTCTCTGTTCCTCTCTCTCCCTCCCATTCTACCTGAACAAAAAATGGAAAAATGTCCTCGGGTGAGGGAAAAAAAAAAAAAGAGGAAGGACCATTTGAAGCCACAGTTTCCACTTCTGCTGTAGGGGCAGGAGGCCCGGGCAGCCTTGCCCTTGATGCCCGGGAAGTGACAGGGAGGCCCCGCTCTGTGCACAACCACAGGCCTCCTGTCCCTCTGCCAAAGGCCGTGTTGCTGGCCCTGTGACCTCGGCTGCTGTGCCTCCTGCCACCCGGCCCGGCTCACCTTCTTGGCCCAGGTGGACCAGCCTCACCTGGTCACCTGTGACTCACCTGCTCTGTTCCTGCCCCACAGGGACTCGCTGTTCTGTCACTGGCCCTCGGGAATGTGCCCCCGACACCCACACCCTCTACTGTTCTGTTTAAACTAACAGTGTTGTTTCCCCCTCTGATGATTAAAATAATAGATGTTGTGGAAAACCTATGACATCCAAACTGTATACAAAATAAGATTAAAAGTTCCCATAACCCATAGCCCACGTGCAGCCAAGGTGACCATTCTGGTGGATCCTTACGGTCTTCCTCAGCAGCACCCTCCTGCCTCAGGCCCTCACACACTCACTTTCTTGTGCCAAGAAGCCTCTCCCTCGGCCCTCTGTCCCTCTCTTCCCTCCCACATTCTGTGAGTAATTCATCCTTATTGTCATAAAACTCATGCTTGTTATCTTATCATAAAGGTCATTCTCTCAGAGAAACCTTTCCTCCACCCCCCGAGCTCGTCCTCCCAATCACACACTCAGTACCAGTACTTTTCCCTTGAACAGTCACCACCACTAGAACAAGCACCTTTGTCCTTGCCTGTCTAATGCTGGTCTCAGCTCCTGATGTGAGGCCGGTGCCTGGAGCACGGAGCGGCACTGCAGCGGGGCGCCCTCCGGCGTGGCCACATCTCCCAGCACTCCAGACGAGCCTGGCCACCAACACGGGGTCGCCCAGCTAGTGGACTGAGCCTCGCCCATGGATGGAGAGGTCCCGGTTTTTTGTTTTTATCCTCACCCGAGGACATTTTTCTATTTTTTGTTCAGATAGAGTGGGAGGGAGGGAGAGGAAGAGAGAGAGAGAGAGAAACATCGACGTGAAAGGGACACATCGAGTGGCTGCCACCCACACGACCCAACCGGGGCCGGGGAAAAACTGCCCTTAGCGGGAACCGAACCCGGGTCTCTCTGGACCACAGGCCGACGCTCTAACCGCTGAGCCAAACAGGCCAGGGCGAGGTCCCAGTTTGTTTCCCGATCAGGACCCATACCTGGGTTGCGGGCTCAATCTCCAGTGTGGAGCATGCAGGAGGCAGCCAGTCGATATTCTCTCTCATGTTTTTTTCTCTCTTCCCCCACCTCTATCTAAGAAAAAATAAATAAATAAAAATATCTTAAATATACAAAAAAACCCCACAAACAAACAAAAAACAAATACAGTGGATAAATGCCTGATGTGGTCCCAGTTGCGGGAGACTCAGCTCCTGCCCTCGGGGAGCCCTCGGTCTATTGAGAGAGGCCGACCAGCAAGTGGAGCACCAGCCCCCCTAACTGCACGATGATCGGGGTGCTGAGTGAAGCACAGAGCAAGAATGCTTGACCCAGCCGTGGTTTAATTTGTCCTTGTTAGTGCACTTAGTCATAGAACCATAAGGAACTAAAGCTGGGTGGGATCATGAGATCCACAGGCCCCTCTCTGCCTGTAAGGTGAGGAAACCAAAGCAGGGAAGGGCAGTGAGGGGACTCGCCAGTGCCACTGGGTAGTTTACTGGTGGCTGAGCTGGGATCAGAACCTCTGGGCTGAGACTCCCGCCCTGCGCTCTTCCCACTGCTCCTTTGGGGTCTTTGGAGACCACGTCTCTCTCCTCCTCCCATTCTGTCGACCCCAAGTCCTGTTGATTTTCCCTCATAAGCGTCTCTCAGGTCTGTCTACCTGTCCTGGCCTCCATGTCACCATAGTCCTTCCGGCCTTCTGTCTGTCTCTGCTTCTCCTCTTGCCCTGCTGAGGTTTTTCTCCACTTCGTAGCCAGGGTGAACCTTCACAGACCTAAATGCCAGCACGTCTGCCCCCGCCTGCAGCCCCGGTGGCTTCCCGAGCTTTTAGAAACATGATCAGAATACCATAGACTGGGGCTTAAGCAACAGGTTTATTTCTCACGGTGTTGGAGGCTGGAAGCCCAAGCGCAAGGTCCAGCAAGGTAGGTTTGATTCTGAGGTCTCTCCCGCTGGTCGGCGGCTGTGCCCCGGCCCTGCCATGGCCTCTCCCCGATGTCCATAGGGAGAGGGGCCTCTCTGCGTCTCGCCCTCCTTTTACGAGATACCATCCCCCTGACCTCACTGAACCTAAACTACCCGCTAAGACCCCATGTCCAAGTAGAGTCACATTGGGATTAGGGCTTCAACATACAACACTGGGGACAAAATTCAGCCCATAGCACCTGGTCTGCCCGGCCTCCCACCTTCCAACCTCTTTTGAGCCCCACTCCCCTCTCTGCCTCCCTGTTGCTATGTCTTGACTTTCTCGTTTTCTTGAAATGTCCAGGTCTCTGGCAACTCTGACCCCTCCACCATGTTCCCTTCTCCCTCTGCGTGCCCCAGTGCTATCTGCTCTTTGTAAGGAAAAATCTGTTCAGCTTCGGAGTAGGCAAATATGGCTTTGCCCCAGGTCCACTAAGACATCCCAGAACTGCCTGGGACCTCATCTGAACCACCGGCTCTTTTGAGAACTGAGACTTGAAGACAACCAGTCACAAGGTAGAGTGTGCTACCCTCCGTGAGCAAGAGGTCAGACCCCTCCTGCTTCATTGCTGGGTCCTCCAGTGGGACCCAGGTCTCGGCCTTTCTAGTTCCGCCCAGGGAGACCCACAGAACTCACCCCCCAAGGGGCCTGGCTATCCCATGCCTGTGGGACCCAGGTCTCAGCCTTTCTAGTTCCGCCCAGGGAGACCCATGGAACTCAACCCCTGAGGGGCCTGGCTCTCCTGTGCTGGGGGCCGCACACTCAGCCCCTCCTCGCCAGCTCTGAGGTCGTGTACTTTGGTTTGCCACTTTCAAGTCTAAGGTGGGCCGTCCCCGCACCCTGTCCTGCGCTCAGTCCCCAGTGGTCCATTCCTGTGGTGGCCTGCACTCCACCTCCTTTGAGTCGCCCCTTGTTTCTGCGTGTTTCCTGTCGGTCCCTCTGAGCTCCGCAGGACGGGCTCACGTTGTCAGCTTGGTTGTGGTTCCCTCAGGGCCAGCACAGGGCCTGGCACTGGGAAGCTCCTATTGGTAGGTGCTCCATAAGCAGCCGTTGGCCTGAGTTGTCTTCAAATAGTTTCTTAGATAGTTGTTTAAAATGGACTGAAATTTCTCAGAAGGATCCGGTCTGGTCCACTCTGCCCATCCTGGGCTCTTTATCCACATCTCACAAATGACTGCTGATTGCTCTCCCCGCAATAACTTGCCCAACAGACAGGATGTTAAAAGGACATGTTATGTAGCAGGTCAATTTATTATGAATCCAGTGTAACAATAACCCAGTGAGAGTTAGAAAGCAGGGCAGCACCCCCTTCCCCTGCTCCACAGAGCCAGGGCCTGGTCCTTTGTCCTGACTCTGGAAGAGTCTGGTTTCTTGGAGTGTTTCATCATCATCATCATCATCATCATTATTATTATTTTTGTTAATACTCACCAGAGGATATTTTTCCATTAGTTTTTAGATAGAGTGTAAGGGAGGGAGGGGGAGAGAGAGAGAAACATCGATGGGAGAGAGACGTGGCACATTGATTGGTTGCCTCCCTCATGACTCAGACTGGGGCTGGGGATTGAACCTGCAACCCTTTGGTTTATGGACTGATGCTCTAACCGCTGAGCCAGATGGGCCAGGGGTCTTGGAGTGTCTCAGAAGGAAAGGACGGAATCAGGCTGGTGGGTCTTAAAAGAAGCCCAGCCCCTAAGGAGGCCTAGGTTTTGAAAGGTGCTGGATGTCTGGCTTGAGAGGGCAGGATGTGGGGGGCAGTAGCTGACCCCTTGGTTGACTCATGGACCTCTGGGGGCTGAGGGAAAAGAGAGGGGATGCAGTTTCTCCGGGTCATGGAAGGTCTGGGCCTCTCCCAGGCAGCCCCTCAGGCGGGACTCCTGCCAGCCAGTGAGAACCCGGGGTGCCCTGACAGTGCTCCCAGGCCCGTGCAAACCCGGGGTGCCCTGGGCAGTGCTCCCAGGGCCTTGCCGAACGGCCCCAGGCCCGGGCGAACCCGTGAGAACATGAAACCAAAAGCAGTCTCAGGGGTGTGTGCAGACCTGTGGTTTTCTAGGTGCGTGACTACTTTGATGGTCCCCTTCTTTCTTTCCATCTCCTCCTCCTTCTCACATATCAAATTACTTTCAAAGTTTCTTTTCTTTTTTTTCCCCTCTGCTGGCTTTGCTGACGCCATGCTTGGGTGACTCGGGTCTGCGCAGGTCAGCTGTGTGGCCTCCACAGGCCAGTGCTGCCCACCACGGTCTGAGGGGCACACCCTTCTGCTCCCTCAGCCTGCACGAGCCCAGGCTTCCTCTGTGACCCAAGAGGGACGGTCCGAAACTGTCAGGCACTAGAACCCAGTCAGCGATGGTCAGGGCTGAAGTGGCCTTGATGAGTGTGAGCCCACAGAGACACGAACGGCCCTTCCCTTCACACCTGTTCCATGCACGACATCCGTGCTGCGTACACATCGGGGTCTCCAGCTAGACGGAGACGGAGCCAGCGACAGTGACGGCTTCTGGGGAGTACAGCTGGGTCTTTCTTTGACTGAGTTTTTTAAAAAACCACTGAACAGATGTTATTTTTATAATAAAAATGTACTTGAAAAATTAAAATGACAGCAACAATAAACTCATCAGGTTGATAATAAATCTCCATTTCAAAGTGTAGGGCAGCTGGAGACTGCTTCCCAGCGGGGCGAGCTGGGGCCCAGGCTGTGCTGCCAGAGAGGCCGGGGAGGCCGTCCAGCTGCGGGGTGTCCACTGGGCTGCAGAGAGGAGGCTCAGTGTAGACCAGGCTGTGACGTGTGCCAAGAGGAACTGGGCCGGTGTAGAACCCCCTTCACTCTGCCCGCGACCACCGCTTCCTCCCTGAGTCCCAGGCATCCAGGACCTGGAGTCCACGCAGCAGCCTGGGCTCCCCGGGCGGACCTGGAGTCTGAGGGAGCGGCTGTGCGGGCTGCACCGTCCGGCAGGAGCACAGGGGCAGCGGGAAGCACCGGGCCGGGTCGGGGCCGGGCTCCGTGTGCAGGCAGGTGCTCTGCCTTTTCCAGGGCATCGAGTTCCGGAGCACCCCCTCCCAGGCCTCCTCTCTGCCGTGCAAGGAACTAGAAGCTTTCACTCCTCACCTGAGGATATTTTTCCATTGACTTTTTTTTTTTTTTTTTTTTAAGATAGATGGAAGGGGGAGAGAGAGACAGAGAAACATCGAAGTGAGAGAGACACGACACATTGATTGGTTGCCTCCCACATGACCTTGACTGGGGCTGGGGATCAAACCTGCAACCCAGGTACCTGCCCTTGACAGGAATCGAACCTGTGATCCTTCAGTCCGCGGGCCGACACTCTGACTGCTGTGCCGAACTGGCCAGGCTAAGAAGGTTTCATTTTAATTTAAGAAGGCTTTTTCTTAGTTAAAAACTCAATTTTAAAAGTTAACATAGAGTAAAATTGACTTTTTAAAAATGTGTGGTTCTACATTACAGTGAACACACCGTAAAAACTCATGTAATCATCACCATGATCAAGAGAGAGAACTTTCCACTGCCCATCTCCCTCATCCTGCCCCGTAGTCACATCCTCCCGCCCACACACCCCCTGCTATTCTGATCTATTCTCCCTCACTACAGTTTTATTTTTTCAAAGTGTCACATAAATGGAATAGTATGGCCTGTAATGTTTTGAGACCAGGTATTTTCACTCAGCAAAATGCTTTGAGGTTCATCCAAAGTGTGGCATGTATCAATCTTTTGTTCCTAGGTAGCATTCCATGGCATGGAGACTGCATTTACCCTTTCAACCCAGTTCCGAGCAATCACAATGGAAGCTGTGACAGTTAGTGCACGGGTTTTGTATGAACACATTCTCATGTTGCTCAAGGGGATTGAGTTCTATGGTAAGTGTATCCTTTTACAGACACCGAAAACCACGAAAACCACGTTCCAGCATGTGACTTGCGCCCGTGGCGAGGTGAGTCTTCCTGCGGCCTGGCAGGTGCTGAAGGGCTGCTCACCTCCGCGACTCCAGTAGACCTGTAGTGGTGCCTCATCACCGTTTCCATGTGCAGTCCCCTAATGACCAAAGTGTTGAGCACCTTTTATGGGCTTATTTGCTTTCCTTACAGCTTCTTTGGTGAAGTGGCTATGCAAGTCTTTTGCCTGTTTTAAGATTGCGGTTCTGCTTTCTTGCTGTTGAGTTTGGGAGTTCTTTACAGATTCCGGACACACATCTTTGATCACAGATGGTGTTTTCTTCCACCCAGTACTTCGTCCTTTCAGGCCCTTAGCAGGGTCTTTGCACAGTAAGTATTTTTTTATTTTGACGAAGAATATATTTTTTACTTACTTTTACTGAGATGTAACTGACACACTGCAAAGCATACCAACCTTAACTGCGTGTCAGTGCTGCGCCAGCACGGACTCGCTTAACTGCCCCAGGTCAAGGTGGCATCCCTCCGGCAGGTTCCCTTGAGCCCTTCCCGACCCCCTGAAATAAGGGCTATTCTGACTCTGTTACCATAGACTGGTTTTGCCCAGAAGGTTTCTAATGACTGTGCTCCGTTTTGGGGACCTACTTGATTTTGTCTTGGAAATTGGATGTCTCTAGAAACCCTGCCTTGGAGAGAGGTCCCCAGAGCCTCGCCGGACGGGTGCAGAGGCCAGTGAGCAGTGCTGGGTCCTTGTCATTCTGCTCCAGCTGACAGCGAGCCACACTTCGCACCAGGGCAAGGACTTGCAGAAAATGGCAGAAAAGGTGTAGGTAGCCTAAAAACCCAGTGACGTGGGAAGGGCACAATCCCAGTAATCCAAAGACATGGGTTCAGCTTCCTTCCCTGACATTTCCTGCACATCCTTGAGCAAACTGTGTAACCTTTTTAAAATTCATTAATTAATGAATTTTCAAAATAGGTTTTTATTGATTTTTGGAAGAGAGACATAGATATATCCATGTGAGAAAGAAATATCTATCAGCTGCTTCCTGCACACCCCCTACTAGGGATCAAACCTGCAACCCGGGCATGTGCCCTGACTGGGAATCAAACCAGGACCGCTCAGTCCAGGGGACAACGCTCAATCCACTGAGCCACACTGCTGGGCCAAACTTTGTAACTTTAACCTTGAGCCTCAGCCACTTCATCTGTAAAGTGGGAACAGTAATATCCACTGTGGTTACCAGGCATGTTCACAAGCATTGAGTCTCTGCCTCTTCCCAGGCACCTAGGCAGATTGTACTGAGCCACCCTCCGACTCTTACCAGGTAACTCAGGCACAGCTAAGTGATTTGCTTCAGCCAATGAAAACATGGCCCATCTTTGTGGATGGAAGTTCTAAAAGCAGCATGTGCTTTCTCTCCTCCTCCCACTATGGCAACCGGTGATGTTGCCGACCTCGGCTGCTCCATCTGCCCAGGGCCTGGCGTTACAACGGCCATGGCTCAAAGCAGAGCCGCCACCAACCCGCTGTCGTTATGTGGCGAAAGTGATCAATAGCCCTTTGCTGCATAAAGCTGTTTAGCTATTAGAGTCTCTTGTTACAGAAGCACATCCAAGCCTGTTGGATGATGTACCATATTACTGAAATTACCGAGATTGTATGAACTTCTGGGAACAGAATAAGGCTTGATTCCCTCCCTTCCACCATCTCCTTTCTTTCTGAGGAGTCATGAACACAGGGAAACTCTTATCAGCCTAGAACACTTGATAAAAGAGAACAGACAACTATTCAACCTCAAAAGAAAGAAGAAAAGATACAAAACAACAAAGGGCACAGAAATATGACACAGAGCAAGGGAGAGGAACACAGTGATAAAGGAGAGACAGCCCTGGCTGGTTTGGCTCAGAGTTTAGAGCGTCGGCCTGTTCCAGAGAGACCCGGGTTCGTTTTCCATTAAGGGCATGTACCTCTGGTGCAGTTTGTCCCCGGCCCTGGTTGGGTTTTGCGGGTGGCAACCACTCAATGTATCCCTTTCATGTCAATATTTCTCTCTCTCTCTCCCTCCCACTCTGCTGAACAAAATATGGAAAAGTGTCTTCGGGTGAGGATTAAGAAAAAAGGATAGGAGCAGGGAGAAGAGGGATACAGAGACACACTGAAGGGAGTCTAAGAAAAACAACTGTGGAGGCAAATGGAAACTATCTGTTTGGGAGTCAAGCTACACCACCTGTTACGATAGCTGAGCAAACAAGCTTGGGCTCTACTAGCTCTGGGTCATCCACGTGGCCTTTCCGCCCAAGGGCTACTGAGCACCTGTGCCTGGCCCAGCACGTGTGCTGAGTTGAAGGAGATAAACAAGACCCACTGCTGGCCTCTGCCTTCAAGGATCTCCCAGTCTGGTGTGAGTCAGTCACATCAACAGTTAGGACAAAATGTGGTCTTGGCGACGATGAAGGTGCTTTCAAGCAACAAAGGGCGGAGAAGGAAACCAGACCTGCTCAGGAGAGTCAGAAAGGGCTTTCTGGAAGACAGGAGGCAGCCGATCTTGGAAGATAGCTGGGAGTTGGCGGGCGGATGGGTGAGGGCCTGCTGCGCAGAGGGGCAGCAGGAGCCAGGAAGCGAGGTGAGGCGCTCCGGCGCTTTGCGGCAGCAGGAGCCTTGTGCCAGGCAGTGGCTTCCGAAGATGAGGCTGGAGAGGGCCTCACGGGCCTCGATACGTGTCACTGGGTGGGCTGGGGCAGATTTGGGTGGTTACACAGAGAGTTGGCGTAATCATCTTTTAGCTAAATTGCTGTGCCTGCTGTTGGGACAGAATTTCTTTTCCTGAGATCTCTTGGGATTGGGCTGATTATCCCATCCAGACAGGGCTCCGTGTGCTCCGTGTAGAGTGTGACCCAGGCGAGAGTATTCTCATCATCCCCATCGTGACCTCAGGGCACGTGGGCACAGGGAGCTAAGCCGCGTGCCTGCTGACCTCAGGAGGCTCTCGCAGAGGGGATTTTGAATGGCATCCTGCTTCCAGGCAGGAAAGCTTGCACGGAGACGACCTCGCTGCAGCCTTGTGACAACAGGTCGGTGACGCAGGTCATTACAGCAGAAGCCGGTGCCGAGCATCAGAGGACTTGTCAAAGGCAGAGAGCTCCGGCAGCCTTCGTCTCCTGAGCCGGGTCCAGGGTCACGTTCGTTTGTCATGGGCGCTGCGGCCGGCCTAACTCTCAGCCGCCTCCTGTCCAGGAAAGTGCGTTTCCACACTGAGGAATGCAGCCACAGAGAAATGCGTGGTTGGCATCACTTTCCTACAGTTGGGCAATGGCTTCCGCCCTGTGGCCAGGTGACGTCGCTGCCTGGATTTCTGCCAGTATCCTCCAGCCCAGGAAGCTGACTTCCTGCTGGGCTCCCAGCCACCACCGCCTCCTGGAGAAACCGACCTCCCAGTCTGCAAAGTGAGAGGCCAAACATCAGATCTCAGGGAAGGTTTCACCAAAGGGAAGGATGTGAAAATGGGGAAGAGGACCTCAAAGGACCCTGGCTGGGTTTGTGACTAACAGACTTAAGGAAATAGGGGGTGGAGGGGGAGAAAGATAAGCAAGGCTGAGGAAATCTGGAAAAAATTACACATAAATTACACATAAAGATACAAGCACAGAAGGTCAAACATGGGCCGCGAGTAGGATGTTGACCCCAGTCCCCATGCAGTGAGCTGTGGGTCCAAGTCCTGAACGGATTGGTGCCGTGGGAACACAAGCAGTCCTCATTTCTTTACTCTTTTGAATTATGAAAATAAAGCAGTCGTAGGAAAAATCTAAATCATAGATAAATGAATTAAAGTGGAAAGTTGAAGTGCCCCGTCCCCAACCCCTCCCAGGCCTGGTTCATACATGAGGCTCTGCCCTTCAGCCAGTGTTCATCTCCTTCCGTCTCCGGGAGGAACGACGGGGTGAGAGCTATTCTTACGACTTTGTTTTTCAAATTGTGGTCAGACATGCATGACATGGGAGTGACTGTATAGGGAGCCCTGTGGGTCCCTGAAGGTGGGCAGCCTCATGAGGTGAGGCGACCGGCCCCCAAGCAGCCGGCGGGCAGGTGCTGCCTCCTTGCCGGGTGGCGCATCCTGCTGGGACAGACACCGGTCCTTTGCTTGTTCGACGACAGCGCGGTTTGACGAACATAAAGATGGAAAGGACTTGGCCAAGGTCACACAGCTGCCAAGGCAGCCAGGGGAAGGACTCAGGCACAATCGCATCCACGGCCATCCTGTGCCTGGAGGCTCCTGGGCACCTCCTCCGGAGCTGTGAGCGGCACAGGATTCTGTCGGGATCCGGGATGGCTGGTCCGGGGAGAGCAGAGGGCACTGCGGAGGGGGCGGAAGCTCTGCTCCTGCCTGGAAGGAAGCTGATGCCCCCATGCTGTGACCAGGCCCTGGCAGCGGCCCATGAAGGGACAGAAAGAGGAAGCCGCCTCTTGCAAGGAAGTAAGTTATAGAATACACACATACTTGCCCTAATGAAAATAATGGGACACGGAAAAAATGTAGCATTTCAAGCATACAATACAATGCCATTAAGTACATTCACATTGTTGTGCCAACATCACCGTCCACCTCCAGGGTTTTCCATCTTCCCCCACTGAGGCCCTGCTCCCAGGGGATGGTGTTGCCTCCCCTCCTCCCCAGCCCTTGTGCCCACCATTCTACTTTCTGTCTCTAATTTAACTATGCGAGGCACCTCACAGAAGTGGAATCATAGAATATCTGTCATTCTGTGACTGGCTTTTATTTCACTTAGCATAGTGTCTTCGAGGTTCACTCGTGTTGAAGCATTGCGTGTGCACACCACGTTTGCATACCTGCTGATGCACACGGGCCGCGGCTGCCCCTGCGTGGCTCTGAACATGGGTGTGCACACATCTGCCTGAACTACGCTTTTATGTTAAAAACAGCTGCATTGAAACATGACGCAATGCCACACAATTAACCCTTTGAAAGTGTATAATCGAATGGGTTTTTTTTTTATCCTTACCCGAGGACACTTTCCCATTTTTTGTTCAGATAGAGTGGGAGGGAGAGAGAGAGAGAAACATCAACGTGAAAGGGACACATCGAGTGGTTGCCACTTGCACAACCCAACCAGGGCTGGGGACAAACTGCAACCCAGGTACATGCCCTTAGCAGGAACCGAACCTGGGTCTCTCTGGACTGCAGGCTGATGCTCTAACCACTGAGCAAAACCGGCCAGGGCTCAAATGTTTTGTTTTTTTTTTTAATAAAAAATTGTATTACTTAGGAGCATTTGGAATGTCAACAAAACAGCTACAATTTTTTTTTGCCATTACAGAGTGGTATTCAGTTAACGGAATTATTTCATATAAACTGCACTAAAGACAGGTGAAGGTGAAGAAACTGCTGCCCCCCAATATAACTAATTCGTGCTGCCCCGTAGGAACCCGCTGTCACCTCCACGGCAGCCCGTACTGCACCAGGCCAGGTTAGACCGCTGAGTGCCACCGCACAGCACCAGCTAGACATTTGTAGTGTGGTAACCGTACAAAAAAAGACGCTGTGCAGTTCAGAAACAAATCTTACACAGCCTTACATTTCAATCGTTTTCTTTAAAAGGAGTGAGTTGTGTACAGGGAGGTTAAATGCTGTATAGACCAGGAGAAAAGCTACAACTTAATCACCATCTTCCTCTTCCTCCTCCTTGATCTTCTCATCCTCCTTGTTTTTCTCCTTTTCCTTGTCTCGCTTTTTTCAGCCTCAACGACTCCCTTTTTGCCACATCAGGGTTTCCGTAGCCGGGATGCAGCGACACCCTTCTCGTGTTCCTCCTTCAGCTCGGGCCCCTTCTTTGCAGCGGGCCGCTTGCCATCCAGGCAGTGTGGTCCCACGTTTCCAAGCTCTTCCCAGCATCACCAACGGACAGGTCGGGGTGCTCTTTTTTGGTTTTGGGTGATACTCAGAACAAAATGAGAAAATGGCCAAAGGAGGCCTCTTGGGTGCATTGGGGCCCTTGAACTTGTCTTCTGTTCCCCCTTTAGAAGGAATATAAGTTTTTATTTCCCTCATAAGGGCCTGGTCCACCTTCGCCAGGTCCCTTTAGCAGACGTGTCTTCAGCTCTCTGAGCACAGAAAACTCTGAGGAGCTGACTGAAGCCCCTGGGTGCTGCTTCTTGTCCTCCTGGTTTGCACAAAGAATGCACATGATGACAGTTTGCCTCTCAGCTTCTTAGGGTCTCCTCTGCCCATGTCGAATTGTTTTTCCTCAGTGAGCACACAGCTGCCCAGTGCCCATCCGGCTCGCACTTGCTCTCTGTGGAGCTCAACGTAGTGCAGTCTTGAATAGTTGCCAGTATACTACGTATACTAACCAACCAACACCACAGTTCCCTTTAGAAACCCCATATCCACTGGCAGTCACTCTCCATTTCCCCTCAGACCCTCCCTCTTCAGCCCTAGGCCACCATGAATTCCCATTGTCTCTATCAATCCCGTCTATTCCGCGTATTTCCTGTAAATGAGATCAGACAGTACCTGGCCTTTGTGTCGGCTTCTTTCACTCAGCATCATGTGTCCAAGGTTCACTCGCGCTGTAGTGGGGCCAGTACTTTGTTGCTTTTTCTTGCCAAGTACTATTCCACTGTGGAGACATACGGGACACATTTGGACTTCTGTGCCGTTTCTACGTTTTAGCTATTGCGAGTGATGCTGACATGATCACTCCCGCACAAGAACGCACGTGGACTGTTTCCACTTCGTGGCTATATACCTAAGGGTGCAATCTGTAGGTCATGTGGTAACTGTTTAACCTTCTGAGGAGCTGCTGGACTATTTTCTAAAGTGACTGCACGTTCGACATTTCCCCAGCAGTGAACGCGAGTTCCAGTTTCTCCACGCTGCCTTGGGTTCTAACCATTTTAGTGGGTGTGAAGTACACATTTCACTGTGGTTTAGATCTATATTTCCCTGACAGCTAATGATGTTGAGCATCTTTTTCTTTTTTTAAATTCTCACCTGAGCCCTGGCCGGTTTGGCTCAGCAGTTAGAGCGTCGGCCTGCGGTCCAGAGAGACCCGGGTTCGGTTCCCACTAAGGGCACGTACCTTGGTTGCAGTTTGTCCCCGGCCCTGGTCGGTCGTGTGGGTGGCAGCCACTCGATGTGTTCCTTTCACGTCGATGTTTCTCTCTCTCTCTCTGTTCCTCTCTCTCCCTCCCACTCTACCTGAACAAAAAATGGAAAAATGTCCTCCGGTGAGGATAAAAAAAAAAAAAAAAATTCTCACCTGAGAACATGCTTAAATAGCGGAAGAGAGAGAGAGAGGGAGAGAAACATTGATGTGTGAGAGAGAAACATTGATCAGTTACCATCCATACGCACCCCGACCTGAGATCAAACCTGCACCCCAGGTATGTGCCCTGACTGGGAGTTGAACCAGCAACTGTTAGGTGCACAGGGTGATGTTCAACCAACTGAGCCACTCTGGCCAGGCATGTTGAACATTTTTAATGTTCTTTTTGGCCATATTTTGGAGAAATATTTATTCAAAAATGTAAGAGTTCCTTATATATTTTTATATAACTTACATAATCATATATCTATGCTTAACAGATATATGATTTACAAGTATTTTATCCCATTCTGTGGGTCATGTCACTTTCTTGATAGTGTTCTTTGAGGTACAACAGTTTTCAATTTGAAGAAGTCCAATTGTCTATTTTTTCTTTTGTAACTTGTTCACTTGGTGTTATGTCCAAGAAGCCATTAGCTGGTCCGTGGTCACCCAGATCCATGCCTGTGGATAACAGTTTTAGCTCTTACACTCAGGTCTTTGATCCACTTTGAGTTAACTTGCTATGTGGCATGAGGTAGGGACCCAGTGTCATTCTTCTGCATGTGGCTCTCCTGTTATGCCAGCATGGGTTTGAGTTGTTGCAGATGAAGAGGCTGTAAGCGCCACAGGGGAAGACTGTGCCTGGTTCTGCTCACCACCGTTTCCTCAGCAACTGCCGGAGCCCCAGGCTCCGCACACGCCGAGCTCCGCAGACACCGGCCGAGTGAAGGAATCGTGAGGGACTGAGACTCAGAGAGGTTAAACAACTTGCATAGGTCACTCAGCTGGAAAGTGGCCGGCATGGTTCAAACCCAAGGCTTTTTGCTCATTTATAACTCTCTAAGGTTACCAAAAACTCTACCACAAGAAACCAGATTTCTTCAAAGTTCTGTTGCAGCTTCTCCCTGTACCTCCCGATGATCCCATTGTCTCTGAGCAGCCAGACTTCTCCATCTAGGGAGCCAGTGTCCCTCTGACTCCCTGTGCCCCTTGCTCTCCCCCAGCCACCCAGACGGACTGCATTTCCTCCTGTGGTGGTTTTAACTGGGAAGTTCTTCCAGATGATATGAGCAAGCGTCCTGCCGCACAAGGCACCACTAGTCTCCCAAGTGCTGAGGTGAACATCTATTATGGGCCTTGGTTAGATGAAGGGGTGCAGGAAAGCTGGGTGCTGCGCTGTGAGGCACAGGCCGGGGGCAGGGTGCCCTCGCTCTGGTGCCGAGGTGGCCTCCCTTTTTGGGTCCAGATTACCCCTGCGGAGAAGAGAGGAGCCAGGTGGCACAAACCCCGTTCTAGACCATTTTGATGGATTCACCTCTTTGAAGGTGAGGACAAGGGAGAGTACTGAAGGGAAAGAGAACTGTGCTCCTCAAAGTTTTCGAAGCTAAAACTAAAAAATATTGTTAAGAGTTGGGTTGAATTACCAGCTTCTACCCTGGCAGTGATGAGATTGGACGCCCCCTATTGGATGATTCAGAAAATAATTATTTGAAAGACAGGAAAAATTAAGCTAAGGGTGGGGACGAAAGAAAAACATTTATTGAGAGCTTGCTGTATATTTGGTATTTTTTTTAGGCATATCAGTTCATCCTAAAGTAACCCTATAGGTAGGTTTTATCAGTCCTATTCTGCAGAATTGGAAACTGAAACTTGTCCAAGTCACATAAGAATTTGAACCTGGAGCTTCCCCGACTCCCTAAAGCCCACCCTCTTTCCCGTATTCTGAACCAAAGGAGCCATGGCAGGAACGGTAGGCGAGGACCCCTCCCTCCCTTCACTTCCACTGGGTCTAGTGCTCATTTTGTCAAGACCTCCCAGGGGCCCTGGGATGCCCTGCTCCGGAGAGTCCCCTGAAGCCGGGGTGTGCTGGAGCCAGCTCAGACCTCCTGGTGAGAGCAACCTGCAAATACGCAGGGGTTTCACCAGCCGGCTGTGGGAGCGGTGGGAGCTGGGAATCGGTAATGGTGAGAAGGAGTGTGTACATGGTAGAAACTGTAACCTCTACAAGCGGACTTCTCCTGCCACAGCCTCCGTGTGGTTCACCGGCACCCACGGTGACTGCACTCCTCTGAGGTCCTCAGTGCCCCGGACTGAGCATTGATGCTGAGGATGACAGCTCTGCCCCCAGGGGGCACAGGCCTAGCTCCTGGAAACTGAGGGTGTGTGCGTGGGGAGAGGGTGTAGCACACTGGTTACTCTCATGTGACCGGAGTACTCGTGTGCTAGCCACAGGGGTCCTGTGGGGAGGGGTTGTGGCTCCTATTAGAGTCCCCCCACCAGGCAGTGGAGAAGATGCCCGATTCCTGTGGAAATGAGGCCGTGCCCTGGATGGGGAGGGGCCGCTGCACGACACACAGGGGAGACCTCATCTGTGGAAGCAAAGATGACTTCGAGCTCTGGGGGGGGGGGTGACAGTTTGTGGACCACGTTCCTGACCCACATTCCTGTCAGCTGCAGCTGAATCCGGCCCTCAGACCTCCCGGAAGGCCAAGATGCTGCTGGTTTCTCTCTAGCCCGCGGGCAATGGCAGGGACTGTTCCTCCTCCTCCTGGTTGGCTGCCTCCCTCTCCTAGAAACTCGTCGAGTCTGAGGACAGAAGGTTAGAGACTCGGATGTTTCCACCCCCTGCCTACTTGAGGCTTCCTTTCTGAGTTCAGGTCCTGCCGGCACCACCTCACCTCTGCTCCCGTCTCTCTGAGGGATCGCGCGTACGGCCAGCGGTGGACCCTATCCTGCAGGATGCGGCTGGAACGCCACTGTGTCCAGGGCCCCAGCAGTGAGGGTGCAGTGGGGGTGTAGTTAGTTGCAGGTGCTGTTGACCGAGTGCCAGGCAACAGCTGTGAGAGCGATGGGCATTCGGATTAGTCGGCCGTTTCTGCAGGCCGGGCTTCCACTCCTGGCCCCGCACCAGGCCGGGGGCACCTGGGCACTGGCAAGGTGGGCCAGCAGATGTGTGCAGTGGGAGGAGGCTTGAACTCAGAGGCTGCCGGGTTTCTGTTGAGCACAGGCTGGCACCGTGTGGCACCGAAACTGGTGATCAGGTAAATATTGGTCAGGCACCACCTTCTCTGAGCTCTGAGAGAGCCTGCTTCCACTGCGGGTTCACATCCATTTATTCGACGAATATCCGCCAAGTTCCTCCTGGCGCCAGGCGTACCCAGACACTGGGCATACAGTGAACAGGGCAGCCATCCCTCCCCCGTGGAGGTCCCAGGACACTGGGATGAAGGACATGGGGCATGTAGCTAAGGGTGCTGGGCGTTATGGAGCAAAGTGCAGAGTGTATCTGGCGGTGCTGGGACAGGAGGGGAGGCTGGAGGGGCCCATCAGCCTGGCCCTGCTGGGGAGGGGGACACCGCCAGCTGGGAGGATGAAGGGGTCTAGTGAACAAAGAGGTTGCATGTGTGTGTGTGCGTGTGGGTGGGGGGATGAACGCTTCGTTAGCTCAGCTTGGCAAACAGTTTCCGTAAAACTGCTGATGCTCGCCCTGGCCGGTTTGGCTCAGCGGTTAGAGCGTCGGCCTGCGGCCCGGAGAGACCCGGGTTCGGTTCCCGCTAAGGGCACGTACTTCGGTTGCAGTTTGTCCCCGGCCCTGGTTGGTCGTGAGGTGGCAGCCACTCGATGTGTCCCTTCACGTCGATGTTTCTCTCTCTCTGTCTCTTCCTCTCTCTCTCTCCCACTCTATCTGTACAAAAAATGGAAAAATGTCCTTGGGTGAGGATAAAAAACAAACAAACAAACAAACAAACAAAAAAACTGCTGATGCTCTAATTAATGATAGTTAGAGAGCGATATGAATGAAATGTAGTGTCAGGGCAACTTACCAGTAGAACGAGCCCTGACCTGGACTCCTTTCTGCATGGTTGAACCCCAAGTCTCCTGCTTCCTGGCTATGGGAACCTGAGCGAGTCGCCCACCTTGCTGGTGCCTTGTTTTTGTCAGGTCTATCTCCCAGCCTGTGAAGATGAAAGCGATGTATGGAAATGGAAGGGTGTAGCACAATGTGACCATGTAGTGCTACTGTAACACGGCTATTCTTATCTGTACATTACGTGTATATTCCATACCCAGGGTAGTACGCATATGTGATGCAGTTTTATTAGTATAATTATAACTATAATACTTGGTAGTTACTGTTATTATTTATGTACACCAAGCCTATATTCAAAAGGACTTTGATAGTTACAAGAAAGGACATACACGTGATAAATCTGGATATTGTTAAACAAGAGTAAAATAATAAGCGGAACAGGAAGGGATGGGTGTGTGCAGAGGACGTGAAGCCTGTGCAGGTCCCCGCAGGAGTCAGCTCGGGCGGAGGCCTGAGCTCAGGTGCTGGCTGCCCTCACAGCCCCCCAGGCATCTCGTCCTGGGGAGTTCAGGGTTGCGAGCTCCGGGAATCGTCTGTAGTGTTTTGGAGGAGGGATACTGGGAAGAACAGCAATTGCTGAGCGTTCACCTTTTGGTCAGGCTTGCCGAAAGGAAAGCACACTCTTCTTTTGTTTTTACAGATTTTTAAAAAATCCTCGCCTGAGAATATGTGTATTGATTTTAGACAGAGGAAGGGAGAGCAAAACATCAATGTGAGAAAGAAACATCGACTGGTTGTCCCGTGTACGCATCCTGACGGGGACCGAACCCGCCACCTTTGGAGTATGGGGTGACCGGGTGAGAGCAGACTCTCAGACCTTCACAAAAGGCACCAGAGATCTTTGTGTGTCTCCAAATGGGAGGACACATGAACATTACCCAGATTTTCTGGGCTGTTCTCAATTATATTCATGTTGAGAGGTAGCTGCTTCCTGTTGTCATTCTCTCACCCAGGTGACAGTGTTCCCGCTTTGACAGGGGCGAGGGAGAATGGAAGAGTAATAGAGAACTAATCATAGTGGGGTGTCAGACATGGTTATAAGATCCTCGCTCCGTGAATCGTGATTGCTTTGTTCTGATGAAAGAGAGCCCATTCTGGCCCAGCCGGTGTGGCTCAGTGGTTGAGCATTGACCCATGGACCAAGAGGTCGCTGGTTCAATTCCTGGTCAGGGCACATGCCCGGGTTGTGGGCCTGATCCCCAGTGGGGGGCGTGCAGGAGGCAGCTGATCGATGTGTCTCATCGATGTTTCTCTCTCTCCCTCTTCCTTCCTCTCTCTCTAAAAATCAATAGAAACATATTTTTTTAAAAAATGAAGCCCATTCTGACCTGACCTGACCTGGCTGGGAGCTGCAGGCCCTGGAGTTCACCTGGGAATGCAGTCCGTGCCCTTACCCGAGAGCTGCGCCACCTCGGTCACGGAAAGACACACCTTGGAGCCTTGGAGGTGGAGACAGCTTGCACTACTTCCCCCCGCCTGTCATACGTACCTGTTTTACCCATGGTGTTCCTTTTGCCTACTGCCCCATGTAAACCCAATATAAGCGTCTGAGGGAGTGAAGAGATTTCATGGGTGACCCACTGCTCCCCACACTGCAGGCAATATTAGAATAAAGGCTCACATACAATTCAACCCTGTCTCTGCTTCATTGGCTCCAGTAGTGACAGGGCCCGGACCCGCCTGTTGTCCAGTTTCGTTTTCACTTGTTTTGTATATTACTCTGTGAGGCATTTTTAAGCTGCCTGAAAATATTTCCTGAAATGGTTTCTCAAATCTTTTCCAGTATCTGCACTAAATATGAATTAAGAAAGGTGGGCTGCCATCAAGATCATAATGCTCATCTTTAATTTACCCCAATTTGTAATTCCTAAAAATGATTATTTTTTCAGAATTCTTCACATTTTCTTCATTGTTTTTATGATCGTTTTTAGTGATTGGTTTTCTGGACAACTTTGGCCAAGAAGCAAAGTTCTTTAAAAGCTTTTTCTGGCCCTGGCCGGTTTGGCCCAGAGGTCAGAGTGCTGACCCACAGTCCAAAGGGTCTCGGGTTTGATTCTGGTCAAGGGCACGTACCTCCGTTTTGGTTTGTCCCGGCCCTGGTTGGGGTCGTGAGGGAGGCAGCCACTTGATGCGTCTCTCACACCATGATGTTTCTCTTTCTCTCTACCCCTCCATCCCAATCTGTCTGAAAATAAATGGAAAAATATCCTTGGGTGAGGATTTAGAAAAAAAAAAGCGTTTTCTGGGCCCGGTGGTCAGCTCTGGTCACCCCACACGCAGCGGGGCCACACATTCCTGCTCCCTCCACCTTCTCCCTCTCCCTGTGACCTTACTGGACATTACCTGCCCCTCAGAAGTTCAGTAAGCTTGGTGCAACCTAAGTGGGTGGTCTGGTGCAGCTGGTTGACCAAAGTCCAACCCAGAGCCTCTGGGACTAACAACCTCCCGTTAGGCAGTGTCCACCATCCATTGATTTTTGGGTGGTTTGCTTCTGTTCAGCCAGGTCATTTTCTGACCTAGTGTATCTGGAGAGGCCCCTCTGGTTTTAGGGCTGGGGCTGAAGTTCCCCAACTTAATGATATGGTCCAGAGTTATTGCTGCTGCCCCGGCATACCTGCTTTCTTCCTGGACATAGCTGCTCCCATCCGCGAACAATACCTCATCTGATGATGGCAGTGGGTCATCCCTGAGGTCTGGGTGGGCCGTCTGCACTATGTCGATTTCCTCCAGGCAGTCCTGTAGAGGTTTCTCTGGGTCATCATGCAGGAGGCAGGCTGGCAGGATTGATGGCCAACATCTTCTAGAACTTGAGGTGGGGCTGGCCTGGAGTGGCAGTGGCCAGTAATTGAGCAGTCATGGGAGATCATGTCCAAGTACAGGTAAGGGCACTCCGGCATGGCCAGAAACAAATGAGTCACAGTGTTCTTCCCAAGGTCTACAGTCCTCTTTGAAGTCCAGGGGTAGGTTAGGGGCCCATTGGCCTGGTCAGGACTGAGTCTGCTGGACCAGTACCTACCAGGAAACTAACTAGTGTGTCCCCTATTGTCTTGTTATTCTTGGCTCCCAAGGGCTCAGTTGGAAGGAGCCCTGGCCCTGTCATTTCTCCAAGTTAAAGATTTTACTTTGTTCCTCTGCACCTGACTTTGTCTTTGTCTTTTCTATCCCTAACTGGGACCTTGGCCTGCCGTCCTGACCCTTCCTCATGTTTCCCTTCCTAGGGTGATCCCTTTCTGTGGGCCCTGTGTCCCTTAAGGCTGCTACTACCACCTCTGCTGTTCTCTTATCTTGTTTCCCCCAGGGGTGTCACTTTATTATATACCTTTGAGCTATTTCAAACAATTGGGCCTCTAGGCCTAACAGGAGAACATGGTGAAAGTGTCCAAGGAAGCCCTCCCCGGCAGTACGTGGGTCCCACAGCGGGAAGAGGGATGGGAAAATCTCCTCTGACCCCAGGTTTTCAAAAGGACGCAGGAAAGGAAAGTGTCCTCTTAGCATGCGTGTTACCCGGGGCAGAGTGTTTTTCAATTCTCCAAGAGCACTTTGCACCCATGCCCAACTCTCCAAAACTCCCCAAAGTTAACAGCTCTGCGGGAAGCCTGCGTTGCTGCACTCACTGCCGCCACACCTGTGAGCCGCCTGGGCTGGCTCCAGAGGAACACGCCCCTTCCACTGCCCACTGCTCTCCCGGGGCACCCTGCGGCCCCTGTGGCCCCTGCAGCCGCTGGTGAGTGCCTGCGCACTGGCCCCCTGCCCCCGTTTCCCAGGACAAGGGGCTCTCTGCACTGGACCCGGTCCCAACACCTGACGGGGCACACCATGTCATGTGCATAGCGGCCCACCGGCAGGGACGGCCCCTTCCCTGCTACTTCCCCTTTTCCCTTCTTGGTGCATCTGCCGCAGCCATTTGGGGGGGGGGAGGAGGGGGCTGGGCACACAGGGGAGTTTTCCCTCCCCTGAGGGAAGTGGAAGGACAGGGGTCCCGTCCCTGTAGATTAACAGGCAAATGATCTAAAATATGGGATTTAAAACACTCTGCGTTGTCCTTAGAATTTTTTCATTTGATAAACTATGCACTTTGTCGGGGCCTAGAAACCTGTCCTATTCCTTGTAAACCGGCCACAGAAACATCTGCTCCTGTATCTAAAATACCTTTAAATTTCTTTCCATTCAAACTGTGCTCTATTCCTGGCGACCTTGGGTGACTAACTGAGCCCAGTGGGCTCGTCTGTGGAGCCGAACCCTCCCTCTCCCCGCGGTTCCTTTGGTAGAACTTTAGCACTTTCCCAGCCCCCTGATGTGGCAGAATCACAATCTGTGCTATCCTGGTTTCAGGTAGAACTTGTACAATAGTACTAGTGGTTTGGGCCATAACTTTTATTTCCCCCAAATAATCAGAATCAGTAAATCCAGGCAACGCTTGGAACATTTTCATAGTGGACTACTCCCTCCCAAGATTAAACCCACTGTTTCTCATAGGCAAGCTGTTTAACTATCGATGTGCCGGTCCCTGGGTCACTTATTACTCTGTCGTCTGCCTGTAGCAACCGAGCTACAAAATCTTGCTAAGGCTCTTCAGGTCCTTGTCTGATGGATGTAAGATCTAGCGAATTCTCCCCTTTTGTTGGGAGCTCTTTCCAGGCCTTCAAAGCACAAGTATTAATCTGCTGATCTGCCTGGAGAGCAAACCCCAGCTGATCTCGAAGAGCCTGACATTTCCCTGCACCCGTGAGCGCTTCCAAAGCAATGGGTGCTCTATGCTTTTGATTCCATGTGGCCTGCTCACTGCTAATCTCCATCCAGTTACTGCTCCACATCAGATAGTCCCCTGGGGTAAGGCAAGCTTTCGCTAATGTTTGCCAGTCACCCGGGACTAAGGCTTCACTAGCAACATTCTAATAAACTGAGCCCAAGAGAGCTGTGTGCCCATACATAGTACAAGGAGATCTGAGATCTTTTAACATCTTATATGGGAGGGGCTCATGTAATTTTAATATTTGACCTGGATTGTTCAGGTCAGGCCCCTCTGTCACCGGAAATAATAAAAACCCAGTGATATTCTCTCCGGCAGGTCTTGCCTCTCTTAGTCCCATCTGTAAGGGAGCGAGCACAGGGTTCTTTCAGCCAAGCCCCTGCGTCTCCTCGGGATGGTAAGAGCTATTTTTGCAAAACTATTCTTTTGTTTTGTTTTTTATCCTCACCCGAGGACATTTTTCAATTTTTTGTTCAGATAGAGTGGGAGGAAGAGAGAGAGAGAAACATCAATGTGAAAGGGACACCGAGTGGCTGCCACCTGCACGACCAACCAGGGCCAGGGACAAACTGCAACCGAGGTACGCGCCCTTAGCGGAACTGAACCCGGGTCTCTCTGGACCGCAGGCTGACGCTCTAACCGCTGAGCCAAATCGGCCAGTGCTGCAAAACTTTTGGTAACATTAAACCCCTTATCTGAATCTCCCTCAGTGAGGTGCCACCTCTCTTTCTAGTTCTCCCTTATACTCTAGGAGTAAAGTCTCAGCAGGGGGATTAACCTCTCTCACAGCCTTAGCAGAAGGCAGTGGGGGAGTCCTTAGAACCTCAGAGCCTTTCTCAGCTTCCTTCGAGTCTTTCACTCCACCTTGCTCCCCACCTTGTTAGCCTCCTGCACAGGATCAAGGCATCTCCAATTAGGGCCCACAGAGTAAATGTTTGCGCCAGAAACTTGTTCAGGCCTGGTTATTTGACTATCACAAGAAAAGGTGAGGGCCCAAAGCTGAGAGACCCGTGGGCTTCCCTTTCACCCCGGAAACCAGTTCCCTCGCCGCGGAGCCTGCATACGGCTGTGCCTGTCCTGGCCTGGTGCCTGGATTCTCACCCTCTGCCTCCGCGCAGCCCTGCCACCTCCTCCCTTTCACACTCTCTTCTCCCTCCTCTTGGCCTGCTTCCTCTTTTTCACTCCCTCTCAATCTCTTCTCTTTCACATTCTTCAACATTTTTTCTATTTCGTCCTCTTTCCACCCTATCATGGGGTCTTTTCTCTCCCTTCTTCCTACCTTCCTTGCCTACTTTCAGACAGCTCCCTGCTTTTCTCTCCTTGTCTGTTTAACAACTTCTTATCCCAGCCGCTCAGCAAATTGGGGATGCAGACGGAGGCCTGCTGCCTGAATGTATGCACAAAAATACGATTTGCTAACAGAATGTTTAGCAAAAAGATTGAACACTTTCCCAACTTTTAAAAATGGAAAAGTGTACATAAGATCCAGATTTCCAGGTTTTGAAAATTCAGACTCTGGCACCATGGGGGCCCACATTTATTTTTGGTCACAGCCAATGGAGCTGGGTGGTAGCTCCCCTCCCAGGTCCTGTGGCCTCCAAACACAGAGGGAAATGTCAACTGGCATTTAGCTAGAGCAGTTCTTTCTCCTCTAACAGCAAAACTTTTGTCTCTACCCACATGTTTATTCCAAAGTTGAAAAGGAAGATACAGCAAGAGTCTGCCCCGCCCCAGCTGTGTAGGCTGTACTTCCTGCCCCGCCCCAGCTGTGTGGGCTGTACTTCCTGCCCTGCTCCAGCTGTGCGTTTGCACTTCCAGCCCTGCCCCAGCTGTGTGTTTGCACTTCCTGCCCTACCCCAGCTGTGTGTTTGCACTTCCTGCCCCGCCTCAACTGTGTGGACTGCACTTTCTGCCCCGCCCCATTTGTGTGGGCTGCACTTCCTGCCCCACCCCAACTGTGTGTTTGCACTTCCTATCCTGCCCCAACTGTGTGGACTGCACTTCCAGCCCTGCCCCACCTGTGTGGACTGCACTTCCTGCCCCGCCCCAGCTGTGTGTTTGCACTTCCTGCCCTGCCCCAGCTGTGTGGACTGCACTTCCTGCCTCACCTCAGCTGTGTGTTTGCACTTCCTGCCCTGCCCCAACTGTGTGGACTGCACTTCCTGCCCCACCCCAGCTGTGTGTTTGCACTTCCTGCCCTGCCCCAGCTGTGTGGACTGCACTTCCTGCCTCACCTCAGCTGTGTGTTTGCACTTCCTGCCCCGCCCCAGCTGTGTGTTTGCACTTCCTGCCCTGCCCCAGCTGTGTGTTTGCACTTCCTGCCTCACCTCAGCTGTGTGTTTGCACTTCCTGCCCCACCCCACCTGTGTGTTTGCACTTCCTGCCTCACCTCAGCTGTGTGTTTGCACTTCCTGCCCCACCCCACCTGTGTGTTTGCACTTCCTGCCCTGCCCCAGCTGTGTGTTTGCACTTCCTGCCCTGCCCCAGCTGTGTGTTTGTACTTCCTGCCCCGCCCCAACTGTGTGGACTGCACTTCCTGCCCCACCCCAGCTGTGTGTTTGCACTTCCTGCCCTGCCCCAGCTGTGTGTTTGCACTTCCTGCCCTACCCCAGCTGTGTGGACTGCACTTCCTGCCCTGCCCCAGCTGTGTGTTTGCACTTCCTGCCCTGCCCCAGCTGTGTGTTTGCACTTCCTGCCCTACCCCAGCTGTGTGGGCTGCACTTCCTGCCCCACCCCAGCTGTGTGGGCTGCACTTCTTGCTCCATCCCTGCACCTTCGAGGCTTCAGCCCTTACTGCAGACTGACTCGACCTCTTGCATTTCCCCCCCTCACCTCACCCTTCTCCACAGTGTGTCCTCTTCCCACCTTTTGTTAATATAAAGACTGGATTTTAATGTGTCAATATAAGAAATATTTAATCCTGTAGAGAATTTTTATTAGTTTATTTGAGCCAAACTGTTAACAATTGTTGGAAAGCAAAATCTCTACAGATTGAGAAAATGCTGTAGAGAATGGCAGTTTTGCCCCTTCTTTTATACTTTACAATCAAAGAAGTAGGCATAAGGGGGTGACATGAAATCCACTGGTGATAGATTAGGGAGGTGGAAGAAAGCAAAGGGGGAAACTCTAGGATTGCATGAAAGTAAAATGATAGACACACACATCTTTTACATAGGCAGGTATAGGACAGCTAACAATTAATCACTCAGTATCAGTGGAGGGATCTGTGGTCTCTGCAGAGGTGCCTGTGCTCTGAGGGGCCTGGGAAAGGGAAATTACCCTGACCTTCCAAAGATGTGCTATCATGTGCAAAAAGACCATTGACAGGTTCAGTGAAGGTCAAGATTGACCTTTGTCAGGGACAATGCCAGCCTAGGACATGGCTATCTGCCATGACCTGCCTTTAATTTAAAAGTTTTAGGACTTTCGGTCAAGATGGTGGCATAGGCAATGTATCAGTGAAAATTCTGCTACTATGTGAGATGTCTGAGATTTTATTGCCTATGTTTTCTTCTAGGAGTTTTATGGTTTCATGACTTACATTTAAGTCTTTCATCCATTTTGAGTTTATTCTTGTGTATGGTGTAAGTTGGTGGTCTAGTTTCATTTTATTTATTTATTTTGCATGTACCTGTCCAATTTTCTCAGCATCATTTATTAAAGAGACTATATTTATAAAAAAAAAAAAAAAAAAAAAAGCAGCCCTGGCCAGTTTGGCTCAGCAGTTAGAGTATCAGCCCACAGACCAATGAGTTGTGGGCACGTACCTTGGTTGCAGTTCATCCCCGGCCCTGGTTGGGTTGTGGAAAGCAACCAGTCCATGTGGGTCTATCACATCAATGTTTCTCTCTGTCTCTCTCTCTCTCTCTCCCTGTCCCTCCCACTCTATCTGATGATAAATAAAAAAATATCCTCAAGTGAGGAATAAATAAATAAAAGTTTTAAGTTTATCTCTGACCAGATGGCTCAATTGAGTGGAGCATTATCCTGTACACCAAAAGGTTGTGGGTTCGATTCCTGGTCACAGCGTGTGCTTCGTTAAGACTCAATTACTGCCCTGGCCGGTTTGGCTCAGCGGTTAGAGCGTCAGCCTGCGGTCCTGAGAGACCCGGGTTCGGTTCCCGCTAAGGGCATGTACCTCGGTTGCAGTTTGTCCCCGGCCCTGGTCGGTTGTGTGGGTGGCAGCCACTCGATGTGTTCCTTTCACATCGATGTTTCTCTCTCTCTCTCTGTTCCTCTCTCTCCCTCCCACTCTCCCTGAACAAAAAATGGAAAAATGTCCTCGGGTGAGGATAAAAAAAACAAAAAAATAAAAAAAAAGACTCAATTACTTGTCTTTCTGTTTGTGTCATCCGCCCAGTGACCATTTCATATGCATGAGATGGGGTCTGAGGATGTTACTGAGCCGCTGAAGACAGCTTCTTCCAGGGCTGTTATCATCGGCAGGATGGCATGCACCTGGCAGTAACAGAGACCCGAGAAGACGACATAAACAACGAGAGGGTTAATTTTGCCGCATTTAAAATAAATCTCCAGCGCTGGCTGGTGGCTCAGTTGGTTGGAGTGTCGTCCCATACACCAAAAGGTTGGGGGTTCAATTCCTGTCAGGGTACACACTTAGGTTTTTGGTTCAATCCCCTGTTGGGGTGCATGTGGGAGGCAACTGATCAATGTGTCTCCCTCACATCAATTTTCTCTCTCTCTCTTCTTCTCTCTCTAGGAATCAATGAACATACCTTTGGATGAAGATTAAAATAAATAAATAATAAAAAATATTAACAGATTTCAAGGTGAGAGCAGAGCTTCTAGTAACAGCAGGAGCTGGCTCCCAGCAGCCCCCGGGCCATCATCTACAGGACTGACCGTGTCTGTGTCCAGGACCTCATTTTTTGAAAAAAAAATTTTTTCCTCTTTATTGATTTTAGAGAGAGGAAGGGAGAGGGAGAAAGAGACAGAAACATTGATGAGACTGGCCGCCTCCTGCATGCCCCCACTGGGGATCGGGCCCACAACCTGGGCAAGTGCCCTGACCAGGGATCAAACTGGCGACCTTTTGGTACAGGGTCAATGCTCAACCACTGAGCCACACCGGCTGGGCCAGGATCTTATTTCTTTATTTGTTTTCCTCCGTAACACTTACCGATTCTGACGTGCTATGTATCTATTTGTCACTATACTGCAGGCTCATAGAGGATGGGGTTTGTTGTCTGTTTTCATCATGCTGAATCTCCAGGATGGAAACCAGCATGTTTGTTGAGTAAATGAATAAATGCTCTTAGGGTGATGCTGGACCTCAGGTCACCCTATCTGTGACTCAGGCAGGACGAGGTGGGACAGCAAAGGGCAAAGGGGACTGAGAGGACCAAGTTTTCCCACACTGAGGCTGCCCTTCTGGGATGTTCACTTTAGGCTGTTTATTAAGAAACAAGACTCAGAAAGAACCCGTGACCGCCCCCACTTTCCTGCCCAAGAGATTCAGACGGAGAAACCTGCTTCACGAAGGTGATCCTGGCATGCTGCCTTAGCCCAATCGGAATGGAGCATGGCAAATAGGGCAGGCGGGGGCCTGTTAGCTCTGTGGACGAAGGGGCCATGTGCCCACCTGACAGGCTCAGGGGAGGCCTGCGTGGCGGCCTTGCAGACTCAGAGACCTGGAGTAACCACAGGATGGTCTGAAATTAAAGCTTTTTAACTAAAAGCAGGTAGTCGTGTGGCAGGTAGTCGTGTCCTAGGCTGGCACCTTCCCTGACAAAGGTCAATCTTTACCTTCACTGAGTCTGTCTATAATATTTTTGCATCTATGATAACATATCTGTGAAAGGTCAGGGTACTTTTCCTTTCTCTGGCCCCTCAGAGCACAGGCACCAGTCTGTGGAGACCACAAATCCCCTCATTGATACTGAGTTAATTGTTGACTGTTAACTATCCTGAACCCATCTATGTAGAAGATGTGTGTGTCATGGTACTTTTTTTTTTTAATCCTCACCCGAGGACATTTTTTCATTTTTTTGTTCAGATAGAGCAGAGGGAGAGAGAGAGAGAGAAACATCTACGTGAAAGGGACACATCAAGTGGTTGCCACCCACATGACCTAACTAGGGCCGGAGACAAACTGCAACCGAGGTACATGCCCTTAGTGGGAACCAAACTCGGGTCTCTCTGGACCTCAGGCTGCTGAGCCACACTGGCCGGGGCTATCATTGTACTTTTTATCCAATCCCAGAGGTTCCCCCCGTTGCTTTCTTCCTCCTCCCTAATCTATCACCAATGGATTTCAGGTGACACCTGGAAATCACCATTCTGAAACCTAATAACCTCCCTTTGTCCTTTGTCCAGAAATATCTTATATAACCAATGTTGCCTCACTATCTGGGAATTTTCATGCCCATGTTAATTCCCATATGCATGTATTAAATCTTGATTTTCTACTGTTAATCTTTTTCTGTTAATTTGGTTATTAGCCCAGCCAAAAGAGCTTAGAAGGTGGAAGGAAAATTGTTAATGTTACTGGAAAGGGGACCTGACCCTTAGTGGGTCTGCCTGAGGCCAGCCTGTGTGTGGGTTCTTGATTTCATGCAGAAAAAGTTTCACAGCACAAGTCCAGGTGAATTTTGGAGGACGTGTTTATTAAACCTGGGGACAGCGAAACAGGAGGGGCCTAAGGTAACAGGAGAGGGACTAGAGGGGAAAGGAGCCCAGGCTGAGAAGTCAGAGAAAAGGGGATCTTGGGGCCAGGCTCAGGGGGTTTGTCTGGGCTGAACTGCCGCTGCCCATTGCTGCCCTGGTTGGAAACCTCCTGGGGTCCCTTAGACTCTAGGAATTGCTACCTGTGGGGGAAGAAAAAGGGTGGCACAGACATGGGTACATTTTTTCTAGTTTACAGGCAGCATATATCTTAGGGTCACCTGAGAGTCATAAAGACTTGGATATATGGGACTTCCATCCATTTCCCTTGGGAATAGTAAAAGAGGTCCTAGCTGCATGATAGTACTAAAATCAATGGTGCCATTAACAGACCAAATCTCTCCATTGTCCATTTTATATTGGGCCAGGCTGTGCTACAAAAAAAGGTTAGCTTTTTTCTGGAGGAACTTATCCCAGTTGGTGGGCAAGAGTCCAAAAAGGGACTCTTGAAGCACCATGGACTGGTACCCCATCTGTGGAGAGACAGTTATGAGAATTAAAGGCACCTCTGCAAGTCTCTAGCTGTTTTGGGCATTCTGAGTAGGCCAGGTGCCCTGTTACACTGTCCTTGAGGCTCTCATGAAAGGTAATGATGAAGAAAAAATGGTTATCGTACGTTCAATCAGTCTCAAGATTAGTTTCCTCTTGGGAGGGTTCTTTAAAATAATCATTTTACCCTTTGGGTTTGTATCTGGTTCATTTAGCTCTAAATTCATATTATCCTTCTGGAAAAAGCATATGAGGGCATCACTGATTTAAAACCCTTCACCCTGCCATGTGAATCGGGGCAGATTTGATTGGCGAAGATATATACTGTCCCATAACCTTCCTTAGTCGGAACGGGATAGGTTCTGATTTAAAAACAGACATTGATTAGCTATTCCTGACATTTATACAGAAGCTTTACTCCCAGGGAGGAGACAACTTAGTTGGGTGTGGTTAAGAACAAATAAAGTAGCCCCAGTATCTTTAGGGGCCTCAGTGGCTTCCCTTTTTATGAGAACTTCAACTTCTCCCAAACTATCACTGAGAAGTAGGGGAAATGCCCTGTAGCAATCCTAGGCTTGCTTTTGGTTTCTTTTCTAAGTCCAACTTTTGTTTTCTACAATCCTTTTAAGGTGACCTGGCTTTCTGCGTAGGAACACACTGCTCTACAGTTCCCGGCAGACCTGTTGCCTTGCTCCCAGAAACCAGTATATACAGTAATCAGAACAGGCGTGACGAGCCAGCACTATATTCTTCAACAGTTAATAAAATTCATTTGCAAACCCATCAGGGTCCCAGAGAAAGGAATCTATACAATCACTGTTTCCCTCTTGCCTGAAACCAGCCTTTCTTTTTTTCTTTTCCCCCCTATGTAATTGACCTGTGCGCCTTCCAGAAGCTTCTAATTTGCAATTAAGAAACATTTCCTACTCATTCATTTTTAATTCTAAAGCTGCTTTTTCTAATTTGCATGCAAAAATTAATTTAGGCATCAAAAGAGCTATATAGTGACCATCTTAAGTTGATATTACTTCTAGTTAAATCTTGCCATTTCTATGTCAGGAGTGTTGGGGGCGGGGGGTGGAGCTGGGAGTTTATGGCCTTAGAGGCACAGTTTCCCATGATGAGTTTAGTTTGGAGGTCTGCAGAGTCTGAATGAACCTCCAGACATACTGTGTACTGGGTTGAGGTACGCTGCTATGTGCTGAGCTCCAAGTCATCTCAAACCTCCCCACAGTTGCTTTCAGAGTCCCAGAAGGCAACTTCAATTGAAAAGCCAAAGTTAAAAATCAGCCATTCATTTTTCTTTTCCCGTCTTGCCTTAGCCTGGCTTTTTCACAGCCTCAACCTTTGGATCTACCTGGCAGATTTTTAAAAAGACCAAAATAATTCAGCCTCTTACCTTATAACAACAAGGGGGTTTGCAATTCCAAGAGAACTCACCCAAGCTCACATGACGCAAATTGGGGAGCCAGTGGCGCACAGTGGGCCCCTGCTGGTACCTGCACGGTGGTCCTGGGTGGGCTCCTCTCTGGAACCCTGCCATTCTACACCGCGACACAATCCCAGTCACTGCAAGTGCCAGCTGGGCTGTGTGGGCTCCGGAAAGAAAGTCCCATCTGGGTTGCCAAAATGTCACCAGAAAGGGGACCTGGGCCTGAGCGGGTCTGCCAGGCTGGCAGTGTGTGGGTTCTTGCCTTTATGCAGGAAAAGTTTCACAACACAAGTCCAAATGAACTTTAGAGGACGTTTATTTAAGTTGAGACAGTGACACAAGAAAGGGTTGGGGAAATGAGCTAGGCTGGGGTGCTTTGGCTCACTAAGAAGTCTGAGAAAAGGGGGACAGGTTCAGGGGGTTTCTGGGATGAACTGCCACTGCCCATTGCTGTCCTGGTTATAAGCCTCATGGGGCCCCTTAGAGTCTAGGAGGTGCATGACTATAGGGGAAGAAAGCGGGGGCAGTCATGCTCCTGGGAAGGAGAGCATGCACTGGGTACTTTGTATTGAGGCTTTTATTTTTCTCTTGCAGGTGGGAATCTTGGGGGAGGTCTCCGGAGGTTTCAGCAGACTGGTCGTCAGTTTTCTAGGTGTGTTCTTCAGGGTGGTGGTGTCCACTGATTGGTCAGTGTCAGGACAGGGGGTTGTTGGTCAGCGCAGCTGGTCCTGGTGCCGCCCACCTGGTTTCGCTGCCTTCTGGGCCTGGGGCTGAAACGCAGCTGAGGCCTCGCTGTTACCCTAGGGAGGGGCCATCTGTGTCTGCTGTAATTGCTCTGCCAGTTTGTTCAGCCCTGCCTCAGTTTCCCTGTTCCACCTGTCCTGGCTCACTGGCCTGTCTCATTAATATTATTTTAGTCCCCACAATTTGGCAACACAACCAGAAGAATTACTGGCCGAGACACCACTGGCTCCCTGGACTGCTGCCGCTGAGAGGTCATGGGCGACCGACCTCGCAGGTGCAGGAGAGAAGCTCTCACCCTGCGGCTCTCTGATCTCTGTCCACGGCTTCAGTAGGCGTTGGGAGTGGTGGTGAGGCAGAACCGAAAGAAGTTAGGGGAAAATCTCAAGTAGAATGAGGAAGTAGGACCTTCACAGGAAGATAAGCCCCTAGGTCCTCACTCCAGAGCCCCCACCTCCACACATGATCAAAGAGAAACTTTATGGCAGGAAATGCCTGTGAACAATCGAGGGGCCACAGCACTGGCCAGTGTGGTGCAGTGATTAGAGCACCAGCCCATGCACCAAAGGGTCTCAGGTTCAATTCCTAGTTAAGGCCACATACCTGTGTTGCAGGTTCAATACCTGGCCCCATCTGGGGCACATGTGGGAGGCAACCAATCAATGTTTCTCACATCAAGGTTTCTCTTTCTCTCTCTCTCCCTCCCTCTCTTCCTTCCACTCTCTCTAAAAATCAATGGAAAAAATATCCTTGGGTGAGGATGAACAACAAAAAAGGGGGGGGGGACATATTAATCCTGCCAAGCTCAGGGGAGGCCTGTGTGGCAGGCTTTACAAACTCAGACCTAAAATAACCGCAAAGAATGGTCTGAAATGAAAGCTTCCTAACTATAAGCGAGTCATGGCAGAGCCACGTTCTAGGCTGGTATCTTTCTTGACAGGGCTCACTTTTACCTTAATTGAAGCTATCTATTGCCTGTTTGCATCTGTGACAAAATGCCTTTGGACTGTGTTCCTTCATTCCGGACCCCTAAGGGCACAGCCAGGGCGGAGACCACAAACCCTCTGATTGTTACCCTTATCATGGTAATTGTTGACTGTTAACTCTCCTGTACCCGTCAATGTAAAAGAAGTGTGTGTCTACTAATTTTACTTTTTTTGTTAAGTTTTTCATTTCCATATTTTTTAGTTCACAACTCAGTGGCATTAGCCACATTCACATTGTTGTGGGACCATCATCACCATCATCTCCAGAACTTTACATTTTCCCAAATTGAAACTCGGTCCCCCAAATAAATACTCTCTCCCCAGCCCTGGAACCCACCCGCTACTTCCTGTCTCTATGGATGTGACTCCCGCAGGGGCCCCCTCCACATGACTCCCACAGCCCTTGTCCTTCTGTGTGTGGCTCATCCGTGCTGTAGCAGGTGTCAGGATTTCCTCACTTGTTTTTTAAATCCTCACCGATGGATATTTTTCCATTTATCTTCAGATAGTGGTGGGGTGGGAGGGGGGGAGAGAGAGAGAGAAACATTGATGTGAGAGAGATGCATCGACTGGTTGCCTTCTGCTCAACATAAACGAGGGCCGGGACGAACCACAACCAATGTACGTGCCCTTGACCGGAATCAAACCTGTGACTCATTGGTCTGCAGGCCAACCTCTAACTGCTGAATTAAACCAGCCAGGGCTATTTATTTCACTTTTTATTCAATCCCAGAGATTTCCCTACTTTGCCTTGTCCAGCTTCCCTAATCTATCACCAGTGGATTTCATGTCACCCACTTTTTAAAAAAATTTTTTATTACTTTATTTTTGTTACAGATGTTTCCCCCTTTTCCCCCATTGACACCCTCCTCCCAATCCTGCCCACCCCCAACATTGTTGTCCCATGTCCACTGGTTATGCATATAAGTTCTTTGGTTTATCTCTTCCCTCCCCTCACCCACCTTCTCTGAGTTTTGTCAGTTATACTTTTATGTCTCTGGGTCTATTTTGTTCATTATATTCCACAAATGAGTGATATCATTCCACAAATAAATGAGATAATATTATACTTGTCTTTCTTTGTTTGGCTTGTTTCCCTTAGGATAATACTTTCCAGGTCCCTCCATGTCGTCTCAAAGGATAAGAGATCTTTCTTTCTTACAGCTGCATAGTACTCCATTGTGTATATGTACCACTGCTTTTTTATCCATTCGTCTACTGATGGACATTTGGGCTGTTTCCAGATCTTAGCTATTGTAAATAGTGCTGCTACGAACATGGGGATGGATATATATATTCTTTCTGATCGGTGTTTTAGGCTTCTTAGGATATATTCCTAGAAGTGGGATTACTGGGTCAAATGGAAGTTCAATTTTTAATATTTTGAGGTAACACCATAGTGTTTTCCAAAGTGGTTGCACCAGTCTGCATCCCCACCAGCAGTGCACTAGAGTCCCCTTTTCTCCACACCCTCACCAACACTTGTTGTTTGATGATTTGTTGATGGCGGCCATTCTGATGGGTGTGAGGTGATACCTTTTTGTTGTTTTAATTTGCATCTCTCTGATGATTAGTGATGTTGAGCATTTCTTCATATGTCTCTTGGCCATTTGTATGTCCTGTTTGGAGAGGTGTCTATTTAGTTCCTCTGCCCACTTTTTAATTGGATTTTTGTCTTTCTTTTGTTGAGTTGCATGAGTATTCTGTATATTTTGAAAATTAACTCCTTACCTGATGTATCATTGGCAATTATACTCTTCCATATAGCGGGTTCCCTTTCCATTTTGATGGTTGTTTCTTTTGCTGTGCAGAAGCTTTTTAGTTTAATGTAGTCCCATGTGTTCATTTTTTTCTTTTGTTTCTCTTGCCTTAGGTGATGTATCATTAAAATACTGCTGCATATGATGTCTGGAATTTTTTTGCCTACATTTTCTTTGAGGATTTTTATGAATTCACATGTCACACTTAAGTCTTTTGTTCATTTTGAATTTATTCTTGTGTATGGTGTAAGTTGGTGGTCTAGTTTCATTTTTTTGCATGTAGCTGTCCAATTTTCCCAACACCATTTATTAAAGAGACTGTCTTTACTCCATTGTATGCTCTTGCCACCTTTGTCAAATATTAATTGAGCATAATGTCTTGGGTCAATTTCTGGGTTCTCTGTTCTGTTCCATTGACCTATATACCTGCTCTTGTGCCAGTACCTCTTTTGATTACAGTGGCTTTGCAGTATATAACCTGATATCCTGTATTGTGATCCCTCCTACTTTGTTCTTCCTTTTCAAGATGGCTGTGGCTATTCCAGATCTTTTTTGGTTTTATATAAACTTTTGGAGTTTTTGTTCTAGTTTTGTGAAATATGTTGTTGGTTTTTTTTTTTAATCCTCACTTGAGGATATTTTTCTATTTATCTTCAGATAGAGTGGGAGGGAGGGAGGGGGAGAGAGAGAGAGAGAGAGAGAGAGAGAGAGAAAGATCAATGTGAGAGAGACACATCAACTGGTTGCCTCCCAAGGACCCTGACCAGGGCTGGGGATAAATTGCATCCGAGGTACCTAGCCTTGACCGGAATCAAATACGAGACTCATTGGTCCATGGGCTGACTCTCTAACTGCTGTGCCAAATTATCCAGGGCTATGTCATTGATATTTTGATGGGGATTGCATTGAATCTATAAATTGCTTTGGGTAGTATGGACACTTTAATGATGTTAATTTTTCCAATCCATGAACAAGGTATGCTTCCACTTTTTTATATCTTCCTCAATTTCTTTTTTCAATGTCCTATAGTTTCTTGCAAATAGATCCTTTACCTCTTTGGTTAAGTTTATTCCTAATTTTTTTGCTGGTAAATGGTAAGTGAATTTGTTTGTTTGTTTCTCTTTCTCTGATTTCATTATTGGTGTATAAGAATGCTGTCAATTTCTTGATATTAATTTTGTGTCCTGCTACTTTGCCAAATTTATTTATTAAATCCAGTAGATTTTTGATGTGGTCTTTAGGGTTTTCTATGTACAATATCATGTCATCTGCAAATAATGACAGTTTCACTTTCTCCTTTCCAATTAGGATCCCTTTAATTTTTACTTCATGTCTGATTGCTGTGGCTAAGACTTCCAGTACTAAGAGTGGGGAAAGTGTGCATCCCTGTCTCATTCCTGTTTTTAAGGAAAATGCTTGTAGTTTTTGCCCATTGAGTATGATGTTGGCTGTAGGTTTTTTATATATGGTCTTTATTATGTCGAGATATGGTCCCTCTATTTCCAGATTGCTGAGCAATTTTATCAGAAATGGGTGCTGGATTTTGTCGAATGTTTTTTCAGCGTCAATTGATATAATCCTATGGTTTTTATCTTTCGTTTTGTTTATGTGGTGTATCACATTTATTGATTTGAGAATATTGTATCATTCTTGCATCCCTGGGATAAATCCCACTTGGTCATGGTGACTAATTTTTTTAATGGATCCGATTTGCTAATATTTTGTTAAATACTTTGTCATCTATGTTCATCAGGGATATTGGCCTGCAGTTTTCTCTTTTTGTAGTATCTTTATCTGGTTTTGGAATTAGAATTATGCTGGCCTCATAAAATTAGTTTGGAAGTGTTTCTTCTTCTTGGATTTTTCGGAATAGTTTGAGGAGAATGGATGTTAATTCTTCTTCGAATTTTTGGTAAAACTTTCCCATGAAGCAGTCCAGGCCCGGGCTTTTGTTTGCTGGGAGTTTCTTGATTATATCTTCAATTTCCTTAGTTGCTATTGATCTGTTCAAGTTTTCTATTTCTTCCCAGTTCAGATTTGGAAAACTGTGATTCTAGAAATTTATTCATTTCACCTAGATTGTCCAATTTTTGGCATATAATTGTTCATAGTATTCTTTTTTTAAAATTCTCATCCAAGAACATTATTTTTTTTGTATTTATTTTCAGATAGAGCGGAATGAGAGAAGGAGGAAGAGAGAGAGAGAGAGAAAGATCAATGTGAGAGAGACATATTGAGTGGCTGCCACCCACACGACCCCAACCCAGGCCGGGAACAAACTGCAACCAAGGTATGTGCCCTTAGCAGGAACCAAACCTGGGACTCTGGTTTGTAGGCCAATGCTCCAATTGCTGAGCAAAACCAGCCAAGTCCATAGTATTCTTTAACAATTCTTTGTAGTTCTATGGTGTCAGTTGTTACTTCTCCTCTTTTGTTTCTGATTTTGTTTATTTGGGTCTTCTCTCTTTGTTTCTTGGTGAGTCTAGCTAAAGTTCTATCAATCTTGTTTATCTTTTCAAAGAACCAGGTCTTTGTTTCATTGATCTTTTGAATTGTTTTTTTAGTCCTGATGTCATTTATTTCTGCTCTGACCTTTACTATTTCTTTCTTTTTACTTTCTCTGGGTTTTTCTTTTTGTTTACTTTCTAGTTCTTTAAGTTGTAGGTTAGATAGTCAATTAGAAATTTTTCTTGTTTCTTGAGGTAGGCCTGTAGTGCTATGAACTTCCCTCTCAGAAACAGGAAAACTGCTTTTGCTGTGTCCCACAGATTTTGTATTGTTGTGTGTTCATTTTCATTAGTTTCCAGGAAGTTTTTAATTTCTTCTTTGATCTCCTTGGTAACCCATTTGTTGATTAATAATGTGCTATTTAGCTTCCATGTGTTTGAGAGTTTTAGTTTGTTTTTCCCAATGATTTGTCTTTATTTTAGTTGTAATTCCAGTTTGGTCCTGGGAGATGTTTTGTGTAGCTTCCATTCACTCCATCGCCATTTTTCTCTTCCCTCATGTCACCCACTTTCATCTTCCCCATTGATTCTAATGTGTGATAAGACTCACCACTGCCATTTTCTCAATTTGTTGAGATTTTGCTTCCCTGCAATTGTCATCAGTTTGGCTCAAATAAACTCACAAAATTTTTCTACAAGTCAGGACATTTCTTATGTTGACATTCCTATGATGGTCCTGGAAGTCAACAACAAAACTAGCTAAAACCAGATCATTCCAAGATGGAGAAAAAATTAACCAGAGACTGACCCCAAAGCTCCTTATACCATCATTATGAAAACTGACATGATGAGTAAGTAGAAGGGGAGGCTGAGGAAGACAAACACCATGACACTTATTTATTTATTTATTTTTATCCTCACTCGAGGACATTTTTTTGTTTTTTGTTCAGATAGAGTGGGAGGGAGAGAGAGTAAGAGAGAGAGAAAGAGAAATATTGACGTGAAAGGGACACATCGATTGGCTGCCACCTGCAGGACCAACCAGAGCTGGGGACAAACTGCAACCAATGTACATGCCCTTAGTGGGAACCGAACCCAGGTCTCTCTGGACCACAGGCAGACGCTCTAACTGCTGAGCCAAACCGGCCAGGGCCATGACACTTTTTAAATGGACCACATTAGGAATAAGACCACCCACTTCCAACCAGGAGGTGAAGAAAGAATTTGGTGCCACAAAATAAAAAACTGGAAACACCCCCTTCCAACCAGGAGGTGAAGAAAGAATTTGGTGCCACAAAATAAAAAACTGGAAACACTAAAATCCCAAGCACTGCCTGACCATGTGTGCAACTCACAAGCTGGCTCACCCCCACATGGACATGTGGTTGTTCTTCTTTTACTGCAGCTGTGTCCTGGCCTCTCTCTTTTCCTCTACCTGAATAAAACTCACTTTTGTTCTCACTCTGATGCATTCTTGAGATCTTTCCTGCGTAAGTCAAGAGCCCTGGACTGGACCAGGGCAGGGCCAGCCCCAATATGGAACCCTCTAAAGACAGGGCTAATCTTTTTCTCTCTTCCAAATTTATACTGGCAGGAGAAAATATTTGTGAAACTAGTTTCTTGGGCAAATGTGACTCTGGTAAAGACTAGTTTTAAGTCTCTTGTTTTCTTTTCTTAAAAAAAGTCTTTTTTATTTTATTTTAGAGAGAGCGGAAAGGAGAGGGAAAGAGACAGACACATCGATGAGAGAGAACATTAATCATCTGCCTCCTGCATGCCCCCCACTGAAAATTGAGCCCACAACCTGGGAATGTGCCCTGACCAGGAGTCAAATTGGCAGCCTCTTGGTGCATGAGTCAATGCTCAACCACTGAGCCACACCAACTTGGTGAGTCTCTTATTTTCTATTGATCTGTTCCTTCCAGACGTGGTCATTATTTCCACCAGCTTGATGGTGTACGTGCATCTGGTGGGCAGCCAAATAGGCTGTGGATCAAAGCTTTTGGAATCTTAACCTTACTCTTTTCAAGGAAGGAAGCACATGTCTCCCTGTGCTTTTGGAACAGCTGTTGAAAAACAGGGCTCCTTCTCTTCCTTAGGTTAACTTTGGAAATGAACAGTTGGATCTGGGAAGGCTCCAACTCTGCTCACCTTACGGAAGACTTTTGCTTTCTTCTTTATGTGGCAAAAGTCTTATTTATTGAGTCATTTATAAAATCCTACCATCACTAGCCCGATGATAGATACCTTGAATTGGAAACAATTCTTTATTTTTTTTATTTTTTTATCTTTATTGAATGTATTACAGATGTTCATCATTTTCCCCTCATTGCCCCTCGCCCTGTCCCCACTCCTGCCTCACTCCTGCCTTTTCCCACACCGTTGCCTGTGTCCATTGGTTATGCATATAAGTTCTTCAGTTTATTTCTTCCCACACTGTTGTCTGTGTCCACTGGTTATGCATATAAGTTCTTTAGTTTATTTCCCCCCCCCAACCCCCTTCTCTTTGAGGTTTGTTGGTCTAGCAACCGATTTGTTCTTCTTAATCCCTTCACCTTTTTCACCCATTCCTCCAACACCCCTCCCATCTGGCAACCAACAAAATGTTCTCTGTATCTATGAGAATGTTTCTGTTCTGCATGTTCATTTTGTTTGTAGATTCCATTGTTGATAGATATATATTCATTGACATTTTGTTTGTTCATATATTTTATCTTTTTCTTCAAAAACAACCTTTAACATTTTATATAATAACGGTTTGGTGGTGATAAACTCCTTTAGATTTTCTTGTCTGGAAAACTCTTTATATGGCCATTTATTCTAAATGACAGCTTTGCAGGATAGAGTAATCTTGGTTGTAGGTTCTTGGTTTTCATCACTCTGAAATTTCTTGCCACTCCCTTCTGGCCTGCAGAGTTTCTTTTGAGAAATCAGCTGACAGTCTTATGGGAGCTCCCTTGTAGGTAAATAACTGCTTTTAAGATTCTCTCTTTGTCTTGAACCTTTTGCATTTTGATGATGATGTGTCTTGGTGTGGGCCTCTTGGGGTTCATCTTGTTCGGGACTCTCTGTGCTTCCTGGACTTGTATGTCTGTTTCCTTCACCAAGTTAGGGAAGTTTTCTGCCATTATTATTTCAAATAGGTTTTTGATTTCTTGTTCTCTCTCTTCTCCTTCTGGCACCCCCAAGATGAGAATGTTGGCACGCTTGAAGTTGTCCCAGAGGCTCCTTACACTCTCCTCATTTTTTTTGGATTATTTTTCCTTTTTGCTGTTCTGATTGGGTGTTTTTGCTTCCTTATATTCCAAATTGATGGTTTGCTTCTTGGCTTACCTACTCTACTATTGAATCTGTGTAAATTAGTCTTTATTTCAGTTAGTGCCACCTTCATTTCTGACTGTGTATCCTTCATTTCTGACTGGTCCTTTTTTATGCTCTTGAGGCCCTCACTAAGTTCATTGAGGTTATCATTAACTTCACTGAGCATCCTTATAAGCAGTATTTTGAACTCAGCATCTGTTAGGTAGCTTATCTCCATTTTGTTTAGTTTTTTTCCTGGAGATATTTTCTGTTCTTTCCTTTGGGACCTGTTTCTTTGTCTCCTCATTATGGCTGCCTCCCTGTGTTTGTTTCTATGTATTACTTAATGAGAAGTAGGGGGCTAGCAGAGACCAGATGCTGCTTGTTTGAAAGAATTTAGGAAAACCTGAAGCAGGATCCAGGACAGGCCAATCCTATGGTAACCAACTGGCAACAGCTTGGGTGGGCCTGAAAGTTGGGTGGGTTGGGGCCTCAGGGGATCACCAGGGTGGGGCTACCAGTGTGAGGTAGGTTGCTGGAGTCCCAGATATGGTGACTGTCTGCCGCCCCAGGGAAGGGCTCACCAAAGGAATAAAGGCCTCTGACAGCAGTTTGTCTGGGAGAAAGCCCCCTCTCCAGCCCCAAACAGCTCAGTTCTTCCCTGTATGTCTCTGGCGCCCCTCGTGCTGCCTCCCCTCCAAGCTTAGAGGGAGAGAGTCCGATAAGTCCGTGCGCGGGCCCTTTAAGAGGAGCTGCCTGGGGCTCCAGCCACCTCAGCCTCCCTGAGCCTCAGTTCCCGCTGGTTTTTCCAGCCAGAAGTGATGGGGATTCTTTTCCTGGCACTGGAACCCTGAGCTGGGCACCTGGTGTGGGACGAGGACCCCTCAGTCCTCAGGGAGGACTTTCCCAGCCGAGGTGTCCTCCTGATTTTTATCCGCCACACGTGGGTGTGGGACCAGCCCGTCCCCTCCGCCCTCCTACCAGTCTGGATGTGGCTGCTGCTTTAATTCCGTAGTTGTAGGACTTCCATTCAGCTTGATGTCAGGCAGTTTTGAATGATGGTTGTTCTGCAGTTTAGTTGTAACTTTGATGTGGTTGTGGGAGGACGCGATACTACGTTTACCTACCTGCCATCTTGACCGGAAGTCAGAAACAATTCTTAATTGAAAGATTTCAGAGAGTGCTCATATTGGTATAATAACTAGCCGCTAAGACACCCTTAATAATAGAACAAAAGTCAAAGTCCAGTCAGACCCCTTTCTATTTACTTTCGATATTTGCAGATATTGTTTTTTTTAAAATCAAAATATTGGAAATACAGTTGCCCTGCACGTAAAATAAAAATAGATACAGAGAAATATAACTCGTCTTAAGACTTTAGAATTTGCTTCTTAGCTTTTTTTGGTCTTATAGATGCTAATAAAAACACTATGTTAATTAACAAGGAAAAAAAGGCAGAATGGAAAATCAAAAGATTTTCTGACAAGGTGAACATTTTAATTAATTAATTATATGAGCCTGGTGTATGCAGTAAATTCAGATTTTAACTAAAAAAAAAAACAAAACAAAAACGTTTTATTGATGTTTTAGAGAGAGAGGAAGGGAGAGATGGAAACTGGGGATTGAGCCTGCAGCCCAGGCATGTGTCCTTACTGGGAATCAGACTTGGACCTCTCAGACCATGGGACGACTCTTAATTCACTGAGCCACAGTAGCTAGCAAGGTGAACATGTTTATAAAACTATGAGAATTGATATATTTAAACAGGTTTTTAAATTTTTATTTTATTTTAATTTTTATGCTGAATTTATTGGGGTGACGTTTGTTAATAAAATTTTATAGGTTTCAGGTGTGCATTCTATACTATATCATCTGTATATTGTATTGTGTGTTCACATTCCAAGTCAAGTTTTCGTCCATTACCATTTATCCCTTTACCAGTTTATCCCTTTATCCTCTTCTACCAGTCTTCACTCTAAACAAATTTTAAAAGATCTAATAACTTAATTTGAAATTTGGCAAAATTGGAAGCTTAGTTTTCAAAAGGAATTATGCAAAGAGTCTCAGGGGGATTTGGGTGGAATGGATAAAAAGGTGAAGGAATTACCTAAAAAACACATATGTATAGCCCCTGGACAAAGACAGTAGTGTGGTAAAGGCTGGGAGGGGGTGCCTGGTGGAGGTGGGAAAGGGGGAGGGGAAATGGGGACACAGGAACTCAAGGAAAACATTGAAAGAGTCGGTTTGACAAGCAGTGAAGGGCTCCTGTGCTGAGACCCCTTTCCATTCCTCCAGCACCCTTAAACGTTGTAAAGGGCAAATGAAAAATGTATTTCTTTAATTATTAGTAATTCTGTTTCGATTTGTTTGTGATACCTGTTTTTTTTTTTGTGCTCATAGATGGTATTGTGTTCCCTGCCTCTTGATGGTAGTTAATCTATAACATTTGATTGGCTTGAAGGAATTAAATGCTTATATAAATTAAGAAATATAGTAGAAACTGACCTGAATGCTTTTTATGATATATAATCTGAAAAAACTGTTTGATCTTAAAGCTGATTTAGGTTTTTTTTGTTAACTAGACATGTCTTTTAATTAAAATTAACATTAAAGCCCTGGCTGGTTTGGCTCAGCGGTTAGAGCTTCGGCCTGCGGTCCTGAGAGGCCCGGGTTCGGTTCCCGCTAAGGGCGCGTACCTCGGTTGCAGTTTGTCCCCGGCTCTGGTCAGTCGTGCGGGTGGCAGCCACTCGATGTGTTCCTTTCACATCGATGTTTCTTTCTCTCTCTGTTCCTCTCTCCCCCTCCTACTCTACCTGAACAAAAAATGGAAAAATGTCCTCGGGTGAGGATAATAAAAATAAAATAAAATAAAATTAACATTAAATATAATTTTTGTTTTACCTGTGTTTATCTTTGTTATAAATTTGTCAAGAAAATAGCTTGGATAATAATTGACTTAAAATTTTCTAGAGTAGTTAAAAATTAATAAATAGATGTAGCTAAAACAAAAGGTTTTACAAAATAGAAACAGACTCATAGATACAAAGTTCAGACTGATGGTTTCCGGAGGGGAGAGGGGTGGGGGCTGGGTGAAAAAGATGGCGGGATGAAGAAGTACAAACTGATAGTCACAGGGGTGTAAAGTAAAGCATACAAAATGTAGTCAACTTTATAGGGGTCAAGATGGCGGGTAGGTAAACGTGGTCTCACCTCCTCCCTCAACCACATCAAAATTACAGCTAAACTATAGAACAACCATCATTCAGAAATCTAACTGAATGGAAGTCCTACAACCAGGGAATTAAAGAAGAAGCCACATGGAGACTGGTAGGAGGGGCAGAAGTTGGAACAGGCTGGTCCCACACCTACATGTGGCGGTTTTTAATCAGGAAAAATTTCTTGGTCGTGGAGGTCCCCTCTGAGGAGCGAGGGGTCCCAGCCCCACACCTGACCCTTCAGCCCAGGGTTCCAGTGCCAGGAAGAGAAGTCCCCATATCTCTAGGCTGTAAAAACCAGCAGGAATTGTGGCTGAGTGACGTAGAGTCTCAGGCAGTTCTTCTTAAAGGGCCCACACATGTATACACTTGAGCTCTCCCTCTGAGCTCCAGCATTGGGGCAGCAGCTTGAAAGCAACCAGGAACATATGGGGAGGAACCAACTTATCTGGCATCAGGGAAAGAGCTGGGGGGACAGCTTTCTCCCAGAAAATAGTGCTGGCAGAGGCTGTTGCTCCTCCCTGCCACAGAGCTGACAGGTAGCCACCATATCTGAGTCTCCATCAACCTGGCTCACACTCTTCACCCAGCCCTGGTGATTCCCTGAGATCTCACCCCACCTAACATGCAGGTTTACCCAAGCTGTTTCCAGTGACTTTTCCATATGAATGACCTGTCTTGGCTCATTCATAAGACATTACTAAACTCTCTCAAATAAGCAGCAACTGACCTCAGTGTGTACGATACTTCTCATTAATTGGCCCCAGGCCTGGCTCTAGTGGCAGCCTGCATTGGTTCACAGCTTGGTCTCTCCTGGGCACCTCCAAGCCCAACACAAGTAGCAGCCATCTGCAGATCACTCTGTAGCTTGCGCCAGGTGGCCCTAGGCGGGGCATTGGCAGTGGCTGACTTTGCACCTTCTGGGAGATCCCAGAGTCACTGCACCTGGTGATCAGCTTCAAACCATGCCACATTTCCACATTCACAAGCAACACACTCAAAGGGTAGACCCGGTGAGCACCAAAGCCCCACTGAAGCAAGTCCTGCTCCATAGGGTCAGCTCCTACATACAACTCTTTGGTTGTAGTCACAGCTGGTCCTCAAAGCCGATTGGCCTGGAGGTCAATACCTTCCAGTGATGCCAACAACAATCAAGGTTCAACTACAACAGGGTAGTGCACACAGCCCACACAAGGGATAACCTGGAGTGCCCAACTCAGGTGACTGGGGAGGCTGAGCCACTGAGCCCTACAGGAAAACTACTATACAAGGCCACTCTACCAGTCCAGGAGACATAGCAGCTTTACCTAATATATAGAAACAAATGCAGGAAAGCAGCCAAAATACTGAGACAAAGAAACATATTGCACATGAAAGAACAGAAGAAATCTCCAGAAAAATAATGAAATGGAAACCAGGAAACTATCAGATACAGAGTTCAAAACGGTGCTTTTAAGGATACAAGGAACTTCCTGAGAACTTCAAGGAACTTAGTGAGAACACCCAAAACATAAAAATGTACCAGTCAGAAATAAAGGATACATGAACTGAAATGAAGAATAATTCACAGGGGATCAACAGTAGAGAACCAAATCAAAGATTTGGAATCAAAGATGAGAAATAAAAAACACCCAATCAGAACAGAAAAAAAAAAAAGAATTTAAAAAATATGAAGAGGAGACTCTGGGACAACTTCAAGTATACCAATATTTGCATCATGGAGGTGTTGGAAGAAGAAGAGAGGAAGCAAGAGATTGAAAACCTGTTTGAAAAAATGACAGAAAACTTCCCTTACCCGGTGAAAGAAATAGATATACAAGTCCAGGAAGTGCAAAGAGTCCCAAGAAGATAAACCCAAAGAGGCCCACACCAAGACACATGATTAAAATGCAAAAGGTTAAAGACAGAGAGAACATCTTAAAAGCAGCAAGAGAAAAGCAGTTAGTTGCCTACAAGGAAGCACCCATAAGACTGTCAACTGATTTCTCAACAGAAACTTTGCAGGTTGGGAAGGAGTGGCAAGAAATATTCAAAGGGTTGAAAAGCAAGGACCTATAACCAAGATTACTCTACACAGCAAAGTTATTTAAAATGGAAGGTTAGATAGCTCTGGCCAGTTTGGCTCAGTGGTTAGAGTGTTGGCCCATGGACCAATGAGTCTCAGGTTCGATTCTGGTTAAGGGCACGTACCTTGCTTGCAATTTGTTCCTGGTCCTGGCTGGGGTCCCACGGGAGGCAGCCACTCTGTGTGTCCCTTTCACGTCGATGTTTCTCTCTCTCCCTCCCACTCTATCTGAACAAAAATGGAAAAATGTCCTCGAGTGAAAATAAAAATAATTTTTTTAAAATTAGATAAAGGGCTTCCCGAAAAAGAAAAAGCTAAAGAAGTTCATCACCCCCAAATGAGTATTACATGAAATGTTAAAGGGTCTTCTTTAAGAAGAAAAAAAAAAAGATAAAAAATATGAACAATAAAATGGCAATAAATACATATCTATTGAGCCATATCAAAATTACAACTAAACTACAACACAAACATCATTCAGAACCACCTGAAACTGAGTTAAATGGAAGTCCCACAGCTATGAAATTAAAGAAGCAGCCACATGGAGACTGGTAGGAAGGGCGGAGGTGGGACGGGCTGGTTCCACACCCATGTGTGACAGATAAAAATCAGGACAGACATCTCAGCTGGGAAGGTCCTCCCTGAGGAGTGAGGGGTCCCTGTCCCACACCAGGCGCCCAGCTCAGGGTTCCAGTGCCAAGAAGAGAGTCCCCATCACTTCTGGCTGACAAAACCAGCAGGAACTGAGGCTGAGAGAGGCTGAGGCTTCTGGAGCCCCAAGCAGTTCCTCTTAAAGGGCCCGCACATGGGCTTACTTAGACTTGCTCCCTCTAAGCTTGGAAGAGAGGCAGCTTGAGGGGTGCCAGAGACATACAGGGAAGAACTGAGCTGTTTGGCCTTGGGACAAGGGCTGGAGAGGTGGCTTTCTCCTGGACAGACATACTGGTGGAAACTGATGTTTCTTTGGTGACCCTTCCCCCACAGGGTAGGCAGACAGTCACCATATCTGGGACTCCAACAACCTGGCTCGCACTGTTTGCCCCACCCTGGTGATTCCCTGAGGCCCTGCCCTACACAACTTTTGGGCTCACCCAAGCTGTTTCCAAAGGTTTTACCATAGGATTGGCCTGTCTTGGATCCTTCTTCAGAGTTTCCTAAAATCTCTCAAACAAGCAGCATCAAGTCTCAGTGAGCCCCTGATCATACACATTAAGTGGCCCCAGGCCTGGCACTAGAAGCAGCCAGCCTTGGTTCACAAGTTGGCTTTTCCTAGGCACCTTCAAGCCCAGCACAAGAAGCAGCCATCTGCAGATCACTTTGTAGCTTATGCCTGGTAGCCCCGGATAGAACACAGGCAGTGGCTGACCTTGTCCCAGAGCCAGTACACCCAGTGGACAGCTTCAGACCACATCCAAGCACCACCACCCAACTACCTCCACAAGTGACACACTCAATGAGGGGAATCAGTTGGTACCAGAACCCTGCTGAGGTAAGTCTTGCTCTGTGTGGTGGGCCCTGCACAGCTGATCATCCACAGGAGTCAGAGGCACAGCCAGTTCTTGCAGCTGATCAGCCTGAGTAAATCCCTCCCATTGACATGCCAACATCAATCAAGATTCAATTACAACAGAAGGGTGTACAGTCCACACTAGGGGTGCACCTCAAGGGCCCAGCTGGGGTGATCAGGGAGACTGTGCCACTGGATCCTACAAAATACCTTCAGCAATAGGCCACTCTATGAAGCCTGGGAGACATAGCAACTTTACTTAATACATAGAAACAATCACAGGGAAACAGCCAAAATGAGGAGACAAAGAAACACGTCCCAAATAAAAGAAAAGAACAAAACTTCAGGAAAAGAATTAAACAAAATGGTGATAAGCAATCTAACAGATGCAGAGTTCAAAACACTGGTTATAAGATTGCTCAAGGAACTTGGTGAGACATTCAAGGAACTTAGTGAGACCTTCAAGGAACTTAGTGAGAACATCAACAACATAAAAAAGAACCAGTCAGTACAGGGAATCAATAGTAGAGTGGGTAAAGCCAAGAAGCAAACTATCAATTTGGAATAGAAGGAAGCAAAAAATATGCAATCGGAACTGCAAAAAAAAAAAAAAAAAATCCAAAAAAATGAGGACAGTGTAAGGAGCCTCTGGGACAACTTCAAGTGTGCCAACATTTGCATTATAGTGGTGCCAGAAGGAGAAGAGCGTGAACAAGAAATTGAAAACCGATTTGAAACAATAATGACAGAAAACTTTTCTAACTTGGTGAAGGAAACAGACTTATAAGTCCAGGAAGCACAGAGAGTCTCAAACAAGATGAACCCGAAAAGGTCCACACCAAGATACATCATCATCAAAATGCCAAAGGTTAGCCCTGGCCAGTTTGGTTCAATGGTTAGAGCATCAGCCTGTGGACCAGGGAGTCCTGGGTTTGATTCCACCCAAGGGCACATACCTCGGTTGTGGTTTGTCCCCGGCCTCAGTTAGGGATGTGCAGGTGACAACCAATCAATGTGTCTCTCTCACATCAATGTTTCTCTCTTTCTCCCCCTCCCACTTGTCTGAAGATAAATGTAAAAAAAAAAAAAAATGTCAAAGGTTAAAGACAAAGAGAGAATCTTTTTTTTTTTTTTTATCCTCACCCGAGGACATTTTTCCATTTTTTGTTTAGACAGAGCGGGAGGGAGAGAGAGGAAGAGAGAGAAGGAGAAACATCGATGTGAAGGGACACATCGAGTGGCTGCCACCCGCACGACCAACCAGGGCCGGGGACAAACTGCAACCGAGGTACGTGCCCTTAGCGGGAACCGAACCCGGGTCTCTCTGTACCACAGGCCGACGCACCAACCGCTGAGCCAAACCGGCCAGGGCAAAGAGAGAATCTTAAAAGCAGCCAGAGAAAAGCAGTTTGTTCCCTACAAAGGAGCTCCCATAAGACTGTCAGTTGATTTCTCAAATGAAACTTTGCAGGCCAGAAAGGTGTGGCAAGAGATATTCAAGATGATGAAAAGCAATGATCTACAACCAAGATTATTCTATCCTGCAAAGCTATCATTTAGAATCGATGGCCATATAAAGAGTTTCCCAAACAAGAAAAAGCTAAAGGAGTTCATCACCACCAAACCAGTATTATATGAAATGTTGAACAATCTTCTTGAAGGAGAAGAACAAAAATATGAACAATAAAGTGGCAATTCATACATATGTATCAATAATAGAATCTATAAACAAAATGAGCAAGCAGAAGAGAAACAGACTCATAGATAGAGAACTTTTTGTTGCTTGCCAGATGGTCAGGAGCTGGGGAATAGTAAAAATGATGAAGGAATTAAGAACTACAAGTTGGTTGTGAGACTGATAAACCTCAAAGGGAGGGAGGGTGGGATAAGATAAACCAAAAAAATTCTATGCATATATGCATAACCAATGGACACGGACAATAGTGTGGGGAAGGGGGCGGGATTAGGAAGGAGGGGGGTCAATGGGGAAAAAGGGGGGGCATCTGCAATACATCCACCAATAAAGATGAGTTTAAAAAAACAAGATGATGAGAATTGGTATATTTATACAGGTTTTAAAGGATTTAATAACATCAGAAATCTGACAAAATTGTAAACTGATTTTTCAAAGTAATCTCAGTGGGTCTTCCTGCTGGGTAATCAGAAATTTAAACACAGTCCACTACAGTCTGAGGTTGAGGTATCTGAGGGGAAAAAACTGTCACTTTAAAAAACACATTTGGCCCTGGCTGGTTTGGCTCAGTGGTTGGAGCGTTGGCCTGCGGACCAGACGGTCCCGGGGTCGGTTCCTGCTAGGGGCATGTACCAAAAAAACAAAACAAAAAAACACATTTGGCTGCCTTGGCACATTTGGCTCAGTGGTTAGATTGTCTAACTGTGGAACAAAGGGTCCCATGTTCCATTTTGGTCAAGGGCACGTACCTCAGTTGTGGTTTGCTCCCTGGCCCTGGCCAGGGTCCTGCGGGAAGCAACCAGTTGATGTGTCTCTCTCACACTGATGTTTTCTCTCTCTCTCTCCCTCCCTCCTTTTCTCCCACCCTATCTGAAAATCAATGGAGAAATACCCTCAGATGAGAATTACAAAAAAATAAAAAACATATTTGGCTGAAGTCTCGCAGGCCCAACACCACTTGTCCCCCACCTCCTTAAAGGTTGTCCAGCACGAATACAAAATCTGTCTTCTCTAGCGTTATTAGTGGTTCTGTTTAAGTGTGTAATGCTGTGTTTGTGTTTGTCTGTGTTTACATATGTGTAGTAAAGTGTTTTCTGCCTCCAGGTGGTATTACTAGTTTATAATATTTTATTGGCTTAAAGGAATTAATTGCTTGTATAGAGTAAGAACTGAAATAGAACCTAGCTGAAGTGCTTTTCAGAATCATATGATCTGATAAAATATTTTATATTAAATGTGGTTTAGGTTTGGTTGATGTCTTTTAGAGTTATTAACATAAAATATATGTTTTATGTTGGTTTGCAAAAATAAGTTATTTGTGATAAAATTTGTCAAGAAAATAGCTTGATATATAATTGATATTAAAATGTCATAGAGTTGTTAAGAATAGATATACCTAAATGGTTTTAAATAAAACTTTCTGGTAATAATTATATGTTATATATGGTTAAAAATAGTTCTGTTATTTTAAATTGATTTTTAGAGAGAGAGAGAAAAGGAGACTGAGATAGAGAGAAAGAGGGAGAGAGAAACATTGATTTGTTGTTCCTCTTATTTACGCATGTACCAATGAGTCATGGGTTGATTCCAGTCAAGGGCATGTACCTAAGTTGCAGTTCATCCCCAGCCCTGGTTGGGGTTGTGCGGGAGGCAACCAGTCGTCGTGTTCCTCTCACATTGATGTTTCTCTCTCCCTCTCTCTTCTTCCTCTCTCTTCCTCCCACTCTATCTGAAGATAAATGAAAAAGTATCCTTAGGTGAAGATTAAAAAAAAAACTTTATTGTTAAAAGTATTAACGATATCTCCCTTTTTGTCTCCCATTGACCCCCTCCCTGCTTCTGCTCACCTTCTGCCTCCCCCCCCTACTACTGTCTGTGTCCATTGGTTATGCATATATGCGTATAAGTTCTTTGGTTAATTGCTTCCCACTTCCCACCCCACCACCCCCTTCACTCTGAAGTTCATCAGTCTAACAACCAATTTGTACTTCTTAATCCCTTCACCTCTTTTACCCATCCCCCTAACCACTCTTTCATCTGGTAACCAACAAAATGTTCTCTGTATTTATGAGACTGTTTCTGTTCTGCTTGTTCATTTTGTTGATAGATATGTATTTATTGCCATTTTATTGTTCATATTTTTTATCTTTTTCCCCCTTCTTTTTCTTAAAGAAGATTCTTTAAAATTTCATGTAATATTCATTTGGTGGTGATGAATTCCTTTAGTTTTTTTTGTCTGAGAAGCTCTTTATATGTCCATTAATTCTAAATGGAAGCTTTGCAGGACAGAGTAATCTTGATTGTAGGTTCTTGCTTTTCATCACTTTATTTCCTGCTGGCCTGCAAAGTTTCTTTTGAGAAATCAGCTGACAGTCTTATGGGAGCTCCCTTGTAGGTAACTAACTGCTTTTCTCTTGCTGCTTTTAAGATTCTCTTTGTCTTAAACCTTTTGCATTTTGATTATGGTGTGTCTTAGTGTGGGACTCTTTGAGTTCATCTTGTTTGGGACTCTCTGTGCTTCCTGGACATGTATGTCTGTTTCCCTCACCAAGTTAGGAAAGTTTTCTGCTATTATTTTTTTAAATAGGTTTTCAAGTTCTTGCTCTCTCTTTTCTCCTTTTGGCATCCCCTTGATGTGAATGTTGGTACGCTTGAAGTTATCCCAGAGGCTCCTTACACTGTCCTCATTTTTTTTTTTTTATTCTTATTTCCTTTTGCTGTTTTGATTGCGTGTTTTTGCTTATTTATATTCCAAGTCAATGGTTTGCTTCTCAGCTTCCCCTACTCTACTGTTGATTCCCTGTAAATTATTCTTTATTTCACTTAGTGCAGTGGTTCTTAACTTTTCTAATGCTGCAACCCTTTAATAGAGTTCCTCATGTTGTGGTGACCCACAACCATACAATTATTTTTGTTACTACTTCATAACTGTAATTTTGCTAGTGTTATGAATTATAATGTAAATATCTGATATGCAGGCTGTATTTTCATTGTTACAAATTAAACGGAATTAATGCATAGCAATTAAACACAAAAACAATATGTAATTATATATTGCGAAATATTTATTTCTAATTACAAATAAGTACAATTTTGTCTTGAAGCATGGTGTAGCATGGGTAACAGTCTTAATATAACAACAGTAAACTACATTGCTACATTTTGCGACAGTATGTGTAAAAAGCCAATATCAGTGTGAAGGTTGAGATTGCTTCTTTCTCACCAGATCAGAAATTCTCAGTGCAGTCTTTGAAAGAGCACAATGAAGATCATCTTCCACAACAAGTCTTCTTCTGTATTTAGACTTAATAACCAACAAGCTGGAAAACCCTGTTTCACAAAGATATGTTGTTGGAAATGGAAGAAGAAGGCACAACACAGTCTCAGACAGAACAGAATATGGCTGTAAACACGTGATCCAGAATTTTGTAACTGGCATTGTAGAGAAATCAGTTCTCGCTGCATTGCTGTTAATAAGTTCAATGAACTCCTCTTGTGCAGTCTCAGGAACATCTTCAACTTTGACTGTGAATGGCTTCTGGCAAGTGCAAATGGGGTGTCAGGTAGATTTGGAAAGTACGATGACATTTCATCTACAAGCATGTGCAAGTGTTCTTTCACAGAAATTATCATTGTAATCCTTTTGTCTGGTTCAATGTCATGTTCCTCAAAGAAAGCAGATAAGGTAGGCAACATGTAAATTTTATTTCTCTCCAATTTTTTTCTTTTTTCCAAAGCTGAAGTTTCATTTGGAATGATCAAATCTTTTCAGACAAACTGAGGCACGTTGTATTTGGTCCTTGCAGTGATAAATTTAACTCATTCAAGATGGCAAAGATGTTAACCAAGTAAGCTATTTTCTGCAGTTCACTTTTATTGCTGAAAAGTGCTTTGAACTGCGGTCTTGCTTTCTGATTAAAAAATGTTTTGAGTTCATCACAAAGCTCAAAAACATGTTTTAAAACTTTTCCTGTTGACAACCATGTCACTTCAGTGTGAAATAGCAGAGCTTTGTTCGGCGCATCCAACGCGTTGCACAGTTGCGAAAATAGTCGACTGTTTAAAGTGCTTGCCTTTACAAATCTGACAGAATTTAGGATGCTTTTCATTACTTTTTGTAACTCTTGTGGCAGCATCTTTGTTGATAATATTTGCCACTGAATCATACAGTGAGTTCCGACAACTTTTGGTGTTCTGTACCAAACACTGAAATCCAGATCCTAGCATAGCTGGAGCACCATCTGTGCAAACACCACAAACCTTTTCCCAAGAGATCTTATGCTCTTTCAGAAATGAACCAACTGTGTCAAATACATCATGTGCAGTAGTTGTCATTTCAAGAGGTTTGCAAAAACAAAACTCATCTTTAAAGTCGCCATCATTAATATACCTCACGTAAACCAATAACTGTGAACAGTTTGCAACATCTGTAGATTCATCAAGCTGGATGCTAAATATTGGAAGTGGAGCAGATTTAATTTCCTGGATTTTCTAATCAAGAAATCAGCAGACATGTCATCTATTCTTCTGCGACAGTGTCATTAGATAAGGAAATTGCACTCAATTTTGTAACAAATTCGTCTCCGATCATAACTCGAACAATGTCTTTGGCCGCTGGCAACAGTAAATCCTCAGCAATGGTGTAAGGTTTCCCAGTTCTGGAGATTCTGAGTGCCACCAAACATGAAGCTTCAATGGCTGTTACATTTTGTTTGTGTTACTTGCCACTAGTGTCAAGTCTGGCTTTCTTGAGCCCATTAGCTTTGCTTCTAAAATAGTTGGTATCCTTGTCAGCAAAGCTCAGATGCTTACTATCAAAATGGCTTTTTAGTTTGTTCAGCTTCATAGATTTGGCTGATAGAACTTCAACAAAAAACACATTGCAGTTTCTCAATTCCTGCTGTAATTATTGAGGTAAAACCATACTGTAAAAAATCCTCACTATATTTTCTTTTCTTATGATTCTTCTCTACACAACCCATTGTCATTGGATGGTTTGCTAATGAAAATAATATATAACAATAGCTTTAATAATACAAAAGATGATACATGGCATAGTTTAGTCAATACAGTTCATTAAAGTTTTCTATGATTTACCATTCTGTGTGTGTGTGTGTGTGTGTGTGATTACATACCTCTTACTATCACAAGGAGGCAGTATTCACATCAACCACAGCTGAATATCAAAAGACCGATCAGCATCCAGATTAAGTTTCCATGGTACAAATATTTTTTTTGCAGTAGTTGATGATTTTACAGTACATGATTTTACATTTACTCAGTAATTATAATTCATGAAGTATCATTTTACCTCCAATACTGCTGCTTTCAACACAGTAGCTGCTTTCTACACAGTAGCTGCTCTTTACACATGTGTGACTGGTCCACATAAGTACATATGACGCCAACCCTGTCACATACACATCTGTATTTGTATGGGGTGTATGTGATGGGGTTGATGCGATGACGTCATCATGCCCGGTACTTATATGTGGGTGTATCTGTGTGTGGGCCGACCTGCCTGGAGACAAATGGAGGAGCGGTGTCTCGGTTCCTAAGACTATCAGAAATATGTGTTTTCCGATGCTCTTGGGCAATCCCTGTGAAAGGGTTGTGACCCACAGGTTAAGAACTGCTGACTTACTGTCTCTTTTATTTCTGACTGTGCATCCTTAGTTTCTAACTGGTCCTTTTTTAATGCTCTTAAGGTCTTTACTAAGTTCCCTGAGCATCTTTATAACCAGTGTTTTGAACTCTGTATCTGTTAGATTGCTTATCTCTGTTTCTTTGTCTCCTCATTTTAGCTGTCTCCCTGTGTTTGTTTCTATGTTTTAGGTAGAGCTTCTGTCTCCCAGGCTTGGTAGAGTAGCCTGTTGTAGTAAGTGTCCTGTAGTTTCCAGTGGCACAGCCTCTGTGATCACCCCAGCTGTGTCATTGAAGTGCACCCCCATGTGGACTGTATACCCTTCAGTTGTAATTGAGTCTTGATTGCTGTTGGCACATCAGTGGGAGTGATTTACTCAGGCTGATCAGCTGCAAGGACTGGCTGTGACCACTGACCACTGACTTCTTCTTTTTTTAAAATTTTTTTCTTTCTTTATTGGTTTGAGAGAGAGAGAGAGAGAGAGGGAGAGAGAGAGGGAGAGAGAGATAGAAACATAGATGAGAGAACATTGAAGGGCTGCCTCCTGTATGCCCCCCATGGGGGATTTGGCCCACAGTCTGAGCATGTGCCCTGACTGGGAATCAAACCAGCGACCTCTTGGTGCAGGGTCGATGCTCAACCACTGAGCCACACTGACCGGGCCTGACCACTGACTTCTGACCACCTTGGAGGATCATCTGTACAGGGGCCCACCACACAGAGCATGACTTAGTTCAGCAGAGCTCTGATACCCCACTGATTTCAGCCCTTAAATGTGTTGCTTGTGGATATGTTTGAGTGGTGGTGTTTTGATGTGGTGTGAAGCTGTCCATTGGGTGTGCTGGGTATGGAGCTTCCTGGGAGGTGCAGACCAAGGTCAGCCACTGCCTGTGTTCTACCCGGGCCACCAGGCATAAGCTACAGAGCAATCAGCTGATGACTGCTTCTTTGCTGAGCTCGAAGGTGCTGAGGCGAGGCCAAGCTGTGAGCCAAGGCCAGCTGCTGCAGGTGCCAGGCCTGGGCCACCTAGAGAGAAGTACTGGGCTCACTGAAACCAGATACTGCTTGTTTGAGAGATTTTAGAAAAATCCAAAGCATGAGCTCAGACAGGTCATTCCTATGGTAAAACCACTGGAAACAGCTTGGATGGGCCCCAAAGTTGGGGAGAGCCAGGCCTCACGGACTCATAAGAACAGGGAAACAGGGTGAGCCAGGTTTCTGGAGTCCCAGATACGGTACCCATCTGCCAGCCCTGTCAGGGAAGGGCTCACTGAAGAACTAATGGCCTCCCCCAGCACGTCTGTCCAGGAGACAGCGGCCTCTCCAGCTCTCGCCCCAATGCCAAACAGCTCAGTCTCTTCCTATATGTCTCTGGTGCCTTTCAAGCTGCCTTCCCCATGCTGGAGCCCAGAAGGAGTGAATCCAAGTAAGTTCATGTGTAGCTCCTTTAAGAGGAACTAACTGCCTAGGCCCTGGCCGCTTTGGCTCAGCTGTTAGAGCATCCACCTGCGGTCTGGAAAGACCCGGGTTCGGTTCCTGCTAAGGGCATGTACTTTGGTTGCAGTTTGTCCCCGGCCCTTGCTGGGTCGTGTGGGTGGCAGCCACTCGATGTGTCCTTTTCACATCGATGTTTCTCTCTCTCTCTCTCTTCCCCTCCCTCCCTCCTACTCTATCTGAACAAAAAATGGAAAAATGTCCTCGAGTGAAGATTAAAAAAAAAAGAGGTAGTGCCTGGGACTCCAGAAATCTCAGCCTTCTTCAGCCTCAATACCCACTTTTTTTTTCAGTCAGAAGTTACGAAGACTTCTCTTCCTGGTACTGGAAACCTGAGATGAGGGGTCTGATGTGGGACTGGGACCCCTTGCTCCTAGGGAGGACAGCGGAGGTATCCTTCTAATTTTTATCTACCACATGTGGGTGTGGGACCAGCCTATCTGTGCCTCCGCCCCTCCTATCAGTTTAAAATTTTCTTTTATCCTCACCTGAGGACAGTTTTCCATTTTTTGTTCAGATAGAGTGAGAGGGAGAAAGAGGGAAAGAGAAAGAGAGAGAAACATCGATGTGAAAGGGACACATCCAGTGGCTGCCTTCCGCACAACCCAACCAGGGCTGGGGACCAAACCCGGGTCTCTCTGGACCGTAGGCCGACGCTCTAACCGCTGAGCCAAACCAGCCAGGGCCCTCCTACCAGTCTTGATGTGACTTCTTTAATCTAGTAGTCGCAGGACTTCCATTCACCTAGATTTCAGGCAGTCCTGAGTGATGGTAGTTAGAATGAACCAAGGATAATTATAGTTTTATAGCTTTTGTTTGAAATATTGTGAATTTTGTCTTTTTGTTTGTGTTTTTTTCTTTTAATTTTTTTCTTTACTGATTTTAGAGAGAGAGAAAGAGAGAGGAAGAGAGAAATAGAAACATCAATGAGAGAGAACGTTGATTGGCTGCCTCCTGCATGACCCCACTTGGAATTTAGCCCACAACCTGGGCATATCCCTGACCGGGAATTGAACTAGCAACTTCTTGGTGCATGGGTCCATGCTCAACCACTGAGCCACACTGGCCAGGCTTTTTTGTTTGTTTGTTAATCCTCACCAAGGATATTTTTTCATTGATTTTTAGATAGAGTGGAGGGGAGGGAGAGAGGGGAAAGGGAGAGAGAAAGAGAGAGAGAGAGAGAGAGAGAGAGAGAGAGAGAGACATTAATGTAAGAGAGACACATCAATTGGTTACCTACCTTATAACCCTGACCAGGGCCAAAGACCAAACCTGCAACTCAGGTATATGCCCTTAACTGGGAATTAAACTTGTGACCTTTTGGTCCATGGGTTGATGCTCTAACCACTGATCCAAACCAGCTAAGGCATATATATATATATATTTTTTTTTTTTTCAGAAATAAGGACACTTATTTTTCTTAGTGCAATTTGATAAATTATACCTTTGTAAGCAGTATTGAAGCATTTATATATTTTTTCCTACATGATCCCTCCAGAATTTATAAATTCTTAATGAGTAAGTTTTATTATTTTCATGGAAATATGGTTGTTTGCATGAATTCAATAAGAATCTATTCTCTTTATAACAGAATATAATTGGAAACAGGTTTTATTAACCAAGACTTTGACTGAAATGCTATGTTTGAGAGCGATGCGCTTAGACAGGATGTCACCAAAAAGTTCTAAGGAATTAAGATTGACTTTGGAAGCCAATAAAAGCCCCTTGGAACAATAGTCTGGTACCTTGCTTATTTCCATGGTACACATTATTCTTTCCAGATAAGGAAAAAAAAAAGTTTGCTTTTATGAGAGAGGATAAAGAAAGAATATCAAGTCATTTTGGTACCTCAGAAATTCACCAAAATCTTCTCCTTCTTCTTCTTCTTCTTCTTCTTCTTCTTCTTCTTCTTCTTCTTCTTCTTCTTCTCTCTCCTTTTTTTTTTTTGCAGGCATAGTCTGGTGACTAGGCTAGTTAGAGTTCAATCTGAAGATTCCTTAAGAAATCCAGCAAAAACAGGTTTAAAAGAGCCTATTGGGTCCATTGCTATTCTTGTTGTATATGTGCAAATAATCTGGCCAAATTTTTTAAAATATGTTTTTATTGATTTTAGAAAGAAGAAAGGAGAGGGAGAAAGAGGTAGAAACATCAATGACGAGGGAAACAACTGGCTGTCTCCTGCACCTACTGGGGATGGAGCCCACAACCCAGGCATGTGCCCTGACTGGGACTTGAACCAAGAACCTCCCAGTGCACAGGTCAATACTCAACCCCTGAGCCACACCGGTTGGGCAAATCTGGCCAAATGTATTAAAATGAAACTTATGCAGTAAATAGTCTTAATTTGACTATCTTTGAGGGAAAAATGAGGATGATTTTAGGGAAAAAAATGATAGAATCTATAATACACAGTTGTAGATGTTAGAGTCTATTTCAGTTCATTGTCTTCAAAGTTTTGCTTTTTATCTATAAACTGGACTGGATCCTGAATTTTTCTAGTTTTCTTAAATATTTGGCAATAACCCTTTGAATTAATGTTTCATTTTTCTCCTATCCTGTGACTTGGAATTATTGAGAACTAAAGTTGTTTTTTACTGAGCCTTGAAATTGCATATTGCAGGTAAAAGACAAGGCATAAACTTGAGAAAATGCCACAATAGAGCACATTGATGCTGTGTAAGTCATGCAGCGAGTGATGCTGTGTAAGTCATGCAGTGAGTGATGCTGTGTAAGTCATGTAGCGAGTGATGCTGTGTAAGTCATGCAGCGAGTGATGCTGTGTAAGTCATGCAGTGAGTGATGCTGTGTAAGTCATGCAGTAAGTCATGCAGTGAGTGATGCTGTGTAAGTCACGCAGAATTTTCCTGAGCACCTGATGGCGTCACCAGAGACATTCAACTGCAGACCAGGAGAATCTACCAGAGTCACTGTCTGCCTTTATCCTGGTAAAAGAAGCTGAGTCTTGCATCTAGAAATCTTCTTGGCCAACAGCCTTTCAGATTCTGATACTGGTTCATAATTTGCTCTAATCATTAACCTTTATTTTTTATTTGTTTTCACAGACCCACCTCTTATTATAAACTTGATTGCTTCGTGATACAATATAGGTGCCACACTGGGAGTCCATCTGCATCACTGCTTCCTAAAGTGAGATGCTACAAATAACTGGACTAACTTATTCTCAGGACTAAATGAGAATCAACAAAATATGGAACAATCTACCAACTTAGCTTCTGAAATGTGAAATTTTATCATTTAAAGTTTCAAAGGTGGGCCTGAAGGTATCACCAGACTGGTTCCATGGGGCCGGCCCTGCCCAGCATTGTCCAAGATCTCTGGGCTTTTGACTTAAGCAAGAAAGAAGTCAAGAATGATTGAGAGTGAGAAAGAAAGTTAGTTTTATTTAGGCAGAGAAAAAGGAAGAGACTAGGGAGTGGGCTCCTGGAGACAGGATCAGAGATTTAGCCCAGGACTGACTGGCGCCACCTGCTGTCCCTCTGGTCGCAAGTCTCACTGGCCAGAGCCCCTCAGACATCTCTGTGCATCTCCAAGGGGCTGTTGAACCTGTTTTGTAAACATATAGGTGAAAGGGTTAATAATGTTTTAACAAAAATTAAACTCCATTCTGACCAGTTATTCCTGCACGTAAACACCTGAGCAGTTTTCTATAAACCCTGGGACTGACACCCAGAGGAACCATGAAGATAAGGGTTAATGGTGGCCTTGGGGAACTTGGAGGGACCATAAGAAAGAAGGAGATTAATGATGGCCCTGACCTCTGCCGGAGCAGACTCCTTACCTCTGAGACAGCTTGTATCAGCCCTGACACCAATTGCGCGGTGCCAAGAGAATGTGGGGTTTTTTTTTAAGTAGTTTTTTTAGTTTCTGTAGTTTGCAACTATAAAACCCAGAGAACAAAGAGATTCCAATGCTGAGCTCAAAATTTGCGACTCAGCCCTCCTGAACCCTGGCACATGCAATAAAGCCATTTGGCTCCACACTGGCCTTGTGTTGTGGATGTGATCTCCCACCAGCTCAGACCTTTTAATAGGGTAGTGGAAGGGACCCAGGCTTGGGCTTTGGAAATAGCATGAGTTCTTGCTTTGTTACTATGTCGGTGAGCAACACTGACTAACAGGAACACACCCACAGGAACAGCCTGCACCTCAGATGGAAATCACTCAGGTATCACTTGCCCTCATCCACTGGGGATGTCCTTTCTCAGCAGCTCCTCTGTCTTGTCATGGGCCATGTAACTTGATATACTCTGGGAGGCGGAGCTGATAGCCACTTCAAACTCCATTATCCTCTTCTTTTCAACAATGGAACCTCAGTCTTGTCTAAATGTCAATGTGTTATTTAAACACACTCACTTCCTCTGACCCCTTGCACCTAGGGGTGGACACCTGACTGTTTGCCTAATGAGTCATCAGCAGAAGTCAGCTTGGTGGGGCTTTCAAGGATTCAGTTGCTCTCCTGATTTAAAAAAAAATGCAATTGCAGCATGCTTTTGCTCTTTCTTTTCCCCTTCTGCCTGAAATGTGGATGTGATGTCTGAGGGCAGAGCAGCCACTTTGCACCCATGAGGCAGAAGGATAGACATAAAGATATCCCACAGAAGATTTGAGTCCTGGGTAACTGTTCTGAGCAATGACATCAGTCTTCTTGATAGATTAGAAAAATAAAATCCTATTTGGTTAAGCCATTATATTGAGTTTGTGTTACACACAGCCAAACCCAACTTTAACCAGCACACCCTCTCTCTATGTAGTTTTGTTTGATATGTTCCTGCCTTATAGTGCCGCTTCCCCAAGTTGCTTCCCAGGTGCCAAATGCATAAATATATGTAAGAGACGCTGGCTCACCCACTACCTGAAGTGCTGCCAAGGCTCAGGAACCCTCATCTCCTGCTTCGCCCTGGGGGCATTGGGCACAGCAACTTTGAGCTCCAGGTTCTTCTTTTGTAAACCGGGAAACTGTAACTACTTAGCAGGCTTAATGTATTAAAAGTTTCAAACTCATTAGCCATTACAATGATCAGCATTCCTCACTCCTCTTCAGTTTTTTCAGGCTCTTCCCAAAGCGCACAAGGTGCATCTGCTGTGGAGTTCACCTGGGAGGTGACCAGGCCCGGAACACTTGCCCTCAGGAAACTTCACCTTCTTCATTTAGGATCATGAACTAGAAAGTGGGCATGCTAAGTAGCAATCTCAGATGGTGAATAAAGGAAAATTATGTTTATTTAAAGAAAAAGGGATAGAGGAATGGGGATATTCAAAGGGAAGGGTTACACATCACTGAGCCATGGCGTATTGGTTCATAATGGCAGCCTCTAGGAGCTGGAGTTTCATCCTTATATGCATCGTCATCAGTGGGTTTTGGGGTCTTGTCTGGTGGGTTGGGTCTGCAGGAATTCAGATGTGTAATCAGGCAGTTTTAGTTCCGTATATGGTTTGATTCCTGGTGTCTGGCATTTCTTGTCCGGCCAAGTTCTCCTGTGGCAGGAGGTCTGGTCTTCGTTCTCCTGTGGCGGGGAGGCTTGCAAAATGGCTGTGAGAAATTATATTCCTTTGTAAGTTCTAACATTTCCCTCCTCTTTCTGTTTGTTCATATTTATTCTTATGCAATCAGGGTAGAGGTCTCTTTCTTCCATAGCTGCTTCCTGCTGGTTTGTGGGTGTAGAGCTGTCCCTAAGCTGTATTAGTAAGTTTGGGAACTGGGGAATAAGGGTAGGGCTAAGTCCTATAGGCCATGGTCAGGGCTATTAGTTTGCCCATGATGATTCCTGTACAGTTGTAGAGAAAGGAAAAGAGGGCATGGATGTGCTTCCAAAGTGAGACCGACATTGTGCAAACAATCAATCAGGCATTTCCTAAGTATGCCTATGAAAACACACAAAAAACAACAAAGGTTGATGATCATAGCAAGTTATAAACCAGTTTCTGAGTCTGAAAGACTGACAGTTTCTTTTGCTGGAATGAAAGCAAGCAGTGACAATTGAACAGCATCAGATGTTAAGGTAAATTCTGTATGGTTGACATCGTATCACTAGTTTTGTTTAAAAAAATTTTTTTTCCTTTATTGATTTTAGAGAGAGGAAGGGCAAAGAAGAGAGAGATAGAAACATCAATGAGAGAGAACATCGATGGGCCACCTCCTGCACGCCCCCCAGTGGGGATCTGGCCCACAACCTGGGCATGTGCCCTGACCGGGAACTGAACCGGTTGATGCACTGGCCCAACACTCAACCACTGAGCCACACCAGCCGGGCCATATCAGTAGTTTTTGATAACTCCAAGTCAAAGAATGGGAAAGGAAAAGATGAAACAGTGTGGAGTGAACACAACTAGAAGAATTCTGGAACCAGTTTAGTTCACTGATAAAAACAAAACTTTAAACTTTGAATACAATCAATTGCACTAGAGTTTAATTATCCACAAATGGGCATTTTGATTTTCATTGAAACACAATTTCTCTCCCTAAAATCACCCTCATTTTTATTAAGGAGACTGCATTAAGTTCAGTTTTAATTTGGCCTGAATATTTGCATAAACATTACCAGAATTAGCAATTGATAAGCTTTCTTAAATGTGTTTGGCTGGAATGTCAGTTGTTCATAAGGAATCTGTAGACTGAGCTCTACGGAGCAGTCAGCAGTAAGCCCCTCAGGGAGGAGAAGACGACATCACAATGGCCATCAGGCTGTGCCTGGCGTACCTGCAGATTTGGGTCATGTCCTCAAGTCCTTGAGGTTCCCAACACATTGAGAATCCTTTCTGCAACCTCCTGTTGCGTAAGACAGCACTCAGCCACTGAGCCGCACTGGCCAGGCTCATGTGTTCTATTTTAAAGAGGACAGATCCTTGCCCGGCCAGTGTGGCTCAGTGGATTGAGCATCATCCCACGAACTGAGGGGTCCAGGTTCAATTTCTGGTCAGGGCACATGCCCAGGTTGTGGGCTCAATCTCCAGTAGGGGCGTGCAGGAGGCAGCTGGTCAATGTGTCTCTCTCACATTGATGTTTCTATCTCTCTCTCCCTTCCTTTCTCTCTGAAAAATACATAAAAACAGGTCAAGATGGCGACGTAGGGAAACGCAGTATCGCGTCCTCCCCCAACCACATCCAAGTTACAACAAAACTACAGAACAACCATCATCCAAAACCGCCTGAAATCAAGCTGAATGGAAGTCCTACAACTACGGAATTTTAAAAAAAGGCAGCTACATCCAGACTGGTAGGAGGGCGGCGGCGCGACGGGCTGGTCCCACACCCAAGTGTGGCGGATAAAAATCAGGAGGCTCCCGCGGCTGGGAAGGTCCTTCCTGAGGACTGAGGGGTCCCCGTCCCACACCAGGTGCCCCGCTCAGGTTTCCAGTGCCAGGAAGAGAATCCCCATAACTTCTGGCTGGAAAAACCAGCAGAAACTGAGGCTCAGGGAAGCTGACCTGGCTGGAGCCACAGGCAGCTCCCTAAAGGGCCCGCGCACAGACTGGTCGGACTCTCTCCCTCTAAGCTCGGAGGGGAGGCAGCTCCAGGGGCACCAGAGAAATACAGGGAAGAACTGAGCTGTTTGGCACTGGAGCGAGGGCTGGAGAGGGGGCTTTCTCGGGGACAAACGTGCTGTCAGAGGCCTTTGTTCCTTTGGTGAGCCCTTCCCTGGGGCGGCAGACAGAAGCCATATCTGGGACTCCAGCAACCTGGCTCACACTGGTAGCCCCGCCCTGGTGACTCCCTGAGGCCCCGCCCCGCCCCACCCAACTTTCAGGCCCACCCAAGCTGTTGCCACTTGCTTAACCATAGGATTGGCCTGTCTTGGATCCTGCTTCAGGTTTTTCCTAAATTCTTTCAAACGAGCAGCATCGGGTCTCAGCGAGCCCCATACTTCTCATTAAGTAATACACAGAAACAAACACAGGGAGGCAGCAAAATGAGGAGACAAAGAAACAGGTCCCAAATGAAAGAACAGAACAAAACCCCAAGAAAAGAACTAAGCAAAATGGAGATAAGCAACCTAACAGATGCTGAGTTCAAAATACTGCTTATAAGGATGCTCAATGAACTCAGTGAGGGCCTCAAGAGCATAAAAAAGTACCAGTCAGAAACGATCGCTGCACAGTTAGAAACGAAGGAGGCTTTAAGTGAAATAAAGAATAATTTACATAGCTTCAATAATAGAGTACGTAAATCCAAGGAGCAAACCATCGATTTGGAATATAAGGAAGCAAAAAACGCCCAACCAGAACAGCAAAAAGAAAAAAGAATCCAAAAAAATGAGGATAGTGTAAGGAGCCTCTGGGACAACTTCAAGCGTGCCAACATTCGCATCTTGGGGGTGCCCGAAGGAGAAGAGAGAGAACAAGAAATCGAAAACCTGTTTGAAACAATAATGGCAGAAAACTTTCCTAACTTGGTGAAGGAAACAGACATACAAGTCCAGGAAGCACAGAGAGTCCCAAACAAGATGAACCCCAAGAGGCCCACACCGAGACACATCATCATCAAAATGCAAAAGGTTCAAGACAAAGAGAGAATCCTAAAAGCAGCAAGAGAAAGGCAGCTAGTTACCTACAAGGGAGTTCCCATTAGGCTGTCAGCTGATTTCTCAAAAGAAATTTTGCAGGCCAGAAGGGAGTGGCAAGAAATATTCAGAGTGATGAAAACCAAGAACCTACAACCAAAATTACTTTATCCTGCAAAGCTGTCATTTAGAATCGATGGACATATAAAAACTTTCCCAGACAAGAAAAAGTTAAAGGAGTTCATCACCACCAAACTGTTATTATATGAAATGATGAAGGGTCTTTTTAAAGAAAAAGATAAAATGTAGGAACAAACAAAATGGCAAGAATACATATCTATCAACAATGGAATCTACAAACAAAATGAACAGGAAGAACAGGAACATTCTCATAGATACAGAGAATATTTTGTTGGTTGCCAGTTGGGAAAGGGGTTGGGGGAATGGATGAAAAAGGTGAAGGGATTAAGAAGCACAAATTCATTGCTAGACTGACAAACCTCAAAGGGAAAGGGGTTGGGGGGGTGGGAAGAAATAAACCAAAGAACTTATATGTATAACCAATGGACACGGACAATAGTATGGGAAAAGGTGGGAGGGGGGCGGGAGTGGGGAGGAGGGGGTCAATGGGGGAAAACTGTGGAACATCTGTAATACATTTTACATCCAACAATAAAGATGTGGGAAAAAAAAATACATAAAAACATATTTCTTTTTCATTTTTATTTTTTTAATTAATTAATTAATTAATTTTTGTTACAGATGTTTCTCCTTTTTTCCCCACTGATTCCCCACTCCCGCTCCCTCACTATCCTGTCCCCAGCTTTGTTGTCCCTGTCCATTGTTCATGCACACATGCATATAAGTTCTGTGGTTTATCTCTCCCCCACTACCCCCTCCTCTGGGGATTGTCAGTTTGTACCCCACTTCCACATCTTTGGGACTACCCCATTCCTCAGACTGTTATGTTCATTATATTCCACAAATAAGTGAGATCATATGATACTTTTCTTTCTCTGTTTGGCTTGTTTCGCTTAGGATAATACTTTCCAGGTCCCTCCATGTCATCTCCAAGGATAAAATATCTAATAAAAACATATTTTAAATAAGAGGACAGATTCAGCCTGGCCAGTTTGCTCAGTAGTTAGAGCATTGGCCTGTGGACCAAGGAGTCGGGAGTTCGATTCCAGCCAAAGACATGTACCTCGCCCCAGTTGGGGTCATGTGGGTGGCAACCAATAGATGTGTCTCTCTCACATTGATGTTTCTCTCTCTCTCCCTCCCTCCCACTCTGTTTGAAGATAAATGTAAAAATATCCTCGGGTGAGGATTAAAAAAAAAAAGAGGACAGATTCTTATTGCATTGACACAGATAAATATATTGTCAGGAAAACAATACTCATTGAAAGTTGCCAAATTCTGGAGGGATTAGGTTAGGCAGAAAAATATAAATGCTTCAATATTGCTTGAGGATATAATATACTAAATTGTTTTAGGGAAATAAAAACAAGCCTTTTTATATTGGGAAAGCAAAAAGATTTTTTCATGATTCCGGTTATTTTATATTTCAAAGAGATGACCTACTTAGAAATCTGTAATTTAGAGTAAGTCAGAGTCCTTTTCACAAACCTTTCCAAAGATGTAACATATTTGCAAATGCATCAGAGTAAAACAATGACAGCCTATAAATGATGAAACTTAAAATGACATGGATATAGACCTGATTATAATACAATTGATAAAGAACTTTGTTTTTCTGTAAGATATAACATTCCAAGATAACAACTTCTTGGTAAATGATAATTATTATGAAATGATATAAAGAACAATATAAAGCTCACATTTTCAGATTCAATACATAATTTCAATATATAAAGAACAAATTATGTATGCAAGATTTATGTATGTATGCAAGAGTCCTGAACCCGGGACTCTCTGGCCCGCAGGCTGACGCTCCAACCACTGAGCCAAACCGGCCAGGGCTATATGCAAGATTTTTAAATGCTGCACATAACTCATTGGAAGTGTTCACTGAGCATTGAAACAATTCATAAATGTCCCCATATGTGTATCACAAACACCTGGAGTACCATGGCCAGATGTCCCCACAGGGAACCATCACTTTTGGCTTGCCCCATGTCACTGACTGGACACCTGCCACCCCTGAGAATTTCCTGTTTGAACTTGGCTTTGAATCTTTCTATGTTCCTTCCTAGAGCAGACTGAAATTTCCAGACCATTCATTTTAATAAAAAGTATATGCATATAAATAGAAAATAGCTATTATTATTATTAATTTTTATTTGGCAAAGCCTCCCATGTGATTTCAAGTGTATTAAATAGACCTGATTAGTTTTAAAATTTTTATAAGAAGAGAGAATAAATCTCTGAAGTGTTCCAGGGCCCATAGGGATAACTCAAAGTCATTTCTTGGTTAAAAAGTTCCTTAAAATTTAAACTTTGGGAACATTGTCAAATATACTTAACCAAAAGATATGGCATAAACTCTTTGTAAATCTAGATTAAACAAACATATATTTTATGGTAAGAGTGCTAAAAAGACTTAATCAAAGTTAAACTTGTTTTAATATAAAGTATTTTGTCCAGACCACAGGATCCTATTTAACCTATATAAGTATTTAATCTTCTTGGGGCAATAAAATATCGCCCCTTAGTAATGCCATCTGGAGGCAGAAAACACACCACATATAATACACAGAGAAATACATATTACATAAAAACCATACACATAATCGGAATTACTAATTTTTGTTAAGATGCAAGATTTTTCATTGGCTTTTGATGACTTTTAAGAAGATTGGAAAGGGGGCAGAAGGCCCTAATCACCAAGCGGGACGACCTGTGAGGATCACAGGCAGTGTCGAGGGCTGTGAATGAGCTGTGGAAATTCGGGCATCATGCAGCCTGTGGATGGTCGTGTGGGCAGGCGCCTCCTTGTCCAGAGGGCAGGCTTACCTTCCATCTTACCATTGACATGTCTTGAAGAAGGACTCACTCTGCAGCTGGCAGGTAGATTGTCCCCACACCGATGAGGGCAAGAGAAAGGGTAATGACAGCAGCCCTAAGTCCACCGGAGAGGAATTACATGGAAGAGGACTGAAGCCTGACTGGTTTTTCTACACATTTAAAAGTTTCACAAATGTTTACAACCTTGACAACCTCCTATAATTTGTACAAACTTTTTTTTACCCATTCAGGAATAACCATCATTAGAATAACTCAATTTCAATCCTTGCCCTGAAAAAAAAAAAAAAAGTATTTCTATACTTTATGCCCTTTATTATCATTTCTTTCCCATTTAATTAGAACTTTTAACTTTTAAAAACCTCAATTTCCTATGATAACCAAAAGAGTAAACAACCAGCATTGCCTAGATTGACTTTTATGAACATATTTTAAACATATTAGCTCCAAATTAACTTTACAGACTTTCTGCAATAAAAAAAAGCCACAATCAGAAAAACGTAAGACTCATCTAGTAACTAACATTTCAGTATTTCATGTTATTTCAAGACATCTAGATATTCAATAACTTCTATCAAAATTTGAATTAAAATCTCTTTTCTAATTTAGAAAAGAATGACTAAAATAAATTAAATTGATCTGCTCAGAGGGCTAGGGTATTTTCCTTTTGATAAGAATCACCTTTCAAATATTTTCATTAAAAACAAATGGCCCAATAGATCCTCCAGACAAAAAATTAACAAGAAAACAGAGACTGTAAATGAAGCACCAGACCAAATGGATTTAATAGACATCTACAGAGAATTATACCCCCAAACTACAGAATTCACATTCTTCTCAGGTGCACATGGGACATTCTCAAAGATAGACCACATGTTAGGACACAAACTAAGTCTCTACAAATTTAAGAAGATTGAAATCATATCAAGCACCTTCTCAGATCACAATGGCATGAAACTATAAATCAATTGCAACGAGAATATGCAAAGACATTTGAACACATGGAGGCTAAACAGCATGTTATTAAACAATGAATGGCTTACCAAGGAGATCAAGGAAGAAATTAAAAACTTCCTGGAAACCAATGAAAATGAACACACAACAACACAAAATCTGGGATGCAGCAAAAGCAATTCTGAGAGGGAAGTTCATAGCACTACAGGCCTACCTCAAGAAACAAGAAAAATCTCTAATAGACTATCTAACCTCACAATTTAAAGAATTAGAAAGCAGACAAAAAGAAAACCCCAGAGCAAGTAGAAGGAAGGAAATAGTAAAGATCAGAGCAGAAATAAATGACATAGAGACCAAAAAAACAATTCAAAGGATCAATGAAACAAAGAGCTGGTTTTTCAAAATGATAAACAAGACTGATGGACCTTTAGCTAGACTCACCAAGAAACAAAGAGAGGGAGAACCCAAATACACAAAATTAGAAATGAAAGAGGAGAAGTAACAACTGACACCACAGAAATACAGAGAATTGTTAACAAATACTATGAACAATTATATGGCAACAAATTCGACAATCTAAGCGAAATAGACAAATTTCTAGAAACACATAGTCTCCCAAAACTGGACCAAGAAGAAATAGAAAACTTGAACAGACCAATAACAACTAAGGAAATTGAAGATGTAATCAAGACTCTCCCAGCAAACAAAAGCCCAGGCCTAGACGGCATCACGGGGAAATTTTACCGAACATTCTAAGAAGAACCAACACCCATTCTCCTCAAACTATTTCAAAAAATTTAAGAAGAAAGACTTCCAAACTTGTTTTATGAGGCCAGCATAATTCTAATTCCAAAACCAGAAAAAGACACTACAAAGAAAGAAAACTATAGGCCAATATCCCTGATAAATATAGGTGCCAAAATCCTGAACAAAATACTAGCAAATCGCATCCAGCAATACATCAAAAAAATTATTCACCATGACCAAGTGGGAATCATCCCAGGGATGCAAGGCTGGTACAATATTTGCAAATCAATAAATGTGATACACCACATAAACAAAATGAAGAATAAAAACCACATGATCGTATCAATAGATGCTGAAAAAAACATTTGACAAAATCCAGCACCCATTTCTGATAAAAATGCTCAGCAATGTGGGAATAGAGGGATCATATTTTGACATAATAAAGGCCACATATGAAAGACCTACAGCCAACATCATACTCAATGGGCAAAAACTAAAAGCATTTCCCTTAAGAACAGGAACAAGACAGGGATGCCCACTTTTACTACTCTTATTTAACATAGTACTGGAAAAGAGTACGTAAAACTGTCATTATTTGCAGATGACATGATATTATACATAGAAAACCCTAAAGACTCCATCAAAAATCTACTAGACTTGCCCTGGCTGGTTTGGCTCAGCGGTTAGAGCCTATGATTCGGAGAGACCTGGGTTTGGTTCCCGCTAAGGGCACGTACCTTGGTTGCAGTTTGTCCCCAGCCCTGGTTGGGCTGTGTGGGTGGCAACCACTTGATGTGTCCCTTTCGCATCAATGTTTCTCTCTCTCTCCCTCTCTTTCTCTCCCACTCTATCTGAACAAAAAAATGGAAAAATGTTCTCGGGTGAGGATAAAAAAAAAAATCTACTAGACTTAATAAATGGATTTGGCCCGAGCCGGTTTGGCTCAGTGGTTAGAGCGTTGGCCTGCGGTCTGGAGAGACCCGGGTTCGGTTCCCGCTAAGGGCACGTACCTCGGCTGCAGTTTGTCCCCGGCCCTGGTTGGGTCATGTGGGTGGCGACCACTCGATGTGTCCCTTTCACATCGATGTTTTTCTCTCTCTCTCTCTCTCTCTCCCTCCCACTCTATCTGAACAAAATATCAAAAAATGTCCTCCGGTGAGGATAAAAAAAAAAAAAAATAATAATAATAAATGGATTTGGCAAAGTAGCAGGATACAAAATTAACGTCAAGAAATCGACAGCATTTTTTTTTTTTTGGTACGTGCCCCTAGTCGCTAGGGCCTAGCGGGAACTGAACCTGGGACTCTATGATCTGCAGGTCGACAGCATTCTTATACACCAATGATGAATGTACAGAAAGAGAAACTGAAAACACAATCCCATTTACCATCACGGCAAAAAAATTGAGGTACCTAGGAATAAATTTAGCCAAAGAAGTGAAGGACCTATTTGCAGGAAACTACAGAACATTGAAAAAAGAAAGAGGACGCCCTGGCCGGTTTGGCTCAGCGGTTAGAGCGTCGACTTACGGTCCTGAGAGACCCGGGATCGGTTCCCGCTAAGGGCGCGTACCTCGTTTGCAGTTTGTCCCCGGCCCTGGTCAGTCGTGCGGGTGGCAGCCACTCGATGTGTTCCTTTCACATCGATGTTTCTCTCTCTCTCTCCCTCCCACTCTACCTGAACAAAAAATGGGAAAATGTCCTTGGGTGAGGATAAAAAAGAAAAAAAAAAGAAAAAAGAAAAAAAGAAGGAGGGAGATATAAAAAAGTGGAAGCACTTACCTTGTTCATGGATTGGAAAAATTAATATCATTGAAATGTCCATATTACCCAAAGCAATTTATAGATTCAATGCAATTCCCATCAAAATACCAACGACATATTTCATAGAACTAGAACAAATACTTCAAAAGTTCATATGGAACCAAAAAAGATCCCAAATAGCCACAGCAATCTTGAAAAAGAAGGACAAAGTAGGTGGAATCACAATACCGGATATCAGGTTATACTACAAAGCTACTGTAATCAAAACAGCCTGGTACTGGCACAAGAACAGGCATATATAGACCAGTGGAACAGAACAGAGAACCTGGAAATTGACCCAAGACCTTATGCTCAATTAATATTTGACAAAGGTGGCAAGAGCATATAATGGAGTAAAGACAACCTCTTTAATAAATGGTGTTGGGCCCTGGCCAATTTGGCTCAGCAGTTAGAGCGTCAGCCTGTGGTCAGGAGAGACCCGGGTTCGGTTCCCGCTAAGAGCACGTACCTCGGTTGCAGTTTGTCCCCAGCCCTGGATGGGCCGTGTGGGTGGCAACCACTGGAAGTGTCCTTTTTACGTCAGTGTTTCTCTCTCTCTCCCTCCCTCCCACTCTATCTGAGCAAAATATCAAAAAATGTCCTCTGGTGAGGATAAAAAAAATAAAAAATAAAAAAAAATTAATGGAAAATTGGACAGCTACATGCAAAAAAATGGAACTAAACCATCAGCTTATACCATACACAAGAATAAACTCAAAATGGATAAAAGACTTAAATGTGACTTGTGAATCCACAAAAATCCTAGAAGAAAATGTAGGCAACAGAATTTCAGACATCATATGCAGCAGAATTTTCACCAATACATCACCTAAGGCAACAGAAACAAAGGAAAAAATGAACACATGGAACTACATCAAACTAAAAAGCTTCTGCACAGCAAAAGAAACAACCATCAAAATGGTAAGGGAACCCACTGTATGGGAGAACATCATTACCAATGATATCAGATAAGGGGTTAATTTCCAATATATAGAGAGTGTTCATACAACTCAATAAAAGGAAGACAAAGAACCCAATTTAAAAAATGGGCAGAGGAACTGAATAGACACCTCTCCAAACAGGACATACAAATGGCCAAGAGACATATGAAGAAATGCTCAACATCACTAATCATCAGAGAGATGCCAATTAAAACAACAAGGAGGTATCACCTCACAGAATGACCGCCATCAACAAATCATCAAACAACAAGTGCTGGCGAGGGTGTGGAGAAAAGGGGACTCTAGTACACTGCTGGTGGGAATGCAGACTGGTGTAGTCACTATGGAAAACACTATGGTGCTACCTCAAAAAATTAAAAATTGAACTGCAATTTGACCCAGTGATACCACTTCTTGGAATATATCCTAAGAAGCCTGAAACACCAATCAGAAGGAATATATGTACCCCCATGTTCATAGCAGCACTATTTACAATAACTAAGATCTGGAAACAGCCCAAGTGTCCATCAATAGACGAATGGATAAAAAAGCAGTGGTATATATACACAATGGAGTACTATGCAGCTGTAAGAAAGAAAGAGCTCTTATCCTTTGAGACAACATGGAGGGACCTGGAGAATATTATCCTAAGCGGAATATGCCAAACAGAGAAAGACAAATATCACATGATTTCACTTATTTGTGGAATATAATAAACATAACAGTCTGAGGAACAGGGTAGACCCAGAGACGTGGAAATAGGGTACAGACTGACAACCATCAGAAGAGGGGGTTGGGGGGGAGGGAAGAGATAAACCATAGAACTTACATGCATGTATGCATAACCAATGGACATGGACAACAAAGCTGGGGATGGATGGGGTGGGGGGGGATGGGGAGGAGGGTGTCAATGGGGAAAAAAGGAGAAACATCTCTAACAAAAATAAATTAAAAAAATATATATATATAAGACTAAAAAAAAAAAAAAGGCCCAGCCCCAGCCGGTGTGGCTCAGTGATTGAGCATCAACCAACCAAGAGGTTGCCAGTTCAATTCCTGGTCAGGGCACATGCCCAGGTTGTGGGCCAAATCCCCAGTGGGGGTGCATGCAGGAGGCGACCAAATGATGTTCTCTTTCATTGATGTTTCTATCTCTCTCTCCCTCTCCATTCCCCTCTCTCTAAAATAAATAAATAAACAAACAAACAAATAAATAAATAAATAAAAACAAATGGCCCAGCCAAGAGTTTTGCATTTCAAAGGACCTTGGACGTTGGTTCATAAAGCCTATTATTTGTAGGCCTCTTGAGATCATAGGGGGGGTTTGGGCAGGAAGAGGATTTGTGGCTTTGCATTGCTCCTGGAGGCACACCTCTGGCCTTGTGAAGACGTCACTTGTAAAACAGGAACAGTGATTTTCAATACCTCAGGGACTAGGTTGCTACCCAAATATTGGCCATGAATAGCATATCTATTTAACCATTTTTGAAATGTTTCTTTCCATTTGGGTACATTTTTCTAATATGGCTTAGGGTCACCTGAGAATCGTAAAGGCTCGGAAATATGGACCCTCTCTGTCCACTTCCCTTGGGAATGACAAATCAGGTTCTAGGTATAAGATATTATTAACATTAATGGTGCCATTAACTGGTCAAACCTCTCTATTGCCCAGTTAACACTGGGGCCAGGCTGTGCTACAAAAAATTAGGCTTTTTCTTTTTTGGGGGGTGGGTATCATTAGTTTATTATAAAAGAGACCAGGAAATGGTTTACACGAAGAAAGATTTCAGAACTTCCGTGGAATGGGCAGCGTCCTGTGCTGCCATTTTGTGGGAGACTTTTTGCATGGCATCCATTTGGCTAAAATCTGCTCTGCCATCGCCTGCCCCAAGGCAGGATATCTCTGCCTTCCACATTTCTTTATCTCTGCATTTTGCATTTCTTTAAGTAACCATTTACTCAACAAGCCAGTCTTTGCTGACCTTTTGTTCCTTTTGTAGTTTTCCTGGAATTGCTTCGGGCAAGCCTGGTGCTTGGCAACAGGTGCTTCTTGCCCTATATATTGTGTGAATTACCCCTGAATAAAGGAGACTTGATCAGAGCCCTGTCTTGTCTCCATTTCTCGTGTCCCTTGTCCCTCCTCATCCTCACTCCCCCTCTAGAGTCCTCGTTGCTCGACCTGCGGGACGGGTCACCATTTCTCAGTGTTTATTTCAGTCTACACGCTTTCCTCGAATGTCACCATCTCTAAACAAGAAATAACCCTTGTCGTCTAGAACTGCTTTGTCTCCGCCAACTGGTTGAATCTCTCCACCCTTTCCTCTGGAGCTCGATCCAACAGCTACGGCTGTTGCTTGCGATACTTTCCTTGAGATTCTTCTGGAAGCACAATGCCTCCTTTGGTCACAGTTTCCGCGACACTCCTGTCAACTAAGACTCGGTCAGAGCGGCCAAGACGCGCTGGATCGCCTGTGCTGCTGTGACTCCGACCGCCGCAGCCCTACTCTGCTCGCGCCGCAGGGAGACACCTTAGCCTTTTTCTTGAAGGACTCAGAGTCAATTTCTCCTGGTAGGTGAGCCTGTATCCCACAAAGGGGACTCTTAAAGCACTGTGGACTGGTTCCCCATCTATGGAGAGAGAGATAGGTAGCAAATTGAGAGTTAGAGGCATCTCTGCAAGACTGTGGGCTGTTTTGGGCCATTCTGAGCAGGGTGGGTACCCTGAGCCTCTCGTGGAAGTTAGTGAGGAAGAAAAGATGGCTAACATACATTCAGTCAGTCTCAAGATTAATTTCCTCTTTCGACGTTTCTTTAAAATCATAATTTTTCCTCTTTAGTTTCGTATCTGGTTCATTTAGCTCTGCATTCATATTACCCTTCTGGAAAAAGCATATGTGGGCATCACTGATTAAAAAACAACAACACCCTGTCAGGTGAATTGGGGCATATTTTTTAAAAAATCCTCACTTGGCCCTGGCCGGTTTGGCTCAGCAGTTGGAGTGTGGCCTGCGGACCAGAGAGACCTGGGTTTGATTCCTGCTAGGGGCACATACCAAAAACAAATAAAATGAAATAAATTAAAATCCTCACTTGAGGATACTGTTCCATTGATTTTTAGATAGAATGGAAGGGAAGGAGGGAGAGAAAAACATTGATGTGAGAGAGACACATCAACTGGTTGCCTTCCATCTGACCCCAACCGGGTCTAGGGATCAAACCTACAACCCAGACACGTGCCCTTGACTGACAATTGAACCCAAGACCCTTTAGTCCTTGGCCCGACACTCTAACCACTGAGCCAAACCAGCCGGGGCAAATTGGGATACATATGATTAGCAAAGATATATGTTGTCTCATAACCTTCCCTAGTTAGAAGGGTGCAGGTTCTGATTTAAAAACAGACATTGATCAGCTATTCCTGACATTTGTACAGAAACTTCACTCCTAGGCAGGAGACAACTTAGTTGGGTGTGGTTAAGAACAAAGTAGCCCCAGGTATCTACAGGCCTTAGTGGCTTCTGTCGGAACAAGGCGGAACGAGGCGGTGCAGGGTCTCCAGAAGTGCGGGTTTATTGAGGGAAAGACCTGCTGGACTACCTCTAAGGAGAGAGCAGCCACCGGCTTGTACAGACCAGGGATTTTTAAACTCAGGGCTGGGGGGGGGGGTCGTTCAGCCAAGGAGACGTGGGTCTTTGAGTGGTCTGCCCGGGGTCTCCCCAGTTCTTGATTGGTCGGGCCCAGGGTCTCCCCAGTTCTTGATTGGTCGGGGCTGGGGTCTCCTGAAACTTGTTTTTCTTGTTGAGCGACCGCTTGCAGTTTGGGGTGGGTTAGGGTGGTTCCATCATTCCTTCTGCCTGACTGGAGTGATGGGTTTTGTTTTTCTGGAACGAGAGGCTTAGGGAAAGGTTAAAGGATAAGAGTGACGGGTTTTGGTTTCTCGGAATGAGAGGTTTAGGGCAGTAATATGGAAGTTAAGAGCTAACAGCTTCCATTTTTATAATTTCAATTTCTCCCAAACTCAGTGAGAAGAAGGGGAAATGCCCTGTAGCAACCCTATGCTTACTTTTGGTTTCTTTTCTAAGTCCAACTTTGGTTTTCTACAATCCTTTTTAAGGTGACCTGGCTTTCTGCATAGGAACACACTGCTCTACAGTTTCCCAGCAGACCCCAATCAGCAATCCTGTTGCCTTGCTCCCAGAAACCAGTATGTATAGTCATTGGAATAGGTGTGAAGAGCCAGCACTATATCCTTAACAGTAAATAAAGTTCATTTGCAAACCTGTCAGTGTCCCAGAGAAAGGAATCTATACAGTCACTGGTCCCCTCTTCTCTGAAACCAGCTTTTCTGTTTTTCGTTATTTGTTTTTTATCTGTGCTCCTCCCAGCAGCTTCTAATTTGCAATCAAGATAAGCTTTTCATTTCTATAAATCAGGAGTGTCAGTGGGGGCTGGGTGTTTCTAGCCTTGGGGGCAGAATTTTCCATGTTGATTTCAGTTTTATTTTGAGATCTGCAGAGTCTGAATAAACCTCTAGGTACACTGTGTGCTGGGTTAAAGCGTGCTGCCTGTGTGCTGAGCTCTAAGTCATCTCAAACTTCTCACCTAGCTTGGCCTTCCCTCCCCCTCCACAGTGCACCTCAGTTGCTCGGATGTTTGATTGAGGCTGGTGGCTGCCTAATGCAATCTTGCTCACTCTGAGCCTGGCTTCTCTTGTCACAGGAGTCTTCTAGTGGCAGTTGCCCTAGTGGCTTTTAAGTGGCCGACCTGTGTCCACAAGTGGTGTCTCCATGGGGGAACTGAGAGCCTTGGTCCCTAGTGTCCTCTTTCCCAGAATGAAGTAACTCACCCATTAGTAGGAATCAGGAGGTCTGACCATCTGCACGCCTGCCGCTGTTCGAGAGTCCAGCAGTACTTGGTCACGTTGGACCCCGAGACCTAAAGTCTCTAGTGGTCAGAGGGGAAGGGAGAGGGAAGGAGGGGTGGAGAGAGGAGGAGAAGGGAAAGCTTCTCTTCTGGATATCCCCATCGGGCCACCAAATGAAAGGTGAAAGGTGGTGGTTGGAGGAGCGAGGGCATGCATGCTAAGTAGCAATCAAAGATGGTGAATAAAGGAAAATTGGGTTTATTTAAAGAAAAGGGTATGGGGGTGGGGATATCCAACGGGAAGGTCTGTAAAGGACAAACACATGACCTTGCCCCCTGGATTTTAAAGGAATGGCAAGAACTATCTACTAATAAATAACCACTGCATTGTATAGATAACCACTGCATTGTATAGATAACCACTGCTTTGTGTACACAGAAACTGATTGTTCCCTCAGGCATAACAGCTAACTGCAAATATCTGCTTCTGTACCTGCTTGCTTGCTCACATACCTTTAACCCAAATTCCTTAACAGGGGCTAAGACAACTATATAACCAACCCTCCCCCTGAGCTTGGGGCTGCTCTCTCCTCTGCGTAGGATGGGACAGTCGCCGGGCGGCTAAAAAAGCTCTCTTAATTTGAACCTAGTTCGGAGTCTGAGTCTGGTGTGTCTCCTTGGTCTATCACTGAACCATGGCGTATTGGTCCATGATGGCAGCCCCTGGGAGCTGGAGTCTCATCCTTATATGCACTGTCATCAGTGGATTTTGGGGTCTTGATTGGTGGGTTAGGGCAGTGAGTTGGGTCTGCAGGAATTCAGTTGTGTGATCAGGCAATTTTAGTTTCTTGTATGGTTTGATTCCTAGTGTCTGGCATTTCTTGTCTGGCCAGTTCTCCTGTGGCGGGAGGTCTGGTCTTTGTTCTGCTGTGGCGGGAGGTCTGGTCTTTGTTCTGCTGTGGCGGGAGGTCTGGTCTTTGTTCTGCTGTGGTGGGGAGGTTTGCAAAATGGCTGTCAGGAACTATATTGTTGTGTGAGTCCCAATAGTAGCCACTCAGTAACACTGGGGACAAACTTCTACCAAACAGAAAAGATGGGCCAACACAGCAGCAACCTCTCCCTGCGTGAGCACTGTCCGCGGGGGGCTGGGTGGGGTTGGGGTCTTGGAGAAAGGATAGCCCACACAGAGGTTGGGTTTGAGCAGGGCCTATGACAGGTGATGGGCCGTGATTTTGTTTCTCCTACACACCTCATTATGATTATAGTATTATAATAACCTCACTCCGTCTAACTGCCAGGGTAATTTTATGGTCTCAGTATTAGGCCTTAGCCATGAGACAATTTCCTTACTATTATTTATTTTGCAATTCTCTGAAGATATTCTTTGACTAGCCTTTTGTCATTCATCACCCTTTTCTCTCTATTCCTTGTGTGTTATTACTTCTTGTTTGTTTATGTCACAAGTTCTTTCCCTGAAACCTGATCTATCCTTTAGGCCTGTCTCAGACACCTGCGTGAAGCCAGCTGCACAGAGACACCTCCTTTCTCCGGACACAGCCAGGGTTTCGGGGGGCCTCTGCTCCCGGCGGACTGGCATGTGCTGGCGTTAGACTTAGTCCTCGCCCCACCCTTCAGGTCCCGTAAGGCCAGGACTGTCCTACACTTAGCTCTGCCCTTGTCACACTGCACCTGCTCAAAAGTTCATGGAATTCACCGGGAAAGTCCACGGGGGAAAGGCAGGCTGGCAGGCAGCCTGCAGTGCCTTCCACGGGCCTTTCGCACGCGATGCTGGGCTGGCGTAGAAGCGGCTGAAACCGCTTGCTCAGGAGAAACACAAGCTGACATAAGGACATTCTGAGTCACTTTCTCCTGCGGGGACACCCCTGAGTCAGAGGCTCGCACCTGCTTGGGGAGGTAGTGGGTGTGAGCAGGGAGGGAGTGATGACGTTCCTTTGGCCTTGGTGCCCACCACCAGCTGTTTAAATGCTAGTGATGCAACCTCCCCGTGTGGAGTCCTGGCGGTTGCTCAGAGTGCGCCCATGCCGCGCCCAAGCCGCGCCCAAGCAGGCCAGGCCAGGTGAGCTGTCTGGACAAGCAGCCAGGCAGAGCGGGTTCAAAGGGTGGGTCCCTCAATTCTCGCCCTGGGAAAGGAGCCTTCTTGGCGGGGAGGATGGCACAGAAGTGGAAGGTTCCGTCCGACAGTGTCAGCACGGGGTCTGGACCAACCGCAGAGCTCGGGAGGGGCAGTGAGCTAGAGTGGATTCAGCCATTTGGCTGTGGGCAAGACCGCCTGCAGGGTGTGAGGAAGGGGGGGGGGGGCTGAGGACAGAGTCCCGAAGCGTAGGTGGAGAACCAGACCGGAGAAGGCCAGGAAGGGGTGACTGGGAGGATGAGAGGAGGAAGGAGGGGAGCTCCAGAGAGTTGAGACCCCAGAGAGAGAAGGAGACAGAATCAGCCCCAGTGAACGCAGCAGTTTCTGCTCTCAGGTGAGAACCAAGGTGCCCGTTGGACCTGAAGTGGGCAAAGGAGGGCCGAGCAGAACGAAAGTGGAGGTGGAGGGTGGATTCAGGGGTGTCAGGCAGGAATGAGGGGCGGACGGCGTGGTGCGCAAGGCGCGCTTCCCGCCCCAGCGGCGGACTTGCTGCTGCTCTTCCAGAGGGGCCAGCGGCCTCCAGCCGTCCTCTCCCCAGGGGCCTCCGAGCCCCCCCTGGACTTACAAGGCTAGGCTGGCGGCGGCTCTGGCGAGGCCCCTCTCCCTGCCCTGAGCTGCCCTTCCTCTCCCCAGGGCCCGCACGGCCACCTCCACGGGCTCCTGCTCCCGAGAACCCAGCCTCCCGCCGAGAGAACGGAGCCAGGGTCCCGAGTCTGCGGAGAAGGGACATGAGGAGAAGCAAAAGCAGGGATGAGGGCTTGTTTCTTTCCATTTGTGTGGGAGCAGGAGGGCGAGGAAGGGCCTGCGGAGAGGGGCTCAAAGACACTGGACAGAGGTCGAGGAGCAGATGGGTGGGTCGAAGGCCAGGAGGGGTGACAGACGCGCTGGGCTCACAGACGCGCTGCCCAGTCTCTGCCCAGAGGCTGAGGGCGCATCACCGGGGCATCTGCTGTCTGGGCCGTGGTCAGGGAGGGGAGGGACAGGCCCAGTGACTTCAGTCCCAGCGCTGAGATGAGCAGCCACTCAGAGGAGGCCTGCTTGGGGTGACGCTGGGTCAGGTGCCTTCCCCACAGTGAGGGGGGGGGGCACGACAAGTTTGAGCACAGCTGTAAACAGTAGAGAACGGGATGGGGAGAGAGCAGAAAACCCACTTCATCCTCTTAGCATCTTTGGGTTCGTCCAGGTGGATTTGGGCATGAATTCTGGAATCCAGTGGATTTTCTATTTCTTCAAACTCTGTGCCATCCACGTATTTGTTGAACATGCACCTTGTATAACACACATGACATGATACAAATACGAACAGGGCAGGATAGAGTAGGAATCGTTGGCACCTCGGATGTGGTCATTTGATTTTTTTTTTTAAATGCTCACTTGAGGACTTTTTTCCATTTTTTTGTTCAGATAGAGTGGGAGGGAGAGAGAGGAAGAGAGAGAGAGAAACATCGACATGAAAGGGACACATCGAGTGGCTGCCTCCCACACGACCCAACCAGGGCCGGGGACAAACTGCAACCGAGGTACGTGCCCTTAGCGGGAACCGAACCTGGGTCTCTCTGGACCGCAGGCCGATGCTCTAACCGCTGAGCCAAACCGGCCAGGGCAAACATTTTTTTTTTATTTTTTATCCTCACCTGAGGATATTTTCCCATTTTTTTGTTCAGGTAGAGTGAGAGGGAGAGAGAGGAACAGAGAGAGAGAGAGAAACATCGACGTGAAAGGGACACATCGAGTGGCTGCCACCCGCACAACCGACCAGGGCCGGGGACAAACTGCAACCGAGGTACTGCCCTTAGCGGGAACCGAACCCGGGTCTCTCAGGACCGCAGGCCGACGCTCTAACCACTGAGCCAAACCGGCCTCGGATGTGGTCATTTAACCAGCTGCCTTTCTCCTGACTGCCATCGCAGACCGTTCCTCGCCGTGCGTGGGAGGCGGCCGTGGGAGGCGGCCTGCGAAGCTGGAATCACACGCAAGCCCCCAGCAGGGCACAGCCCCCACAAGCGGGCATGGAATGGGGACAGTCTCGTGTGACCTGCCCTTGCTGGATCCCCACGGCCCCCAGTGGCCACATTTACTTCTCTTGAGGGCTTACGAAATACCTTTTTGAATCTCATTTGGGGATTTTTGCCTAAGGTCATTGTCAAGGCCACTGAGTGTAGTTTCCTACATTCACCTTTTCACATGTTAGGAAGTCAGAGTTACACCACTCCGGCCTCCCCAGGGCTCCTCAGAGACTGCTGGCAGTGACTTGGTGATGCTTAGTTAATGTTCTTTTTGGGGTACTCTGACGTACTGCCCATTCAGACCGGGAGGCGTGAACACACTTGGGCAGCCACACTTGCTCCGTGTCAGGTGTGGGGTTCTGGGTCCTGCTCGCCAGTGGTCGGCCTGCCCTTTTCCGTTCAGATGCCGTGCTTCTTGCGGAGAAGTGGGGAACACTGACAGATCCTGCTGTCCCCCTACCTCCTGGAAACATCAGACAGTGGGCCACAGCAGAAGGCACCCCTAACTATCCTTTTTCTTTTGGCACACCCAGTGTCTGCTCACCGAGGCCAAACCTCCTCATTCCCTGTGGGAACCCAGACGCCTCACGTGGAGTGATACGTTCTCCTGGGAAGGGCCCTGCTCATGCGCTGACAGTGACATTGCAAGTTTCTCATTTATTTGGCCACCAGATGGCATAAGTGAGTGCATTTTTTTTTTTTTTAATGGAAGGCTGCCATCCTAAAAAACCCCAACAGTGTTAGATAATAAATACCGAAAGTGCCCAGGACAAGGCCCATTCCAAGTGTCTGTTCTAAGTGACAGTTGACATTTTGATATGATTTTCTCACCACCAAGGTACAGACAAATCCCTTTCTTAACCTTTAAATTCCAAAGATGGGCCTTCTGACCTCTCTTAGTCCTGGTTTTCCTTCCCTGCCTGTGTATAGAAAGCCGCCTGAGTAAGAATTGGAACTGGGCTTGTCTCTACCTGCAACTCACGTGTCCTTCCACACGACAAAGCCCTTGGGTCTCAGAGTGGATAGAGAGAGATCGATGGGAATTATTGCTAAAGTTAACATCATGGGACCAAAATATTCATCCCACTATGTGGAGAGAATGCTGCTGTCCTGTGGGCGTGTGGGGACGAGTAGAACTGCTCCCTGGGTGCTAGCTGTCCTTTCAGGTTCCTTCTGGGCGTGGACGGGCTTCCGCGGGCTGTGCCCGGGCAAGGAGGCGGGGCATTTGCCTGGGCCTGTGAGGCCGAGGCGGGGAGTAGGAGGCACGAGGGGCCTGAGGAAAGGAAGGAAGGCCAGTGCTTGTGTTGTGTTCCTTCTACACGTTTTAAAGGACTTTCCCTAACGGTTATCTTGGATGATGGGTTCACTCATTCCATTAGCAGTCCAGGCACTGCGTGGGGCTGGGGCTGGATCGTGAATGAGGCACAGTCCCAGGAGCTTTCTATTTTGGGTTTAGCCCCACAGGCATAAGACGAAATCCCAGGAGAGGTCTTTCGCTGAGGCCCCAGCAGACACCCAGTGCCCAGAGTATGGCTGAGGATGAGCTCCCAGTGAGAGCAGAGCCCTCAAAGTGGCGTTGACTGTGAGGACCACATACACGGCAGACGGTCACAATAGCATCATCACAGAGGGAAGATAGGAGAAAGGAGGAGGCCTAACCGGAACACGCTGCAGAAACTCCCCTTGCTCCCTGGTGACTGTCGTGGTCTTGAGACCTGCAGAAATGGCTGGTGTAGGAGGCAGAGTGAACACATCTGTGACAAGCTAATTTCGGCCACAGTGAGCAATGCCAGAGGGCAGCACCAAGGTGGACCGCACTGGCTCGAGACGGCTGTCAGGAAAAGTAGCTGGGAGGCTGTTGAAAGTGGGGGGTTGGAGGGTGGGGGAATGGGCGCCGGCAGGAGGAACTGCGGGGCAGAAAGGCTGTTGTAAAAGTCAGCGAGCACCAGTACCAGTGGCCTGAGGCCTGCACGCCTCCCACAGATCATCTCGTCTTGGCGTGGAACAGGACCCCGGTTTAGTCCAACTCTTCCATTTTATAGCAAAATTAAAACCGAGGAAATGGGAACCCTCCACTATGACCACTTTGGGAGTTGGTGGAGCAGGAGAAGAAGATAAGGCTCCCAGCCAGCCGGGTCCCACCCCCTTCCACAGGGACACATTGGAGCTCCGGGGCCTTTCCACCGCCCACAGCCGGAGCACCAGAACCCCTGGGCGGGTCTCTGGCTCCTCGCAGGGCAGTGCAGGGCTCTCTTCCTGCCCGACCTGCACAGCTCAGTCTGCAGGCCACGCTCTCCACAGAACTGCAGTCCACTCCACACTCCCACTCCCCATTGCAAGGCTGTGACGTTTGGATGGAGAACTACTGTATATGCAACAAACTAGCACCAAAGCCTTGTCGGCCCCCTGGTGGTAACAAGCCAGAACTGCTCTGCAAACATCTGGGGCAACGAGCAGAGGGCGCCCTCTGGAGGCTGCTCGCCAGTAAGGGGAAGAGAACGGACAATTTTTTAAAATTAATTTATTTTTGATACAGATGTTTCTCCTTTTACCCCCACTGATTCCACCCTCCGCCTCCCTCCCCGCCCTGTCCCCAGCTTTGTTGTCCATGTCCATTGTTCATGCATACATGCATATAAGTTCTGTGGTTTATCTCTCCCCCACCACCCCCTCATCTGGGAATTGTCAGTCTGTACCCCACTTCCACGTCTCTGGGACTACCCCATTCCTCAGACTGTTATGTTCATTATATTCCACAAATAAGTGAGATCATATGATACTTGTCTTTCTCAAAAATATGGAACGCAAAAAAAAAAAAAAAAAAAAAGCCCTGGCCGGTTTGGCTCAGCTGTTAGAGCGTTGACCTGAGTGAGGTCCAGAGAGACCTGGGTTCAGTTCCTGCTAAGGGCACGTACCTCGGTTGCAGTTTGTCCCCGGCCCTGGTTGGGTTGTGTGGGTGGCAACCACTGGATGTGTCCCTTTCATGTCGATGTTTCTCTCTCTCTCTCCCTCCCACTCTATCTGAACAAAATATCAAAAAATGTCCTCGGGTGAGGATAAAAAATATGGAACGCTTCATGAATTTGCGTGTCATCTTGCGAGGGGGCCATGCCAATCTTCTCTGTATCGTTCCAATTTTAGTATATGTGCTGCTGAAGCAAGCACAAATGGACAATTCTTGTTCAGTACGAGTTACCAATCCAAGTTTTGTAAAACTGATCATTCCTTATGAGTTCATTTTAATAAAAATAAAAATTTAAATATTGAAACAAAATCTTAAAAATCTTTTAAAATGTGGTAAAATACACATAAGATAAAACGTGGTGTCTAAACCACTTCTCACTACAGGTCAGTAGGGTCGAGTGCGGTCACTTGCTGTGTGACCATCTCCAGGGCTTTTCACCTTGCAGAACTGAACGTCTGTCTCCAGGGCACAGCAGCACCCCCTCTGGGCCCTAGCAATCCCCTTTCTGCTTCCTGTCTCTGTGAAGTTGGCTACCTCATATAAGTGGAATCTCACAGTATTTGTCTTTCTGTGTCTGGCTTATTTCACTTAGCATAATGTCCTCAAGCTTCACCCATGTGGTAGCAGGGGTTAGAATTTCCTTGCTTTTTAAGGCTGAATAATATTCCATTGTGTGTAGGCAACTGTCCGTAGACACGTGGGTTGCTTCCATGTCTTGGCTGCTGTGAACACGGGTGTGCAGTTTTTCATGGGGCCTTTACCATTTTCCACTCCCGCCCACAGTGCTCAAGGGTACCAACTCCACATCACCAGCACCCGCTACCTTCTGTTTTGATAGCAGACACTCTAATGGGTGTGAGATGGCATAAAACCTTTCAAAACATACATTTACTAAATATTTGGTTTCCTCTACCCTTAACTTTGCATAGAGTCCTAGGTTTCCTAATCACAATGGTTTCATCCAAGGAGATTTTTAGGAGCGTGATCACCCTCTGGTTAGACAATGAGTACTCTATTGTCATTTTAACAGTTTTTGCCAATTACAAGGGTAAAAAAAAGATTTTCATTTTTCTTTATTATTAGCAAAGTTGAATTTTTTCACTATAATTATTAATTAGTTATGGTTTCTCTGTTGCGAATTGTGTCTGAATTTCAATATAAAATAGCTATTGCGTGCTTTCTCTGTGCTGGTTACTGTTCTAAGAGCTTTGCACGCGCTAACTCAGTGAACTCCGACCGCCATGAGGCAGGTGCAGTGCTTAGTCTCCTTTCATGGAGAAAACGGAGAAGCATCGAGAGGTCAGTAACTTGCCCGAGGTCATACTAGGGAAGTCTGGATTCAGAGCAAAGTGGCCAATATTTTCCTAATTTATTTGTTTGCCTTTTACTTTTTCCTATTAAGTATAAATATTTTTTTGAATTGTAGTTAAATCTATTAGTCTATCCCTTTTTTTCTGTTTGGACCATTTTCTTCTTTTAGCCAGCTTAGAACATTTTCCTCTTTTCAGAGATCAGAAAATATTCAGATTTGGAGGTGGGGGGAGGTCTATTAGATGATTTTCTATGTATTTTCCAACTACTGATCATTTCTCCCAAACCATTCATTGAATTATATTTTTGTTTTGTGATGCACCTTGCTATTGTTTTTGTTTGTTTGTTTGTTTGTTTTTTATTTCAAAATCACGTATTTTTAAAGGAACATTATGTTTGAATTATGTTTGATCATCTCTTTGAGGACCCTGGGTCTCTGGTCATTCTGTCCCTTTCACTCGTCTGGTGTGAGTCTCTGGAGTGCTGCTGCCTGTCTGTGCTCGTTTTTGTGTATTTTGACATCTTTTTTTGTCTTTATTGATTTTAGAGAGAGAGGAAGGGAGAAGAATAGAGAGATCGAAACATTGATGAAAAAGAACATCAATTGGCCACCTTGTGCGTGCCCCCCACTGGGGACCTGGCCCACAACCTGGGCCTGTGCCCTGACCAAGAATCGAACTGGCGACCTCTTGGTGCAGGGTTGAAGCTCATCCAGTGAGCCGCACTGGTTGGGCTGTATTTTGACATCTTAGTCTCCAGGTTTCCTCTCTATCTTACCCTCTGGTCCCTCACTCCTCCCTGCAGGTGCCTGGCCGGCAGTCCTCCCCTGGCCCTGTCCAGAGTGAGGTTTCAGGTGGCAGCCAGGCTCCTGCCCTGGCCTGACCCAGGGGCTGACTCAGCTCCAGCCCGGAGGCGCCGAGGCGGGGCAAGCCCTGTGCAGACCTGCTTTGGCACCCACAGGCCTCGTCAGCCACAGTCTCAGGCAAAGTCAGTAGCAACTTATTTTCTTGAAGACAGTGGAAGGGTGGGGAAGGCCAAACTCAGCTCCCGGAGTTTTGAGCAGTGAGCATGACTCGGTCCCCACCTCCGCAGGCAATTTCATTTTATCACTCCACAGGGCTGAATCCCCAGCGGCCCTTGCTGGTCCAGACCTAAAGCCCGCTGGCTGCAGCTGCAGCCCTGTCCATCCTTTGCGTTCATGTTCCGCTTCTGGGAATGTCGGTGGGGTGTGCTCCCTTGCTGAACACGGACTTTAATTTCCTCCATCATCATTCTGCATCAGAGGCCCCTGGGCTGTCTGTTCTGTTTCACTCCTGTCTTTATATAAGCATAACTGTAGCTGTACACTACGAGGTAGGAAACTACTCTAACGAGTTTCTCCAGTCATATTCTGATAGTTTTTTCTCATGCTGGATCAGGTCGGAGGCTCTTCAGCAGTTACCCGAGATGAGGACGGAGGGAGTGGCGCTGTCCCCACTCATCTGAAGATATTCCAGGGGCGCCCTGGGTGGCAGCTCCAGGCCGGGAGGAAGGCTTTTGCCTGGGCGTCCCGTGCCAGCATCTCATCAGGGTCTCAAGTCAGGCTAGACCCAGCACTAGGGAATATATGAGAGGAAACGTTGGAAGCTTGCGTGGTCCCTCGACGGACAATCAGAGGTTTCATATGTCACGGGAACCCCACCCCCAAGGATGCTTCTGGGCAGTTTCATAGCCATGCCCTTGGGACTCAGGGCGTACCCTGGCCCATATTCCAAACCCACCCTGGCCTGCGTTGGCAGGGGGTTCCAGCAGCTTCCAGGCGGAGGCAGGGGCGCCCTTTCCTGCTGCATGGCAAGGTGACCTGAACCAGGAAGTACCCACGAAGTGCTGCCTCCTTTGCTCTATAAACAGGACTAGGCCTGCTCAGCGCCCTTGCGCCTGTGCACCGGGCAGTGAGGAGCAGCCTCCGCCCCCCTCAGGCCCGGTGCCTTGGCCAGGGGCAGGTGTGGGCCGCTTCCCTAGCGCCAGACACACTGTCTCCTGTGCAAGTCTGTCCCAGAAAGCACCCCTTCCTGGAGCTGGGTGTCATCTCGGGACAGAACGTCGGGAGTCATGACTTGGCCTGAGCAAGCCCATCTTCCCACCGTGCGGAGATCGCGGTTGCTTTGCTTGGGCTTTGTCCCGGCCGGACTCCAGGTCGGTGGGAACCCCGGGAGCCCACCAGGGGGAGCGCCAACCGCGTCTTGGCGTGTGGGCCCGCCAGCCCCCCGTGCGGTGAGTGTGCACTCCCGCCTTGGTTTTCGTGGGGTTCCAGGACTGACCCATGCCTCCGTTTTCCCAATGTTTGTATCCAGCGAATCGGCCGCCGAGGCTCCGGCTCCGTCGTGCTTCGGGCAGAGTCCGGACTGCAGGGCCGTCCCGTCGCCCTCACAGGGGTGTGGGGCTGGGGAGATGAGGCCCAGCGCCGCTCTGCGCGCCCCGGCCCGTCCCCGTGCCCGCCCCCGTGCCCTGGGCTCGGGCCAGCGGTGAGGAGAGGGGCGTGGGGTGGACCCAGTGTGCCCGGCTTCTCGGTCAGCTCCGGGGCTCTGGAGCAGCCTCCCCCCGCCGTGGGCCGGAGCCCTGCTGTGGGCACACCGCCCCGGAGCGGGGCTGAGGGCGGGGCGGCCTGGCGGGGCGGGGCCCGGCCTCCCGGGAGCGGGAGAGGCGCTGCGGGCAGCGGGCGGGGGGCGGGCTGGCGGAGGCTGCGCAGGGCAAGGCCGGGGCAAGAACACTTCTCCAGGGTGGCCGCCACCAGCCCCGCTACACTGCGGTCCCCGGAGAGCCCAGGAACGCCCTGCCGGGGTCGAACAGCGGGGGCGCTGCCTTTAGAAGCAATCAAGCCTGAGGGGGCTTCAAGGTCATGGATGCAGGCTGAGCAAAGCCCTACGTTCAGCAGTGCTGGCCACGTGCAGGAAAGACGGAAGGAGGGCCCAGCACAGGGAGCGGTGGGAGGTAGGCCCGCTGATCCTCCTGGGGCTCCTAAATTCCTAACCCTAGGCCCTGAGGGAAAAAAGCAAGGACTCCGGGCCTAGGATTTAGGAGAAGTGGAGAGCCCCTCAGACTAGAGGGTGGAGGGGGTGTGCTGAGGCTATGGACACCAGAGGTCAGGTCCTCCAGCAAAGTCCCGGGGGTGGTAGAAACGCTCCTGAGATCATCTGTCTGGCTTCTTTTTAAAAAATGAAATACATTTGACATATAACATTGTGTAAATTTAAAGTGCACAATGTGTTACTTTGGAACACTGATATATTGCAATACGATTGCCACTTTACCAATATTTATCACATTACATAATATCAATACAATATTGTTGTTTATATTTATTATACGGTGTACTAGATCTTTATGGCTTATTTACTATGAGTTGTAAATTGGCACCTTATTTATTTTATTTTATTTTTTATTTATTTTTAATCCTCATCCGAGGACATTTTTCCATTTATCTTCAGATAGAGTAGGAGGGAAGGAGAGAGAAACATCGACCTGAGAGAGGCACACTGATTGGTTGCCTCCTGCACGATCCCGACCGGGGACTGAACCACAACTGATGTTCGTGTCCTTGACTAGAATTGAACCCAAGACTGATCCATGGGCCAAGGCTCTAACCACTGAGCAAAACCGGCCAGGGATGCACTTTTATTTATTTATTTTTTAATCCTCTTCAGAGGACACTTTTCCATTGATTTTCAGATAGAGTGGGAGGGAGAGAGAGAGAGAAACATCAATGTGAGAGAGACACACCAATTGGTTGCCTCCCACAGGTCCTCAACCAGGGCCAGGGATTGAACTGCAGCCAAGGTACCTGCCCTTGATTGGAATCAAACCCGCAACCCTTTGTCTGAGGGCCGATGCTCTCAGCACTGAGCGAAACCGGCCAGGGCTATTTTTTCATTTTAGTGTATTATATTGTATTGGTTTCAGGTGTATAGTATAGTGATAAAGCATTTGTGTAAGTTTGCAGCTTGAAACCCTGTCACTCTATCTCCCCACCTCCCATCCCCTGATAATCACCATTTTATTCTATTTTTTGCGGGTTTAACTTTTTTAGATTCCACATATAAGTGATATCACACAGTACTTGTCTTTTTCTGTATGACTTATCTCACTCAGCATAATGTGCTCAAGGTCCATCGCTGTGTTTGTAAATGGCAGGATTTCCTCCTTCCTCTTGGGTGAGTAGTATTCCATTGTGTGCATGTACCACACTTCTTGGTCCGTGCATCCGTTCATGGGCGCGCAGGTTATTTCCATGTCCCGTCTATTGTGACTCATGCTGCAGTAAGTGTGGGGGTGCAAATCTTTGTGATGTACTGATTTGATTTCCTTCAGATAACTACTGAGAAGGGAATCACTAAATCTTAAAGTAGTTCTATTTTTAATTTTTTGAAGACCCTCCTTTTGTTTTCCATATGCCCCACCAATTTACATTTTTTGAGCCCCAGCAGCCTGAAAACCCCAAAGGAAACACACATGGTGCCACCAGGCTGGCCAGGCCTTGGGGGCCTCCACAGTGCCCTTGCCTTCCACGGCAGGAGGGGCAGAGCTGCTCGTGACACCTCGATCCGCCCGGGACACGCCGGAGCCTCAACTGGGAACTGTCCAAATGCCCATCCACAGGAGAACGGGAAGAAACCTGCCGCAGGCCTGCAGTGGGATCCTCGGCCAGGAGAATGCAGATAGAGCAGCAGAAGCCAGGTGCAAAAGGGCCCGTATCGTGTGATTCTGTTCCTATGAAGCTCAAGTCCAGCACAACCAGAGAAGTCAGGAGACCGTTTACCTTTTGAGACACAGCAACTAAAAGGGGACATGAGGGTGGCCCCCGGGCATCCCGGGAATGTTCCATTCCTTCATCTAGGAGCTGGTTGCAAGGATGGACTCAGTGTGTGAAAGTTCATCACACTGCACACTTAACAATTTGTGTGGTTTTCTGTATGTTATATTATAGAAAACATTAAACAATGTTGTGTGTGAAAAATGAGACTGCAGGATGGAGTGAGGAGATGGGGGTGGTCTTTTGTCGTCTCTGTGCTCCGTGCCCTGTGTCTCCTCAGTCTCTGCTTTCGTCACCAGAGGCAGAGGGCAGGGCAGAATTTACATCACCGAGGACTTTCTGCTCTTGCATTCCTGACATCTTCCTCGAATCGGTCTTCTTTGTGATCTTCCAGCTCCTGCAGAAACAGAAATGGATCAGATGGGTGTGTGTTACTGAGAGCCCCCAATTAGCTGCCTCCTTCATAAACTGCTAGCTGGGCTCTTGAGTGTGAGCGTCAGCCATCTGTGAGCCAGCAGAAAGGCCGGAGGGCTGCTCGCACCAACCAGTCGGACACTGCCCCACAGCCACCTGGCTTCCAGGTGCTCCTGCAACCTCAGCCCACTTGGAATCACAGAGGAAGGGGACTGCTGCTCTCCACTGTGGGGGATTAAAGATGCTCTTGTCCCATTGAGAGGTGGGGTCCCCTTGAATATGTGTGGGTTCTATGGCTCTGATCCACAAAAATCAGTGGAAGTGATGTTGAGCCAGCTTCCAGACCAAGGGCACGCCCACTTCCTGTTTGGTGGAACACTCCGGGAGCCTGGAGTGTCCTGCGTGAAGTCCAGGTTCCTGGGACTGCATCCCTCAGCAGCCATGGGCGGCACTCTGGTCAACACCAGCTGTCCCGAAGGAGGAGAATGTCAGGGAGGGGGCCTTGGACGCTCTAGGGCAGCCAGCCCATCTGTCAGCTGATGCCGCCCAGTGACCCTGGTTAAGGAGAATTGCCAACTGACAGAAAATCATGACACGAGGCAGTGGCTGTGCTTTGAGCCACAGGCCCAGGGTAGTCCCTACGCAGGGCTGGGTCACGAACAGTGGCATCTTACCAGCCCAGAGTCTCGTGCTGGGAGGAGCAGCGTCCCCACGCGGAACCAGGCTGTGACCAGTCTGCGTCGGAATCCTGCTAAGCCGCCAGGCCTGCGGCAGGTTATTGTGGTGGAATTACTTTTTGTTTTGTTCTTGCTGTTGTAGGTATATTCTCCTCACCGAGAAATGTATGAAGCTTCTGTTCTGTCCTCTTTTAGATGCAGGGAGGATGGGTGGGTGTTGGCATTTGGGTTATGTGCAGGCACCCAGGCTGAGATAGAGTAGGTTGTGGTGTGTGCTGACCAGAGGCTGACATTCTCCAAGATCTGGAAATGGGGTGTCTCCCCCCACGAATGGTGGAGACCCAGGCCCCTATTTTTGCCCAGAGCATGCCCAGGCTCAAGGATCTTGAAGAATGCCCAGAGAGGCTGGACGTGGTTTCTCCCAGCTAGGGGCACACAGGCAAGGGGCCCAGGGAGACTGCTGTCAGTGACTCGGGCACTGTGAAGGGCAGGGCTGGGCTGACCCAGAGGGCCGAGGGGCTCAACAGCAGCCTGCGAAGGCAGAGGGAGCAGTAGAGACGGTGCCAGCTGCTATGGACTGAATGCTTGTGTCCCCCAAGTTCATGTGCTGAAGCCCTAATTCCCAGGGCGATGTGATTTGGAGGCGGGGCCTTTGGGAGAAAATTATGTTTAGATGAGGTCAGGAGGGAGCCCCCATAATGGAATTAGTGCCCTTACAAGAAGAAAAGGAGAACAGAGAGCCCCTCCGCAGGAGGACACGGTGCGAAGACGGCTCTGCAGACCCGGAAGAGCTCGCACCGGGGAGTCAGCACCGGGGCCTGGAGCAAGAGTCCGCGGCCCGGGCTGTTCCAGCGGCCGCAGCGCTGAGGCTGCTACCACTGGCTGCGGAGGACCCTCGGTGTCCGCCTTCTGGCCACTGGGTTAGATCCTGACACTTCATCACGGCGCGAAGGAGGAGGGGCCCCGCCAGTGATCAGAGCGGAATTTATTCCTAGTCTATTTGACTAAGAAAAAATAAGGAACGTTAAGTTTCATAAACATTTTGTAACAAAAATGATAAGTGATAAACGTAACACGCTTCTCAAGTCATCTGTAACACTTGATGGCTTTCTCTTTTTTGTGCTGTGCGCTCCTGTGTCCATGGAGTTCTTGGCATTTTCCTTGGCAGGATTTGTCTGAAACATCTCCCGTTTGGATTATTTTATTTTATTATTATTTAATTTTTTTTTCTTTTATTGAGAAAAGGAGGGAGAGAGAGAAAAACATCGATGAGGGAGAACATCAATTCGCCGCCTCCTGCACACCCCCCACTGGGGATCTGGCCCACAACCTGGGCATGTGCCCTGACCGGGAATCAAACTAGCGACCTCGTGGTACATGGGTCGACGCTCACCACTGAGGCACACCTGCCAGTATTTTACTATTATTTTTTATTTTTACAAAAAGAAGGGCATGGAAACAAAGGAAGGGTTTGCTCAGAAAAATAAAACCCAACTGCCTTTGATGTACGTTCTCTATTTCTTGGTTACTGAATATCTGTTTTCTGCGTTTCTTTTATTTTAATAAATCATATGGATTTTTTTTAAAGACTAATCTTTTTAGTATAAATTACATTTATGTAGTGTAAATTAAAAATGAAATCAACAGGTACATGAGAAATCTCACCCCATTCCATACCCACTCTGTTTTCCCTCACTTTGCTTGTGTAAGAAACCATTTTTATCTAATAGTGCCCTATTTATCTTCCAGTTTTTAATATAAAATACTTTTATTTCTTTTTTTCTTACATAAAAAGCATATTATATATATTCTATTCCTTTCTTTCTCTCTTTTTGAAAGTGTAGCTAAATATTCTGGGTACCCTCCCATGTTGGTGCAGGTGGTCTCCCTTAGATGCTGCCCCTGTCTGGCAGCTGGGGGGTCCCAGCGGGAGGCACACTGGCTGCTGTGCTCAGTCAGTCCGGTAGCTGGGCAGGTGGGCTCTTTCTGATCACTGGCTATCACAAGTAATGCCACAAAGAATAGTCGTGCTCTGGCCGGCTTGGCTCAGCGGTTAGAGTGTTGGCCTGTGGACCAGGGAGTCCCAGTTTTGATTCTGACCAAGGGCTCGAACCTTGGTTTCAGTTCGTTCCTGGCCCCGGTTGGGGTCATGCAGGTGGCAACCAATCGATATGTCTCTGTCACATTGATGTTCCTCTCTCTCTCTCTCTCTCTCTCTCTCTCTCTCTCTCCCTCCCTCCCTCCCTCTCTGTCTGAAGATAAATGTAAAAATATCCTCGGGTGAGGATAAGAAAAAAAAAGAATAATCGTGTACCTAAACACATGTGCATTTGTGAGGGCGAGTCTGTAGGACGGGTCCCTAGAAGGGGGCTTCTGGGTGGAAGGCACTGGAGTCCGGCTGAGGCCGAGCTGCTGTGTGTGCGGCGCTGTCCCTTCCCAGCCTTGCTCACACGCTGCTGTCAAACTTGACCGTCATTCCCAACCCATGGAAGAGTTACACGAGTTTAACGTGGACGCACGCCTTCCTGCACCCCCTGCCGTCGGGGTCACTTTCCTCCCAGGTGTGACCCTTCACTAGCCATGTCTTCCTCCGCGGGGGCTGGCTTGGCGTTTCCTGCACTGTCATCAGCTGTGAAAGATTCTGCCTGAGCGACTGGTGCGGCTGAACCACTGCAATACAATCGGCAGCTCTTGGCGGCTTGAAAGGCTTTACATGAAACTGGCTTCAGGTTAAAAACTAGTTATTTTCTTACTTCCCGTATTATTCTCTTTTAAGTGTATGTATCTTTACAAATATTTCTTTGTATTTATTTAATAAAACAAATAAAAGTTAAAAGAGTTATTTTGGCCACAGAAAGCCCAAACCTTCCTGTATAGAAGCTGAAATATTAAAAGAATTAGAAGGGCCCATCCCAGCTGTGGTGGTTGGCAGCCCCCAGCAGGCTCTCTGTTGCACTGTTTAAGGTACAAACATTGTAGGTAGTGAAATATTAATAAGAAAGGGATCAAAGGAAATCAGACGTCAAGCCTGACTTCCAGTCAAGATGGTGCGTAGGTAAACGTGGTATCGCGTCCTCCCACAACCACATCAAAGTTACAACTAAACTACAGAACAAAGGGAAGGGGGTTGGGGGGTGGGAAGAAATAAACCAAAGAACTTATATGCATATATGCATAACCAATGGACACAGACAACAGTGTGGGGAAAGGCAACAGGGGTGCGGGAATGGGGAGGAGAAGGTCAATGGGGGAAAAATAAGGAACATCTGTAATACATTCAACAATAAAGTTAAAAAAAATTAGTTTTATTTAAAAAAAAAAGAGAGACTTCTGGTCAAGATGGTGGGTAGGTAAACGCGGTACCACGTCCTCCCACAACCACATCAAAATTACAACTAAACTACAGAACAACCATCATTCAAAACTGCCAGAAATTGCGCTGAATGGAAGTCCTACAACTACGGAATTAAAGCAGCAGCCACATCCAGACTGGTAGGAGGGGCGGAGGCTGACGTGTTGGTCCCACACCCACGTGTGGCAGATAAAAATCAGGAGGACACCTCAACTGGGAAGGTCCTCCCTGAGGACTAAGAGGTTCCCGTCTCACACCAGGCACCCAGCTCAGGGTTCCAGTGCCAGGAAGAGAATCCCCATCACCTCTGGCTGGAAAAACCAGTGGGAACTGAGGCTCAGGGAGGCTGAGGCAGCTGGAGCCCCAGGCAACTCCTCTTAAAGGGCCCGCACACGGACTTATGGGACTCACTCCCTCTAAGCTTGGAGGGGAGGCAGCTGGAGGGGCACCAGAGACATACAGGGAAGAACTGAGCTGTTTGGCACTGGAGAGGGGGCTTTCTCCGGGACAGACGTGCTGTCAGAGGCCTTTGTTCCTTTGGTGAGCCCTTCCCTGGGGCAGCAAACTGTCGCCATATCTGGGACTCCAGCAACCTGGCTCACACTGGTAGCCCCGCCCTGCTGACTCCCTGAGGCCCTGCCCCACCCAACTTTCAGGCCCACCCAGGCTGTTGCCAGTTGCTCAACCATAGGATTAGCCTGTCTTGGATCCTGCTTCAGGTTTTCCTAAATTCTTTCAAAGGAGCAGCATCTGGTCTCAGCTAGCCCCATATCTCTCATTAAGTAATACATAGAAACAAACACAAGGAAGCAGCCATAATGAGGAGACAAAGAAACAGGACCCAAATAAAAGAACAGAAAAAATCTCCAGGAAAAGAACTAAGCGAAATGGAGATAAGCAACCTAACAGATGCTGAGTTCAAAATACTGCTTATAAGGATGCTCAATGAACTTAGTGAGAACCTCAGTGAACTTAGTGAGGGCTTCAAGAGCATAAAAAAAAAACCAGGCAGAAATGAAGAATGCAGAGTCAGAAATTAAGGAGGACCTAACTGAAATAAAGAATAATTTACAGAGATTAAATAGTAGGGTAGGTAAAGCCAAGAAGCAAACCATCGATTTGGAATATAAGGAAGCAAAAAACACCCAATCAGAACAGCAAAAAGGAAAAAGAATCCAAGAAAATGAGGATAGTGTAAGGAGCCTCTGGGACAACTTGAAGCATGCCAACATTTGCATCTTGGGGTGCCAGAAGGAGAAGAGAGAGAAAAAGAAATCGAAAACCTATTTGAAATAATTATGGCAGAAAACTTCCCTAACTTGGTGAAGGAAACAGACATACAAGTCCAGGAAGCACAGAGAGTCCCAAACAAGATGAACCCCAAGAGGCCCACACCGAGACACATCATCATCAAAATGCAGAAGGTACAAGACAAAGAGAGAATCTTAAAAGCAGCAAGAGAAAAGCAGTTAGTTACCTACAAGGGAGTTCCCATAAGACTGTCAGCTGATTTCTCAAAAGAAACTCTGCAGGCCAGAAGGGAGTGGCAAGAAATATTCAGAGTGATAAAAAGCAAGAACCTACAACCAAGATTACTCTATCCTGCAAAGCTGTCATTTAGAATCGATGGGCATATAAAGAGTTTCCCAGACAAGAAAAAGCTAAAGGAGTTCATCACCACCAAGCCGTTATTATATGAAATGTTGAAGGGTCTTTTTGAAGAAAGAGATAAAATATATGAACAAACAAAATGGCTATGAATACATATCTATCAACAATGGAATCTACAAACAAAATGAACAGGCAGAACAGAAACATTCTCATAGATACAGAGAACATTTTGTTGGTTGCCAGATGGGAGGGGTTGGGGGAATGGGTGGAAAAGGTGAAGGGATTAAGAAGAACAAATTGGTTGCTAGACTGACAAACCTCAAAGGGAAAGGGGTTGGGGGGGTGGGGGTGGAAAGAAATAAACCAAAGAACTTATATGCATAACCAATGGACACAGACAATAGTGTGGGAAAAGGCGGGAAGGGTGCGGGAGTGGGGAGGAGAGGGTCATTGGGGGAAAAAATGAGGAACATCTGTAATACATTCAACAATAAAGATTAAAAAAGAAAGAAAGAAAGAAAGAAAATAAAGAAATCAGATGCCAAGCCTAATCTACTAGGAAGCTGAATTGGATAATATGCCTGACAAAGCCTGGAAGCTGCAGCGTTCATAGGCCTCCGGGACCTCTGCATTCTTGGCCCTTGGGACTTAGTCCCTGAAGCATCATTTCGGGTCATTACCCAGGATTACAAAGGAAACGATGAAAAAATAGAGGGGGAAGTCCTCTGCTGGCCCTGTGGAGTAGACGTGGGGTGTGGGAGACATTTTGCATGGCATCCATTTTGTTAAAATCTGCTCTGCCATCACCTTCCCCAAGGCAGGATATCTCTGCCTTCTGCATTTCTTTATCTCTGCATTTCTTTAAGTAAAATCTGCTCTGCCATCTCCTGCCCCAAGGCAGGATATCTCTGCTTTATCTCTGCATTTTGAACCATTTACTCAGTCTTTTGTTCCACCTGTGCTTCGTGCTTCGGGGTGGTTACTCAATAACTATCGCTTGACAACAAATGATCTTTTTTTTTTTTTTATCCTCACCCGAGGATATTTTTCCATTTTTTTGTACAGATAGAGTGGGAGGGAGAGAGAGGAAGGGAGGGAGAGAGAGAAACATCGACGTGAAGGGACACATCGAGTGGCTGCCACCCGCACGACCAACCAGGGCCGGGGACAAACTGCAACCGAGGTACATGCCCTTAGCGGGAACCGAACCCGGGTCTCTCCGGACCCCAGGCCAACGCTCTAACCGCTGAGCCAAACTGGCCAGGGCGACAACAAATGATCTTGTTTTTCCTGCCCTATATATTGTGTGAATTTCCCCAGAATAAAGGAGACTTGATCAGAGCCCTGTCTTGTCTCCATTTCTGTGTCCCTTGTCCCTCCTCATCCTCACCCCCCCTCTAGAGTCCTCGGCGCTCGACCTGCGGGCGGTCAGTCGGGGTGACAGGGGGAGGTACTTCCACGCTGAGGCGTGTGCAGTGGGAACTACGGTGGCACCGTAGGGGGAATCTAGCCTGGGAAAAGGATCAGATTGGATAAGGGACACGACCCCAGAAGATCTAGGAAATGGATTGGTTAGGGGAGGACCCCGCACAAGCCCGACTGGGCAATGGACTGGTTATTTTGGAAGAGCACCTGGTCCTTCCGAGTAGAGATAATGTATTCAGGGACTACAAAGGTGAGCCGGCTGCCAGGCCCGGAACACGTTCGCTGGGGGTCCTGCGCTCAGCCTCAGGGGAGCGGGGCGGACTGCCTCTGTGGCTCCGGCCTGGCACGTGGGGAGCAGCGGCCGAGCGGGAACCGAAGCGAAGCCAGCGGCTGGGCGCACTAGACGGGGCTGAGCTTTGACGTGGACCCTGGCCATTTCTGGGCTGAAGACAAGGCTGGACTTTTCCCACAGCGGGGTGGACTAAGGTAAGGCACCGGGAACCCCGGGGCAGTCTTCCGATTTTGCTTCTACGATAAATCTTACCGCCACACTCGGTCCTCCCGCACGCGGTCCCGGGAAGCCTTCCCGCGGCTCCGGGACAGCGCCCGTTGCCACCAGCGATAAACGACTTGGGGGCGTCTTTCAGCTGTGGCGGGGGCGGTGGGAGAGCTTCCTCCCCTCTTGTTCCGCCCACTCTTCTAGCTCGTCTCAAAGCTGTTTGACTCTTTCTTATGGATCGTTTTGCAGAATATACAGAGGCAGGAAGTGGGGACGATCCATCCATTCCAGGCCCCCATCACTGACCTGGGAAGGCCGCATGAAAGAGAATCGACAATAAAATGACTTAAACTAAGTGGATGTTCATTTCTGTTCTGTCCACAAAGTCTGAGGTGGACAGTGCAGAAAAGGAATGTGGGAGGGGGGCCCCTGTCTTCCTGCCCATCACTTCAGCAAGCTTTCTTCCATCCTCAGGGTGGCCTCGTGGTCCGAGCCGGCTTCAGGCGCGCCTCTCCATTCCTGTCCACTTGGAGTCCGCAGAGTGCTGGTTGTCAAGGCCTGAAGTCTCCTGAAGGCAAGGGCTCCTCTGCTTGCACAGGGTTTGGGGACACAGAGACCTGTGGTGCTGGGTTTAGCTTCCTGAGGTGCCCCAGGCAGCCATTCTCTTCGGAAGCCGCTCAGGGGCCCGAGGCTTCAGAGCTGGGGAGGGTCTCAGCCCAACTGTGACTCATCCACCTCAGCTCCTTCCCCGTCCAGAGGTCCAGAGACTGCCTCCTGGCTGCCCCTGTCTTAGCTTCTCTGAAAACATTCATCACCCCCTTACTCCTCTCCAGGAACTCCAGTTTCCAGCAAACAAAGCCTGACAGGAGACTTGTCTTCGAAGAAATAATGAGTTCCCTCGGGCTTCCCAGCTGAGGGGGGTGGGCTCCTACAGGGGCTGAGACTCTCCCCAGTAAAAGCAGAGAAAGTCCAGAGCACAGAATTGATAAACAAAATTGTAAAAATGTAGGAATGTGTATCAAAAGTAACTGAAATTGGTTTCTTTGGTAAATCTGCCCTCCCTCAACCTTCAACCTTTAGGAAATCATGCAGATGGGGACATTTCAGCAGGGCCCTAACAAAGAGATGACAAGAATGTAAGTGAACAGGGACTAGAGTGTTGCCGCACTGATGATATCAGCCTCCTGGAGTTGGCGGCAGATCCCAGGTTCAGGGCACAGTGCCCAACACAACAGTCCTCACTTTAGAGGCCGCCCACAGCTTCGGTTGTTCCCAGTCACTTGCTCCAATTGACCTGGGCCCCGAGGCTGAGGCGACTAAATGACTATTTTTATCATCAATGAACCTTCCTCAATATTTTTCCAGTAATAGGTTAATTACTCCAGAAGTAAAGGAATTTTGCCCAAGGTTATAGTTGCCCCACGTGTTGGGTGGTATTTGCAGTTTCCAGTATCGGTAACTGAATAATGTTAATTTTGACTTCTGTAATCACTGTCACGCCCACTATTGTACCTGTCCTTGGAGGGAGGGGGGGCAAACAGGGGATGGGGCTCCTGGCTGGTTTGGCTCAGCGGTTACAGCATCGGCCTGCGGACCAGAGAGTCCCTGGTTCAGTTCCACTGAGGGCATGTGCCTCAGTTGCAGTTTGTCCCCGGCCTCGGTTGGGGTTGTGTGGGTGGCAACCACTCGATGTGTCTCTCTCTCTCCCTTCCTCTCCTTCCTGCTCTATCTGGAGATAAATGCAAAAAAATGTCCTTAGGCGAGGATAAAAAAATAAAAATAAATAAAAAGAAGAATCTGCCCTTGCCGGTTTGACTCAGCAGTTAGAGCATCAGCCTGCGGTCCAGAGAGACCCGGGTTCGGTTCCTGCTAAGGGCACGTACCTGGGTTGCAGTTTGTTCCTGGCCCTGGTTGGTCATGCAGATGGCAACCACTCGATGTCCCTTTCACGTTGATGTTTTTTTCCCTCTCTCTCTCCCTCCCACTCTATCTGAATAAAAAATGGAAAAATGTCCTCAGGTGAGGATAAAAAAAGTAAATAAATAAATAGATAAATAAAAAGAAGAATCAGGGCTGAGGATCTGGGGAAGCTGTACCCCACAGCCCGGTATAATGAAGTGCTCCTTTACATTTCGGCTGTGCATCTCTGGTTATCTCAAGGACATGTTACAACACAATGGCCAACTGATGACAAATTTGGGGAATTCCAATGACCCCCTCAAGTTTTATAATTTGCTACAACAACTCACAGAATACAGGAAAATGCCATATTTACAATTACAGTTTATTTTAAAGGACATAAGTCAGGAAAACCAGCCAAATACAAAGGCATCTGGGAGGGCCCCAAAGGCGCAGCTTCCATACTCTGTCCTGTGGCATCAGAGGCGTCACCTTCCCAGCACACTGCTGGGTAAACCACCGAGAAGCCCCAGCAAACTTCGGGTCCAGTGTCCTCATTATTTAGGCATGCTTGATGAAGTCATTGGCCGTGTGACTGAGCTCAGTCTCAGTCCCTCCCAGCCCACTTGGAGATGAGTGATTAGTCTCATTAACAGATTCAGGTACGGTCCAAGGCTTGCTGGATAACAAAGACACTCCTAGGACTTAGAAAATGCCAAGGATTTAGAGTCCCCTTCCCCAGAATCAGGGACAAAGGGTAATTAAATTATTAGACAACAGGGACACAAAGTATAAAGTAGAGGGAGATGAGAAATGTGGCATGTGTTGAGAATTCAATAAAAAGAGTTTAAGAAATTCACACGTATCTAGCAAGTGCATTAGGAGAGAAATCAGCCAAGTGCCATCTCTCCTCACTCTGAACTCCAACCCGAGGGTCCATGCTTCCCCTATTGCAGGAATTGAGAGTGAATGTCACAGGTGCTGCAGAGGGCTTGGTGTTCAAAAAAATGAGAGGTTACGGAATATGCCAGAATGCAGGCATGAAAGATTTGGCACAGTTTACTCATTCTTTGCTTTAGCTTAGGGATTTGGGGTGCAGAGGGGCCACATGAGAACCTGACAAGCTCAGGGAGGCCTGCGTGGCGGCCTTGCAAACTCAGAGACCTGGAGTAACGACAGGATGGTCTGAAATTAAAACTTTTTTTAGAGAGAGACAATTCTGCCTCTTTCAAGGCCATCTCTGCTGTTTTTATGTATTTCTTTTTTATCCTCACCGGAGGGCATTTTTCCATTTTTTGTTCAGACAGAGTGGGAGGGAGAGAGAAGAAGAAAGAGAGAAAAACATCAACGTGAAAGGGACTCATTGAGTGGCTGCCACCCGCATGACCAACCAGGGCCGGGGACAAACTGCACCCGAGGTACGTGCCCTTAGCGGGAACTAAACCCGGGTCTCTCTGGACCACAGGCCGACGCTCTAACCACTGAGCCAAACCGGCCAGGGCTGAAATTAAAACTTTTTAACTAAAAGCAGTTTATGGCAGGTAGTCATGTCCTAGGGCAGTATTTTTCCCTAACAAAAGTCAGCCTTTACCTTAATTGAGTCTGTTGTCTTTTTGCATTTATAATAACATATCTTTGGAATGTCAAAGTAATTTCCTTTTTTCTGGATCCCTCAAAGCACAGACACCACTCTTTGGAGACCACACATTTTATTGTTATTGTTATTGTGTTGATTGTTGACTGTTAACTACTATCCTGTATCCACCTATGTAAAAGAAATAATGTGTCTATCATTTTACTTTTCACCCAATTCCAGAGTTTTCTCCACGTTGCTTTCTCCCACCTCCCTGATCCATCACCAGTGGATTTTATGTAACGTACTTAGTGCATGAAGTAAGGTGTATAACTGCCATTCCCTGGAGCACTATCTCAATCCATGGAGGTTTTGTTTCCTGACAGTTGTCATCAGTTTGGCTCAAATAAACTCATAAAAGTCCTCCACAGGTTTTAATGTTTCCTACATTGACATTTACTTGTAGTCGGCAGGATTCTGAAGAACACCCAGGACCACCTTGCAGACCCGGACCCATGCTTGATTCCAGCAGGGGCCCGTCGTTCCCCCACCAGCTTCTAGTTTTGCATTGAGTGGACGGGGGTGAATTTTGCTTGAAATTCTGGACCTGCCTGTTTTAAGGTAAGAGGCCCTGACTTTACTTGAGCTGTATTTTTTTTAATTCTCAAGGTGGAACTAAGGTTAAGAGTTGACAAAACCTATACTAAGGCAGGACTGGAGGAAAAATAGATGGCTGGTTTTGAACTTTGGCTTTTCTTTTTTCTTTTTCTTTTTTTATCCTCACCTGAGGACATTTTTCCACTTTTTGTTCAGATTGAGTGGGAGGGAGAGAGAGGAAGAGAGAGAGAAAGAGAAATATCGACATGAAAGGGACACATCAAGTGGCTGCCACCCACGTGACCCAACCAGGGCTGGGGACAAACCGCAACCGAGGTACGTGCCCTCAGCGGAACTGAACCCGGGTCTCTCTGGACCGCAGGCTGACACTAACCGCTGAGCCAAACCAGCAGGTCTGAACTTTGGCTTTTCAATTGTAGTTGCTTTCTGAGAGTCTAAAGTGCAGACTCTACAGATCCCAAAACAAAACTAAAATTAACATGGAAAATTGTGCCTCCAAGGCCAGCAACTGCCTAACTCCGACCCTCATTAACATTCCCAGATAAGTAGGAGGCACTTGCTTGCAAGTACTTTACAGAAATGGGAAGATTTAACTAGAACTGATATCAACTTTAAATGGCCAAAATGCACCCTGGCCAGTGGCTCAGTTGCTTGGAGTGTCATCCCATACACCACAAGGTTGCAGGTTTGATTCCTGGTCAGGGCACATACCTAGGTTGTGGGTTTGATCCCCAGTTGGGGGTGTACAGGAGGCAACCAATTGATGTTTCCCTCTCACCTTTTTCTGTTTCTCTTCCTTCTTTCTCTAAAATCAATAAACATTCCTTGTGAGGAAAAAAGGCTAGAATGCAGTTTTCTTTGGGTGCCTAAATTAATTGTTTGCTTGCAAAATTAGAAAAATGCTGGCTTTGAAATTCAGCTGAATGGGAAGCATATCTTGATGAGAAATTAGAAGCTTCTAGAAGGAGCACAGATACATTCTTTTTCCAAAAAAGAAATTAATAAGAAGTTTTAGAAACTGTCTCTGAACTAAAGAAGGCTTCTTTAATTCTGAAGCTATTAAGTGCCAACACCGCATCTCTGCCTTCTGCAGTTCCTCCACTGTATTTGCTCTTAGAGCTTCTTTGTTGGGACTTGTCTCCCCCTCCCCCCATCTCCTGTGTATCTCCTCCACTGCCTACTGACCTGGGGAACTGAGAAAGAATTCAGATATGATAATCCGGGAATTCTAGCAGATCCCTTTGAAGAAAAGTTGGTCTCAGGAAGAGAAGAACCAGTTTTCTCTAAGACACTGATGGGTTTGCAAAGAAATTTATTATTAAAAAGTTTTTTTCTTTATTGATTTTTAGAGGGGGGGAGGAAGAGAGAGCTAGAGACATTGATGAGAGAGAACATATATTGGGTGCCTCCTGCATGCCCCCCACTGGAGATTGGGCCCACAACCTGGGCATGTGCCCTGACTGGGAATCAAACTGGCAACCTCTCGGTGCATGGGTTAATGTTTGGGTTGATGCTCACTCACTGAGCTACACCGGCCAGGCAAGAAATTTATTGTTTATTTATTTTTGTTAATCTTCACCCAAGGATTTTTTTCCCATTGATTTTCAGATAGAGTGGAAGGGAGGGAGTGAGGAGGTGAGGAGGAGAGAGAGGAGACAGAGAGAGAGAGAGAGAGAGAGAGAGAGAGATATCAATTGCTTGCCTCCCACACGACTCTGACCAGGGCTGGAGATCAAACCTGCAACCCAGGTATGTGCCCTTGACCAGAAAACAAACCTGAGACCCTTCAGTCCCTGGGCCAAACCAGTCAGGGCTTGCAAATAAACTTAATCTAACTGTTAGAACATGTAATTCTGGCTACATTAATGTATTTCAATTAATATACCTACTGGTTTCTGGGAGCAAAAGCAATAAGATTGTCAGGGGAACTGTTCACCTTAAAGTGTCATAGGAAACTGAAATGGGATTAAGAGAAAAAACCCACAAAAACAAAAACAAGCATAAGGCTGCTCTGAGGCATTTCCCCTTCTTATGACTAGTTCAGGAGAAGTTAAAATTACCATAAAAGCCTGGCCGGTGTGGCTCAGTGGTTGAGCATGACCCATGCACCAAGAGGTCGCTGGTTCCATTCCCGGTCAGGGCACATGCCCAGGTTGTGGGCCAGATCCCCAGTGGGGGCATGCAGGAGGCGACCAGTCAATATTTTTCTCTCTCTCTCCTTCTTTACTCTCTCTCTAAAATCAATAAAGAAAAATAAATAAAAGTAAAAAATAATAAAATAAAACTCCTTAAAATTACCATAAAAAAGGGGAAATTACTAAGGCCCTTGAACTACTAGGTCTACTTTGTCTGTTCTTAACCACACTTAGCTAAGCTGGAGTAAAGCTTCTGTGTAAGTGGTAGGAATATCTAATGATACCCGTTGGGAAATAATGATTTTAAAGAAACCTCCCTCCACAAGATAAACTGAATGTTCATTACAGGACATTCCAATGCAACTTGAGGCCTTTCCCAGTCACCAGTATCTTTTATGCATGAGCTGGAATTAAACTTAATCTATAAGATTACTTTGCATTTTATCTATTTATTATTATTTTTGTTAATCCTCACCTGAGGATATTTTTTTCTATTGATTTTCAGACAGAGTGGAAGGGAGGGAGACACATACACACACAGTGTGCTGACTTGTTTATAGCTCCATAATTGATGATTGGGAAAGACACTATGTGCCCTCTAGCTGAACCTGTTTTGTAAAGACACCCAGAACCAAGAAATTGTTGTTATCTTTTTTATTTTTTTATCTTCACCCGAGGACATTTTTCCATTTTTTATTCAGATAGAGTGGAAGGGAGAGAGAGAGAGAGAGAGAGAGAAACATCGACATGAGAGGGGCATATCGAGTGGCTGCCACCAACACAACCCAACCAGTGCCCGGGACAAACTGCAACTGAGGTACATGCCCTTAATGGGAACCGAACCCGGGTCTCTCTGGACCACAGGCCGACGCTCTAACTGCTGAGCCAAACCAGCCAGGGCAGAACCAAGAAGCTTGGGAGCCGACTACGTGTCTGACAAAGTCCACAGAGCCTGGAGGACCTGACCCACAATCTCAAGGAATTAGGCTTGCATTGTGTTTGTGCAGCTCGGGGCTAAGTGTGACCCAATGTACGTTGAAATGTCTGGGTGTTCCTTGGTGTGCCTGGGTGTTCCTGTTATCTGCAAGGCAAACTAATTCTGTACAGCATTGTTGTAGCCCTGGGCATTATGTCAAGAAGATCCTATTTTCTTATATCATTAAACTTTTGCAGTAAGGTATAAAGGCATGTAATAAAGCATATCGGGGCTGATTCTGAAGACTCTGTCACAGGGCTGTTCGGAATCAGACGCTGGTCGGCTAATAAACGGCTCTTATTTGGACTTCAGTTCTCTAGTGGTCTTTCTTTGACTCTATCGCACCACAACAACAGATTGAGAGAGAGAGGGAGAGAGAGAAACATCAAAGTGAGAGAGACACAGCAACCGGTTGCCTCCCACATGACCCCAACCAGGGCTGGGGATTGAAACTGCAATCCAGGTATTGCCCTTGACTAGGAATTGAATCTGCAACCCTCTGATCTATAGACCAACACTCTAACCACAGAGCAACACTGGGCAGGTCTACAAGATTACTTTTTAAAAGGGACTTATAATTCCACGTATGAGCTCCAGTAAGTCTCCTGTCCTTCCAGTAAAGAAACTAAATGGAAAAAGACAGAACTTTGTATAAGATCTCAGAGCTATAGAAAAGCTTTTCTCAGACATATTGTGGTTACAAATCCACATAGATTATTATCAGCCAATTCTGTGGACTGCCAACATTTTTCAGTAATATCATTCCAGTAGAAAAAGACAGTCAATAATACCTCTTCTGCCCAGCTGGTGTGGTTCAGTAGATTGAGTGTTGTCCCATGCACCAAGAGGTCATTGGTTCAAATTCCTGGTCAAGGCACATGCCCAGGTTGTGGGTTTGCAGTAAGCAGCCGTGTAGGAGGCAGCTGATCGATGTTTCTCTCTCATCAATGTTTCTATCTCTCCTTTCCTCTCTCTCTAAAAATCAATAAAACATATTTTAAAAAATAATACCTCTTTGCTGTTACCTCAGAAGATTATAAGTTTACTTGAACAGTAATGCCCCAGGGATATACAGAGTCCCACTGATTGTCTTAGATACTAAAAGCTGATTTGAATGATGTTAAATTTCCTAGAGATTCCACTCTAATCCAATATATGGGTGGATTAGTTTTGTTGGAGGTGGTGGGAATGACACCACATGTTAGACCAGTGGGGTCAGACTGGACCTAGGTACTTGAGTTCTGGCTAGGGAAAAAATCAGAGCCAAGACTCAAACTATAAGAACATTTATTTGGAAAATCACAGAGGTAGAAAAAGTAATTTGAAGAAGGAATGAACTCAGGAAACAAGTTATAATGGTATAGGAAGGGCCTTTGGAGCTTGGAAGTGAGGAAGGTAATAGTAATGCACTTGGGGGGTAGGGAGGAAGAGAAAGGGAAAGGATAGGGCATGCTCCTAGGAGGGAGAGCAAGTGAATCCTACATCCTAAGGGTTTTAAGGATTGAGATTTTATGGGAGGTCCTAGGGGAAGGAAGATCTTAATAGAATATTCATCAGCTTTCCAGGTGTGTCCTTTCAGGATTGGGTCTCCACTGATTGATTGGTCAATGCCAGGGCAGGGGGTCATTATTTAATGCAGCTGGTTCTGAAATCAGCTGTGGGGTCACTGGTCTGGCTTTGCTGCTTTTCTGGACCTGGAGATGAAATACAACTGAGGCCTAGATGCTATCAAGAGGGAGGGAGGGTCAGGGGTACAAACTGCATGACTAGTGATATGCTAGAGGAGGAAAAGTAACTCTAGTGATGAGGACCCAACCTATAATTGTCCTTTGCTAGGCACCCAGGATTCTCCGTCCTGGTGACCTTTCGTACTTGGTCCATCATCCTTGCTCTGCTCATGTCTGTCTAACTGCTGACCACATCCTCTCCTCAAGGATCTTGGCTCTCTGTTCTTTAAGAGAAAAGGGTCTCTTCTGTAGCTGCTTCCTGCTGAAGAGGGGTGAAGTTTTCCTTCAGAGCCCAGAGATCCTTGCTTTCTGTCAGAGGGATGATGAGGCCTGGGCACGGAAGGAGGTGGTGATTGTGTGTAGAGGTAGTATGTCCTGAGTATGAGTAGGGCTTGTAACCTGGTGGAGACAAAGCATGTTACAAGTCTTAGTATTATTTAGGGCAAAAGCTAGAATGGCAAGAACTATGACAAATGGTCCAGTGGAAGGAAAAAATGTTTTAGTTCTCACTAATTCCAAGTCAAAAGATGGGAGAAAAATGAAACATTAGTTTGAAGGGTTGCAGCCATTTATTTAAGAAAATCCAAGAAATTCAGAATCTGGTTTTTTTTATAGGTAAAAAATAAAATTTTGAAGACAATTAATTGAATTAGAGTCTAATATTCACAAGTGTGTATTACAGAGTCTATTAAAACAGTCCCCCAAATCATCCTCAAACCATCCTCATTTATATTAAAGGGCCAAATTAAGACCAATTTATTTATTTATTTTTTATTATTTTGAAACAAGGTTGACAAAAATTTGGTTACCTCCCACAAAAAAAATGGGAGAGAGAGAGAACATAAGACCAATTTATTTATTGCATTGTCTAGCTTCAATTTGACCTGGTTATTTGCGTAAATACAATAAGAATAGAAATTGATTATATAGATTGTTTTCAATCTGCTTTGCTGGAATCTCATGATTGAGCTTTAACTAGCCCCTCCGGGCACAGAAGCTCAGCCACTTGGTTGCTATCAGGTTTGCCTGCAATATCTATAAGTTTAGGTAAACTCCTCAAGTTCTCAAGGTCCCTCAAAATGTTTGCGGTTTCTTCCTTGCCATCTCTTAGGAAAGGAAGCCTTGTTCCTTACCTGGAAAGACTGCCATGAGCCATATGACCAAGCAAGGTGCCAGGCCTTATCTCCAAGGGGCTCTAATTGGCTTCAGAGTCAGCCTTCATCCTTAAGTCTTTCTGGTGACACCCAGAGTCCAGCCATGTCTCTCTAAGACATGACATCCAGACACGGTTTTGGGTAATAAACCATAATTGGAAGCTGGTCTTATTGAATTCATGCTAAGAAATATATTGCCATAAATCACTCATTACGAATTGCCAAATTTTTGCCCTGGCCAGTTTGGCTCAGCAGTTAGAACGTCGGCCTGTGGTCCAAAGAGACCCAGGTTCGGTTTCCGCTAAGGGCATGTACCTTGGTTGCAGTTTGTCCCCGGACCTGGTTGGTCTTGTGGGAGGCAGCCACTCGATGTGTCCCTTTCATGTCGATGTTTCTCTCTCTTTTCCTCTCTCTCCCTCCCACTCTGTCTGAACAAAAAATGGAAAAATGTCCTCGGGTGAGGATAAAAAAAAAAAAAAAGAGTGGTTGAGATAAGTTAAACTGATCTACTCAGGTGGCTAGGGTCTTTCCCTTTTTGATAAGAATCGCCTTCAAAATATTTGCATTTTAAAAATGGCCTAGCCCTGGCTGATTTGGCTCAGCGGTTGGAGCGTTGGCCTGTGGACCAGAGAGTCCTGGGTTCGGTTCCCGCTAGGGGCATGTACCACAAGAAAGAGAGAAAGAGAGAAAGAGAGAAAGAGAGAAAGAGAGAAAGAGAGAAAGAGAGAAAGAGAGAAAGAGAGAAAGAAAGAAAGAAAGAAAGAAAGAAAGAAAGAAAGAAAGAAAGAAAGAAAGAAAGAAAGAAAGAAAGAAAGAAAAGTAAAAATGACCCAGACAAGAGTTCTTGGTGGAGTTCAGATATTTGCATTTCAAAGGTCCTGGGCTTTGGTTTTATAAAGCCAATTATCTAGCTCTGGCTGGTTTGCTCAGTGGTTAGACCTTCCTGGACCAAGGAGTCTCAGGGTCGATTCTGGTCAAGGGCATGTACCTTGGTTGTGGTTCATCCCTGTTGTGTGAGAGGCTACCAGTTTATGTGTCTCTCACAACCACGTTTCTCTCTCTCTCTCTCTCTCTCCCTCCCTCCCTCCTTCCCTCCCTCCCACTCTATCTGATAAATGTAAAAATATCCTTGGGTGAGGATTAAAAAAAATAAAAAATATATATATAAATAAATAAATAAAGCCAATTATCTACAAGCCTCTTGAGATGAATAGGGGAAGTTTTAGGGGAGGTACAAGGATGTGTTGGGCTTTGAATTGCTTCTCGAACCACATCTCTTTCCCTGTAAAGACTCTATTTGTAAACAACGAGTCAGTTTTAATACCTTAAGGATTGGCAAATGTTGGCAAAGGCTAACAAATTTAGTCATTCACTTTTGGAATGTTTCTTTTCATCTGGGTATATTTTTATTTCAGACTCTGTCGCAACTTTAGAGATCTAGTTTATAAGTAGCATGTAGCAGGGGTCCTTTCTGAGAGTTGTAACAGGTTTGCATGTATGGAAAAGACATTGATCTAAGGAGGCCTCATCCTCCATTCACTGCCCTTGGGAACAGCAAAACAGCTCTAGCTGCAAGATAGTATTAAACTTAATGGTGCCATTAACTGGCCAGACCACTCCATTGCCCACTTTATAGTGGGGCCAGGCTGTGTTGCAAAATAAGCTTGAGAAACTCAGGGTCAATTTGAAAGGGGAAGGGGAGAATAATAGAGTAACAGAGAATTAATTACACTGGGGTACCAGCCACAGTTATAAGAAATGTTCGTCACCCTTGCTTTGTTAGTCGTGATTGCTTTGTTCTGACTAAAGAAAGCCCATTATGACCTGGCTGTACAGATTGGGAGTTACCTCAAAACTGTTGTGCATTCTCCTTATCTGAGAGCTGCCTCCTCATCATGGAAAGACTGACAACCTTGGAGCCCTGGAGGTGGTGCACTGGAGAAAACCCTTCACAGCCCCGCCCACATTACTTCCCCATGCTTGTAATCTGTAACCAGTTTACCCTTGTCATTGCCTCGCCTACTTGCCCTTCCCCATGTAATACCCAATATAAGTGACTGACTACTGAGGGAGTTCAGAGTGATTTTAATGGGCTGACTCACTGCTCTTCCATGCTTCCAGCAATACTGGAATAAACACTCATACACAATTCAACCTTGTCTCCACTTAATTGGCTCAAGTAATTACAGGCAGCCGAACCTCTATTTTGTCCACTTTCATAATTTCTTCCAGTTGGCAGATACATATCCCAACAGGGTGTCTCACGGCACTGTGGACTGGTTCCCCACCTATGGAGAGACAGATAAATTTCAAGCTGAGAGCTAGAGGTGTCCCTGCTAGCCTCTGGGCTGTCCTGGGCCATTCTGTGGTCAGAGTACCACAGTAGGGCAGGTTTCTTATTACCCAGAAATTACCCAGGTTATAGAGTGTTACCCTGTGCTCTGAGGGCAGACTTATCAACAATCCCCATGATGGCCTGTCACCTGCTCAGACAGGTGAACTCCAGGTGCCACCTGGGTGTAGAGTGTTACCCCGTGCTCCGAGGGCAGGCTTACCATGGTCACAGTGATGGCTGGGCACTGTAATGACGGACTCACTTCACTCAGGCAGGTGGATTCCACTCTACACAAAGCCAGTCCCAAGGGAGGCATCCCTGCTCGTCTGCTGCTGGGCTTAGCTAGCTTTACTGGAGTTCTCTCCTATTGTATCTGTTCAAACAAGGAAGGCCTAACATCTCTGTGATTGGGTTAATAACTTGTTGCCTTGCCTTTCATGATCCCCCAAAGCCCTGGTCCTTTAGGAGGCCTAGGGGAGAGAGAGAGAGAGAGAGAGAGAGAGAGAGAGAGAGCGAGCGAGCGAGAGCTCGCAGCTGCCCCTCACAGGGAAGAGAGAGTCCCTGTCAAGTTATCCCTGAGACTCTCATGGAAGTTAATAATGAATAAAAGATGGTTAGCACACATCAATCAGTCTCAACATTAGTTTCCTCGTGAGGAGTTTCCTTTAAAATGATCATTTTTCCTTTGGTTTATATCTGGTTCCTTTAGTTCTAAATATATACTACCTTTCTGAAAAAAGCATATGTGGGCATCCCTGATTTAAAATAAAACAAAAAATTCTATCAAGTGAATTGGGGCAGATTTGATTAGCAAAAATATATATTGTCCCATAACCTTCCCTAGTTGGAAGGAAACAGGTTTTGATTTAAAAACAGACATAGATTAAATATTCCTGCCATTTGTAGGAATGTTACTTTACTCTGAAGGTGAAGGCAATTAGTTGGGTGTGGTTAAAAACAGATAGTATCTACAAGGACCTTAGTAAATTCCCAATTTTTATAATTTTAACTTCTCCCAAAAATCAGTGAGGAAGGGGAAATGCCCTTGGAGCAATCCTGTTTGCTTCTGGTTTCTCCTTCTAAGTCCAATTTTGTTTTTCTTTTTAAGGTGATCTGGCTTTCTACAATAGAAACACACTCCTCTATAGTTTTGCAGCAAAACTCATTTCGCAATCCTGTTGCCTTGGTCCCAGAAACCAGGAGGAAGGTTTATTAGTTGGAATAGGTCAGAATTGCCAGCACTATATTCTTTAACAGTAAATAAAATTCCTTTGCAAACCCATCAGTTTCCCAGAGAAAGGAATGTATACAATCCCTGTTCCCTTTTTGCCTAAAACCAGCCTTTCTTGTTGTCTATGTAATTGACCTATGCTCCTTCCTGGAGCTTCTAATTTGCATTTAAGATAAGCTTCCCACTCATTCAGTTTTAATTCTAAAGCTGGATTTTCCTAATTTTTGCATCACAAGAGCTACATCAGGCCATTTTAAGTTGATATCACTTCTAGTGAAATCTTCTCATTTCTGTGAGGCAGGAGTGTTAATGGGGACAAGGAGCTGGGAGTTTCTGGCCTTGGAGACATAATTTCCCATGTTGATTTTAGTTTTATTTGAGATCTGCAGAGTTCAAATAAGCCTCCAGATATACTGTATATTGGATTGAAGTGTGCTGTTTTTGTGCTGAGTTCCAAGTCATCTCAAATCTTTCCACATGTTTCCGCCTTCCCTCCCCCTCCACAAAGATTCTCAGTCACCTAAGAATGCCTGAGATACCAGCCAGAGGAAGTAAGCAACCCCTTATCCTCAGAGCCAAATGAGCCTAGGCTCACATTCATGTGATAAAAGTTTTTGTTCAGACCCCCAGAAAGCAACTTCAGTTGAAAAGCCAAAGCAAAAAAAACCAGCCATCTATTTTTTTTCCCTGTCCTTAGTTATCTCCATTCTTATCTATAACCTAGTGTCCCTCAACCCTTAACCTTTAGCTCTGTATCAAGGATTTAAAAAATAATAATAATAAAGTAGCTAAAACAAATGTCAACCTCTTACCTTAAAACAAAGAGGTCTGGCCCTGGCCGGTTTGGCTCAGCGGTTAGAGCGTCGGCCTGCGGTCCTGAGAGACCCGGGTTCGGTTCCCGCTAAGGGCATGTACCTCGGTTGCAGTTTGTCCCCGGCCCTGGTCGGTTGTGCGGGTGGCAGCCACTCGATGTGTCCCTTTCACATCGATGTTTCTCTCTCTGTTCCTTTCTCTTCCCCCCACTCTACCTGAACAAAAAATGGAAAAATGTCCTCGGGTGAGGATAAAAAAAAAAATTTTTTTAAAACAAAGAGGTCTGCCCTGGCCGGTTTGGCTCAGCGGTTAGAGCGTCGGGCTGCGGTCCTGAGAGACCCGGGTTCGGTTCCCGCTAAGGGCACGTACCTCGGTTGCAGTTTGTCCCCGGCTCTGGTCAGTCGTGCGGGTGGCAGCCACTCGATGTGTCCCTTCACGTCGATGTTTCTCTCTCTCTCTGTTCCTCTCTCCCCCTCCTACTCTACCTGAACAAAAAATGGAAAAATGTCCTCGGGTGAGGATAAAAAAAAACAACAAAAAAAACAAAGAGGTCTGGCATTCCAAGTAACTCACCCAAGTCCATCTGATGCAAAGCGAGACATAGTGGGTCCTTGCTTGTACCTGGCACTGGTCCAGATCTTTCTGCAGGTGGTCCTGGGTGGGCTTCTCTGGAACTCTGTCCCACAATCCCAGTCACAGCCAAGTCTCAGCACCATAACATTGGAGGTGGTGGGAATGGACACAGGTGTTAAGCATGTGGGGTCAGACTGGACCTGGCTTCAGCAACCTCGGTAATTGAGTTCTGGCTAGGAAAAAATTCAGCGACAAGACTCAAACTATAAGAGAAAATTTATTTGGACAATCACAGAGGTAGAAGAAGTAATTTGTAGAAGAAATGGGCTTAGGAAACAAGTAATAGAGGTAAAGGAAGGGCCTTTGGAGCTTGGGAGTGAGGAAGGTAATGGTGATGCACCTGGGTGGAGGGAGGGAGACAAGGAGAGGGACCCGGAAGGAGGAAGGGAAAGATGTGGGCTTACTCCTAGAAGGGAGAGGGTCTGGGTCCTCAGGGTTTTTTTTTTTTTTCTTTTTTCTTTATTGATTTTAGAGAGAAGCGGGAGGGAGAAACATCAATGAGAGAGAACATCGACTGGCTGCTTCCTGCATGCCCCCCACTGGGGACTGGACCCACACCATGGGCATGTGTCCTGACTGGGAATTGAACCAGTGACCTCTTGGTGCATGGGTCAAAGCTCAACCACTGAGCCACACCAGCTGGGCCACACTAAGGGTTTTAAGGGTAGAGACTTTAGGGGAGGTCCTAGGGGAAGATTTTTTTTTTTAATTCTCACCTGAGGACACTTTTTGTATTCATAGAGCAAGAGGGAGAAAGAGAGAGAGAGAAACATCGATGTGAGAGAGACACAAAGACTGGCTGCCACCCACATGACCCCAACCAGGGCCAGGGACAAACTGCAACCGAGGTACATGCCCTTAGTGGGAACTGAACCCAGGTCTCTGGTCCACGGGCCAGTGCTCTAACAGCTGAGCCAAACCAGCCAGGGCTTCTTTCTTTTTTTATCCTCACCTGAGGATATATTTTTCCATTTATCTTCAGTTAGAATGGAAGCAGGAGAGAGAGAGTGAGAGAGAGAAAGAAAGAAACATCAACATGAGGAAGACACACCAACTGGCCACCTCCTGCACAACCCTGACCAGGGCCAGGGACCAAGCTGCAACTGAGTCATGTGCCCTTGACTGGAATCAAACCCGTGACTCTGGTTTATGGGCCGATGCTCCAACCACTGATTCATACCAATCAAGGCTTATTATTTGTTTAAATATTTTTTAATTGATTTTTTTTTTAGAGAGAGAGGAAGGGAGAGAGAGATAGAAACAGCGATGTGAGAGACATTGATTGGCTGCCTCCTGCCCCACGGGATGAGCCTGCAGCCCAGGCATGTGCCCTGTCTGGGAGTTGAACCAGGATCTCTCAGTCCATGGGAGGATGCTCAGTACACTGAGCCACACCGGCAGGGCTCAGGGAAGATCTTAACAGAATATTCATCAGCTTTCTAGGTGTGTCCTTTCAGGGTCTGGTCTCCACTGGTTGATTGGTTGGTGCCAGGGCAGGGTATCATTATCCAATGCAGCTGGTCCTAAGGTCAGCCGTGGGGTCAAAAAGTGTGGTTTTGCTGCTTTTCTGGGCCTGGAGCTGAAACACAACTGAGGCCTAGATGTTATCTCCAGGGAGGAAGGGTCAGGGGGTCCAACTTGCATGTCAGTGATATGCTAGGGGAGGAAAGGTCACCTGGGGGTGAGGTTCCCCCTACAACTGTCCTTTGCTAGGCACCTGGGGCTCTCCGCCTGGTGACCTTCTGCACCTGGCCCACTGTCCTTGCTCTGCTCATGTCTGTCCAAGTGCCTACCACAGTTTTATCCTCTAGAAAATTGCGAGACTCCCCAAAAGACAAAATTTACCTAGCACAACAGCTACAAAGGCACATGGACATCAGCGAACAGGCTCTGATTCTGTTTCCCCAGGTAAATACTTGGTTCTAACAGCTAAGGCTGGGCTACTGATTAACCCTGAATGACTCAGAGGAACCTCATCTTTTTCTCTTCCAAAAACAAGAAAGCAGCTTAGAGGACTTCTGGGTTTGACTGAATATTGTCACAATTGGGTTACACATTTTTTTTATTAATAGCCCAGCCTCTATATGTCTTATTAAAATAAAATGGACTTGATCCAATTCAGTGGAACCCAGAAGAAAAACAAGTTATAAAATCTCTAAGGAATTATCTAATTCTTCCACTCTGGGACATCTTATTTATAAAAATTTTAACTAAAAAATGTTTGGATCACCCGGCCAGTGTGGCTCAGTGGTTGAGCATTGACCCATGCACCAAGAGGTCGCCAGTTCGATTCCCGGTCAGGGCACATGCCCAAGTTGTGGGCCCGATCCCCAGTGGGGGGCATGCTGGAGGCGGCCAGTCTATGTTCTCTCTCATCGATATTTCTATCTTCCTCCCCTTTCCTCTCTCCCAAAAATCAATAAAGAAAAAAAATTTTTTTATGTAGAGATCATCATAGACTTAGAGGTTATTACAGTCAGCAACTCGACTCGTTAGCCAAAGGCTCCCTCCCTGCAAGACAGCCACTTCTGCTATAGACAGGTTATGCAAACAAACAAGAGACGGTTCAGGGCTCCTTGGTTTATATTTATTCTATTAAACCTCCACTGATTTCTCTTCACATTCAAAACTGCTGTCAGCCAACTGGCTCTTACCTTTTGCACCTAATTTTACTTAAACTCAATGTAACAGTCTTAACCCAGCAACTTTGCTACTTTCTTTGTGGGATGAGGACAACTACAATTGCATTTTGCTACTGACCAGTTCATTCCTAGGAATCGTTTATATAAAGTCCTTAATAATGGTGACAATTTGGTTTACAGAAGGATCTTTAAAGAATAAGCAATAACTTCCATGGTGAACGTAATTGAAGGTTCTTATTCACTTGAATAAAATCTGCCCAACAAGCCTAATTGTCCTAACTCAGGCTTGTCAGTTGGCCAAAGATCAAATAGCCAGTGTTTACCGACAGGAGCTGAGCCTCGGTGCAGCTCGCAGCTTTAGGATGCTGCGGAAGCAGCAAGCAGCAAGCTTTCTTTTCTTTTCTTTTTTTTTTTTTTCAATTTTTATTAATTTATTTTTGTTACAGATATTTCTCCTCCCCCCAGACACTCTCTTCTCATCCCGCCCCCAGCTTTCTTAATTTTCTAAGAGAACCTATAAAGAGTGGAAGTAGGTTGCAGAATTATTAGATGTCACACAGAAATTAAAACAATTGGAAATTATAAAAATTCCAGGACATTCTACAGCTGCCACCATGGAAGCAAAAGGAAATTATTCAGCTAATGCTACAGCTAGACCTGGTTCACCATTCCCCAGGGAAATGGGCAGAGCTTCCCCGGACCCAAGCCTTTGTGCTCGCAGAGGCGACCCTGAGCTGTGTGCTGTCTGCACACTGGGAAACTGCCCAAATGGGGAGAAACAGTCCAAAAATGAGTGCATGGATCTGTGAGTCCATCATCAACATTTGGGTGCCAACTCAATTGTTGAGGTGAAAAAACAAACAAAAAAACCTTAGCCACATCGATTTGGCTTATTTCAGCTATTCCTTTCTAAATCAGTAAATTTGATAACAGTTATTGAGTATCTAGATATTTTGAAATAACATGCAATACTGACACATCGCTTGCTGGACAAGTCTTGAGTTTTCTTGCTTTTGGCTGTTGTTGTCGGGAGGCTGTGGGGTGGGTTCGAAGCCTTGTGGAATGTCTGTCAGAGGCCTGTGTGCCAGGGGAGGAACCTCTGCTTCTAAAGATTCTGAAATGTGTTCAGAAAAGTCAATCTAGGAAATACTGGCTGCTTACTTCCTGGTTATCATGGGAAATTTATCAAAGTTTAAAAGTTAAAAATTAAGCCCTGGCCGGTTTGGCTCAGCAGTTAGAGCGTCGGCCTGCGGTCCTGAGAGACCCGGGTTCGGTTCCCACTAAGGGCACGTACCTCGGTTGCAGTTTGTCCCCGGCCCTGGTGGGTCGTGCGGGTGGCAGCCACTCGGTGTGTCCCTTTCACGTCGATGTTTCTCTCTCTCTCTCTGTTCCTCTCTCTCCCTCCCACTCTACCTGAACGAAAAATGGAAAAATGTCCTTGGGTGAGGATAAAAAAAAAAAATAAATAAAAGTTAAAAGTTAAAAGTTAAAAATTCAAAGTAAATTCAAAGGAAATAAATCATATGGTTTTGGTAATAGAAGGCATGAGGTATGGATATAGTTTTGAGAGAAAAGAAAGAAAATGAGTTGATCTAAAGATGGTTAATCTTGGCCCTGGCCGGTTTGGCTCAGCGGTTAGAGCGTTGACCTGTGGTCCAGAGAGACCCGGGTTCGGTTCCCGCTAAGGGCACGTACTTCGGTTGCAGTTTGTCCCCGGCTCTGGTTGGTCGTGCGGGTGGCAGCCACTCGATGTGTCCCTTCCATGTCGATGTTTCTCTCTCTCTCTCACTCTCACTCTATCTGAACAAAAAAGAAAAAAAAAATGTCCTCAGGTGAGGATTAAAACAAAAAAAAAAGATGGTTAATTTTGAATGGGTAAAGTTTGTGAAAGTTGTAGAAAGTTTTGTAGAAGGTTGTGAATTGAAGATTGTAGAAGTTTGTGAAAGTTTAATTTTATAAAAAACAACAACACAAAACAAAAAGAGTGCCACTTTTAAGTCTTATGCGGCTGAAGCTGCCCTTGCCTTCTGCACAGACATTAGTGATTTCGATTACATGTATGTTCTTTCTGTGATAGGTGTCCATCTGTGTACCACGTGTGGTGTGTTCTCTGCCTCCGGATGGCATTACAAGTGCATAATGTTCTATTGGCCTAAAATACTTATATAAATTAGGCAGGATCCTGTTATTCGGACAAAATATTTGATATTAAAACTGTTTTTTGCCCTGGCCGGTTTGGCTCAGCAGTTAGAGCGTTGACCCGCGGACCAATGAGTCACAGGTTTGATTCCAGTCAAGGGCTCGTACCTCCGTTGCGACTGACCCCCACCCTGGTCAGGTCGTGCTGGAGGCAACCACTCCATGTGTCCCTTTCACGTTGATCTTTCTTTCTCTCTCTTTCTCCTTCCCTCTCCCTCCTGCTCTGTTTGAACAAAAATAGAAAAATGTCCTTGGGTGAGGGGAAAAAAAACTGTTTTAAGTTTGATTGATGTCTTTTAAAGTTATTACTATAAAATATGTGTTTGTTTTACCTTGGTTTACAAAAAAAGGCTTATGTTATGGTCTTTTGGCTAAGTATATTGGATAACCTTTTCAAAGTTTAAATTTTAAGAGACTTTTTCAAATGAGAGATGACTTTGAGTTAGTCTAATGGGCCCTGAAATACTTCGAGAATTTATTCTTTTTTTTTTTTTTTTTTTATCCTCACCCGAGGATATTTTTCCATTTTTTGTACAGATAGAGTGGGAGGGAGAGAGAGGAAGGGAGAGAGAGAGAGAAACATCGATGTGAAGGGACACATTGAGTGGCTGCCACCCGCACGACCGACCAGGGCCGGGGACAAACTGCAACCGAAGTACGCGCCCTTAGCGGGAACCGAACCCGGGTCTCTCCGGACCGCAGGCCGACGCTCTAACCGCTGAGCCAAACTGGCCAGGGCGAGAATTTATTCTTTTACCTTATAAAAGAAAAGTTTAAAATTAATTAGGCCTATTAAATATGCTTGAAATTGCATGGAAAGTTTTGCCAAATAAGAAAACAATTATAGCCCTGGTTGGTTGCTCAGTGGTTAGAGCATCGGCCCATGTACTGGGGAGTCCCAGGTTCGATTCCCATTAAGGGCACGTACCTTGGTTGCAGTTTGTCTCTGGCCCTGGTTGGGGTTGTGCGGGTGGCAACCAATTGATATGTCTCTCTCCCTCCCTCTCTCCCTCTCGCTGTATCTGAAGATAAATGCAATTATATATATATAATAGTGTTTTGTAATCCTCACTTGAGGATTTTTGTATTTATCTTCAGATAGAGTGGGAGGGAGAGAGAGAAAGAGAGAGAAACATCAACATGAGAGGGATACATTGACTGGTTGCTTCCCGTACAACCTGACCAGGGCTGGAGACAAACCACAATCAAGGTATGTGCCCTTGACTGGAATCAAACCCACGACTCATTGGTCCACAGACTGACACTCTACCACTGAGCCAAACTGGCCAGGGCTACATATATTTTTATTAGAATGGATGTTCTAGAGATTTCAGCCTGCCCTAGGGAGGAACTTGCAAAGATTCAAAGCCAAGTTCAAACAGGGAGCTCCCAGGGGTAGCAGGTGTCCTATCAGGGACACTGGGCAAGCCAAGAGTGGAGGTTTATTGTGAGGTGTATGGCAGTAGTGCCCTTGGTGTTTGTGGTCCACACATTGGAAGTTTATGAATTATTTCCACTGCTCAGTGCACACTTCCAATGAGCCATGTGCAGCATTTTATTTTATTTTATTTTTTGAAGCTGACAAACTTTTATTCTGATGTATGTGGATATTCACGTTCTGATCCACTATTAACACCACCATCCCGTGTCTACTGAAGATGTAATTTTGTAAGAAACAAGATTCTTAACTGGAGAACACAAATCCATGGTAAGTGGGCAGAGAGTACACCGAGCAAAGGTGAAACCACGTGAGAGAAGAGATACTGCATGAGCAGCACCAGCTAGACATTCGCCATTTACACAGGAGTTCAAACAGCAAGTCAGCCTTACTCACAATGGACCCTGGATCTGAAGTAGTGGTCTTACTTTGCCTGGTTACACAGTACTGCAGGCTGAGATAATGAATTCTTTAAATATATTTCAATGTTTCTAATTACAAAGAAATATCCCATCTGACTCTGAATGGCACCTGAAAGCAAGGTCAAAGTCGGCTGCATGGGGTGATCATAAAAGATAAGCTAATGGACAAGCGACCAAGACTAGACAGAGCCACAAAGAATGGAGATGTCTGCATGCAAAGTGGCCACTCTCCCTTATAACTGTGATTAAGACAACAGTCACCCAGCATAGTCCCAGAAATAGGAAATTTCTGTTCTGGGGATTTAAACCCAAACTGGCAGGTCCCATATGTGCAGCAGTACATACATATAAACCGGTGCTGCTCATGGTATTGCAGGAATAGTACTGCTACGTTAGTCCTATGAAACGTTTGTGGGGGAGGAGATGGAACACATCAGACCACATGTAATGAAGGGTCTCCATCACCCGAGTGTGGAGGTGTGTTTCTTAGAACGAGGTACTCCTCTCCACCAGGGCGAAGTTCTCTGCTCTGTGACTATCTCCTGGGCTAGCACTTCAACTTCGTAGGTGAGCGTCTCCCAGCAGGCAAAGGACTGGTGAGGGGCTCAGATATATTGAAAGGCACACAAGATAATTTAATATCAACAGTGAGTAGAGGCTCATGTATCGTCTACATTATCAACCGTTCTGTCTACATTATCAACCGCACAAAAGCCTCAAGCAGACACCAAGGTCAGGAACTCCAATGATCTCCCCTGCTGCCCCTCTGTCTATGGCGACATCAAAGCCCCAACTCCCAGGACTCATGCCTGGCGCTCTGGCCAGGCCAGCAGGCAAGCCCGGGTCAGTTAGCTCAAGCAGAGACTCACTATTAGGGTTTTACTAGAACTCCAGTGAATCAAAAGGCCTCTCTTAGGGCTCCCCCATCTGTAGAGAGGAGCAAAGTGTGGGGGGTACCCTGCAAATCTCCACGCTGTTGGCAGCCTCCTCCATTTCTTCCCTGAGGGCATCAGCTTTGGCACCCGCAGGCTGTAAGCCGCTGGACAAACCTGGAGACCGGGAAGTCTGCTGCCACCTGGTTTCTGAAGAATCCATGTCCAGTAGCAACTTCGCTAAATGTTTTCTCTGCTTTTGAATATTTGGGATTTCCACCTCAGCCATCAAAAACAGGGGCTCGAGCACCTCTCTCTCCACTTGCAATTCAAAATGAATCAGCTCCTGGGCCAGCTTGTCCTGTCTCTCCTCAGTTTCAGCATCTTTCCAAGAAGTGTCACCCCCAGGATGGCTGAGGCTTCCTTCCATCAGACACTGAGCCAGCGTTGTCAAAGGCCCCGCTGGCGCTGCAGACAGGCGGTGCGCTCCCCGTGCGTGCGGTGGGGACCTGCTTCCCCCCGAGGGTCTGCGCTCAGAGCTCGTCTCGGCCCCGCCCACCGTCTGCTGGGCCGGCTGGCGCGGGTGCCGCGGAAGGACGGGGCAGCCCGGAGCCCCGCCGGGTTACAGGGCTCCCGTGCCGAGCCCCCCGGGAGACAGGCCACACGGCGGAGCCTCCGGAGTCTTCTGGCCGGTGCGCGGCTCCCTCCCGAGGGCACCGCCACCTACTCCTCCTCCCGCCGCGGCGCCCGCTGCCGCATCCTCCTCAAGCGCTCGGGGGCGCTGTCATAGCGCGGGGACCCCGGAGTCTCCGCGGGCTGGCTGGCCCGCTGGCCGGTGGTCCCCACTCCACGTGCAGCATTTTATCTTTTTTTTTCTTTTCTTTTCTTTTTTTGGTACGTGCCCCTAGCGGGAACCGAACCCTGGACTCTCCGGACTCTCCGGACTCCCTGGTCCGCAGGCCAACGCTCCAACTGCTGAGCCAAACCGGCCAGGGCTCCATGTGCAGTATTTAAAAATCTTGCATATTATTTGTTTTTATATATTGAAATTGTGTACTGAATCTAAAATGTGTGGGCTTTATATTACTCTATGTCATTTTATAATAATTATCATGTACCAAGAAATTGTTGTCTTGTAATGTTATAGCTTACAGAAAAGCAGTTTTTAAAAAGTCAATTACATTATTTTTAAATTTTATTTTTAATCCTCACTCAAGGACATTTTTCCATTTTTTTGTTCAGATAGAGTGGGAGGGAGGGAGAGAGAGAGAAAGAAACATCGACGTGAAAGGGACACATTGAGTGGTTGCCACCCGCACGACCCAACCAGGGCCGACAAACTGCAACTGAGGTTCATGCCCTTAGAGGGAACCGAACCCGAGTCTCTCAGGACCGCAGACCCAAACCAGCGGTTTGGCTCTAACCGCTGAGCCAAACCAGCCAGGGCTTAATCAATTCCACTAGAATCAGATCTATATCATGTCATTTTAAGTTTTGTCATTTATAGACAGTCACTATTTTACTCTGATACATTCGCAGATATGTTACATTTTAGAAAGATCCATGAAAAGAAACCTGACTTACTCTAAATTAGAGGTTTTGAAGCAGGTCATATCTTTGGACTAGATAAAGATTTATAGAACTCGAAGGAATTTGTGAAAATACTGGCAAATAATCAGGATAAACAAAAAAATAGTTATGAAATGAACTGAGGATGATTATTATTCTTAGAATTTTGTTCAAAATATGGCTGGTTTTTATTTATTTATTTTATCTTTTTTTTTCCTCACCCGAGGACATTTTTACATTTATCTTCAGATAGAGCAAGAGGGAGAGAGGAAGAGAGAGAGAAACATCTATGTGAGAGAGACACATCGAGTGGTTGCCACCCACAGGGCCCCAACCGAGGCCAGGGACAAACTGCAACCCAGGTATGTGCCCTTAGCAGGAACCGAACCCAGGACTCTGGTTCGTGGGCCAACGCTGTAACTGCTGAGCCAAATCGGCCAGAGCTATTGCTGGCTTTTAAATCTCTTGTTTTCCAAATATAAGGAAAACTAAAAGGAGACATTCTGCATTACTGTCAGTGGCTCATTAACCAGGTTACAGGGACTGAAAATCAGTAACATTCATTCACAGAGTGCTCCCAGGAGACGAAGACGTCAAAGACCACAGCTCACAACCAGAAGAATTTTGTCCACTGGGAAAGGCATTAATTAAAAACTATCCCACACTGTTGGAAGGGATCTTATCAGATACCTAACCACGAATGGACATCTGCCCCGTCTCTGACACTCACCTTCATCGACAGTGGAGATCAAAGATTTCCAAGGCTGAAAAGCCCAAACACCAGAAATAGACACCCTGAGACACCGACAAGGCCTGTATGCCTACAAGTTAATATACTACTAGTATTAGTAATCATAATCATTATACTTGCTTTTTAGGCTTTTTAGAGGATGTTTGTGTATATAGACCAACTATTAATAATTACTGAAGTTGTATAGAATAACTTTTTATATTATCGATAATACTATTTTTATGGTTTCTCTTTTGAAGTAAAATTACTATCGTAGCCTGGCGAATGTGGCTCAGTGGGTGAGCATCGACCTAGGCACCAAGATGTCACCGGTTCGATTCCCAGTCGGGACACATGCCCAGGTTGTGGGTCCGATCCCCAGTGGGGGGCATGCAGGAGGCGGCCAGTCGATGCTGTCATTAGTGTTTCTATTTCTCTCTCCCTCTCCCTTCTTTCTCTAAAATCAATAAAGAAAAAATATTTAAAAACAAACATAAAAAATAAAAATAAAAGACTAATTGGAAAGGAGGACAACTGAAATTTCAGGAAGTCTTGATCAACTTTTATACGACAACTTGGTCCAGGCGATGGCCCAGAGTTCGTGGTAGAGGCTGCTTCAGAAGAGCACCCCCACTGACCAGGCCAGGTGTGTCCTTCTGGGAGCAGCTTTACTTGATGCACTTACAGATATCTGGAAGCCGCCTGTGACGGGAAAGAGGACCCGGCCCTGAGCGGGTCTGCCTGGGGCCAGCCAGTAGCGTGTGGGTTCTTGACTTTGTGCAGGAAAAGTTTCACAACATGGGTCCAGGTGAATTTTTAGGGGATGTTTATTAAAGTTGAGGACAGTGAAACAAGGAAGGGCCTAAGACAACAGGACAGGAAGGAGGTGGGAACTGAGCCCAGGCTGGGCTGCTTTGGCTCACTAAGATGTCAGAGAAGAGGGGGACTTGGGGACAGGGTCGAGGGTTTGTCTGGGATGAACTGCTGCTGCCCATTGCTGCCTGGTTGCAAGCCTTGAGATCTCTGAGTGTGTAGGAGACGCTGCCTGAGGGGGAAGAAAAGGGAGAGGGAGAAGAAGGCACAGGCCTGGTCCCTGGGGGAGACTGCCCTGGGACCTTCGTTTTGAGGGGTTTTATTTATTTATTTTTTTGTGGTACGTGCCTCTAGCGGGAACTGAACCCGCGATTCTCTGGTCCGCAGGCCGACACTCAACCGCTGAGCCAAACTGGCCAGGGCCATTTTGAGGGATTTTATTTTTAATTTTTTTAATTTTTTTTTTTTTTTTTAGTTTATTGATTTTAGAAAGAGGAAGAGAGAGGGAAAGAGTAAAAACATGGATGAGAGGGAACATCGATTGGCCGCCTCCTACATGCCCCCCACTGGGGATCAGGCCCACAACCTGGGCATGTGTCTTGACCAGGAATCTAACCAGTGACCTCTTGGTGCAGGGTCAACACTCAACCACTGAGCCACACTGGCCAGGCTGTAAAGCTCTTTTATTTATTTTTTTAATCCCCACTCGAGGACATTTTTGCATTTATCTTCAGATAGAGCGGGAGGGAGGAAGAGAGAGAAACATCGATGTGAGAGAGACACATCCAGTGGTTGGCACCCACACAACCCCACCCGGGATGGGGACAAACTGCAACCGAGGTACGTGCCCTTAGCGGGAACTGAACCGGGTCTCTCTGGACCGTAGGCTGATGCCCTAACCGCTGAGCCAAACCGGCCAGGGCATTTTGAGGGGTTTTAAAGGCTGGGGGTTTAGGGGAAGTCTTAGGGGAGGATCTCAATAGAATATTCACCAGCTTTATGCTGATGAGCCAAAATGAGATTTATTCCCTTAACTTCATCTGTGGTTGGGTGTGGTTGGCAAATGGCACTAACTGGATTTTTGCTTTCTGTCTCCCTGAGTAGGGTGATTTGAGCTATTTATCCTCTGGTTGGGGAAAAGAACTGTAAACCGTTTGCTCTCCATTGTCCTTTGTCAGGGAGATAGGATTTTGTGATTTACTAGATGGCTGTAAACTACTTAGCTGTTTAACGATCTGTTTCCCTACTCCAGTTGCCCTGACTTTACTAGACTGTCTCATTCTGCCATCAGAGAACGTCCATCCCTGAAATCTTTTAGGGGTGAACATTCTGTGCTCAGAAACTGCTTTCTGCTGACAAGGGTCATGGTCCCTGCACAGGAGGTGGAGTCTCCCGGCCTGATCCAAGGGGACAGGGAATGGGGTCTGAAACTGGAACAGAGGAGGTGAGCTGGTTCCTCCAAAGTCAGGCTGGAACCCTAAATCTGTATAGCTTACACGGCCTCAGTAGTTCCCGATGACGCCAAGTCTAAGGACGGGAGAGATACGAAACATCCGTTTGGAGAGTTGTAACCAAATATTTAAGAAAACTAGAAAAATTCAGGTTCCAGTTCAGTTTATAGGTGAAAAATAAAATTTTGAAGACAATTCACTGAATTAGAGTCTAATATTCATAACTGTGTATGATACATTCAATTGAAACACAATCCCTCCCCCCAATATCACCCTTATTTTTATTAAAGAGCCAAATCAAGACTATTTACTGCATTAAGTCTAGTTTCAATTTGGCCTGATTATTTTTATAAACACAAGAATAGCAATTGATTATACAGACTTTCTTAAATCTGTTTGCTGGAATTTCATAAGGAATCTCCAGACTGAGCTTTAATTCGCCTCTCAGGGCAAAGAAACCAAACCACACGGTTGTTATCAAGCTTTGCCTATAGATTTGGGTGAATTCTTCAAGTTTGAGGTCTCCAAAATATCTTGAGTTTCTTTCTTTGTCATCTCCCAGGAAAGCAACTTCCTCCCTTACTTGGAAAGACTTTCATGAATTGTGAATAAGGAGCTTTTATCGGCTTCAAAGTCAGTCTTCATTCCTTAACGTGTTCTGGGGACATCCAGCATCTGGGCATGTCTCTCTTTTTTTTTTTTTTTTTATGAATTTTTATTTATTTTTTTGTTACAGATATTTTACCTTTTTACCCCATTGGCACCCCCCCACCCCACCCCCTCCACCCTGTCCCCGGCTTAGTTGTCCATGTCCATTGGTCATGCATACATGCATATAAGTTCTGTGGTTTATCTCTTCCCACCCCCCACCCCCCATCCTCTCTTCTGAGGGATGTCAGTCTGTGCCCTACTTCCATGTGTCTGAGTCTACTGTATTCCTCAGACTGTTATGTTCATTATATTCCGTATATAAGTGAGATCATGTGGTATTTGTCTTTTTCTGCTTGGCTTCTTTCGCTTAGGATAAATACTTTCCAGGTCCCTCCATGTCGTCTCAAAGGATAAGAGATCTTTCTTTCTTAACGCTGCATAGTACTCCATTGTGTATATGTACCACAGCTTTTTTATCCATTCGTCTACTGGTGGACACTTGGGCTGTTTCCAGATCTTAGCTATTGTAAATAGTGCTGCTATGAACATGGGGGTACATATATTCTTCCTGATTGGTGTTTCAGGCTTCTTAGGGTATATTCCCAGCAGTGGGATCACTGGGTCAAATGGAAGTTCAATTTTTAATTTTTTGAGGTAGCACCATATTGTTTTCCATAGCGGCTGCACCAGTCTGCATTCCCACCAGCAGTGTATTAGAGTCCCCTTTTCTCCACACCCTCGCCAACACTTGTTGTTTGATGATTTGTTGATGGTGGCCATTCTGACAGGTGTGAGGTGATACCTCCTTGTTGTTTTAATTTGCATCTCTCTGATGATTAGTGATGTTGAGCATTTCTTCATATGTCTCTTGGCCATTTGTATGTCCTGTTTGGAGAGGTGTCTATTCAGCTCCTCTGCCCATTTTTTAATTGGGTTCTTTGTCTTCCTTTTGTGGAGTTGTATGAGCACTCTATATATATTGGAAATTAACCCCTTATCTGATACATCATTGGCAATTATGCTCTCCCATACAGTGGGTTGCCTTTCCATTTTGATGATTGTTTCTTTTGCTGTGCAGAAGCTTTTGAGTTTGATGTAGTCCCATGTGTTCATTTTCTCCTTTATTTCTGTTGCCTTAGGTGATGTATCAGTGAAAATTCTGCTCCGTATGATGTCCGAAATTTTGTTGCCTACATTTTCTTCTAGAATTTTTATGGATTCACGGGTCACATTTAAGTCTTTTATCCATTTTGAGTTTATTTTTGTGTATGGTGTAAGTTGATGGTCTAGTTTCATTTTTTTGCATGTAGCTGTCCAATTTTCCCAACACCATTTATTAAAGAGGCTGTCCTTAGTCCACTGTATGCTCTTGCCACCTTTGTCAAATATTAATTGAGCATATTGCCTTGGGTCCATTTCTGGGTTTTCAGTTCTGTTCCACTGGTCTATATGCCTGTTCTTGTGCCAGTACCAGGCTGTTTTGGTTACAGTCGCTTTGTAGTATAACCTGATATCTGGTATTGTGATCCCACCTACTTTGTTCTTCTTTTTCAAGATTGCTGTGGCTATTCGGGGTCTTTTTTGGTTCCATATGAACTTTTGAAGTATTTGTTCTAGTTCTATGAAATATGTCGTTGGTATTTTGATGGGGATTGCATTGAATCTATAGATTGCTTTGGGTAGTATGGACATTTTAATTATGTTAATTCTTCCAATCCATGAACAGGGTATGTGCTTCCACTTTTTTATATCTTCTTCTATTTCTTTTTTCAATGACCTGTAGTTTTCTGCAAATAGGTCCTTTACTTCTTTGGTTAAGTTTATTCCGAGGTATCGTAATTTTTTTGGAGCGATGGCGGGCATGTCTCTCTTAAGAGTCCCATGCTCTACCGACTGAGCTAGCGGGTGCTTAGGAATGTCTCTCTTAGATGAGACATTCCATTCAAAGTCCTGGTTAAAAAACCACACTTGTAAATTGGTTTTATGTGTCTTGTTAGAAAGAGAACAGATTCTTATTGGATCTATGCAAACAAACATATTGCCATGAAAATAGTAATACTCACTCATTAAGAGTTGCCATATTCTGCCCAGCCAGTGTGGCTCAGTGGATTGAGTGTCATCCCATGGACTGAGATGTCCTGGTTTGATTCCCTGTCAGGGCACAGGCCTTGGTTGCAGGCTTGATCCCCAGTAGGGGTTGTGCAGGAAGCAGCAAATCGATGCTTCTCTCTCATATCAATGTTTCTATCTCTCCCTTGTTCTCTCTCTAAAAAATCAATTAAAAACATATTTTTAAAAAGTTGCCAGGCCCTGCTGGTTTAGCTCAGTGGTTAGAGTTCGACCTGCGGTCCAGAGAGACCCGGGTTCGGTTCCTGCTAGGGGCACGTACCTCGGTTGCAGTTTGTCCCTGGCCCTGGTTGGTTGGGGTGGCAGCCACTCGATGTGTCCTTTCACGTCGATGTTTCTCTCTCTCTCTCTTCCTCTCCCTCCCTCCCACTCTACCAGAACAAAAAATGGAAAAATGTCCTCGGTTGAGAATTAAAAAAAAAAAGTTGCCAGAATCTGGAGGAATTGGGTAGAAAGAAAAATATAAGTGCCTCAATATTACTTATGAAGCTATAATTTACCAAATTGTTATGGGGGGGACACATTTTCTTATATCTAGAAAACACAAAGATTTAAAATTCAGCAATGTTTTTTACAAAGTTATAATAATAATAATTATCCTGAGTTCATTCAGTCTCATATAACCAGTTTTTTTGGTCTTATTTTGCCAGTATTTCCATGAATCCTTAGAGTTCTATAAGTTATTCCTTAGAGTTCTATAAATTTTCATCTACTTCAAAAATATGGCCTGCTTGGAAACCTGTAATTTAGAGTAAGTCAGAGTTCTTTTCAAGGATTTTTCTAAAGATGTAACATATTTGCAAATGCATCAGAGTAAAGCAACGATGGTCTATAAATGACAGAACTTAAAATAACATAGTTATATGCCCTGGCCTGTGTGGCTCAGTGGTTGGAGCATCATCCCATAAACCAAAATGTGGCAGGTTCAATTCCCGATCAGGGCACATACCCAGGTTGCGGGTTTGATCCTTGATCAGAGCACATAGAGGTGGCAACAGATTAACGTTCCTCTCCCACATTGCTATCTGTCTCTCTTTCTCTCCCTTCCTCTTTTTTAAAAAAAAAATCAATAAAACTCTAAAAAATGAGAAGGTTATAGATTTGATTATAATGCAATTGATAACGAACTTTGCTTTTTTGTAAGATATAACATTCCAAGATAACAATTTCTTGGTAAATAATAATCACTGTAAAATGACTTAAAAGGCCCTGGCCGGTTTGGCTCAGCGCTTAGCGCGTCGGCCCATGGACCAGAGAGTCCCGGGTTCGGTTCCCGCTAAGGGCACGTACCTCAGTTGCAGTTTGTCCCCGGCCCAGGTTGGGGTCATGTGGGTGGCGAACACGTGATGTGTCTCTTCCGTAGATGTTTCTCCCCCGCCACACACATTCTATCTGAAGATAAATGCAAAAATGTCCTCGGGTGAGAATAAAAAAAAATGACTTAAAATAGTAATACAAAGCTCACATTTGTGATTTAACATACAATTTTAATATATAAGGAACAAATAATATGCAAGATTTTAAAATGCTACACAATGGTTAGTCAGAAGTGTGCCCTGATGGCAGCCACTCGATGTGTCTCCTTCACGCTGATGTTTCTCTCTCTCCCCCTCCCACTCTATCTGAACAAAGTATTGAAAAATGTCCTCGGGTGAGGATTAAAAAAAAAAGAAGAAGAAGTGTGCCCTGAGCACTGGAAACAATCCATAAACGTCCGATGTGTGTACCACAGACATCGGAGTCCCACTGCCGGACGCCCCTCGGGGAACCACCAGTCTTGGCTTGTCCAGTGTCCCTGACAGGACACCTGCTGCCCCGGGAGCCCCTGTTTGCACCTGGCTCCGAATCTCTGCAAGTTCCTCCCTGGGACAGGCTAACATTTCTAGTACATCCATTTTAGTAAAAATATATGTATACAAATAGAACATAGTTATGATTATTATTATTATTTTGGCAAAGCTTCCCATGTAATTTCAAGCATATCAAAATAGGCCTTATTAGTTGAAAGTTTCTTTTTTTTATAAGGAGAGAACAAATCCTTGGGGTATTCCAGGGGACCAAACTCCCTGCTGCGGGGAGTTTGTCTATCTTTCAAATAGAACTTTCCTTTTGCTTGGAAAAATAAATAAATAAAAAGTCTCTTAAAGTTTAAACTTTGGGAAAGTTGTTAAACATACTTATCCAAAGATCATGATGTGAACTTTTAGTAAAGCCAGGTGAAAACAAACACATATTTTATGGTAATAACTCTAAAAAACACCAATTGAACTTGAACAAGTTTTAATATAAAATATTTTGTCCAGACCATAGAATCCTGCTTAATGTATATAATTATTTAATCTCCTTAAACCAATAAAATATTACACCCTAGTTATGCCATCCAGAGGCAAAAAACACACGAGGTCCTGGTTAAATTCCTGGTCAGGGCACATGCCAGGATTGTGGGCTTGATCCCCAGACAAACACATATCACATAAAGACCATACACACAGTCCAAATTACTAATTTTTATAGAGAAGGCACGATATTTTTCTCATTTGGTTTTGATAACTTTAAGAGGGCTGAAGAAGAGGGACTATCAGGTAAGCACCACTTCAGCTGCTAAAGGTTTGAACCTGGCATGATTTTTTCTTTAGTTACCTGTCTTGTTGACATTCCTAATTGCCCAGCTGGGAGGCCCGTTGAAGCTTTTATTGAAGGTTTCAAGGGTTGGGAAAGATCCATGGAAGCAAAGTCTTGGCTTCAATCTATAAGGAATTAGCAACAGGAGAGGGAGCCCTGGTGGGGTTGCTTTGGCTCCCTAGAGATGCTATAGAACAAGGGAGCCTGGAAAGGGGTGCTTTGGGTCCCCAGAAATAATGTAGAACAGAAGTAAGCCTGGCAGGGTGCCTTTGGTTTATTGAAAAGTCAGAAACCCTAGTGACAGAAGATCAAAATCCAGATGGAGATAAATATACCATGAGCAGCCTTAAAACATGTTCACCCCATATCCTGAGGATGGCCTTCCCAACACCCAGGGCATTAGACACCCTGAGGATGGACCTGTTCCGGAAAGGGGACCTGCCCTGAGCCGGTCTGCCTGGGGCCAGCTGTAGAGTGTGGGTTCCTGACTTTGTGCAGGAAAAGTCTCACAAGTCCAGGTGAATTTTGGAGGACGTGTTTATTAAACCTGGGGACAGCGAAACAGGAGGGGCCTAGGGTAACAGGAGAGGGACTAGAGGGGAAAGGAGCCCAGGCTGGGCTGCTTCGGCTCACTGAGAAGTCAGAGAAAAGGGGACCTTGGGGCCAGGCTCAGGGGGGTTGTCCGGGCTGAACTGCCGCTGCCCATTGCTGCCCTGGTTGGAAACCTCCTGGGGTCCCTCCGAGTCTAGGAGACGCTGCCCGTGGGGGAAGATGGGGGTGGGGCAGGCACAGACTGCTCCCGGGAGGGGAGCTCCCACTGGGGCCTTTGTCTTGAGGATTTCATCCCTCTCTTGGGGGGGGGGGGTACCACAGGGGAGGTCTCCGGGAGGGTTCAGCAGACTGTTCCTCAGTTCTCCAGGTGTGTCCTTCAGGGTCGGTCCTCACTGATTGGTCAGTGTCAGGACAGGGGGTTGTTGGTCAGCGCAGCTGGTCCTGGTGCCCCCACATGGTTTTTCAGCTTTTCTGGGCCTGGGGCTGAAATACAGCTGAGGCCTCGCTGTTACCCTAGGGAGGGGCCGTCTGTGTCTGCTGTGATTGCTCTGCCAGTTTGTTCAGCCCTGCCTCAGTTTCCCTGTCCCACCTGTCCTGGCCCACCAGCCTGTCTCATTGACCTCGCTCAGACGGGGGCTCAATTCCACACCAGAAGAGAAATACAAAGAGAAAGTGTATCTGACCTGTGGGCATGTTTAACCCTTGTCCCGAAGGGATTATGTTTCAATTTCCCAAACCACACAGTTTTTTTCCAACTTAATTAGAATTTTTAATCTTTTTCCCTGGCACTGACCACTCAGTGAAGACCATGACCCTGGAAAACTGATGAATATTCTATTCTCTTTTCCGGAGACCTCACCTAAGATCTCCATCCTTAAAAGCTTCTAGGATGGAAGACCCAGCATGCTCAGCTCTGGGAGCACACCCACACTTTCCTCCCCCCCAGATGCATTTTCCTCACCCCCTCTTTCTCCTAAGTTCCAAGGACCCTTCTTTTGTCTCTGTAACATGTTTCCTGGGCCTATTTCTTCTACCACTCACTTCTTCCACCTCTCTGATTTTCTAAATGAATGTTCTCTTATAGTTTGAGTCTTGGCTCTGAATTATTTCCTAGCCAGAATTCAAGAACTGAGGTTGTTAACCATGGACCAGCTGACCCCGCTGGTCTAACACTTGGTGCCAATTTTTAAAAAAAAAATTAAATCTAACATGTTTTATTTAACCAAAATTGAAGTTCTTCAAAATATAACCCATGTAAAAATGTAGGGAATGCTTTATGCTTTTCCTTTCTTCCTTCCTTCCTTCCCTTATTTAATTATTTATTATTTTTATACAAAGACTTCAAGCTCCAGCGTGTATTTCACACTTGGAGAACATGGTAATGTGGACCAAGCCACATTTCAAGGGCTCAGCAGCCACGTGGGGCTAGAGGCTCTCTACCGGGCCGTGCAGGGCGAGGACAGAAGGTCGCTCCGTTGTTGCAGAGAAATCTTGGTTTCCCCATCAGTTTCTGACCAGAAGCAGACACAATTTGGCAGGAAGCTAGAGTCTGTCTCAATTTTGCCTTCCAAATCTCATGCCCACACATATGATTGGCAGATCTAATTTGCCTCCAGAACCTTTGTTTCAAAAGAATATGGAAAATATGTTCTCTTTTGTTTTGGTTTCTAAGCTTCTCATTTGGGTGGAAAGTGAAATGCAGGTTGAGTAAACCAATCTACACTATCCAGTAGTTCTCTCTCTCTCTCTCTCTCTCTCTCTCTTAAATTGATAATTGCTGTGGGGGATTCTATACATCTCATTTCTGTCATCCTACAAATACTTTAGAATATGTCATTTTAAGAAAAAGTAACTGTTTTTCTTCTGAGTTGGAGCCCTTGTGTAGGTAATCAAGACCCTATTTTATAAAGTTTATTGTGTTTTTGTGAGTAAGACCACAACAGTGTATCTCTAAAAGTGTTTTCTTCAACTTTGTCTTTAAGTTATCACCAACACACAATTTCTGCGGCTTCGATCACAACTCAGCAGAAGGGCTTTCCTCAGTGTATCTTAGGATTCTTGTGCATTACTTCAAGCATGAAGTTCAAACTCATTGGAAGCCACAAATTATATGCTTGAAAGACTTCTGCAATCAGAAAGGACTGTACTTGAATGCTGGTGGCAGAGAAAGTGATTGTACTTGAGCAATCACAAAGCACAGTGATGATGAGCAGCATGCCTGGGAGCCTTCTGCTGGGGGTCGTCACTGTGCGAGCTGACCACGTGAGCCCATCGGCGGGGGTACCAAAGTGATCGTCCACCAATGACTGGGAAGACCACTTGGCAGTCAGCGCTTCTCTGTAGGTCAGTTGGAATTCAGGGCACTGCTTTTCATCCCCCGTCAAGCTTCCTTTGACCTCAGTCTCGATGTGGCTGCTGCTTTAATTCCGTAGTTGTAGGACTTCCATTCAGCTCGATTTCAGGCGGTTTAGAATGATGGTTGTTCTGTAGTTTAGTTGTAACTTTGATGTGGTAGTGGGAGGACGTGGTACCGCGTTTACCCACCCGCCATCCTGACCAGAAGTCACTTGGTGCCATTTTTCCTGCCACCAGCAGAACCTCTGTCCATTTTCCTTTGGAATGGCAAAACAGGTCTAGCTGCGAGGTAGTATTAGAACTAATGGTGCCTTGGATTGGCCAGACCTCTCCATTGCCCACTTTTTTGGGTGGACTCAGGGTCCGATTTCTCACAGTTGGGGAGTATGTTGACGCACTGTGGACTCATCCCCGTCTGTGGAGAGACAGATACGTCACAAGCCAGAAGTCAGAGGTATCCCTGTGTTATCTGTGGAAGTGGGTTGTCCACCAGTGGAAGTGGGGAATCCCTTTCCCCACTAGGTGTTGGGGGCCAGGGCCTTACAATATCTTGAGAAAAAGAATTTTCTAAGGCTGTCATGGAAGAACGAGTGATTTTTTTTTATCCTCACCTGAGGACATTTTTCCATTTTTTGTTCAAATAGAGTGGGAGGGAGAGAGGAAGAGAGAGAGAGAGAGAAAAAAACATCGACGTGAAAGGGACACATCGAGTGGCTGCCACCCGCACAACCAACCAGGGCCGGGGACAAACTGCAACTGAGGCACATGCCCTTAGCGGGAACCGAACCCGGGTCTCTCTGGATCGCAGACCCACGCTCTAACCACTGAGCAAAACCGGCCAGGGCAGAGAATGAGTGATTTTTATTTGCATGGAGTTATATCCCTTGGTTTCTAAAGTCCCAGTTCCCTTAAACCAGTCCTGGAAAAGGTGTAGCTGTGGGTTTAGCAGAGCAAGAAGCAGGGCCAGTGTCCAAAGTTTCCATTCACTGGTGGACTTGAATCCAGTGTAACGCCAGGCTAGTTACAGTCCATTAGTCCACTGTGTGGGGTCCGCTGGGCTGTGGCCCACATGGGTGAATGAAGAATGTGAGTGCCCCATAAGCCAGGAGTCGGGTGCAGGCATTGAGAGAGAGAGAGTGCTTTGGTCCAGGAGTTTAAATAGCATATCCTCTGGCGCTTGCAGTGCTGTGCCCACTCTGGCCAACGACCTGCTCCCAGGTGTGGCTCACCGGCAAGTACATTTCCTATTTCATTTAGATTTTACTGCGCATGCATCCATTCTCTCCTTGTTCAGTCCCTTCCCCCGTGATGCGAGAAACAGACCAGGAGAGTGTTGAACGGCAGCTTCCTGGCACAAATGGCATGCCTGTATTACCTGGCCTCCTCTTTGAACCAGGTTATTACAGTGGTACCACCTGCAAGTCTCTGGGCTGTGCTGAATAGGGCAGTGAAAGGTGAAGGTTGGTGGTTTGAGGTGCACGGGCATGCTAAATAGCAATCTCAGATGGTGACTATAGAACAATTGGGCTTATTTAAAGGAAAGGGGGTGGGGTGGGGATATCCAAAGAGAAGGGCTACACATCACCGAGCCATGGGGTGTTGGTCGATGATGGCAGCCCCTGGGAGCTTGGGCTTCATCCTTATGTGCATCCAGTGGTGGGAAGCTTTTGTCCTCAATGTGTTTTGGGGTTTGGTTGGTGGGTTTGGGCAGGGAGTTGGGCCCACAAGAATGCAGATGTGCCATCGGGTGCTTCCTTGGTTCCTGGTGTCATTTCTTGTCTGGCCAGTTCCCCGGCGGTGGGGAGTTCGGTCTTTGTTCTCTAAGGTGGTGGGGAGGCCTGCAAACGGCTGAGGAATCACACCGCCTGCGTGAGTCCGAACAGGCCGGTGCCCTGAGGCTCTCATGGAAGTTGACAAGGAAGAAAAGAGATAGCAAACTTCTAGTCAGTCTCAAGATTAGTTTTCTCCTGTGGGGGTTTCTTTAAAATTATTATTTTATCACTTGGTTCAGTATCTGGTTCATTTAGTTCTAAATTCATTTTGCCCTTCTGGATATATGGACATCACTTATTTTAAGAAGATCTTTCACTCTCAGGTGAATTGGGGTAGATTTCATTAGCAATAATATGTATTGTTCCATAACACTTCCTAGTTGGAAGGGAACAGGTTCTTATTTGAAAAACAATGGTTAGCCTGGCCGGTGTGGCGCAGTGGATTGAGCGTCGGCCCATGGACTGAGAGGTCCGGGTTAAATTCCTGGTCAGGGCACAGGCCAGGACTGTGGGCTCGATTCCCAGTGAGGGGCGTGCGGGAGGCAGCTGATTGATGTTTCTCTCTCACATCGATGTTTCTCTTTTTTTCTCTCAAAAAAAAAAAATCAATAAAATATATTTAAAAAATAATAACAAACATTGATTAGATATTTCTTCCATTTGTACAGCAGCTTTACTCCAAAGGTAAAGAGCAATTCTATTCTTGCTTCTGTTTCTTTTCTCTTTCTAAATCCTGTTTTAGTTCCTGCTGACCCTTCCTAAGGTGAGCTGGTTTTCTGCAAAACACAGGCTCCTCTCCACGTTTCCAGCAGACCTTATTTAATGAGTCTGTTGTTTAGCTTCCTGAGACCAGTGGTATATTCACTGGAATAGGTTAGAATAACCAGGGCCATATTCTCTAAAAGTTAAATTCAATTTCTTTGAAAACCCATCAGGGGAGAAAGGAATGTATACAATCCCTGTTCCCCTCTCAGCTGAAACCTGTACCTCTGGTTTTCCAGTGGGCCCCTGCTCTCCCCAGGTGCTGCTAGTTTGCGATTGAGATACGCTTCCTGCCCTGGCCGGTTTGGCTCAGCGGTTAGAGCGTTGGCCTGCGGTCTGGAGAGACCCGGGTTCGGTTCCCGCTAGGGGCACGTACTTCGGTTGCAGTTTGTCCCCGGCCCTGGTTGGTCGTGCGGGTGGCAGCCACTCGATGTGTCCCTTCACGTCGATGTTTCTCTCTCTCTCTCCCTTCCTCTCTCTCCCTCCCACTCTATCTGTACAAAAAATGGAAAAATACCCTCGGGTGAGGATAAAAAAAAAAAAAAAAAAAAAAAAAAAAAAAAAAAAGGAGATACGCTTCCTACTCACTCAGTTTTATTTTAGAGTTGGCATTGTCTGATTTTGCATGCAAAAACTGATTTAAGCATTAAAAGAGCTACATTTTGGCCATCTTAACTTGACATCTCTTCTAGTTAAATCTTCCTATTTCTGTAAGCACTTGCAAGTAAGGATTTCTGTTTATTGTATATCTGCAGAAGTATTAATGGAGGCTTGGAGTTTCCACCTTGGAAGCATAGTTTCCCATATTGATTTTAGTTTGATTTTGGGACCTGTAGTCTGAACAAATTTCTAGGGGTGCTGTGTAGTGGATTGAAAGTGAGCTGTTTGTGGGTGAGCTCCAAGGGACTGTCAGCTCAAACCCTCTTACATGGCTCAGTTTTCCCCTGCTGTCCCACACGACTGTGAGGACTTGGAGTGCTAGGCAACCAACCACTGTGTGAGCATCTCTGGACAAGTCAAAAATTCAATTACAGTTGAGTTGGACTTCCCTATGGGTCATGAGAAATGCTGACACCTCCACAGAGGGTTGACCCGTCCCGCAGGTCGAGCAACGAGGACTCTAGAGGGGGAGTGAGGATGAGGAGGGACAAGAGACACGAGAAATGGAGACAAGACAGGGCTCTGATCAAGTCTCGTTTATTCAGGGGGAGTTCACACAATATATAGGGCAAAAACAGGTGAAACAGTTAATGAGTATCCCACCTGAAGCAAATTCCAGTAAATACCCCAGGTGGAACAAATGATAAGCAAAGAATGGCTAGCAGAGTAAACAATCATCTAGAGGAATGCAGACACTATGCAGAGAGACCCCGCCCTGGGGCCAGAGATGGCAGAGCAGACTGCCACAAGATGGATGCCATGCAAAAGTCTCCCACAGAGGGTCTTATTCACCTAAGAATGCAAGAGGTTCGAGCTAGAAGGAGAATGTGCCCCTTCTTGTCGGAACTGAACAAGTCCAGGCTCTCATTTATCCAGCAAAATGTTTTGTTTAGGCCCTCAGAAAGCAATTTTAATAGAGAAGCCAAAGTTAAAACCCAGCCATTCGTTTTTTTTTTCTACTGTCCTGAATTATCTCAACCCTTAACTTTTAGCTTAGGTTGTCTCAACCCTTAACCTTTAACTCCATGTTGAGGATTTAAAAGAAGACAGCTCGAGACTTCTGGTCAGGATGGCGGGTAGGCAAACGCGGTACCGCGTCCTCCCACAACCACATCAAAGTTACAACTAAACTACAGAACAACCATCATTCAAAACCACCTGAAATCAAGCTGAATGGAAGTCCTACAACTACGGAATTAAAGCAGCAGCCACATCCAGACTGGTAGGAGGGCGGAGGGGACGGGTTGGTCCCACACCCACGTGTGGTGGATAAAAATCAGGAGGATCCCTCGGCTGGGAAGGTCCTCCCTGAGGACTGAGGGGTCCCCGTCCCACACCAGGCGCCCCGATCAGGGTTCAAGTGCCAGGAAGAGAATCCCCATCACTTCTGGCTGGAAAACCAGCAGGAACTGAGGCTCAGGGAGGCTGAGGCGGCTGGAGCCCCAGGCAGCTCCTCTTAAAGGGCCCGCGCACAGACTTATCGGACTCTCTCCCTCTAAGCTTGGAAGGGAGGCAGCTCAAGGGGCGCCAGAGACATACAGGGAAGAACTGAGCTGTTTGGCTTTGGAGCGAGGGCTGGAGAGGGGGCTTTCTTCGGGACAAACGTGCTGTCAGAGGCCTTTGTTCCTTTGGTGAGCCCTTCCCAGGGGCGGCAGATAGCCGCCATACCTGGGACTCCAGCAACCTGGCTCACACTGGTAGCCCTGCTCTGGTGACTCCCTGAGGCCCCGCCCCACCCAACTTTCAGGCCCACCCAAGCTGTTGCCAGTTGCTCAACCATAGGATTGGCCTGTCTTGGATCCTGCTTCAGGTTTTCCTAAATTCTTTCAAAGGAGCAGCATCTGGTCTCAGCTAGCCCCATACTTCTCATTAAGTAATACACAGAAACAAACATAGGGAGGCAGCCATAATGAGGAGACAAAGAAACAGGTCCCAAATGAAAGAACAGAAAAAATCTCCAGGAAAAGAACTAAGTGAAATGGAGACAAGCAACCTAACAGCTGCTGAGTTCAAAATACTGCTTATAAGGATGCTCAATGAACTTAGTGAGAACCTCAGCAAACTTAGTGAGGGCCTCAAGAGCATAAAAAAGGACCAGTTAAATGAAGGAGGCACTAACTGAAATAAAGAATAATTTACACAGATTCAATAGTGGAGTAGGTAAAGCCAAGAAGCAAACCATCAATTTGGAATATAAGGAAGCAAAAAACACCCAATCAGAACAGCAAAAAGGAAAAAGAATCCAAGAAAATGAGGATAGTGTAAGGAGCCTCTGGGACAACTTGAAGCATGCCAACATTCGCATCTTGGGGTGCCAGAAGGAGAAGAGAGAGAAAAAGAAATCGAAAACCTATTTGAAATAATTATGGCAGAAAACTCCCCTAACTTGGTGAAGGAAACAGACATACAAGTCCAGGAAGCACAGAGAGTCCCAAACAAGATGAACCCCAAGAGGCCCACACCGAGACACATCATCATCAAAATGCAGAAGGTTCAAGACGAGGGAATCTTAAAAGCAGCAAGAGAAAAGCAGTTAGTTACCTACAAGGGAGTTCCCATAAGACTGTCGGCTGATTTCTCAAAAGAAACTTTGCAGGCCAGAAGGGAGTGGCAAGAAATAGTCACAGTGATGAAAAACAAGAACCTACAACCAAGATTACTCTATCCTGCAAAGCTGTCATTTAGAATCGATGGCCATATAAAGACTTTCCCAGACAAGAAAAAGCTAAAGGAGTTCATCACCACCAAACTGTTATTATATAAAATAATATATAATAAGGGTGTTTTTGAAAAAAGAGATAAAATATATGAACAAACAAAATGGCTATGAATACATATCTGCTGACAATGGAATCTACAAACAAAATGAACAGGCAGAACAGAAACATTCTCAAAGATACAGAGAACATTTTGTTGGTTACCAGATGGAAGGGGTGTTGGGGGAATGGGTGAAAAAGGTGCAGGGATTAAGAAGAACAAATTGGTTGCTAGACTGACAAACCTCAAAGGGAAGGGGGGTTGGGAGGTGGGAAGAAATAAACCAAAGAACTTATATGCATAACCAATGGACACAGACAACAGTGTAGGAAAAGGCAGGAGGGGGGCGGGAGTGGGGAGGAGGGGGTCAATGGGGAAACATGAGGAACCTCTGTAATACATTCAACAATAAAGATAAAAAAAATTCCCACCGACAACAAAAAAATTAAAAGAAGACAGCTCAAAGAAAGACTGCCTGAATTCAACTCCAGACATGAAGAAAGAAAGAAAAAGGAAGAAAAAAGGAGTTCTTCCCTCCAAAAGGCAAGGGCCTCTCTCTCTCCATCAGAACTGCTAACCTGACAGGAAAGAGCCACAGGGAATGGCCTTGTGTGATTTTGAGTGTTCTTGGGTGCATGACATTGTGCAGCTGGTGGGTGCCCAGTGCCAGCGTCCCTGGCCCATGACGACTGCCCCAGGAGTCTCACATCATGAGCACCCTAGCAGCTCTTAAATGCTCATCCTGGGCCCGCAGTGTGGCAGCCGCAGAGAGAGAGAGAGACCCCATGGCTGGATGAGAGACTCAAGGAGGAAGGAAACAGTGAGGCCTTCAAGCCAAGCAGGACAGGGGGAGTGGCTCACCAGGGACACAACAATCTGGGTCCTGGCACCAAAGATGTTACCGGTGATGCTGACTGTGAGCGGCACCATGTTACGGGCAAAGTTGAGTTACAGAGGCAAAAGAAGGGCCCTTGGGGCGTAGGAGAGGGAAAGGCAGGGGTGAAACACCTGGCGGTGAGGGGAAGAGGGAGAACGGCACAAACATACTCTGGGGTCACCATCTGTAGGTCCCATCTGGGTCACCAGAAAGTGTTACCGGAAAGGGGACCTGGTCCTGAGTGGGTCTGTCTAGGGCCAGTCAGTGGTATGTGCAGGAAAAGTTTCCAAATGAATCCAGGTTATTTTTAGAGGATGTTTATTAAAGTTGGGGACAATCGCCCTGGCCGGTTTGGCTCAGCGGTTAGAGCGTAGGCCTGCGGTCCGGAGAGACCCAGGTTCGGTTCCCGCTAAGGGCGCGTACCTCGGTTGCAGTTTGTCCCCGGCCCTGGTTGGTTGTGCGGGTGGCAGCCACTCGATGTGTCCCTTCACGTCGATGTTTCCCTCTCTCTCCCTTCCTCTCTCTCTCCCACCCACTCTATCTGTACAAAAAAATGGAAAATATCCTCAGGTGAGGATAAAAAAAATAAAATAAAATAAATAAATAAATAAATAAATAAATAAAAAATAAAGTTGGGGACAATGAAACAAGGAAGGGCCTAGGGTAGAAGAAGCAACAGGAGAGAAACTAGATGGGAAAGGAGCCCAGGCTGGGCTGCTTCGGCTCACTGGGAAGTCAGAGAAAAGGGGGCCTTGGGGCCAGGCTCAGGGGGTGAGCCTGGGATGAGCTGCTGCTGCCCATTGCTCCCTGGCTGCAGGCCTCATGGGGCCTGGAATTTTAGGCGATGCTGCCTGTGGGGAGAAGAGGAGGGAGGAAAGGGCTTTTGTTTTGAGGGTTTAAAGGCCGGGGGTTTGGAGGAGGGCTTAGGGGAGGATCTCAACAGAGTATTCATCAGTTTTATGCTGATATGCCAAATGATATTTATTTCCTTAACTTCATCCATTCTTGAGTGTGAATGGCACGAACACCCTGTGGTTGTTCAGTGTAGCTGTTTTCCTTTCACTCGGTCCTTTGTGGATTTTTTTAGGTAAACTCCCCTTTGCTAGGGTTTCTTATTCCGATTCTTAGATGTGAGCAGATGCCTTTTCTCAATCTGGTCAAGTGTACTTCTTGCTGCCAACTCTTAGAGTCTGGCAATGTGGCAATGCCCCTCTAGTAGGGTTCCCAGATCCCTGCAGGTGACCTGTTTGGACAGTATCAGACCTAACCCTGTGTCGGCTCTCTTGCTGGTCCCCTTCTAGTGCACAAGAAGCATGAATCTAGCGCCCTGGAATCTGGGAGGCTGGCAGTGCACGGCCGGCACCCCTCAGCCCGGCCACCCCTCCTCCACCATCAGGGCAGCCGGTCAGCCTCCCCGGTTTGGGGGGGCCGGGGTTATTTTGATTGTTGATTTTCAGACAGGAGTCAGCCTGAGCTCACCTCCTCCACGTTGCAGGAGCACATATTGGGCTCTCTGAGGAGGACTGTTCAAGGCCTTTCCCCGACCTTGAAGGAGGGAAGCATGTCAGCTCCCTCTCCCTGCTCCAGGCCTCGGTCTGTCTTCATGGGGCATTTCCAGGCTCGGGGCTGCGAAGGTCCTCTGCCACCAAGGACTCTGGCCCCTTCCCTCATCACTCCCTCTCTTTTATTTAGAAAAACTTCACATTTTTTAGAAGCTCATTTGTCATAAATTAGAGCCCCTGTTTTCTTTCCAGATACCAAGCCAGCCCGTGCGCCCTCTGCGCAGGGTGTTGAAGGGACGGCGCACGCCAGGGCCTCGGTGCAGGGCGATCGCCCCTCTTCCGCTCGGATCCCAGCCGCAGCCAGGCCTCTGGGCGGGTCTGCGATCGCCCCCCTTCCCGCTCGGATCCCAGCCGCAGCCAGGCCTCTGGGCGGGTCTGCGATCGCCCCTCTTCCCGCTGGGATCCCAGCCGCAGCCAGGCCTCTGGGCGGGTCTGCGATCGCCCCTCTTCCCGCTGGGATCCCAGCCGCAGCCAGGCCTCTCGGTGGGTCTGCGATCGCCCCTCTTCCCGCTCGGATCCCAGCCGCAGCCAGGCCTCTCGGCGGGTCTGCGATCGCCCCTCTTCCCGCTCGGATCCCAGCCGCAGCCAGGCCTCTCGGTGGGTCTGCGATCGCCCCTCTTCCCGCTCGGATCCCAGCCGCAGCCAGGCCTCTGGGCGGGTTGGGCCCTCATCCCCCGCAGCGAACAGTCTGGGCACGAGCAGCATTTCCAGATTGAATTCCAGGGTTGTGACCTCTGCTTCCTTGGCTCCCACTAGCCTACTGGGATGTGAGAACGGGCCACCCTGAGGCAACAACCCGACTCAGTGGCTCTTCCCCACACCTGCGAAGCCCTCTCTCTGCCCACATATTTCTAGGGGTCTGAGAGGTTTCACGTGTGCTTGAAGGGGACCAGAATTTTCCACTTCGAAATGTGCCCTTGGGGAGGATACTGGTTTTAAGCTGGTTATTAAGAAACAAAAGACTCAGAAAGAACCTTTAACCTTTCCCTTTTTGCCTGAGGGAATTCGGGTAGAAAAACTCGCCTCAGGAAGGAATGGTAGCGAGGGCACCTTAGCCTGTCTGAATTAGGTGTGGGCTCCCCTCGGTGTCCCGTGTTTCCGGTAGCCCAGCAAGAATTTGTTTACCACATTTCCCTCATCTACCTGTGAATCAGTTGCTTTCCTTTTGAAAGCCCAGACCTCCCCCCACCACACTCCTCCTTTGTCCATCAGGCACATAACCCTCCCTGCGGGCTCCCCAGGCCTCCTGTCCCTGGCACCCCCGTGCAGTCCCTAGCATGTGTTCTGTTACCCTGTCTGGTGTTACCTCGATTATTGGTCCAGCGAGGAGAACCGAGTTACTTTTGTGGCCCCCACATCACACATCCAGTCACCAGGGATACTGTAGCTCTGTCTCTATTTCCATCTGACTGTCACCCAACTGAACTGGAGACTTTCAGGCAGGGTAGGGAGCCTTTCTTCTGCCAAGGGCCATTTGGATATTTATAACATCATTTGTAGGCCATACACAATTATCAACTAAAAAATTAGTCTGCTATGCCCGGGCCCGTTTGACTCAGCAGTTAGAGCATCGGCTCTTGGACCAAAGAGTCCAGTTCCGGTCAGGGGCATGTACCTCATTTGCAGTTCAATCCCTGACCCTGGGTGGGGTCGAGCAGGAGGCTACCAATCAGTGTGTCTCTCATATCAATGTTTCTCTCTCTCTCTTCCTCCATCCCTCCCTTCCTCCCTCTCACTTTATTTGAAAATCGATGAAAAAATATCCTTGGGTGAGGATTGAAAAAAAAATTAGCCTGCTATACTTGGTCTAACATTTAATTAACTCACCACTAATGTGATGGCTGGAACTGCTTCACTTTGGTGAGGTGTGTGATGTCAGCTGGTGTTGATGATGTTGCTACTCACAACTGCTCTTCCAGGTTTGTGTCAGTCAGTCTGGAGCACAGCCAATGCTTTGCGATGTTCAGTTCTGAAAAGAACTGCTCGCAGCAGTGAGTTGTTCCAAACACAGATGCATATTTCAATGCCTGTCTCCTCAAAGTGGGAAACTCATCATTGTTTACGTGACACTTATAGAACTCAGCAGGGGGAGGTTGTGCCTAGCTTTCTGCTCAGCGTCGCTCTGCAGCTGAAGGAGTCTGTTGGAGGTTATCGGGCACATCATCGGGTTCCACGCTGAATGTGTAGCAAAGATGCTCAATTCCATTTGTTTACTTTTCACGTCCTAGAATCTTTCACGAAATGCTCACTTAGTTTTGCACACTAACCAGCAATTCAAGTGTCTAGAAGGCTTTTGTCCTTCCAGAGTGGGGAAATGCACCGTGTCATTCCTTTCAAGTTGCACTTTCCACAGCCTTAATTTAGCTCCAAGTGATTTCACATTTGAAAGCAGAGGGCTGGGAAGCTGGTTGGGGCCCTGCAGCTTGACGTTCAGCTCTGAGAAGGACTTGGTAATGTCACACAGCCACTTGCTGTCATTGAGTTCCCTGACAGGTTTTCCCTTCATCTCCAGGATCTGCTTGACTTCATCCTGCAGTTTGTAAACCCTCATGAGCATGTTCCCGCAGCTCAGCCACCTCACTGCACAGTGATAAACAAGATCACCATGCTCTGAGTCAAGGTCATTCAGTAACTCCTTCAACTGGCTGTTAAACCCTCTGCTTTTGACAAAATGTATGCGTGGCAGTGCTGTTGACATCACATTGTTGGGCCGAAACAACTGTGCGCACTCTCTTGCTGTCTGATACAGTGGCATCGAATTAAATCACTGGGATCAAGACTGAGACGATCCAGTTCTTTCTTTTTTTATTTTTTTTTATTTTTTTATCCTCACCCGAGGATATTTTTCCATTTTTGTACAGATAGAGTGGGAGGGAGAGAGAGGAAGGGGGAGAGAGAGAGAGAGAAATATCGACGTGAAGGGACACATCGAGTGGCTGCCACCCGCACGACCAACCAGGGCCGGGGACAAACTGCAACTGAAGTACGTGCCCTTAGTGGGAACCGAACCCGGGTCTCTCCGGACCGCAGGCCGACGCTCTAACCGCTGAGCCAAACTGGCCAGGGCGATCCAGTTCTTTCTTGACAAATGCCATTAATCCTTTTTGTGAGCCAACCATGGCTGGAGCTGCATCTGTGGTAAGGCCACTTAACTTTTCAAATATTAGCTCAAGTTCTTTCATTGATGAAACAAGTCTCTGGAACAAGTCCTCCCTCTGTGGTGCCATGCGTGGCTTCCAGGGACAGCAGATCCCCTCCGCAGTTATTCCAGGAATGAAAACAACCAATTGGGCAGTGTCTGTTATGTCCTTTGTCTCATCACAAGCCAGAGAGAAAAATTGGAACCCTTCAGTGCTTTTTCACTGTCTTGTGCTGAGTCAGTAACCCAATCTGAGACAGTTCTCCTAGAGGAACCAACCCTCTGAAACAATGTTCCTGTCTGGTGCTAATGTCCGCAGCAACCACCACTCTCCCTCTACACGAGGCTCAGCTTCTTTGCGATTAGCTCGCTCACCACACAGCTCATCGTCACAGGGAAGCCTAGTGAAAGCGGCTTGTTGTGATTCCAAACTCCGCTGAAGGGCATTGATTTATCCAGACGCGTTTGGCCTCCAATGCATTGCGTTCAGCATGTTTTGAGCTGTAATGAGGCTCCAGGTTGGCTTTTTCATTACTGCTAATGCATCGCCACAAACTAGGCACACAGGTTTGCCTTTGACTTCAACAAAAAAAATCATTTGTCCCTTTCTCTTGGAAATGATCTATAATCCGCATCAACTTTTCTTTTCTTTGTAGTCACCATTTGTAAGATGTTACACCACTTGAATTTTCTCTTTTTTTGGTATGTGTCCCTCGTGGGGGCCGAACCCAGAACACTCTGATCCGCAGGTCAATGCTCCAGCTGCTGAGCCAGACCAGCCAGGGCACACCACTTTAGTTTTAATTACTATCTAAAAGGTCTGAGCGGGCGGGAGATCGCATCCACACACAAGGCCAGTGCAGAGCACAGTGGCTTCATTGCATGCTCCTGGGAGCAGGCGGGCTGAGCCAAAAAGAGTTCAGCCCTGAATCAGGGCTGGGGTGTCGGTTATATACCCTCCTTTTAGCTTCCAGCAGTTCTGCTGATGTACTTTGTCTGGCCCATTGTCCACCTTGCAGTGGGGCTGGTCTGGTATCTCGTCCGGCATCTGCCGGGTTATCCATTGCCTTGCGGACAATCTAGATAAACCTTATTCGTACTCAACAGAAGGCTGAGCAAAGGGCATGCAAGCAACGCAATTTCCAGTTTCCACCTTTGCAAACTTTACCTTTACCCTTTAAGATGTTACTGACCCTTTCGCTATCCAGTGCGCGTGTTGCCAGCAATGCGATTATTTTGCTGTTCTAACCATGCGCCTTGGATTTGGAACACATCCAACATGCATATCATCGACTCTTCAAGGCTTTTCTGTTACTGTGGTTTCCTTAATCTTCATCTGAGATTTAGTTTTTTCAAGGGTTGTGGATCGTGGACATGTGGATAAAGGTTGGATTGGAGTTATTGTCTGTGTCAAGAAAGAAGTCAACAACATCATCGTCCATCATGGGCGGCAAGGTCATCAATGTCTTGAGGAGTCATCTCATCGCATCTCGCCTCATCATCACCCGATCGCCGTAGTTTCCCACAGTGTGTTAACACTTTCGCAAGGTGTGCACTTCCAGCCTGCCTGGCCCTGACTGTTCCCCGAGTCACCACAATACAGGCAGATGGGCCGCGGGCAGCCAACGAGAAGCATATGCATCTGTCCTGTCATGTACTCGTATGTGTCCTGTCTATCCCATCATGGACGTTCCTTGTTTGTCCCTCAATATTTATGTTATTATTATGATTCACTTAATATAAATTTATGTTGCTATGAAAAAAGCTCCTAGATTTATTGAATTTCGAGTTTTGCCTGTGGTTGCCTTGGCAGGACCAGACCAAATGATTTCATGGGCCTTCTATGGCCCTCAAGCTGGTGGACCTTCCCCAGCCCTGCTCTAGTGACCAGTCTGGCGGTGTGTCCATGCCCAGTGGGGAGAGGCCTTTCCCTCTCCTCCTGTTCTCCTGCAGCGAGGGCCCCAGGGTCCTTTGTGCCTGAGATGGAGGCCAGACCAACATCCACTTGCTCATCTAGTCAACACACTCCCTGATGTCCTTCTGTGCAGCCCTAAGGAAATACAGCCTGATGCAAGGCACACAGACACACAGACACACAGACACACACACACAGACACACAGACACACACACACACAGACACACACAGACACACAGACACACACAGACACACACACACACACAGACACACACACACACACACAGACACACACACAGACACAGACACACACACAGACACACACAGACACACAGACACAGACACACACACAGACACACACACACACACACATGCAGTAAAATTTAATGATCGAGACTTTGTCATTGGGTCAAGTTCATTGTACTTGGCTGCTGCTTCTGCTTGGGTGAATTTTGTGTAGGAACCCTGTCGACTCTCCAGCAAAGAGAGACTGAGAGCCTGCTTTACACGGAGCGCTAAGACCCAGTCCCTGTTGCAGGGGTCTCCTGGTGCCTGGTATGGGAGGTTGACCCTGGCTGGGCTGACAGTATGTGACTTCTTCTATACTTCGTGACAACAAAGTTTGGCCAGTTTGGCTCAGCGATTGAGCGTCGGCCTGCGGACCAGAGAGTCCTGGGTTTGGTTCCCGCTAAGGGCACAAAAGAAAAACAAACACACAGACACAAAGAAAAACACAAATGGTGTCTCCAGAGGACTTTCTCCTTCTCCTCTCCTACACTGTGACTTCCAGTCTCCACTTCGTGTAGTTAAACTGGGTGGTCAAGGGACTGGCCAGGCCACTGTGGCCCCTTTAGAAATGGAAGCGGAGGCCAGGGAGCTGCCAGTCCAGGGGAAGGAGGGCAGGCAGTGCAGACATGGGGAGCTGGGTGACTTTGAGAGAGGGTAAAGAAAAAAGCGGACTTGTTGGGGGGAGGGGAGGAAGGCTGAAGAAAGGAGTGGGAGGAACTCACGGAGGTCTTGCAGGGACGTCTTGCAGGGACATTATCTGTGTGTCTAAGGGACCCCACACTGGCATAGCCTGGAGTGCTGGGAAATGGGAGCCTGGGAGGGTGTGGGTGCATCCCCAAAGACTTGAAAACCTTGAGTGCAACCTTCCTTGGGGTTTTCTGTGAGGATGCAAACTCCTTAGCTCTCAGGTGCACCTAATGGAGGTGTGTTCTTGCCTCACTTGTTGTGGGTGAGGAGAAGACCTTGTGAAGGACATCCCAACGAACAGACAAAATGCCCAGCCCTCGCCTGCCTCACCTGGACCTGACCCTTCCCCAGCACAACCCTCCAGCCGCACAGCCCGGACACCCAGCAGGTGCTCCAGCTCAGTCTGACAGTCAACAGGGTTGAGTACCAGCCAGGAAGTTCATCTTCCTGTCCAGGAAAAACCAGATATATGATTTTTAAAAAAATCCTCATCTAAGGACATTTTTGCATTTATCTTTGGATGGAGCAGGAGAGAGAGAGGGAGGAAAAGAGAGAGAGAGAGAAACAGTGATGTGAGAGAGACACATTGACTAGCTGCCACCCACAGGACCCCAACCAGGGCCAGGGACAAACTACAACTGATGTACATGCCCGTAGTGGGAACTGAACCCAGGACCCTCTGGTCTGCGGGCCGACGCTCTAGCCGCTGAGCCAAATCGGCCAGGGCCAGATATATAACTTTTTTATTTGCTATCTTTCTCATTGGTTCTGCTGTGTGAAACACAGAAACATTCAGTCCCCCTCTGTTAAGTCTATAGCCAAAAACATACACGATGAAACATTAAGAGAAGATGCTACTTAATGAGATCATGTGATTCTTTGATCATTTTCACCCTGTTTGCAATGTTCCAGAACTGAAGTTACAAAGTCAGTCCAATCCCGTTCTGGGGAGGAGAGATCTGTGCAGAAAGGTTTTCTCTTTCACCTCCCACCCCAACTTCTGCCTCTAAGTCCAGGGTTTGCACGGGGTCCACCGGTCAAGCCTCACTCAGGGCGGGAGCCCTGCTGAGACGGAGGATGCCCGCAGGGACCAGTGCACTGTGCCTGGGCCTGCTCGTGGGTTGTGGCAAGTAGACAGTGGGGAAGTTTGAACCCTGCTTTGCAGAGACAGCTGAGGGTCACGTGGCTGTGAGTGGCAGCAGACTATTTCTTTGGTAAATGGAGGGATGTGAGCAGCACCAAGAAAGACATGGGCCACTTTGTCTGTTCCACTGTGGCCCTCACCAGGGGCAGGTCATCATGAAGTCCTTGGCCGTGGTTTCCCTAGAATCTAGGAGAGAGATCATGCCAGGCCCCTGACCCTCTCCCCAGATGACTGTCGGAGATGGGCTGTGGTTTATGCCACTGGGAGGCTCAGGTTGTCACTGTCAGTGCCTGGAGTGGGGCCGCGCTCTGTTCAGGAAGCACAGTGGCAGAATCTAGCACTCGTGTGAGCCTCCTTTGATTAGAACATGATCAGCCCCCTCTTACCCCAACATTTGCTCCTTCAAGGCCCCCACCCTGGGTGGCTCTGGGTCCGAGTGCAGTCCCCCAAGCCTGCGGTTTGTATTTAGGTTAGCTGCACCCAGGGGTGCGAGCTGCGGATTCCTGGGGAAGGTGCCCAGAGACCCAGCCAGCCCAGCCAGTCTCTGCTCACCTGCCACCTCCGGCTTCCTGGTGTGCATTTGATTGAAAATTGGAAGCAGGTAAAAAATAGCCTTATGGTCCTGGCTGGTTTTGCTCAGCAGTTAGAGCGTCAGCCTGTGGTCCAGAGAGACCCGGGTTCGGTTCCCGCTAAGGGCATGTACCTCGGTTGCAGTTTGTCCCCGGCCCTGGTTGGGTCGTGTGGGTGGCAGCCACTCCATGTGTCCCTTTTATGTCGATGTTTCTCTTTCTCTCTCTTCCTCTCTCTCCCTCCCGTTCTATCTGAACAAAAAATGGAAAAATGTCCTCGGGTGAGGATAAAAATATAGCCTTATGATGGGCACTCCTGCCTCCAATCTCACGTCCCCTTCAGGCCACCCTTTGTAGCATTATGCAAATCTGATCTGCCAGCCTCCATTTCTAAAAAGGCTTTGAGAACCTACTGGAAAAGACCCAAACCGCTTGGCATGGTAGGCAAGTCCCTTCAAGTGAGCCTGCCCAGGCTCATGAACAATGAACACCTTTGGTAAAAGACAGTTTAGGTGCTCACCACACAAGCACCCCCACTTCCCTGCTGGCAGAGCTTCTCCGGTGGTATGTGCTGTCTCGGGCCCGTCACAGGTCGCAGGAGGAGGGGACTGCCCTGGGAGACGACGGGCTCTTCTGGGAAAGGCTTTCTGCCTCTGGACACACTTGCTGAGACTGTGGTGTGTGCAGCCAAGGTCTGTGGGCGCGAGCCCAGCACACAGCACGGGGGGCAGAATGATGGAAAATCGAGGTCCTTGATGACATCATCAAGTCACCAGATTAACCTGGAACCTTCCAGAGTTGTTGTTTAAATTCTTCTGATACTTCCCTGGCTGGTGTGGCTCAGCTGGTTGGCGCATCATTCATACACCGAGAAGTCTAGGGTTCAGTTCCGATCAGGGTGCATACCTAGGTTGCTGGTTCAATCCTTTGTCGGGCACCTAAGGGAGGCAACCAATCAATGTTCTCTCTCTCTCATCCCCTGTCTCTAAAGACAACAAGCATGTCCTCAGGCGAGGACTGAAAGAAAAATTCCAGTACTTGTAGCCACAAGCATACTGACTGATAAACCTGCCCAGCACCATCCTTGGCAGTTCACCTCTTCTTTCCTTCTACTTAAAGCCCGTGGGTCTCTCTCACCACCCCCTCTTGCACAGAACAGCTCCCCTGCCTGGAAGGCCCCCTCCCGCTTCTCTGCCTGGAAGCCCAGCCCCCATCCCGGCAGCTCAGGCGGCCCCTCCGTGCGGTGCCTGCAGCCAGGCGACGGGCCCACTGCTGCAGTCTCCTGAGCCCTGCGTCCACATGTGGACGGCATAAGAACGTCCCACCTTCTCACATCAAAATCATGTCATGAGCAAAAATATCCCCCGGCCTTCTTTTACTAAGCTATCCAATGGGCAAATTCAGACATCTCATAGGGGCCCACTATTTGGAGGGGCAAATATAAACTTTTAAATATTTAGAATTTTAAATTTAAAAACCCTCTTATTATGAAACATTGCCCCTCTCACATAGATATTTCTCTCTCTTTCTCTTTGTCCCTCCCTCAACCCCCCACCTTCCACTCTAAAAATTAATGGGCCTGGCTGGTGTAGGTCAGTGGTTGAGCACAGACACATGCACCAAGAGGTCGCTGGTTCGATTCCCGGTCAGGGCACATGCCCAAGTTGTGGGCCCGATCCCCAGCGGGGGGCCTGCAGGAGGCAGCCAGTCGACGTTCTTGCTCATCGATGTCTCTGTCTCTCCCTCTCCCTTCTTCTCTGTATAAAATCAATAAAGAAAAAAATTATTAAAGAAAAAATTATTAAAAAGAAAAGCCCTGGTCGGTTGCTTAGCGGTTAGAGTCGTGGGTTCAGTTCCGGTCAAGGGCATGTACCTTGATTGCGGTTCGGTCCTCGGCCCTGGCAGGGGTCATGTGGGAGACAGCCAATCGATGTGTCTCTCTCACATGGATGTTTCTCTCTCTCTCCTCCCTTTCTCCCTCTCCCACTCTATCTGAATATAAATGGAAAAGTATCCTCAGGTGAGGATTAAAATATATAAATACATAAATAAAAATCAATGGAAAAATATCCTCAGAGGAGGATTAACAAAAAAATAAATGAAATAAAATGAAAAAAAAAAGTAACCACAAAACCATTATTATACCTCAAAATATCAACATTAGTTCCTTCATAGTATCATTAAATATCCAGTCAGTGTTTAAAGGGTAACTTTTTCTCGGTTCTGATTATTTATCACATACACATATAAACACAGTTTCTTGGAAAATCAGGATCCAAATAAGATCCATATATTACAATTGGTTAATATGCCTCGTTTATTTTTAAAATTGTCTAAAATTTATTTGCCCTGTGTTCTACTTTATATGCTTTTCCAGTTTAGGCAGATTTTTCTTCTTCTCAGCGTTCGTAGTGGGGCCAGAGTCCGAAGGGCAGGGTCCCAGGATGCTCCACCCGAGCACAGAGGACCGGCTTCTGCGGCGTGTCTGTGGGCTGCGCAGCGGTTCTCAAGGAGAGACCGTAAGGGGCTGTGCAAGCTCTTTTGAACACAAGAGAGAAGGCGTTTTCTTCAGCGTTTAGAAAAAGATCACAGTGCCTCTAGCTAGACGGCAGTGTCCTCACTTCCCTAGTTTTGCCAGTGTCTTCGTGGGGCGAATGTTCTCCATCCAAAGCTAACCTAAGACCCTCTTCGATTTGTGGCATGAGTGTGACTGTTCCAATGTCTATGGAGGGCAACTGTCCAAGTCTACAAAACCACAAATGCTCTCACTCAGCAAGTCTGGTCGGCGGGATTGAGAGCTGCTGGGGCAGGACGAGGAAGGGGCAAGAGGAGCTTATCTCACCCACTGAGCAAAGACATTAGTAGTCTTGGGACTTGCCAAGGTAAAATCAGCAGATGTTTCATAAATTCAGCTCTTCATCTAACAAGAGGTCATCTGACAAAGGGCCTTCGTTGTAGGGTCTCCTGCGGACAGTGGAGCCGGGCTTGCCCTCTCTCGGCAGTGCACTGGAGCACGGGAAGCCCGTTTTTGTGGGTCTGCCAGCACGGATTAGCTACTGCTCTCCTGAGAGCCGGGATGGCTCTTCCCGCCCTGCCCGAGGCTGGGCCCGCGGCTGCGGAGGCCACCGTACAGCCCCACTGATCTGCGGCCGAGGGAAAGCCCCGCGGCCACTCTGCAAAGGCGGGGAAGGCACAGTCGTGGCAAAGCTCTAACAGTGCTTTACCTGTGCTTGCCAGTGGCCCCCTCTCTAACATCAAGAGAGAAAAAACAATAATTAAAAATAAATAAATAAATAACGGAGCTAAAGAGGTGGATGCTAGGAAGCCGGGCTGGTTTGGTTGCATGGTGACGGGCCATTTCCGAGAAGTTAGACCAGAGGGCCCAGAGCGGCGGCAGGGAGAAGAGGTGGGTTTTAATGTGCAAATTATTTTTAAAACTTCAAGAATTACACATCATTACTTTTTTGTGTATGTATATACATGAGAAGAAGAATTGTTTATGATTGTTTAAATCTAATAACTTTTTGTTTTAATTCTCACCCGAGGATATTTTTACATTTATCTTCAGACAGAGTGGGAGGGAGAGAGAGAGAGAGAGAAACTTTGATGGGAGAGAGACATATCTACTGGTTGCCACCCACACAACCCCAACCAGGGCCAGGAAGTACCACAACTGAGGTATGTGCCCTTGGTCAGAATCGAACAGAATCGAACCTGGGACTCCCTGGTCTGCAGGCCAATGCTCTAACTGCTGAGGCAAACTGGCCAGGGCTAATCTAATAACTTTTGAGTGAACTAACACAATGGATTTTTACCAAATGTGAAGGGTTTTTTTGGATAAAGTGTGACTGAAAAAATATTCTATGCAGCCCTGCCGGTGGGGCTCACTGGTTGAGCGTCAACCCATGTACCAAGAGGTCACTAGTTCAATGCCCAGGTTGTGGGCCCGATCTCCAGTGGGGGGCGTGCAGGAGGTGGCCAATCGATGTTCTCTCTCATTGATGTGTCTATCTCTCTCTCCCCCTTCCTCTCTCTTTAAAATCAATAAAGGAAAAAATTTTTTTAAATTATAGAAATATCAACTGGCCTCCATTAATCACAGGCGTTTGTGAAGGTCAAGGGAAATGATGTAGAAAAGGTCTCAGGAGCACAGAAGAACTTGGCAAAGGGACCAGCCAGGAAGAGTGAGGCATGGGGATGCGAATGAAACCTCCCACTCTCACGGGCTCGCAGCGTCCGCGGCTGGCGTCTGCCTGTGCTGCACGCACGTCCCAGCCGGTGGCCTGCCCCGCGCCGTGCCGGGCCTAGTGGAGTCCCGGAGAGCTGCTCCCTGGAGGGGCGCAGGCTGCTCTGCTCACAGGTCCTGCAGGTCACAGGGCCCAACTTGACATGAAGTCTGAACGTGTTTCCACCTGTTTCCCCTCGTTCCATTGCTTTCTTCCTTCCCCTGCTCCAGATTCCTTCTTTTATTTTTTATCCTCACCTAAGGATATTTTTTCATTCTTTTAGGGTAGGCGTGTTGGTGGCAAGTTTTCTTAATTTCCTTCCTCTAAGAACATCATGATTTTCCTCTTCATTCCTGAAGGAAGAGTGAAACGGACGTGGGGCTCTGGTCAGCGTGCCCCTTGCTTCACACATGGAGCGTGGCCACGTCCTCCGGCTGCCACGGTCTCTGTCGGCTGCTCGGTGTCCCCAGAGCTTTGTTCTGACAGGCTCCAGTGGATTCGTTTGTCATTGTCTCCAGTTTGCTCAGCGTTTTGAATCAGTAGGTTTGTCTTTTGCCAAATTTAGGAAAACTTGAGCCATTATTTCTTCAAATTCATTTCTGTCCCACCTTGGTTTTCCTCTCCTCTGAGACCCAGGGACACGTGGCTCGATGTCCCGCCGAGTCGCAGTCCTCTCCGTGGCTGGGAGCCGCCCAGGGCACTTCCAGCTCCGTCATGATAGTTCTCAGTTCTACAAGGAGGGCCCCGCGGCGGGAGAGGCTCTTTCCTACCGGACGAGAATCTGGGGCCCTCGCTGAGCCTTCCTGGTCCCCTGCTTTTTTCTGTGTCTCAGTTTTTTGTCTTGCTAGGTTCAAATGATTTTTTAAAAATATATAAAATTAGTCAAGTTCATTGTAAAAAATTGAAATATACAGAAAAGTACAAAGTCTAAAATAAAACTTCCTTTCCTTCTGTAAGGTGTCTCGCCCAGGAAGAAGGAGAAACGGGGCTGCAAAAGCGGACAAGAAAGTTTAGTGAAGGTTCCCGGACGAGGTTCACCGTCCACGTGGTGGGGCCCAGGGAAGTCGCCTGCTACTGTCACCCGGGAAGCTTTATAGGGACGGTAGGGACGTGGGTGGGGTGATTGGGCGTGGCGGCAGGTGACTGGCTGGCTGCTGGGGAGACTCGGGTGTGGGAATGCTGATTGGCTGGGAAGGTGGTGGGACGTGACCGGGAGTGTCCCTCGGCCGCATCCGGGTAAGGCAGAGCCTCCGAGTCAGGTTCCGATTTCGCCTCTGGCCGCGCATTTCCCGGTCATGCGACTCCGCGGAGCCCGCCGACCTCACACCTTCCTCTTTCCTTGGCCTTGGTGATTCTGTTGCAGGAACTGCCTCTGCTGTTAGACCAGACCTGGTTCAGCAACCTCGGTACTTGAGTTCTGGCCAGAAAAGATTCAGATTCAAGATCCAAACTATAAGAGAACATTTGTTTAGAAAATCAGGGAGGTAGAAGTAAGTCATAGAAGAAATGGGTTAGAAAACAAGTTATGGAGGTAAAGGAAGGGCCCTAGGAGCTTGGCAGAGAGGAAGGTAATGGTGACGCACCTGGGGAAGGGGAAGGGACAGGCGAGGGTGTGCGCCCAGGAGGGAGAGCCTCTGGGTCCTCCATCCTAAGGGTTTTAGGGGTGAAGATTTTAGGGGACGTCCTAGGGGAAGATCTTAACAGAAGAGTCATCAGCTTCCCAGGTGTGTCCTTTCAGGGACGAGTCTCTGCTGACTGGTTGGTCAGTGCCAGGCACGGAGCCCTGATCCAGGGCAGATGGTTCTTAGGCGGCTTTGCTGCTCCCCTGGGGCTGAAACACGACTGAGGCCTAGAGGGCATCTCTAGAGAGGAAAAGTCACCCTGGGCTTCCCACCCCGTGACCTCTGTACTTGGCCCATCGTCCTTACTCTGAAGCTGCTTACTGCCCACTACAATCCCCTGTGGGAATGTCCTGTAGCGTTAGCACAGGGCCGCATGCGAACCTGACAAGCTCAGGAGGGTCTGTGTGGAGGCCTTGCAAACTCAGACAGAAAGTAACCACAAAGGATGGTCTGAAATTAAAACTTTTTAACTAAAGCAATTTGTGGCAGGTAGTCGTGTCCTAGGCTAGAATTTTCCCTGAAAATGTTAATCTTCACCTTAAATAAGCCTACTGTCTTTTGCATCTATGATAACATACTTTGGAATGTCGGGATGACTTCCCTTTTTCCAGAACCCTCAGGGTACAACCAATACACCAGAGATAAACCTCTTCTTGTTATTGTTATCATGTTAAATGTTAAATGTGCCCACCCATGTAAAAGATGTGTGTGTCTATCGATTTACTTTTTATCCAATCCCAGAGGTTTCCTCCACTTTCGTTTCTCCCACCTCCCTGATCCGTCACCAATGAATTTCATGTAATCCACTACGTTGCCTCTTTTTTATTTTTTTCTTTATTGATTTTAGAGAGGGATAGAAACATCAATGAGCAAGATCATCCATTGACCACCTCCTGCATACCCCCCACTGGAGATTGGGCCCACAACCTGGGCATGTGCCCTAACTGGGAATTGAACTGGTGACCTCTTAGTGCAGGGTTGACGCTCAACCAATGAGCCACACCGGCCAGGCATGTCTCCTCTTTTGATCTAATGTTGAGAAGGCAAGCCAGGTGCAGCCCCTTAGGCCATGCAGGGGCCCTGCCCTTGGCTTTTGTAATTTCCTTATATCCGCCAAGCACCTAGACTCCAGTGGAACTAGAAAGCCCCAAATACCCAGAGGCTTGTTATGTATAAAAGGTGGCTGGGCCCTGGCCAGTTTAGCTCAGTGGTTAGAGCATTGGCTCACGGACCAGAGAGTCCCTGGTTCGGTTCCTGCTAAGGGCACGTACCTTGGTTGCGGTTTGTCCCCGGCCCCAGTTGGGGTTGTGTAGGTGGCAACCAGTCAATGTGTCTCTCTCACATGGATATTTCTCTCTCTCTCTCTCTCTCTCTCTCTCTCTCTCTCTCTCTCCCTCCCTCCCTCCCTCCCTCCCACTCTATTTGAAGATAAATGCAAAAATGTCCTCAGGTGAGGATTTAAAAAGAGTAGCTGGAACCTGGGCTCGGGGCTCAGCCTTTGGAGGTGACTCTGCTGGGACAGCACCCGTGCACATTAAACAGTCCTTTTCTAATCCTCCGGGCGCTGTCTCTTCCCACCAACCGGATTTCTGCCACAGCGTTTTGGTGCGTCGGCCAGGAAGCCGACAGCCACGCTGGCCCCTTGAGCCACAGTGGGCCCCTGTGACAGAAAGGAAGGTGTGCCACTGGTGGTTTCACTGGACCCTGACCTTCACCAGGCTCGACTGTAGTCGGCCACTGCTGCGCTCGAACGTCCGGGGAGGATAGAAAAGCCTGCCAGGACATCGGATTGGTAAGTGTCCCCGGGACCCAGGACGGAGTTCAGGCCCGCCTCGAAGGTGGAAGGGGAGCTTGATCACCTCCCAGGGGCACACGCGCCACACAGGACAGGGAATTCCTCGGTGGGAGTTCAAATTCTCTGTGAGTGTGTGTGAGTGACCGTGCTTTACAACGCTTGTTACGGAGCCTGTGTGAGTCCCAACCTGCACATCTGTGGTGACCTCATACGGCTAAGGGCAGCATCGGGTTCAGGGGCTTATACTGACCTGCCAATGCCAAGAGGTGCCTAAGTCCCCGGGAGGGCAGCGCCTAGAAGGACGAAATGAGCGTTTCCTTCTGTTTGTCTTATGACACCATTCACTGAGAGGTTGCTTAATCATCTTAGATATCATTACAGGGAGAAGTTCCTCTAAACCCAGTGTTCTGGAATGTATGATAAATAATTTTGTAAAGGGGGTCTCAGGCCCTGGCCGGTTTGGCTTAGAGGTTAGAGCATCGGCCTGCAGTCCAGAGAGACCCAAGTTTGGTTCCCGCTAAGGGCACGTACCTCGGTTGCAATTTGTCCCCGGTCCTGGTGTGGGTGGCAGCCACTCGATGTGTTCCTTTCACGTCGATGTTTCTCTCTCTTCCTCCCACTCTATCTGAACAAAAAATGGAAAAATGTCCTCAGGTGAGGATTAAAAAAAAAGGTGGGGGCTCTCAAGAGATTAAATTGTGCACCCTCTGTGAATTAGAATGGCCCACCTTTGGTGTGGGATGGCCCTCTGAAGGCACCCTAGATGTCCCCACAGTCCAGGCCGTGTATAGGGTAGTCACCAGAGATTCCAGCCATTCAACCAATGTCCCTACCTAGACCAGTGGTTGAAAATAGCCCACATCAGGCCTCCTTGGGTCCGAGTCTATGTTACTCGTCAGGGACAGTGTAAGGTCCTCACGGCACAAGGTTAAAGGAAGACTTCACGGCGAATTAAGCAGCCTCCTATATTACAAGGGGTTTCAGAGAGGCCCTGCTACCTAAGGATGGGGAACCTCACCTGCCCAAAAGCCCACCTTCATCCTCCTCACCCTCACAACCGGCTACTGTACTGCCGGACCAAGTGGGAAGATGCCTCAGGTCAGCGACCCAGGGACCAAAACCCCAGCAGCAAGGCAATTACCACTGCAGGAGACAAGAGTCCACAGAAAATGGGCCTTAACGGAACTCTATAAGAGGGGGGAGCAGTCTTCCAGACTCATCACCCCACTTGGGTCACCTGTAGTGGACTGTCACAGAAGCCAGAATTTTGGAGTTCCTGAAGTAACATGGAACTGGGCATCTTGGGTATTCCTATTAGCTGGTCCTGTCTTAATGCTTTCTGTAGCGCCCGTTTGACCCCTATGTTCTCAACGTGCTAGCTAACCGTTTCATTTTCTCTCACTTAGAAACAATAAAGCTCCAAATGATGCTTCAAATAAGGACCCCCCACTACTCTCCTCTGGACGGTGAAGAAGTCTAGTTGCTGCATCCCGCCCCTTCAACGTCCCTATTCTGCAGGAAGCAGTTAGAGAGATCATCGCCCCTCTTCGTCATGGGTCACTAAGGGGACTCCCTGTCCAAGATGTTCTCTAAGTCAGCTGAGCAGCTTGAGAATCAAAAGGGGGAATGAGGAGGCCAGCCAGGTGCAGCCCCTTAGGCAGAGACCCTGCCCCTGGCTTTTGCAATCCCCTTACATCCACCAACCATCGAAACTAGAAAGCCCCAAATACCCAGAGGCTTATCATGTTTAGGTGGCTGAGCCCTGGCCGGTTTGGCTCAACGGTTAGAGTGTCAGCCTGAGGACAAGAGAGTCCCCGGTTGGGTTCCCGCTAGGGGCACGTACCTTGGTTGCAGTTTGTCCCCGGCCCCAGTTGGGGTTGTGTGGGTGGCAACCACTCGATGTGTCTCTGTCACATCGATGTTTCTCTCTCTCTCTCTTTCTTCCTCTCTCCCTCCCACTCTATCTGAAGATAAATGCAAAAATATCCTTGGGCGAGGATTAAAAAATTAAAAGGTGGCTGGAACCCGGGCTTGGGGCTCAGCCTTTGGAGGTGACTCCGCTGGGCTGGCACCTGTGCGCATTAAACAGCCTTTTCTAATCCTCTGAGTGCATGCAGGCTGTCTTCCTGCCGACCGAATTTCTGCCATGATGTATAAAATTAGGTGCAAAAGTGCCCATCTCTGGAGTATTATCTCAATCCCTTTAGATTTTGCTTCCCAACAACTGTCAATAGTTTTGGCTCACATAAACTCACAAACATACTCTCTAGGTTTGAATGTTTCTTACATTGACATTTACATGGCATAGTCTGTAGGATTCCAAAGAGCTCACCGAGGCAGACCCACACCTAGTGCTGGCATCCGGCAAAGGACCCACTGAGCTCCCCCCAGCTCCCCGCCCATCGGGTGGACTTGGGGGAGTTGTCTCTTGGATCCAGGACCTCCCCTTCCTTGTGGTAGAACATCTGACTTTATTTGAACTGTATTTTTAAACCCTCAAGGTTAAGGGTTGACAGAACCCAGGCTCAGGCGAGATAGGAGGACAAATGGGTGGCTGGTTTTTAACCGGCTTTTCAATCGGAACTGCTTTCTGGGAGTCTGAGCAAAACCCTTCCCTGTACTGTCAGCTCTGAAGATAAGGGGCATGTCCTCCCCAGCCGAGTCCTGGCTGTTCTTAGGTGACTGAGGATCTTTGCGGGGGTGTCAGGTCATTGCTCACCATGTGCAGGGGCCCATGGGGAATTCCAGCTCAGCTGTGAGGACTGACTGGTCTGCGGGGAAGCTCTCAGGAGCCCTTCCAGTTGTTTTGGTCCCTGGGAAAGAAACGAGGCATGAAAGAGACGGAATGTGAGGAGGGGTGAGAACCCCGCGGCGCTCAGCCCGGAGCCACACACTCTGACCCACCACTAGTTACACTGGAAGGAAATGATATGGTTTTGGTAATAGAAGGCATGAGGTATGGAGATTTGTTTTTTAGAAAAAAGGAAGAAAGTGAGTTCTAAAGATGGTTATTTTTGAATGGGTAAGGTTTATAAAAAATTGTATAAAGGCTTGTAAAACATTGTGAAGACTATAACATTTTGTGAAAAGTTTTAAATTTATACAGAAAAAAACAAACAAACCAAAAAAACAGCCTGGCTCTCCCCTGTTGCGTAATTCCTTAGATGGGAGGCAGGACTTAGTTTTGTCAATGTACGAAACATCCAAACTTGTGAATGATTTTTGTGAGTTTACTTGAGCCCAAACTGTCCACAATTGTTAGAAAGCACAATCTCAACTTGAGATAGTGCTGCACGGCAGGGCAGTTTTGCGCCTTACCTTATACATTACATCGAAAGAGGAGATGTAAGTGGGTTACATGAAATCCGCTGGTGAGAGATCAGGGAGGCAGGAGAAAGCAAAGTGAGGAAACCTCTGGGATTGGATAGAAAGTAAAATGATAGACACATAGTCTTTTACATAGGGGGATACAGGATAGTTAGCAGGTAACAATTAACATGGTGACAACAACAATGAGGATTTATCCCCTCTGCCCTGGGGCATTGGTTGTGCCCTGAAAGGCCTGGGAAAAGGGGAGTTACCCTGACATTCCAAAGAAATGTTATCATAGATGCAAAAGACAATAGGCTCAGTGAGGTAAAGATCGACCTTTGTCAGGGAAGATGCCAGCCTAGGACAGACTGCCTCCCACACTGCTTTTAGTTCAAAGGTTTTCATTCCAGACCACCTTTGTGGTGACCTTAGGTCTCTGAGTTTGCAAGGCCACCATGCAGGCCTCCCCTGAGCCTGTCAGGTTCATGTGGCCCCTCTCACCCACACGTCCCCCTTTTGGTCATAAGTCACTCCAGAGGATGCGCTGATGACCACCCTTTTGGTTGGATGCCGAGGCCCCACTGCGCTGGGAAGGCTCACTCCTGGGAAGTCTCGGTGCCAGTGTTTTTCTTGCTGGACAGGGTGGACCACTGGGTACTGGGCAAGACCACAACCTCGGATGGCATTCAAGGCCGAATTTTTTTCCCCCAAAAGTGAAAGGCAAGCAAAATGGAAGGCAGTAAGGTGTTATTGGCTTTTATTAAGAAAAACTCTCTGGCCCTGCCCAGGTTGGCTCAGCAGTTAGAGTGTCAGCTTGCGGTCCAGAGAGACCCAGGTTCAGTTCCCGCTCAGGGCACGTACCTCAGTTTCAGTTTGGCCCTGGCCCTGGTTGGGTCGTGCAGGTGGCAGCCACTCAATGTGTCCCTTTCATGTCCTCAGGTGAAGATAAAAAAAAGAAAAGAAAAGAAAAGAAAAGAAAAACACTCTGGCCCAGCTGGTGTGGCTCAGTGGTTGAGCATCAACGCATGCACTAAGAGGTCGCTAGTTCGATTCCTGGTCAGGACACATGCCCAGTTTGTGGGCCTGATTCCCCAATGTAGGGCATGCAGGAGGCAGTCAGTAGATATTCTCTCTCATCAATATTTCTATCTCTCTCTCCCTTTTCTTTTCTCTCTCTCTCAAATCAATAGAGAAGCCCTCGCCGATTTGGCTCAGCAGTTAGAGCCTTGGCCTGTGGACCAGAGTGTCCCAGGTTCAGTTCCTGCTAGGGGCACGTACCAAAAAAATAAAATAAAATAAAATAATAAAAAGAGAAAAAAATATTTTAAAAAATAAATAAATAAAAAGAAAAACACTCTGGATTGTTTCTAATCTGTAAGCTATTATGATCTAGGTTTTGTTGCCTGTTTTATATTTTGTATCTAGTATAACATTCACTTATTGCTTGAGGGTGTAATAAACACTTTCAGTAATTATTAGAAGTTGGGCTATGTAAATAGGGTTTGAGAAAATCCTAAAGAAACAGTATAGCCCTGGCCGGTTTGGCTCAGCGGTTAGAGTGTCGGCCTGCGGTCCAGAGAGGCCCGGGTTCGGTTCCCACCAAGGGCATGTATCTCAGTAGCAGTTTGTCCCCGGCCCTGGTTGGGTTGTGTGGGTGGCAACCACTCGATGTGTCCCTTTCACATCGATGTTTCTCTCTCTCTTCCTCTCTCTCCTTCCCACTCTATCTGAACAGAAAATGGAAAAATGTCCTCAGATGAGGATATAAAAAAAAAAAAAAAGAAACAGTATAATTATTATTATTACTAATATTAGCAGCAGCACTATTAGTGAGCTCACGGGCCTTGCTGACGTGTTGGGATCGCTGTCTGCCTCTCTGGTCCGTGGCTCCTTCATCCTTGGTCTTTGCTGTCCACTGCAGGGGAGGCGAGTGTCAGGGCGGGCAGGAATGGGGTGTGGGCACTTAGTAGCTTCAGAATTGTTCATTCTGAGACAGTTCATTTAGAGACAGTCTCTAAAATTTCTTGCTAATTAAAAAAATATATTATCTGTGCTTCTCCTTAGGTGCTTCTAATTTCCAAATCAAGATATGTTTCCCATTCACTCATTCAGTTTAATTTTAGAGCCAGCATTTTTCTAACTTTTGCATGCAAAAATTAGTTTAGGGCACTGGCTGGTGTTGCTCAGCGGTTAGAGTGTCGGCCTGCGGTCCAGAGAGACCCGGGTTCGGTTCCCGCTAAGAGCACGTGCCTCAGCTGCGGTTTGTCCCGGCCCTGGTTGGGCATGCGGGTGGCAACCACTTGATGTGTCTCACGTTGATGTTTCTCTCTCTCTCTCTCCCTCCCACTCTATCTGAACAAAAAATGGAAAAATGTCCTCGGGTGAGGATTAAAAAAAAAATTCATTTAGGCACCAAGACAACTGCATTTTGGCCATTTAAAGTTGATATTTTCTAATTAAATCTTTCCATTTCTGTAAATCACTTGCAAGTACAGGCTTCCTACCAGGAGCATGAATGAGGGCTGGGGTCTGGGGGTTCCCAGCCTTGGAAGCACAACTTCCTATGTCAATTTTAGGGTTTTTAAATTTTATTGTATTACTTTTAGAGTCTGAGCAAATTTTCTAGGGATGTTATACAGTGGGTTGAAGTGTGCCGCTTATGGGTTGAGCTCTGTGAGACTCACCCCTCAAGTCACAGTCAACCCTTTTACGTGCCTCAGTTTCTCTCCCAGCATCTAAAACAACCCGAAGGCTCGGGGTGCTGGTTGACCAAACCTGTGTCACTGCCCTGGACGAGCCGCCCCGTTAGTCGCAAGTGAGTTGGCTTCACTGTGGGTTTCCTCTGACCCTCCACAAAGATTCTTAGTTGCCTAGAACACTGGGAATTTGGGCTGGAGGGAGGGCTTGCCCCTCATCTTTGGAGTTGTATACAAATGGAACAGTTATTATTTTTTTCTTGTTAATCTTCACTCTAGGGTTTTTTCCCTATTTTTTAGAGAGAGTGGAAGGAAGGAAGGGAGAGAGTGAAACATAGATGTGAGAGAGATACATCAATTGGTTGCCTTCCACATGTACCCCGACCAGGGCCTGAGATCAAACCTGCAACACAGGTACATGTCCTTGACCAGGACTCGAACCTGCAACCCTTCTGTTCATGGGCTGATGCTCTAACCACTGAATAACACAAGCCAGGGCTATTATTTTTTTTTATTTGTCAAAGGTTCCTATGTAATGTCAACCATATTAAATAGGTCTAATTGGTTTTAAAATGTTTCTTTTGCTGGCTGGTGTGGCTCAGTGGTTGAGTGTTGACCCATGCACCAAGAGATCACTGGTTGGATTCCCGGTCAGGGCACCTGCCCAGGTTGTGGGCCCAGATCCCATTGGGGATTATGCAGGAGGCAGCCATCCGATGTTCTCTCTCATCAATGTTTCTCTTTCTCGCTCCCTCTCTCTTCCTCTTTCTCTCTCTAAAATATCAATAAAGAAAAATAATTTTTTCTTTTAAGTTTCTTTTCTTTTCTTTTTTTTTTATACTCACCCGAGGACATTTTTCCATTTTTTGTTCAGATAGAATGGGAGGGAGAGAGAGAGAAACATCGACGTGAAAGGGACACATCAAGTGGCTGCCACCCACACAGCCCAACCAGGGCCGGGGACAAACTGCAACCGAGGTACATTCCCTTAGTGGGAACTGAATCAGGGTCTCTCTGGACCGAAAGCCAATGCTCTAACCGCTGAGCCAAACTGGCCAGGGGTCTTTTAAGTTTCTTTTATAAGGAGAGAGAATAAATCCTTGAGGTATTCCAGGGCTCATTGAAATAACTCAAAGTAATCTTTTGGTTAAAAAAGTTTCTTAAAATTTAAACATTGGAAAGGTTGTCACACACTTAACCAAAAGATCATATTATAAACTCATTGTAAATCTAGGTAAAACAGACACATACTTTGTGCTAATAATGCTAAAGGACTCAATCAAACTTAAGCCATTTTTTGTTTTTGTTTTTTCCTTTATTGATTAGAGAGAGAGAGGAAGTGAAAGGGAGAGAGAGGTAGTTATAGTCTTGCCCAGTACCCAGTGGTCCACCCTGTCCAGCAAGACAAACACTGGCACCGAGACTTCCCAGGAGTGAGCCTTCCCAGCGCAGTGGGGCCTCGGCATCCAACCAAAAGGGTGGTCATCAGCGCATCCTCTGGAGTGACTTATGACCAAAAGGGGGACGTGTGGGTGAGAGGGGCCACATGAACCTGACAGGCTCAGGGGAGGCCTGCATGGTGGCCTTGCAAACTCAGAGACCTAAGGTCACCACAAAGGTGGTCTGGAATGAAAACCTTTGAACTAAAAGCAGTGTGGGAGGCAGTCTGTCCTAGGCTGGCATCTTCCCTGACAAAGGTCGATCTTTACCTCACTGAGCCTATTGTCTTTTGCATCTATGATAACATTTCTTTGGAATGTCAGGGTAACTCCCCTTTTCCCAGGCCTTTCAGGGCACAACCAATGCCCCAGGGCAGAGGGGATAAATCCTGCCATTGTTGTTGTCACCATGTTAATTGTTACCTGCTAACTATCCTGTATCCCCCTATGTAAAAGACTATGTGTCTATCATTTTACTTTCTATCCAATCCCAGAGGTTTCCTCACTTTGCTTTCTCCTGCCTCCCTGATCTCTCACCAGTGGATTTTATGTAACCCACTCAAGTCTTCTCTTTAGATGCAATGTATAAAATAAGGTGCAAAAATGCCATTCTCTGGAGCATTATCTCAATCCATTGAGATTTTGCTTCCTGGCAATGGTCAGTTTGGCTCAAACAAACTCACAAAAATTCTCTATAGGTTTGAATGTTTGTTACGTTGACAACACACATACACTGCTCAAGTGCCTGTCTTCCTGCATCTCTGCTTGGTGGCTTTCCCCAGCGCCATGAGAGCTTGCCAGGGCACTGATGCCTCCACCGGCGGCCCCGCACTGCTGACAGGCAGGACTTGGTGAAAGCTATGGACTGAATGCGTGTTTACTTCCCAAATTCTTGTGTTGAAGCCCCAATCTCAAATGTGGTGGGACTTGGAGGCAGGGCCTTTGGGAGGTATTAGGGCTAGCTGAGGTCATGAGGGTGGAGTGCCCATGAGGAGATTAGTGCCCTTAAAAGAAGAGGAAGAGGCCAGAGCTCATTCTCTTTCCACAATGTGAGGATGGCAGAAGGCAACCCCTGTGGCCCAGGAGAGCCCCCCCAGGCACCAAATCTGCCTGCAGCCTGACCTTAAAGTCCCCAGTCTCCATCAATGAGAGAGAAACCTTTGCTGTGAACCACCAGTCTGGTGTTTTGTTTCAGCATCCTGCACTAACATGGTGGCCACACCTCGGTCACCCCTCAGGGCACAGAGCAGGAGCATCCATGTCCTGTCTCTGGGGGGGTCCCAAAGTCATCCAGTTGCAACATACACAGCACTGATTTTTCCTCTCCCCATCTGACTCCTCTCAGCCCTTCGCCTGTGCCCCGGGCTCTCCGAGCAAACGCGCTGCTTTGATCAAGTCCTGTTCTGAGGTATACTCCTGGAGAAACTGCAACTCAAGCAACGCTTTTCGTGGCTATACACCCCTATTAATGAGCATTTAACTGTCTCCCCTCCCTCCTTTTTTTTTTTTTTAAAAGAACTTGGGGAACTCAGGGTCATTTTTTTTTTTTTTTGCCCCTAGTGGGAACCGAACCTGGGACTCTGGTCCTTAGGCCGATGTTTCAACCGCTGAGCCAAAACGGCCAGGGCCCCTCCTTTCTTTTTAAAGATGGTAATAGAAAACTTGCCCACATCTTTGCACACCTAAACAACTATCTCCATCTGTAGGATACATTCCTAGGGGTATAGAAGTGTTGTGTATACTTATTTGGGGAAAATTCTCACCTCAGTTCTTGATATATCATGTAAATTGTCCTTGAAGTTTTCCCCAGGTGCCTCCTGACTGTATGAACACCCGCCCCCCAAACACACACACACAACGCCCTGGAGCCCTGGGCTCTGAACTCCTGCACTGCATCCTGAGGGTGGGAGATTTCTGATCTCTGACCGGATCCAGTCACCACAGGTTTTTGGTGGAGACTCCCAAATGCTCAGGTTTAATGTATCCCTGCTCTGAGTGCTGGGACTTGACTGATGTATGCACCCTTTGGAAGAAATGTAATTCTTGCGGACTTGAGTTAAATTATTTTTATTACTTATTGTGTGCAAACCATGTGCAAACACAGCCAACTCCAAACAACTCGTGCCTCAGAACTTAAACAGTTATCAAACCAGAACAGTTACAGTAAATCAAACAAAAGTAGGAAGGCAATTTAGTCTAAGAGTAATTTTGTTGCTGGAAAGGGGACCTGGCCCTGAGCGGGCCTGCCTAGGGCCAGCCGGCAGTGTGTGGGTTCTTGACATAGTGCAGGAAAGATTTCACAACATGAGTCCAGGTGACTGAGGGCACGTTTATTAAAACTGGGGGCAGCGACACAAGGAAGGGCCCAGCACAGAAGAAGCAACCGGAGAGCTGCTTTAGTTCTCTGAAAATGTTAGGGGAGAGGAATGAGCCCAGGCTGGGCGGTTTGGCTCACTGGGAAGTCAGAGAAAAGGGGGCCATGGGGAAGGTTCAGGGGCTGAGCCCAGGACGAGCTGATGCTGCCCACTGCTCTCCTGGTTGAAGTCTCTTGGGGATGCTTAGAGTTTAGGTGCTTGCCTGTGGCAGAAGAGGGGGAAGGCGGAGGGCACTCTGGGGAGGGAGAATGCATGAGGGCTGGGACTTTTGTTTTGAGAGTGTTTAAAGGCGGGGGGTTTAGGGGAGGTCTTTTAGAGGATCTCAGTAGAATATTCATCATCTTTATGCTGGTGAGCCAAAATGAGATTTCCCTGACTTCTTCTGTCCTTGGGTGTGGCTGGCTAATGGTACTAATTGGAGTTCTGCTCTGTCTCCCTGAGAAGGGTAATTTCTGCGATTTACCCTCTGATTGGGGAGATGGGAAAACCGTTTACTCTCAAGTGAGCCTAGTTAAGAAAGACAGGATTTTGAGATTTACTAGATGGTTGTAAACTGCTTGGCTATTTAACTATCTGTCGGTGCCCACTCCACTTGTCCTGGCTGCTGGGCTGTCTCAGTTGGATGTGATGAAGAGTTGCTTTTCTGAAGTGCAGTTACTGCTGGGAACCTGACCCTATGGCCTGACTCAGGTTCTTCTGAAATGGACCCAACATTTCACTGGGTGCCTGCTGACGACTCAACTCTCCGCCACTTGTCTCTGCAGTTACTAAGAAAGCTTTGTCAGCATGTCTCCGGACTTCACTCGGTACACTGCCACCCAGACAGCGAGGCAGTGCTAACCCCACTGCAGCGGAGGAGGAGTGAGGAGCCACGTGCGGGCTGGAGGGGACTCGTGACCCAGAGCATGCTCATGATGCCTTTCAAAAATTCCAATGAAATGAAAACATGGACTTGAATAATTTTCACAGGGCACTCATGGGCGCTAAGGAGTCCAGGTGATGCCATTGCAACAATCTGGTCATTATTTAACAGAAAAGGAGTAAAAGGGAGACTAGCAGTTTAACACTCCAGGACTGTTCCCCGCTGATCAGTGGGGGAAGGGACTGGACAAAGGCAGTTTAGACTCATGCCCAGTAAGGTCTGAGTGATGTGGGAAGGTGCCTACCTGTTCGTCACGCCTGGGCTTGTCAGTGGCCAGAATAGGCGTGGCCATTGCAAGGGAACAAAACCTGAATATTTAATCTCCTAGACCAAGGGAAGCGCTCTCAGCACTCCGCCCTCCTGCCCTCTTGGGAAGCCTGTTGCAGGGGGCATGCTCCCTTGCATTTCCCACGTGGCTCATAGCCATGTGGGGTCCACACCATGGGTTAATGGATCGAGACTGTTGCTGATCTGTGGACCTGGTTCCATCATGGAATGGACACTCTGGACGCTGGCCTTGTATCTAGTTCTACGGAACCCACGGCTGCCCCTCTTCCGGAACTGGGTTAAGGGAACTGGGACGTTACAACCCCAGGAATAGAACTCCACACCAATAAGACCATTCATTTTCCCCTGGTGGCTTCTGAAAATACTTACTTCAGTGATACTCCAAGAACCTTGTGCCCACCAGTGTCAGAGCAGTCTGGCCCACTCATCCCTTCGGTACCACAGGGACCTCAGTTTGAGAAGCACTGTCATAACACTGACCTTCACTTCTAGGGTGACCTTGAGCTGATCTTTTGCCATTGTTGGATCTTGGTACAGGCTTTGTACACAAACAAGATTTGGGCCACCATCATTTCTGGGAGATAAAGTTAGAGGATCTTCAAGGACTACACAGGAAGGGATACGATTCACTGCAGAGCCCGAGAATGGGGAAAAGCTGACAGTGAGACCCTCCAGTCTGGTTTTGGCTTTGGAGTCAAGAGGACTCACATTTAGCCTGGCCGGTTTGGCTCAGCGGTTAGAGCGTCGGCCTGCGGTACAGAGAGACCCGGGTTCGGTTCCCGCTAAGGGCATGTACCTCGGTTGCAGTTTGTCCCCGGCCCTGGTTGGTCGTGTGGGTGGCAGCCACTCAATGTGTCCCTTCACATCGATGTTTCTCTCTCTCTCTCTCTTCCTCTCTCTCCCTCCCGCTCTATCTGAACAAAAAATGGAAAAAATGTCTTCGGGTGAGGATAAAAAAAAAAAAAGAGGACTCACATTTGAATTCTAGATCTGCCAGCCGCAGTGCATGTCTGTGGGCAAGTTACTTGACTTCTCCAACCCTCAGTTTCTACCCTTGTAAAAGTGGGTGAGGTGACTTGGGAGGTGCTAAGGGCAGGGCCTGGCAACTGGCAAGGCCGGTAATCCTCGTCAGGAGGGGCCACGGACTGCTGAGAGCCACAAATTACAACAGAAAAGAGAAAGTGAATAGGGGAGTGGGGTGGTGGTGAGATGAACCAAAGAACTAATATACAGTATGCAGTACCAACGGACATAGACAACAATGCTAGGGGGTGGGGGGGGGTGGGGAGAAGGGCGTCTAAGGGGGAAAAAGGAGAAACATCTGTAACAAAAATAAATTAATAAAAATTGGAAAAAAAAAAAAGAGAAAGTCAAGATCCTAAAATTCTGTCTGTAAATTACATTTCTGATGTAAGGCTGTCAGCACATTCACCCGCCCTCCACCAGCGCCCCAGCGGCTCTGCCCGCCCTTCCCGGCGAAGCTTTTCCCTCCAGGCTCCCGACTTTCCGCCTCGCGTTGGTCCTGTGCCGCAAGCGCCCCCCAGCGCCTTCCTTTTTTCATTGCAGGGACCTTGAGGCCCACAAAAGCCCCATGAAAGCTGGGGTTTCCGGGGTGGGGGTGGGAGGACAGGACTGGACTCCAGAAGCTCAGGTGAGGTCCAGTCGCCCGCAGAGGCCGTTCTGTCCCCGCCCCACTTTGCGGGAATAAGGTGGAGGATCTAGGCGGATCCTGGGTGGGAAGCAGCAGGATTCAGAGCTGTGGCAAGTTACAGCTTCTCCGGACGTGGCTCCCTATTTATGAAGAGCCCTGCCCCACCCACCTCAGAGGCCCCAGAGAGATGACCAAATGATAAGTAAAAACACCAGGCAAACACCTGGCCTGTGCATTGCTTTCCTGTGGGAGCTCACCATTTCCTCGTGCGTTCCTGGCTGGAGGCTGGGGGTGAAGTACCGGGGGTGTGGACAGGACCCAGGTGGCTGAAGCCCTCCCTCCCTTCCCCTCAGCCTTGCTCTGCACACCCAACACAGCTGCCAGAGACCACTTGCAAAGTAACGCCAATCTAACCACACAATTCCCCAGCTCGACCTCCAGGCAGAATAAGCTCACCTTGCTGTCCTGGGTTCACTGGCTGGGACAGACCCTGTCTTCCGCCAGGCTGCATTGTCACATAACATGCTCGCGCCTCCCTGCTGCTGCTCCCTCAAAGCTGTCAGCCGGCAATGGCCTGCTCTCATCTCTGCAAATCTGTCTGATTTAAGGCCCAGTTCAAGCTCCAGCTTTTCCACGAGGTCTCCAGCAATCTTGCCTTCCACTCCACTCAGGACCTGGGCTTCCTGCCCTGGCCAGTTTGGCTCAGCGGTTAGAGCGTTGGCCTGTGGTCCGGAGGACCTGGGCTTCCACAGGCCCTTCCAGCTCTGACTACAGCATGGGTCAGGCTGTGTTCCGTGGTTATAGAAATATACATACACATATGTGCACACACACACACACAACAGTGACTGAAAAATATTGTCAAGTATGTGTTTCATCACCTAAAATAATTTATTTGGAAAAAGACACGGTTGCAACCCAGTGCACGCAGACATGGCAGCCACGTGCCCACTCTGGCCTGTGTGCCAAGATGCCCTCTATCTTGTGTGTTTACACAAGGGAAAGGACGTTAAGGGAAGGGGAACTTAGAAACAGAGAGCTCTGTTATAAACAGAGTTCTTTTAGGGTTCTCTCTTTTAGCATTCTCATGATTATTTAGAGTGTGAGAACTTCCATACGCCCTACATACATATGTAACATACGCACATGCATACACACATATACATGCGTGTGCACGCACACATATACATACATACATACATATACACACAAACACATACAGACACACTTATACATACACACATACACATATGCACACACATTCTCATGTACACACATCCATCTACATCATACACATACACATATACGCATGTACACACGTATACGTGCACATGCATGCATACACATACAAATGTACACATACACACACACCTGCCTCCTCCTCTAGACGTAAATGCCCGGTGAATGGGGAGTGCATTTTTCACAGCTCTTATCGTCAGACCCCTGCCCTGCAGAAACCCTTAGTAACTGAAGAATGAATTGGGAGGTGGAATTCACAGCTCCAATGACACGTGAGAAAGCCACAGAGGGAGGCCACTCGGTGGTGGAGTCTGGATGGTTGCTTCCGTCAAAGAGCCTGTCCTTCACAAGATTGGCGCCAGGGCCCCCGCAGGGCAGGGCAGGGCAGGGCAGGGCAGGCATCATCATCTCCGTTCTCAGGGGTGAGGGAACTGGATGGAGGTGGTGAGTGGCAAGTTTCCTCTGGCCTCAGAGGAAAGCCCAGCTTCCTCTGCCAACACAGTGCTCTGGGTCTCGGGCCCTGGTCCTGTGGGAGGCATCCTTCTCCCTCCCTGCTCCTCCAAACCCAATCCGCCACCTTTGGCTTTGGGGATCCTAGTTTCCAAATCAAGAATTGGAGCACATTATCTAACAAGGACATTTGTACTTTAGAGGGGACAGGTCAGACTACATTTAAACTAAGGGTGACTTCTGGCCGAAGGTACTTCCTCTGGACACTGCTACAGTTGGGGCAGCCAACTAAGAAACCCTGGCTGGTTTGGCTCAGCGGTTAGAGCATCGGCCTGCGGTCCTAAGAGACCGGGGTTCGGTTCCCGCTAAGGGCATGTACCTCGGCTGCAGTTTGTCCCCGGCCCTGGTTGGGTTGTGTGGGAGGCAACCACTCCTCGTGTCCCTTTCACGTCGATGTTTCTCCCTCTCTCCCTCCCACTCTATCTGAACAAAAAATGGAAAAAATGTCCTCGGGTGAGGATAAAAAAAGAAAAAAAGAAACGGGTATGCTGTTCTCTCCCAGGTGCAGACACTGAAAGAAGGAAACGAATTATCAGGGACTCAGGAGGCCTCCACAGGACCACTGCCAATCAGTTCTAATACCCCTTCTCCCGCCGCGGGCTGCCCCGCCCTGGCCTGGGGCCACCCCTCAGCAAGATCCTGGGCCCTGCCCGAGCCGGCGCACAGCTAGCCGGCGCAGCTCTCCCCCGAGCTGCCTCCCTCCATCTCTTTGTCTGGGGGCTCTTTGTCTGCGGGCTCCCTTTGGTTGCGTTTCTCAGTCCAGGCCTCCCCCTCCCTTTCTCCCGGGCCAGGCTGTTCCCTCCCTCTCTGCGGGGGCCGGGAGGCTCGGCGAGGGGAGCCGGCTGGGTTGCCATGGTCACGTTGAAGCCGAGGCAGCTGGCCCGGGCAGCTGCTCCCGCCCCAGGGCGGACAAAGCCAGGCGGCATTGGCAGCTTCAGACCTGGAGCCCCAAAGGCCTGAGACTGGGGGGACTGGGACCCAGGACTTAGCTGGAGGTGAGAGGAAGCCAGAGCTGGACTGGGAGGCAGGAGTGGGGACTGAGCTGGGTCCTCCCCTGGAGGGAAGGACCGGGTGGTCCAGGCTGGAGGTGTGGTGGGAAGAGGGGAGCTTGGCTTCCCTAGCAGGGAGGAGGGGAAGGATGTAGAATAGAGTTTCAGACTATGGGCTGAGGGGCTAGGCTGCCCCCTTGGGGAGGTCTGCAACCTTTTCTTGTTGCTCAGAAACAGGTTTGATTCCATCTTTCACCCCATCTCCCCTGGTCTGTCCCACAGTTGCCAGTCCTTTCTTAGCCTCTCACTCTTCTCATCTCTCCATGTCCCTGTGTTTCAACCCCTGCGCCTCAGTCTCCCTCCTCTTCGCCCATCTTTCGGTCATTCCAGCCCTTTCTCCTCTCCTTTGTCTGTGTGTCTTGTACCCTTGGTCTGCCAGCGCACTGCTCAGAGAGGCCCACCTTCCGGCCCTCCTCTCCTGTGTCCCGACTCGGGGTCTCCGCAATGTTCACTCGCCCAGTGCAGCACTTTGCTGCCCAAACCTCAGTCTTCCCCCCTTTTCTGCGGTGGTGTGCCCTCTGTCTCCATCCCCTTTCCTCTCTTCGGCCCCCAGCTCCCCTCATCCTTAGCCTCAGTATATCCTCTGCCTGTTGGAGTTCCATCCCCCCGTCCATGCTCCAGGCTATCCACGGCTGAGCTTGGTCACATCCTCCACCCCCTTCCACTCTTGGGCCTCAGTTTCCCATTTGTAGCCAGTGGTCTCAGGGCCTGACTCATGCCAGGGCCTTGTCTGCCCTTCACCCTGTCCTCCACCACAGCTCTCGCCCTCCCCAGCTGCTGACCTCGCCTACTGGCCCCAGAGGGAGCTGCAGCTAACATGGGGAGCCCCTTGGTCCAACCTCCCCATCACTGGTCCTGCTGGGCCTCCCCACTGTGGTTGGGTGGTCTGCAATCCTGAAGATACTCTCTTATGTGGTTCCCCTCACATTTTTTTTTCCATCTGTTCCCCCCCCCTTTCCAGGGCAGCAGGATGCCTGAATAGGAGGGCATGGGTGGGGGAGGGGAAGAGACCTTTGGGGGTCTCAGGAGGACAAAGGGCCTCTGGAGTTGGGAGTGATGCAGGAGACATGGGGTGGGCTCTGGATCAGTGGGTGGACACTCAGTCTTGGCACTGTGCTGGGGCCCCAATGGCTGGGATTTCCCTCGCTGGCCCCTGGGAATCTCTGCTTGGAGCCCCACATTCCAGTGGCTCCAGCCCCCTTTCCACTGTCACCTGACTCTGTGGGGCCCAGCCCTGGGCTGGGGCGAGGTGGGCATCACCGGTTAGGAATTTCTCCTGGGGGTATAGTGGGTAAGGGTTTCAGGATATTATGGTTAACTCTACTCTCCACAGTGGACCCCTATGTCTGGCACCACCATGCCACCTGTCCCGGTTGGCGTGGGCCTGGGGTGTGGAATGTCCCACCAGAGTGTGAGGGCTGCTGCTCCTCTCCTGCCACGTGGGGCACAGCTCCGCCTGGCCACGGGCTGGTCTTCCCCAGCACCGCCCTGGAAGGGGAGGCTGAGAGCCGCCCAGGTGAGGTTCTTGGGACACCCTGGCCCCAGCCTGGGCCTGACTCCACCCTCAGGCCAGCCTCTCCCAGCCCAGATTCCCCAGTCTGTCTCCAGAGGGGTAGGTGCTCTAGGGGCACTCTGGGTTTTGGTCGGAGGGGATGATGGGGGGAGGCAATTCTCTGAGTGACCCTGGCTGTCTGTGAGTGAGTCCCTTGGCAGGCGGGGCCCTCTGGGGCTTGTGTGTCGACCGGGATTGGAGCTCGTGCCTATCTGTGCCTTGGCTCTCCCAAGGGCAGGCCTCTTCCTGGTAGTGCCTTTGTGTACTTGTGGGGTTGGGATTTCGTGTTTATTCTTGGGCTGGTGTCTGGGATGGCAGGTAGGGTGAGTTGATATCTGCTGAGACGGGTGGGTGGGACTCTGCACTGCAGAGACCTGACCGTGCTGGTGACACTGGGGTGGGCGGCGCACCTTCCTGCCCACCTCACCCGCAGCTGGCACCTGGATTTGTTTGCCCAGGCTTCCTGTGTCTGATTTTCTCTGGGTCTCTGGCCTCCTCCTCTTCCCACCAATCCCCTTCGTCCAGGCCTCTCCTTGCCAGCGGTCAGATCCTCCAACCCCACCAGGGCCAGAGCCGAGGGGTGAGGCCTGCCCTGAGGAGGACTCCGGGCGGGAGGACCCCGGGAATGGGGGAGGAAGAAGGGCCGGGAGAGAGGGGCTGGCGCCAGGCTCAGGGACTGTGGGTTGCGGTGCGGAGTGCGGGAGGCCCAGGGCGGTGTGAACAGTGGGTCTGGGGGGCTGGTTGGACAGGTGATTCCTGCTTCTTTCTCCCAACTAAACTCCTGCTGCTGGGTTGGGGCCTGGACCTGTGGGAACCTGCCCCTTCGCCTTGCCCTGGGGCTGCCCCCCGGTCACCTCCCTCTCCGGGAACCGAGCCCAGAAAAGGGGGAGTAGGGAGGGGCCTGGGTGTGTGGGAGGCCCTTAGCGCAGCTACAGCCGCCGCCGGGGCCTCAGCTCGGAGGTTCTCTCCGGTGGGGAACCTGGGGGTGCAGTGGGTGAAGGGAGACGGGGACACCGAGCGAGGTGGGCGGTGACGGTGGGGACCACAGGGGGTTGGCTGGAGGCCGGGCAGGGCGGGAGCGCGGCGGGCTGGGGGAGGGGCGGGGGCCGGGCGAGGGGGCGGCGCCTGGGCCCGAGCGATCCCTGGCTCCTCTCCCCGGAACAGGCCCCCGACAGCTGCTCTGGGAGCCGCCGCCGCCACCCGAGCCCCGCCGGCGCCTCCGCTCGGCTCCCGCCGCCTCCCCTCCCCTCGCCTGGCCGCCGCCACCGAGGCCCCACTGCGGCCGGACTCCGGGTCCGCGGGAAGAGCAATGAGAGGTAGGGAGAGCGGCGGAGGGCGCTGCGGGCGAGGGCGCTGCGGGCCAGGGGTGCGGACCGCGCCAGGAGGCCGGCCGGGCCGGGCTGCACTTGCTGGACCAGCCCCTCGAGGTCTGCCCAGCCCGCCTCCCGGGTGCCCGCTTGCTGTCAGTCCGCAAGTGCGGGAACCCCTGATCCCCGGGAAGTGCGTTCTGGCACTGAGCGAGGCCCCCGGTGCTCGGCAGGGAAGACAGGTGCTCCTGGGTGGCCGCACCGCATCATCTCCCGGCCCCTGAAGTGGGCTCGCCCTCCCACCTGGCCAGTCCCTGGGGCCTCCACCCAGCCAGATCCCAGTTGGGCAGTCTGGCCACAGCCCAGCAGAGGGACTGGCACCCTAACCTGCCTGTGGCAGCCGCCCATCCACACTGGATGGCCATTTGTTTCTGCTCTGAGAGAATGAGCACCGTCCTCAAGGTCCCCCGCCCCCGCCCCCGCCCCCGCCCCCGCCCGGCTGCACATTCCTCTCGGCATCTCCACCCCCAGCCAGTCTGGTGTTCGGACTCACTTGCTGAGAGCACCTCGGTGCGTGCAGAGTTGAGTGGTACAGTGAGACAGTGAAGGCAGGGCGCAGGCACCTCCTTACCACCTTGCCAGCTGCCCAGGGTCCCCACCTCCTGACTTTCCCTGGCTGGGTCGTGTGCGTATTAGGTGGTGGGCCCGCGGGTCCCGGTTCTCTTGGATCTTGCCTCCTAGGGCCTGAGTGTGTGTCTCATACTGTCTCTGATGGCAGGAGCATATATATGGGCTAGGGCCTGGGTCTTGTCAGTTCACGTTCACAGGTGTCTGAAGGCGGCCCTCCACTAAGTGGTGGGCTTGGACTGCAAAGAAGGCTGAGGTGTGGATGGAGCTGACGTGTGAGCACTGTGTTTGCCTGGCTGGAGTCTGTGTGGATGTCGCTGAGTTTGTGAGATACAAAGGTGTGTGCACATGGGCTGCTCTAGCCCGTCTACAGGGGGCTCTGTAGTCCATGTGTCTGGCCACGTGTGTCTGTGTGTGAGTGTGTATAGAGCTGTGTGGGTGCTGTCTGGGGTGGGGGTGGGGAGAGGACGGTGTACAACCCCTGTCCTGCCTCCTGCCCAGCCCCCAGTTTGTAATTGGTTGTAATGAGCAGGGTGGGTGGGGTTGGGGTAGGCCCTGTGAGCCGGTCCTCCATGTCTGAGCAAGTGGAGAGAATGGGGGTTGGGGCTGGGAGAAATGTCAAAGAAGGACCGTCCCAGGTGGCCCTGTGGTTCCCTGCTGGGCTCTGTGCTTCCACCTGCTCTATTTACCTCTTGTTTTGTATTTCTCCCCTACCTCCCCTGACCCCTCTGCCTTCTATCCTCTGCCTGTCTTTGTATCTCTGTGCTGGCTCCTCTTGCTCCGGCTGGCTCTGATGACTCATCGGGGATAGGCAGGAAGGTTACTCAGGGGAACAAGGGCCCCGCTGTTTGTGACAGTGGTGGGGGTGGAGAGCGGCACCCAGGAATTCCAGGCCCCAGCATGTGGCTCCTGGACCCCCAAGGGACCAGGCATGATGCCTCTGGTTCTAGCCCCCCGCAACTCAGTCAGCCCCTCAGCTGCTGCTTCTGAGCTGTGGGGTCTCAGCTGCCTCTTACATTCCTGTCTAGAGCATTGTGGGAGCAGCTGGAGGAGGACAAAGGGACGGGGGAGTGTTCCCCACTCCTCCTTCCTCCTGGGGTGACCTGGGCCCTGTCTTCAGACCCACCCTCATCTCCAAGGCACCTCAGCCTTTTCCTCAGCTCTGGCCCTTCCCCCTTCAGAAAGTGGGAACTGGGGGCACAGGTGGTCTGGTCTCAGGAGGGAAGGCAGAGCAGGAAGAGCTGGGTAGGAGGGTGGTCCTCGGGGTTTCCGAGGGTTCAGGGCCTGCGGAGCTCAGTGCAGACCTGGCAAGAGGACAAGTCGGGACAGCTTTTCTTGCGCTGGGTTGGAGAGGGTAGTATTGGGATTGATTAGGAGGTACCATTGGAATGGTCTTAGTTGGGATGAGCTGCCCAGATCTCAGTGAGGAAGAGCAGGGCTCTCAAACTCTCATGGGCACAGCTCGCTGGGGACTATGTGAGGATGCTGGATGAGCTGAGACCCTGCATCCCCAGCTCCCAGGTGTTGCTGAGGTGGTGTCCGGGGATCACACGGCCTACAGACTGTGAGACTGGAAGGTGCAGAGGTCCCCCACTCGTCTTAGAATTCTGGGCTCCTAGGTGGGGAGGGGACCAGAGTTTAGCCCAGTGTCTAACACATGGGAAGCGTTCTAAAAATAGAGCTAATGCTGCCAAACAACTCGTGTTGTTGTCTTACTGCCATTGTCCCCAAAGCAGCCCATTGTGTCTGTCTGTCTGTTGTTGCTGGCTGTGACCTGGTCTCCCTGAGTGCTCTTTAACTTACCCCACCCATGTTGTCCCCTGCAGAGATGCTGCCCCCACCCCCTTAGGCCAGAGGGATCAGAAGCTATGGGGCCAAGGGCCCTCTCATCTCTACTGCTGCTGCTGTTCTTGGCCACTGGAAATGCTGACATGAAGGGCCATTTTGACCCTGGTGAGGAGACTGGCTCTTGGGTTCCTGAGGGTTGGAGCTTGGGAGACAGAGAATCAGACGCAGTGACCCTCCGTGTGCCTGTATTCACCCAGCCAAGTGCCGCTATGCCCTGGGCATGCAGGACCGGACCATCCCGGATGGGGACATCTCTGCCTCTAGCTCCTGGTCAGACTCCACGGCTGCTCGTCACAGCAGGTACCTGGCACACTGGGCGGGGCTGCCCTGGAGGTTAATTCCTGGGGGTCTCTACTTGCCCTTCCAACCCCTCCGCACAAGCCAAGAGGCTTCTGAGAGGGCCAGTGCCAATGAAACCCCCACAGTCCTGGGGGGCTTTAAATACCAGAACCAGGGGCCAGATGTTCCCTGTGACCTCTGCTCCCTCGCAGGCTGGAGAGCAGCGATGGGGATGGGGCATGGTGCCCTGCAGGGCCGGTGTTTCCCAAGGAGGAGGAGTACCTGCAAGTGGATCTGCGGAGGCTGCACCTTGTGGCTCTGGTGGGCACCCAGGGGCGGCATGCTGGGGGCCTGGGCAAGGAGTTCTCCCCCAGCTACCGGCTGCGCTACTCCCGGGATGGCCACCGCTGGATGGACTGGAGGGACCGCTGGGGTCAGGAGGTGAGGCTGGCAGCGGCAGCAGCTAGGAGGGGTGGCTCTCCCCTGTCTCGCAGCTATACTTAAATGCCCCCTGCTCACTGACCATCCTCCAGCTCTGCAGCTCAAACCTCTGCGCCCAAGCTCCACCTGAGCGCCATCTAGTACCGGTCCACCAAGGTCTCATGGGTCTCTCGAACGTCCCATCAGCTTCCCAAACTGAGTTCGACTCCCATGCCCACCCCAAGCCTGCCCCTCCCCCAGTGCTCTCCAGCTCAGGAAATGGTACCACCCGTGCCCGTTGTTTGGGCCACAAGCTGAGATATCCCTGGCTCCTTGTTTTCTCACCTCCTGCTCCTGACCCATCAGTGAGGCCAGTCTGTGCTACCTTCATGCTGTTCCCTGCCTCCGACCACTCCCCACCACCCCCACTTCCACCTGCCCTGGGGGAGCCCCACCATACCCACCCCATCCCAGCTTAGGTGAAGGCCTGAGGTAGTCTCCTAACTGTTCTCCCTGCTTCTGCCTGAAGTCAGATCTCACCCTAGAGGTGACATCCAGTGTACTTCAGAAAATGCACATTAGTGTCTCCTAGACTTGGAGGGACCCCACGAGACTTGCAACCAGGCAGCAATGGGCAGTGGCAGTTTGTCCTGGGCTCGCCCCCTGACCCTCACCCCCAAGGCCCCCTTTTCTCTGGCTTCTCAGTGAGCCAAAGCAGCCCAGCCTGGGCTCAGTTCCCCGCCTAGTTCCTCTCCTTTGCTTCTGTCCTAGGCCCTTCCTTGCTTCACTGTCCCCAGTTTGAATAAATGTCTTCTCAAAATCATAAAAGGAAAATGCTGTCCAATGGGGCAGCGTGGTGGCCCTCTGCCGCTCCCGCTCCGCCAGAACAAAGCAAAGCTCCTTGGCAGGCAGCTCCTTGGCCTGCCCAGCTCTTGTGCCCATCACTCCTGTCCTTGTCCCGCCTGCCGTCCTGGTTTTCTGGCTGTTCTCGCACAAGCTGGGGCTCATCCCACAGCTTCAGCACATTTTCTTTCTTTTTTTTTAATCCTCACCCGAGGACACTTTTGCATTCATCTTCAGATAGAGCAGGAAGGAAAGAGGGAGGAAGACAGAGAGAAACATCAATGTGAGAAAGACACATTGAGTGGCTGCCACCCACACCACCCCAACCGGGGCCGGGGACAAACTGCAACCGAGGTACATGCCCTCAGCGGGAACCGAACCCGGGACTCTCCAGTCAGCAGGCCGACGCTCTAACCACTGAGCAAAACCAGCCAGGGCTCTTTGTTTGTTTGTTTGTTTTTTGTTTTTTTTTTGGTACTTGCCCCTAGCGGGAACCAAACCCGGGACTCTCTGGTCCTCAGGCTGATGCTCCAACCACTGAGCCAAACCGGCCAGGGCTGCACGTTTTCACTTCTTGTTCTCTGTGCCTGAAAAGCCCCCCACCCCGTGTCCACAGGCTCTCCCTCACTTCATTCAGTCCTTCCCCCAGATGTCACCTTCTCAGAGAGCCTTTTCTGAACCCCCCCCCCCAGCTGGGCCCCACTCCTCGGCTCTGGTTCTTCACAGCTGTTTCCCCTGCGGGGCTGTCTGATGGGAGGGATGCGCTCACCACTGAGGACATGACGGCTGGCCAGGGTGGGCGCTGGGCCAAGGCTGGGAGCGAATGGGATGGGGGACTGGAGCGGGTGCAGGGCTGTGAGGACTGGAATCTGGCAGGACGGGCTGAGTGGCTCTGAGACAGATGCATGGAGCCAGGCCAGGAGAGGGAGGGCTGCGCACCGGCTGACAGAGGTGCCAGAGGTCTGCTGTGGCCCAGCCGTGAGCTCGGCGCCCTTCTGGCTTCTGTGTGGCGTGGGCAACAGGGTTGTTAGATCTGCCTTTCCCACCCATCCTCCCCGTTTCCTGGCCCACAGGTGATCTTAGGTAATGAGGACCCTGGGGGAGTGGTGCTGAAGGACCTTGGGCCCCCCATGGTGGCCCGACTGGTTCGCTTCTACCCCCGGGCTGACCGGGTCATGAGTGTCTGTCTGCGGGTGGAGCTCTATGGCTGCCTCTGGAAGGGTGAGTTGTTCAGGGGTTCATCCCCCTGAGAACTCATTTCCTGTCCTGGGGACTGGGGGTTGGGGGGCAGCCAGGGTCCTCTCTCCTTTTGGGAAGCTGTCACTCTGAATGAGGGGACTGGCCAACACTGCCCCCGCCAGTGGGCCTGTGGGGGGTGGGGGACAGCCTCTGTGCCCTCACACCTGTCCTCCCACCCTGCCCCAGATGGACTCCTGGCGTACACGGCCCCTGTGGGGCAGACGATGTACTTAGCCGAGGCTGTGCACCTCAACGACTCCACCTATGACGGGCACACCACACACACCGTGGGCGCTGACAGGTGAGGAAACAGGCCCGGCAGGCACCTGGGGAGGGGGGTGGGTTAGGTGGGACCTCAAGGGGCAGGACCAGGATTGAAGGGCAACAAAGTGACCAATAGCTCCTGTGACTCTGCGAATTAGAAAAAGACCCCTTGCCTAACGCTTCCATCTGCGGGAAAGTGCGCAGCCGTGGCTCACGCGGGAGTGGGCGGGAGTGGGCGGGAGCGGGCCGGGAGCTCCGCGCTGGGCTGAGCTCCGCGCTGGGCTGAGCGCTGGCCCGCCAGCCAGGCCCTGCGGGGTGGGGTGCCAAGCCCCTGGGCAGACACTGTCTCCTCTTCCGCCCTCGTCCTGGTGCCTGCTCTCCAGGCTGCAGTATGGAGGTCTGGGCCAGCTGGCGGACGGGGTGGTGGGGCTGGACGACTTTCGGAAAAGCCAGGAGCTGCGGGTCTGGCCCGGCTACGACTATGTGGGATGGAGCAACCACAGCGCCCCCAGCGGCTACGTGGAGATGGAGTTTGAGTTTGACCGCCTCCGGGCCTTCCAGGCCATGCAGGTGTGTGTCCAGCTCCCGGGGAGGTAGGCGGTGGCTCGGGCCCTCCTGGCTTGGCCCTATATCCTTCTTCCCTTCCCCCCAGGTTCACTGTAACAACATGCACACCCTGGGAGCCCGCCTGCCCGGCGGTGTGGAGTGTCGCTTCAAGCGAGGCCCAGCCACGGCCTGGGAGGGGGAGCCGGTGCGCCACGCCCTGGGGGGCAGCCTGGGGGACCCCAGAGCCCGGGCTGTGTCCGTGCCCCTCGGCAGCCGCGTGGCGCGCTTTCTGCAGTGCCGTTTCCTCTTTGCGGGGCCTTGGTTACTCTTCAGTGAGATCTCCTTCATCTCTGGTAAGCCCTGATGGCGGCCTAAGCCGTCCCCTGGCATTGCCAAGCCCTTGGTGCCCAAGATACCCACCCCTGGTGCCACATCTACCCACCACCCTTGAGACTTCCCAAGCACGGGTCCTCCAGATGACTGGTATCCGGCCCCCTTCTTCCCCACCCGTCTGTCTTCCCTCAGCTCCGACACTGAGCAGTGTGATGGTGCTGGTTGGGAGATAGCCTCCTGATATTATGACCCCTGGGACCCCTACATCTCTCCACAATCCAGCAACTAAAAGATTAACATCCACCATAGCCAGGGCCCCAGATTCTGATTGGCTGGACATGTGTTGGGTGTCAGCCCTGTTCTCATCCTCACCTCCTCACTAGTCCTGCGGGCCTCTCCCTGCACCTCCCCTCCCTATCTGCCTCCCTTTCTTGTCTTCCTTCTCCCCAGATGTTGTGAACGACTCTGCTCTGGCTCTGGGGGGCACCTTCCCACCAGCCCCCTGGTGGCCCCCTGGCCCCCCTCCTACCAACGTCAGCAACTTGGGTGAGCAGCCCTGGGGCCTCCTCTGGTGTGGGTCCTGTGCACCGGTCCTCCCTGGGTACCCCCAGCTTGGGTGGGCAGCCTCCTGCCCTCCTGACTCTCCTGCCTCTGCCAGAGCTGGAGCCCAGGGGCCAGCAGCCCGTGGCCAAGGCGGAGGGGAGCCCGGCCGCCATCCTCGTCGGCTGCCTGGTGGCCATCATCATCCTGCTGCTGCTCATCATCGGCCTCATGCTCTGGCGGCTGCACTGGCGCAGGCTGCTCAGCAAGGTGGGCGGGGCCCGGGGCCTGTCTGCACTAGTCGGTCCATCAGGGACTCAGAGCACAGCCTTATTAGAGCCATAGAGGGAGCTCAGTGAAGAGACCATTTACGAAGGCGTGGGTGGGGTGCATGGAAATAGGGGGGAAGGGGTCCGCAGGGCCAGTCACCAGCGTGTCACCGTCCTGGGCTGCTGGGTGAGAGGAGGCTGCACTCACCAGAACCTGGGGGACAGCCTCGAGGGCAGCAGACTTTGGTTTGGGGATGCAGCAGCCTGAGTCCACCCCTCAGGGAGGGGCGAGGACAATGTCCGGCCTGACCACACTTTCAGGCCCTCCCAACTGCTGGGGCTCTCTCTGGCCAACCCGACTGCAGTCTGTCAGTGCAGTGCATGCTGGTGACCTCTTGGGGCAGAAGCCCGTGGGAAAAGGTGGAGCTGGAGGAGCCGCTGGAAGAAGTCTGGCGCACCCCAAAGCTCTGTCTTCCAGCGAGGGGCCGGTGGTGATGCGCTTTACAGTTGATAATTACAGACTGATCAGACCTGGGTGGGATCCCATCCCGGGACTCAAATGCTCTTGAGCCTCTGTTTCTTTCCCCGTGACATGGAGTTCATTGTAGATCCGACTCCAGGACTGTGTGAGGACGGAAGGAGGGAGCGCGGGTCAGCATGTTACAAAGAGCTGGGCTGTGTGCTGAGCAGCAGCACGGTTCACATTTCGCCTTCCCTGTGACAAGGCTGAGCGTCGGGTCTTAGAAGAGGAGCTGACAGTTCATCTCTCTGTCCCTGGGGACACCATTCTCATCAACAACCGCCCAGGCCCTCGAGAGCCACCCCCGTACCAGGAGCCCCGGCCTCGTGGGAATCCAGCCCATTCTGCCCCCAGTGTCCCCAACGGCTCTGGTAAGACCTGCCTTGTTCTGGTTCTACCTCCATCATTTCTGTCTGTTTTCTTACTGTGTTCCTTTCCCATTCCTTTCTTTTTTTGTCACCCCCAGTTTCAACTCATTTTCTTATTTCTGTGCCCCTGGTCACTACCCACTTTATCTCTCCATGTCCCTGCCTTATACTCTCACTCAGGAAACGCCATGTGTTACCCAGTGGTCTCGTCCTTCTCTGTCCCATACACACCTCTGTCTTCTTGTTGTGCCCTCTTATTGTGTCTCCTTGGCCCCTCTCTCCTAGACTCACCATGTTTCTTCCTCCCATTCATCCATCCGTCTATATTTCTGCATCATCCATTCATCGTGTATCTACCATGCTGTCTGTCCATCATCCATCACCCATCCAGTCATCTACCATTTTTTACTCATCCACCCATCCATTCGTCTGTCCAACCATCCATCCATCATCCATCCATCCAATCATCCATCCATCATCTTTTCATCCATCCATCATCCACCCATCCATCCGTCATCTATTCGTCCATCCATCACCCATCCATCCACCCATTCATCCAACCATCCATCTGTCATCTATTCGTCTGTACATTCAGCCATCCATCTGTTCATTCATTCATTAAGCATTCAGCTATCCAGCACTCTGCACATCCTTGTTTTATCCTGTTTCTCTTAGTACATTTGTCCCGTCAGCCCTGATCTCGCCCTGTTCCGGGTCTCCCTGTCTGTCTAGCCTTGAGTCTCATCCCTTCCCCGTGTCTCCCCTCCTCCTTCTCCCGACAGCGTTGCTGCTCTCCAATCCGGCCTACCGCCTCCTTCTGGCCACTTACGCCCGCCCCCCTCGAGGCCCGGGCCCCCCCACACCCGCCTGGGCCAAACCCACCAACACCCAGGGTAAGCCCCTCTGCCCTGGGCTCCGCCAGGCTCCCCGTACCTCTACTGGGGCAGGGAAAAGTGCTCACACCTTGCACTGCCTCCTCCCCTCACTGTGGCCTCTGCTGCTCCCGAGCTCCCATGGAGGCCTCTCTGTGCCGTTGGCTCTCTGCTGCTAGCTCCTTTTTAAGGCCTCCCCTTGAGCTGAGGAGGAGAAAGCCCACTGGTTCTTAGCTCTGCCCCTCCTCCTCTTCCACCCACCTCTTCAGCTCTCCAGAGCCAGAGAGGAGGTTGCAGTGGTGGCCCGACTTCTCCTGTAACTCCTTTGTTCTCCCCTCTCTAGAGCTGCGAGGAGGAGGGCCCCTCAGCCGGGGTGCTTGCCCTGTACCCCCATGTGTCCTCTCTCTGCAGTCCCCGAGGTGAAGGCTCACGCCCGCCCTTCCTGTCTGCTCCTCCTCCCCTCCGTGTTGCCTTCTCATTGTCGCCCCTTCTCCAGGGCTGAGGGGCAGCTCTGCCCTCCTGTCTGTAGACTGCTTGTTGTGGGGGCTGTGAGGAACCGTACCCCCTCTGTGTGCCCCTGTCTCTGCTTGTCTTTGAGCTTGGTGTGTTGGGTCAGGGAGGGTTTGGGTAACCAGGGCAGGAAGGAGCTGAGGCTGACAATGGTTGGGTGGGCTGGGGGACAGCGAGTGGGAGCGGGGGCTGTGAGTAGGGCAGAGGTTTGGAAAGCGGAGGGTGGGTGACGGCTGGCACCATCCTTCTGGTGGTGGAGAGGAATTCCTCTTCCAGACGAGGCTTACCTCACGGTCTCTTGGGCTATGCTGGGAAGCCTAGAGAATAAGACTTGGTGACCATCCCCGGTGCCCTGCAAACTCTGAAATGGCTATCCTCACCCCGCGCCAGCATCCTCTCTGCTTGAGGAAGTGGGTGGAGGCAGGCCTGGCGCTCACCCAGCGGGGAGCCTGTGGGAGGCTGGGTGCGGAGAACCACGGCTCTCGGGCCGCTCCTGACGCCTCGGCCTGTCTTCTCTCCTTTACCCCTCCAGCCTGCAGTGGGGACTATATGGAGCCTGAGAAGCCAGGTGCCCCGCTTCTGCCCCCACCTCCCCAGAACAGCGTCCCCCATTATGCCGAGGCTGACATTGTCACTCTGCAGGGTGTCACCGGGGGCAATACCTATGCTGTGCCCGCGCTGCCCCCAGGGGTGGCCGGGGATGGGCCCCCCAGAGTGGATTTCCCTCGGTCACGGCTCCGCTTCAAGGAGAAGCTTGGTGAGGGCCAGTTTGGGGAGGTAAGGAGGATCCCTGCCAGCCATCAGCAGTGCCCGACTCTGCCTGGGGACCTGACACCATGCCCACACATCCACCTGGAGCGGGAGCCTGTCATCTGTGACTGTTACTCTAATTGACCTGGGACCTTGGTGAGCCTTTTGACCATATAACAAAGGATCTTATTTCTCCAGGTGCACCTGTGTGAGGTAGAGAACCCTCAGGATCTGGTCAGCCTTGATTTCCCTTTTAATGTGCGCAAGGGACACCCCTTGCTGGTAGCTGTCAAGATCCTACGGCCAGATGCCACCAAGAATGCCAGGTGAGGACCAGGCCGGCACCTGGGAGGGGAGGGGAGGCCACAGAGAGCTGGAAGCGACCTTGGGAGAAACAGCAGAGAGCAGTCTGGGGAGGCCCCTGGTCACTGCGAGTCAGCGAGTCAGCGTGAGAGCAGGGGCCAAGGTGCAGGCCAGCCCCTTGGCACCCTCGAGACCTTCTCTCTCCCTCTGCAGGAACGATTTCCTGAAGGAGGTGAAAATCATGTCGAGGCTGAAGGACCCGAACATCATCCGGCTGCTGGGCGTGTGCGTGCAGGAAGACCCTCTCTGCATGATCACCGACTACATGGAGAACGGCGACCTCAACCAGTTCCTCCGAGCTCACCAGCTGGAGCCCAAGGCAGCCGAGGGGGCCCCGGAGCCAGGGGCGGCCGCCCAGGGGCCCACCATCAGGTCAGCAGGTGCCCAGCCTGGAGGGACAGGGGAGCATGAGGTGGGAGGCAGGACTGGCTCCAGGAGGGGCCTGGGAGGAGGAACCGGAGGGGCACAAAGGCCAGGCATGGCCAGTGAGGGGCTGAAGGGTCTCGGACCCTGTCAGGAATTTCCCTGTGCCCTCTGTCACTCTCTCTGCCCTGGTCTAGATCAAGGAGAATAAAAGCCGTAGCTTTCTGGGGTTGGATGAGCCAAAGAAAGGTTGAACGGGCACTTACCCACGGGCCTCGCCCGGTACTTCCATCCTGGGACAGCGGCTGCCCTTCCTCTGCGGGGATCTGTGAGGTGGGCCATGGGCTGCTGGTGACCCTGTCCCGACCCCTCACCCAGCTACCCCCTGCTGCTGCACGTGGTGACCCAGATTGCCTCAGGCATGCGCTACCTGGCCACACTCAACTTTGTGCATCGGGACCTGGCCACAAGGAACTGCCTGGTTGGGGAGAATTTCACCATCAAAATCGCGGACTTCGGCATGAGCCGGAATCTCTATGCTGGGGACTATTACCGCGTCCAGGGCCGCGCGGTGCTGCCCATCCGCTGGATGGCCTGGGAGTGCATCCTCATGGTGAGCGCCTGGGGGGCTCGGGCTGCCCCCGAGCTCTGTGTCCTGTTCAGTTCCCCATCTGGAAAATGAGGGTGTGGACCGGTGCCCTGTAAGGTTCCCGTGCTCAGGGTGGTGTGATGGGGAAAGTCCCGGAGACAAGGGTGGTCTGAGATGGAGTCAGGGTGGCCGAGAGCAAGAGAGACCAAGTGACAGAGGGGGCTAGAGATAGAAGGGGATGAGTTGAGAGCTAACTGGGACCAGAAAAGGGGAGAGCAGAGAGAGGACGGACAGAGCCTGAGAAGGGGCAGAGCCCAGGGAGGAGGGGCCTCTGGGAGAGCCCACGGGGGAGAGCCCACGGGGGAGAGCCCACGGGGAGAAGTGCTGAGGGCTGTGGCCTGTGGGAAGGGAGGTCTGTGCTGCCTGCTGCCCTTCTCTACCTGTCACCTCATCCACGCCCCAGGGGAAGTTCACAACGGCGAGCGACGTGTGGGCCTTTGGGGTGACCCTGTGGGAGGTGCTGATGCTCTGCCGGGCCCAGCCCTTTGGCCAGCTGACGGATGAACAAGTCATTGAAAATGCAGGGGAGTTCTTCCGGGACCAGGGCCGGCAGGTCAGAGCCCAGGAGACGGGGGAGGGGGCGGTGTGGGGGGCTGGGAGGGCAGAGCCTGTCATCTTGGGAACTAAAGAACACGTGTTCCTTCCCTTCCGTCCACACTGCTCCACAATGTAGGTGTACCTGTCCCGGCCACCTGCCTGCCCACTGGGCCTGTATGAGCTGATGCTTCGGTGCTGGAGCCGGGAGCCGGAACAGCGACCCCCCTTTTCCCAGCTGCATCGGTTCTTGGCAGAAGATGCACTCAACACAGTGTGAATCATGACACCCAGCCGGCCCTCCCTCAGGGGTCGGGAGCCGGCGGCCCAACCCCGAGGAGCTGTGGCGCCCCACGCCCTTGCCACTTACCTCAGAGAGGCAGCGTGACCGCAGCTGGGCGAGCCTGCCAGGAAGCCGCTGCACCCCTGCTCTCTGGAGGCCCACCTGCCCGCTGCCCTGGGGATGGGATCCTCGGGACCCCTTCTAGCCATCCCTGGGGGGGGCACATACAGGGCGGACACTGGACTCGGCCCTCTGGACAACACTGGTTCTGGGAGGGAAGGCTGTGGCCCCTCGGCCTCTCTCTTTCCGTCGCACACTGGACCCCACTGGCTGAGAGTCTGGGAAGTGAGGACAGAAAGGAATTTTCCTTCTCCTGGAATCACCCTCAGCTTTGGCTTCTCTCCCCCACCGGCCTCTGAAACACTGGACCTGGGGGTGATCCCTGCCCCCACCCCCAGCCATGCCCACCCCCGCCATGTTGGAGCTAGAACTTCCCTCAGCCAGATGTGTCTGGAATAAATACCGGGATGAGGGGGAGGGAGAGCGCCTGTGCCCGGGGCGGGCACCTCTCGTAGCTGCCACGTTGGTTTTTCTATAATCACTTGGGGTTTGTACATTTTTGGCGGGAGAGACACAGATTTTTACACTAATATATGAATCTAGCTCAATGCAATTTTAATCCCCTGCACTAGGCAGGTAGTAATAAAGGTTGAGTTTTCCACACCTATGAGTAGGTTTCTTGGGGTTTTGGTAACATCTGCTTACTGCCCCTCCCTCCGCCCATCCCATTTTCTTTCTTCCTCCTCCTCTTTTTCCTCCTCCGTATTCCATCTGCTGCCACACACTTTGCCTGGCACAGTGTCTGTGTGTCCGTGAGCCAGGCTGTGGGACTTCAGGCCCACGGAGGTTCATGCACCTCGGCAGCTCCAACAAGGGTGTCAGGGCAGGTCTACCGAGCCCTCCTCAGAATTATGTTTTAAAACCCATTTAAATCAGTGTTTATATATATAGATATGATTATAGAGAGTTTACCAAGATGTTAAAATATGTCCCATTAACATCCTTTTAAAATATTCAATAACTGGCAGCAGGGGTAGTCAGTACTGACATTTTCAAACAGTATAACGACAAATGATACCTGCGATTTCTATGACTAGTAGGATATGAGCTGTGGTGGCTATCAGTGACTTGAGGGACAAGTCACACGCACTGCTAGTACTATTGGGGCTCTGCTCATACTCACATGTGGAAGAAATGCTAAATTTCAATTAGCTGTTAATAAAAATAGACGTGTCCTTTTTTTCTAGCCCATATTCTAGGAACCCCCCGCCCCCCAAAAAGGGTCTGCAGTCCCTGGTGGAGAACACTTGGATCAGGCTGATCAAATCACCCAGTGAGTGTCTTGCTGGGAGCCAGAAATGAGCTTAAATATCTGAGTCTTGGGAGAAGGATCTGTAGCCACCAAAAGAACATTTAACAAAGGGTGCAAATTAGGTGGAAGAGGGAAACCCAGTGCAAGTATGTATTAGGAAGGCAGTCCTGCCCTGGTGGTGGCGCTGTGCAAGGAAGACCCAGGGGCCACGGCTGCGTCACAGGACAGCCAGCTGGATGATGTGCATAACGGTGGAGATGTGTGATCTTAGGTTGAGCTCCTGGGCCGGCGGCGTCTCGGACACAGTCCAGAAGTACTACTGAACCCTGCACAGGTCAGAGCACCATGAACCACAATTTACGGCGGGATGACAGGTTGAGGGTCTCGAAGCCAAAACCCAGAGTGGTGAGAGACACGCCCGCAGTGAGTGGAGACCTCCAGTCTCTGAGCTCAGAACTCAGGTGCTAGCCCAGCGGTTTTCAACCTTTTTCATCTCATGGCACACACAAACTAATTACTAAAATTCTGAAACACATAAAAAAAATATATTTTTGCCAATCTGACAAAAAATAGGTAAAATTTTGATTCATTCACCCTGGAGGCCTGTTGTGTTGGCTGCTGTCATTTTTTTTTATTTGACTGTCTAAGGGAAAAGAGGTCAGTGTCCCTAACTAGTCAGGGACTAGTTGCATGTTTAAAAAATTGTGTGCCCGGCTGGTGTGGCACACAGTGGTTGAGTGTCGACCCCTGCACCAAGAGGTCACTGGTTCGATTCCCGGCCAGGGCACATGCCCAGGTGGTGGGCCCGATCCCCAGTGAGGGGCAGCAGGAGGCGGCCAATCGATGTTCTCGCTCATTGATGTTTCTATTTCTCTCCCTCCCCCTTCCTCTCCCTCTAAAATCAATAAAGGAAGAAAACATTCTTGTGGCACACCAGGTGAAAACCAGGGCTCCAGACAGCCCAGGAGCTGCGCACTGCAGGTCCCCCGCTGTTCCTGACAGGCGGCAGCACCCACCCAGCTGCACCAGCCTGAAGCCAAGGGTCACCCACTCACCCTTCCCAAATCCATCTGATCACAAAGCTCTGTTGATATTGCTTCCCAATTCCCCAGAATTCATCAATTCTCTCTACCGCCCCGTCCCCGCACACACTCCCTCCCTCTTGCCTGGACAATGACAGTACTCTCCCATGATCTGTCCCCGCTCCTCTCTGGCTTGTTTACAGCTCTGCAGACAAACAGATCTTTGGTACGTGCCCTTAGCGGGAACCGAACCCAGTACTCTCTGGTCCACAGGCTGATGCTCCAACCGCTGAGCCAAACCGGCCAGGGCTAGACAGATCTTGAAAACACATAAATCTGATCCCGTTCCTTTGTTTCAACCCTTTAATGGCTTCCCATTGACTTCAGAATAAGAACAAAATCTTCTTGGCCAACTGTGGCCCCTCACCACCAGGCTGGGTCCTTCACTACCCTCTCTTTTATACACCACTGGCCTTTCTTTCTTTTTTTTTTTTTTATATCCTCACCCGAGGCTATTTTTCCATTTTTTTTTTTTTTTTTTGTACAGATAGAGTGGGAGGGAGAGAGAGGAAGGGAGAGAGAGAGAGAAACATTGACATGAAGGGACACATCAAGTGGCTGCCACCCGCACGACCAACCAGGGCCGGGGACAAACTGCAACCGAGGTACGTGCCCTTAGCGGAACCGAACCCGGGTCTCTCTGTACCGCAGGCCGACGCTCTAACCGCTGAGCCAAACCGGCCAGGGCACCACTGGCCTTTCGATTCTGCCCATCGGCCTCAGTCCCTCCTGCCACACGGCCTTTGTGGCATGCTGTTCCCCAACCTGGGCACAGTCCCCGCCGTCTGCCTCGGCAGTGCCTGCTTGTCCTTCAGCAGTGGCATCTGACTTGCACCACCAGGTAAATTCCCTCTTGATGCTCAGAGCAACATGACTCTCTTCCTTGTAGCACCTACTACAGGTGCAATTTTACATGTTTGTTTTGTTTTGGGGTTTTTTTTTTTTTTTTTTTTGAGTAAATATTTATGTACTATGTGCCAGGGCAATGCACTGAGAAGCAGCCCGCGGGCCCCTGGACCGCTGCTCTTCCTCCCGGACACTGACTGAGGGGAGGCCATGGCCTCGACAGCGCAGTCAGTTTCAAGCACAGGCCGGACAGCCCCACATCAGGGCGCCTTCTACAAATCAGCTCCTAGGAGCCCAGGCTGATTTCCTTCCTGAAGCCAGTTCCAGGAACCTGCTCAGTTCCTTCCATGAACACCCTGCCCTCATCCACTGTGTCCCTTCCAGCAGGCATCTGCAAGAGGACCCTGTGATAAGGAGATGGTCTAGGCCAGCACTGTCCAACAGATAGCCACTATGAGTACTTGAAAAGGGCTGGTGTGACTGGCCAACTGAATTTTAAATGTTGTGTTAATTTGAATGGAAATAGCTACAGGTGGCTAGCACCTCTGTAGCTTCAGTTTCCCATACCTGTGACCTGATCTACCCAGCTCCCCCTTGTTGCTCCCATCAATATGAAGCATATGGCCCATTTGAGTTTCACACCCATGTGAAAAGCTTTTCACAAAGATGACTAGGTAAGCCGTTTTGTAATCTGCTTTTCTTCCCCTCATGACAGGTCACACAGCGACCGCCCCTCTGTGTTGCCCAGTATTCTTCATGTTGCAATGATCCACATTTTAACTAACTAACTCCTAATGCTGGCCACTTGGGCTGTTTCCATTAATTTCATAATACAACAAACATCTTTGCATGCATGGCTCTGTACCCAGGTGGGAGAATTTTAGTATGAAACATGCCTAAATGGGGAGTTGCTAGATCAAAGGGTAGTAGCGTTAAGATAGTTGATATGTAATGCCAAACTGCCCTTTTAAAAGCTTGCCCATGTTGCCCGGCCAGTGTGGCTCAGTGGTTGCACCAGGAGGTCGCCAGTTCAATTCTCGGTCAGGGCACATGCCCAGGTTGTGGGCCCGATTTCCAGTGGAGGGCATGTGGGAGGTGGCCAATCAGTGTTCTCTCTCATTGATGTTTCTCTCTCTCTCTCTCCCTTTCTCTCTAAAAATCAATAAAGAAAAAATAAATAAATAAAAGCATTCCCATGTCAACCTTCAACAAAAGCATGAGTACACTCACATGCTCATGTACACCAACGCTAACACTGAGGCAGTCAATCCTTAACTCCTTTTAAATTGGACATGTTACTGTTTCTTTAATTTCCTTTTCCTTAATTACTAGTGAAGAGGTTTTTAATTTGGTTATAAGTCATTTGTATTTCTTCTGTTTACTGCCTGTTATCTCTTTTGTCGATCTTTCTAGTATGTTGTTTCTTTTTCTTTTTGCTTTATAAGAGCTCTTTGTATTTTGTCCATTTTATCAAATACTTCTTTCCAAATTGTAATTTGTCTTTTAACTGTACTTAACATTTGCCACAGAGAGGCTTTGTTAGTTTTGTGGCCTTCTTTGAGGACCTCAAACATGGATTGCTAAAGAAATGAAATGAGGCCAGTTACACACTTAGTCCCTGGTCCTGGGCAGACGTCCTTCAAATGCCTGCTGCCGCAGGGGCTAGCCGCCTGACCACGGGCAAATGTGATCTCACGGGCCTTGGGTCTTCTGGCCTGTAAAACGGGAATAATAAACTGGCCTTCTAGGAATTTAGGGGAGAGGGTAGCTCTGGTCTTGGCTGGAGACGGTCCCTTCCCTTTTCCTGCAGTAGGTTCACAAATCAAATCAGAGCCAACGACTGGGTTAAACACTGTGTTTACTAGGATCTTGTTTTTTCTCTTTATTGACTTTAGAGCGAGAGAGCGGGAGGAGTGAGAGAGAAAGAAACATCGATGAGAGAGAACATGACTGGCTGCCTCCTGCATGCCCCCCAGTGGGGATCGGGCCCACAACCTGAGCATGTGCCCTGACCGGGAATCCAACCAGCGACCTCTTGGTAACCACTGAGCAACACCGCCAGGCCACTAGGATTATTTAACCGATGGGGGCGGGAGCCTGGTGGCCGTGGCAATGAACATCTGCTACTTCGGTGCCCAGCAGGGCGCACCGGACCGTGTTTTTTTTTTTTTAATTTAAATTTTAATTTTTTACCCTCATCTGAGGACATTTTTCCATTTGTTGTTCAGATAGAGTGGGAGGGAGAAGGAGAGAGACAAACATCTAAGTCAAAGGGATACATTGAGTGGCTGCCACCGCACAACCCAACCAGGGCCGGGGACAAACTGCAACCGAGGTACGTGCCCTTAGCGGGAACCGAACCCGGGTCTCTCTGGTCCACGGGCCAACGCTCTAACCGCTGAGCCAAACCGGCCAGGGCCGGGAGCATGTTAACAACTCGGAGCTCGCGAAGGCGCTCTGGAGGGCAAAGTATTCCGGTTTCACCGGGAACCCAGTTCCGTGCGTCCCTACCCCTAAACGCCTCACCACTGAGCTGTCTGCGCGCCTCCGCCAGGAAGTCCTCGGGTACTTCTCATCCCGGCCCCGCCTCCGGTGCCGGCGGGCTAGACCAGCCTTGGGCGGCGTGAGCGGAGAGCGACGCGGAACCAAGCGGCCCGGCCTCAGGTGTCCCGGGCTCTCTCAATCAAGGGCCAGCCTCTTTCCGCCTCGCTTCTCGCGGTGCCTTTTGGGAGTTGTAGTCAGGCGCCTCCCGCCTGCCTGGCGAGTGTGCAAGGACAAAACTCCAAATCCCGGCATGCCCCGCGGCGGGCTAGTGCTGCGCCTCTTCTCATCCTCCCCACTTTCCACTCCGTCTCTTTCCCCTCTTCCGAATCCTCCAGTCGCGACTCCAGTCTGTGAAGTCCTTCGTCGCTCTCTCTGCCTTTTCCTCTAATTTTTAAGCATCCTTTCCCCTATTCCCGGGAGCCACTGCAAGACATTGGCTCCGATTAAGCGACAGTTTGGGACTCGGGGTACACGAGGGGGATCACACAGAGCCGGGGGAGGGGATGGGGAAGTGTAGGAGCGTTGAGAGGAAAGAGTGGGAGAAAAGCAGGGGAGAAGTTAGGTCGGACGGTGCGGATCGGGTTGAATGGGGTGAAGTAGTAGTCTTGGCGGGAGGGCGAGGAAAGAGGCAGAATTAGATTTGGGGGACCCGGGTGGGGGGTGTGGTTTATTGCCGTGCCCAGCCAGGGAAGTGGGACCGAGAAATAGATGGAAGGTCCGACAGACGTGGAGCTTGGGCCGCTCTGACCAGGAGAGGTGGGAGGGACGGGGATTTGGCTCAAACAAGTGTGTTACTGCGGAAATTGAGAGAAGACTGGAGTTGAGGCCAGAAAGGGGGTGAGGAGGCAGGAAAGGAGGAGAAAGTCAGTCAGGCTTGGGAGAAAGATGAATGACAGGAAAGATGGGCCACGGTGGGGGCCAATGGATCAGGGACCAGAATGGGGAAAGGGAGGAGTGACACTGGCATGCATTGTGGGGTGCATTTCTAACACGTGCATCTCTCAGGAGATGGAGAGCACCCCCTCGAGGGGTGGACTGAACCGAGCACACCTACAGTGCAGGAATCTACAGGAGTTCCTGGGGGGCCTGAGCCCTGGGGTATTGGACCGACTGTATGGGCATCCTGCCACCTGTCTGGCTGTCTTCAGGTGAGGATACACTTCATGACAGGGACTATGATGGGGCAATGTAATGGGGCCTGCAGACTGGGGTAAGGTATCATGGATAGAAGCTTAGTTCCAAGGGGCTTGGAGATTAAAGAGTGTCGGGCCAAAACAGATGGTATTTGTGGGGACAGCAAGACTGGTAAAGTTGTGGGGGTGAGAGGCTGTTTGAGAGGCTGAGGGCAGAGATGCAGGTTGAGGGCAGAGATGCAGATGTAAGGCAGTTGCTGATACTAACATTTTATCTCTGCCCCCTTCAGGGAACTCCCGTCTCTGGCTAAGAACTGGGTGATGCGGATGCTCTTTCTGGAGCAGCCGTTGCCACAAGCTGCTGTGGCCTTATGGGTGAAGAAGGAGTTCAGCAAGTGAGTCTGCTGCATTCTCAGCCAGACACAAATGTCTCAACAGCTAGATTTCCCAAACTGCTGATCCTTGGAACATTTTCAGGAAATATTAATGGGTACAGCATAAAACTTGTAATTAAGTAAGTCTGGGAAACTCTGCATCCTGTATTTTCCCTCTTGGAGAGTAATGATGTCTATAACAAGCCTCTGGTAAGTGCTGCAGTAAAGACATTTTCCTTAAGAAGACACTGGTTTCACTCTGTGAAACAGCGATCCAAGGATCACCAGTTCAGAAAAGGCAGAAATGGAGGCCTTTATGGGCCTCCTCCTTTTTGTTTTCCAGACCCCATCACCTCTCTGCTTCTGTTTCAGAGCTCAGGAGGAGAGCACAGGGCTGCTGAGTGGCCTCCGGATCTGGCACACACAGCTGCTCCCTGGTGGTCTTCAGGGCCTGATCCTCAACCCCATCTTCCGCCAGAACCTCCGCATAGCCCTTCTGGGTGGGTATGTCACTTCCACCTCTTCCTAAGCTAGGCCAGGGGGTCTAAAATTCTGGAGGCAGAGCTCCTGAGAGGCTTCTCTGGAACCTTGTGGGCTCCACCTTCGAGTATTCCTTTAGGAATCCGTTGGACCAGATGTAGCTGCTCGATGTAGGAAATGCCTCCCATTCATGGTTCATGGGGACAAGGGTGGAGAGAGGACAAAGGGTGGGTAGGGAACAGAGGCAGGGCTCCTTACTCTTGGCCCATCCTGGCATAGGGGCAAGGCCTGGTCGGATGACACAAGTCAACTAGGACCAGACAAACATGCCCGGGATGTCCCCTCACTTGATAAGTACGCCGAGGAGCGATGGGAGGTAAGGATTTGGGACTTGGGACTCTGCATGTGTTTCGGCTTGTGTTCCTGCTTCCCGTGGACCCTGAGGAATCTCTGTTCTGCATTCCTTAGGTGGTCCTGCACTTCATGGTGGGCTCCCCCAGTGCAGCTGTCAGCCAGGACTTGGCTCAGCTCCTCAGCCAGGCTGGGCTCATGAAGAGGTGAGAAGGCCAGAAGCACAACAGTGCCCTGCTTCGCTGTGTCCTTGGGGCCCTGCTGCACTGAGTGTCTGGGAGGGTCAGGAGTGGAGGGGCTTGACTGAAAAGGAGAGTTGAGTGGAGTACGGCCAGAGATAAACCTGAAGATGTGAGAGGACCGTGGGGATTGTGGCCTTTCTCTGACAATGGGAGCACTGTCCCTTTCTCCATCCCCAGCGCTGAGCCCGGAGAGCCACCCTGCATCACCTCTGCTGGCTTCCAGTTCCTGCTGCTGGACACTCCGGCCCAGCTCTGGTACTTTATGCTGCAGTACCTGCAGACAGCCCAGGTGAGGGGCCAGGGGCTGCTCGCCTGCACCCTCGGCTCTTCTCAGGGCCCACTCGGAGACTGCTACCTACAGACTCTGCTCCCTGACCTCTCTCCTCTCACTTTTCCCTCCCACCCTTCCCTGTCTCTGCCCATCCCTCCTTAGAGTCGGGGCATGGACCTAGTGGAGATCCTCTCCTTCCTCTTCCAGCTCAGTTTCTCTACTCTGGGCAAGGTAAGCAGGGGCTAGAGCTGGGGACTTCGGTGGGCGAGCTGAAGAAGGTGAGATGGGAAGGGGAAGTGAGGCTGTGGGGCAGTAGAGTGAGAGATGAGAATGAACAGAGCACGGCCAGAGATGGGAAGAGCGAGCGAGTGGATGGGGTTGGGAAGTGGAGAATGGGATGTGTTTCTGACCCCAGCTGGCTATCTCCCTTCCCCAGGATTACTCTGTGGAAGGTATGAGTGATTCTCTGTTGAACTTCCTGCAACATCTGCGTGAGTTTGGGCTTGTCTTCCAGAGGAAGGTATGAGCACCCAAATACATGGCTTCTGGGAAGAGGTGGGTGGGATGTTGCCTTGGCCTTTAGAAAGGAGTAGGGTTTCGGGAGGCAGCAGGAAGCAGTTGCCAGGACTGAATACTTGGGTCCCTTGGGGAGAGGAGCTGGGAGTTGGGGCTCTGCACAGGGAGTGATCTAGTGTCTCGGGAAGGAAGATGTAGTAGGGTAGCAACACCTGCGAGAGGGCCCTTTGCTTTCCCTTCTGTCCCTTCCAGAGGAAGTCTCGGCGTTACTACCCCACACGCCTGGCCATCAATCTGTCGTCAGGTGTTTCTGGGGCTGGAGGCACTGCACACCAGCCAGGCTTCATTGTTGTGGAAACCAATTACCGACTGTATGCCTACACGGGTGAGACAGCAGAGGGCCCTTGGGAGAGCAGAGCATGCTGGGGCGGGAGTTGGGAGGGAAAGGAAGCTAGAAGGAATGCCAATTTGTTTTTTTACCGGTTTACCTGAAAGTTTACAGGGTTTTCTGACACTTCCCATCACACATGAGGGCAGGGCTGCAGGAGTCTGGGTATGGGGCAGCCTCCTCATCCTCTCTTCCTGTCCCTGTGCCAGAGTCCGAGCTGCAGATCGCTCTCATTGCCCTCTTCTCTGAGATGCTCTATCGCTTCCCCAACATGGTGGTGGCGCAGGTCACCAGGGAGAGCGTGCAGCAGGCCATCGCCAGCGGCATTACAGCCCAGCAGGTAGCCCCACTTGGGGGGGTGGCGGGAAGACAGGCTGCACTTGGGGTATGGGATACAGGTGGTCCTCTCACGGAAGGCTGGCACCAGGTCTGTCACAGTAGGTGGTGTAGTTGTGTGTCTGAGCACAGAGCAGGCCCATGAGAAGTCAAGGCTCCAGGTGTGGGGAAGACCTGGAGGGACGAGGGATAGCTCTGGACCTGTGTCTTGGCACCACCACGTCCCAGCTGAATAAACAGGCAGTTGCTTTGTTTCCGAGCCTCAGTTTCCTTATCTGGAAAATGGAAGTGGTGAGATTTCACCTTACCGGGTTGCTGGGAAGACTCAGTGAGTGAGTAGCAGTAACATGTTGAGTTCAGAACCTGCCACAGTAAGTGCTGATATTTTAAAGAGAAACAAAACAAGACTGCGCAAAGGGCAGACATGCCAGAGAAGGAATGGCAGACACGACCTGTGGGAACAGCAACTCGGGACAATAGCTGGACAGGGAATGGGCTGAAGACAGGCACTGGCTGTGACAGGTGATGGCCTAGGTAGCTTTGCTGCCCTCTTATTCCAGCTTCTGGTCCCATTCTTCTATGTTTTTAGATCATCCATTTCCTGAGGACAAGGGCCCACCCAGTGATGCTTAAACAGGTACCAAGCTGCTGGAGGCTGATGGTGAAGTGCTGGGAAATCCGGGGCATGGGTGGAGGGCTGGTGGTCTGGGGCAGCATTCCTGAGCCTTACAGCCAGGCTTGCCCTGCAGACGCCGGTGCTGCCACCCACCATCACAGACCAGATTCGGCTGTGGGAGCTGGAAAGGGACCGACTCCGCTTCACTGAGGGTGAGTGCATTCTTGATCATTGGCCAGAGGAAGGACAATTCCAGTCTTGAGCTGAAAAAGCAATTGATGCATTTTATTTTTGTCTTGCTGACAAGACACTTATTTTGAGGTGAGTCTCAAATCAATGCAATTTAGATTAAGTTAGAAGAGAGAAATTGGGAGGGGTAACCCACAGTAACCTCTCTGGTTTTAGTGAACACTACTGGGCTTTCTCATTGTTTCTATTGCCCCCCTGAATTGGTGGGATGAGCCGTGGCAGGGACGGAGAGGGTTCGATTTAAATTGCGGTGGGTGGCCGGTGGTGGGAGGGGGCTCACAGACTGCCTCTTCTCCCCCGCCGCCCGTCCCCGGGCCCCAGGCGTCCTGTACAACCAGTTCCTGTCGCAAGTGGACTTCGAGCTGCTGCTGGCCCACGCGCGGGAGCTGGGCGTGCTGGTGTTCGAGAACGCGGCCAAGCGGCTCATGGTGGTGACACCCGCCGGGCACGGCGACGTCAAGCGCTTCTGGAAGCGGCAGAAGCACAGCTCCTGAGCCTGTGCACTGGACCCGGCGGGCGCGGTCCCGGATCTCGGGGGCTTTTATTTACACGTGGGGACTCTGCTCGTTTAATAAAGTCGTGAAAGTGAGCCACGTGGCCCCGGGCACCGCCCTCTCCGCGCCCCGCGTGCGCGGCCATTGGCTCGGGAGGGGTGGGGTGGGGCCGAGCAGCCACCGCGCATGCGTCCTCGGAGCCTTACCTCCTGCGCCGCGCAGTCGCGGGTCCGGTTCCGGGGTCGGGGTCCCGCCGTCGCTGCGGGGCGCCCTGGGATCGCGGCGGGCTCGCCGGTCAGCGGCCGGGGCGGCCTCCGGGGGCGGGGCGCGCGGCGGCCTCCTTGCTGGCTCTCGGGCGCGCAGATGTCGGTCATTTCCCCGAGTCCCGGAGTCTGCCTTCCCGCGGGTCAGCGGTCACCCCCACGTCGCACATGCACAGCTTGGGGGCCAGAAGCCCTGACCGTCCCCACGCCGGCGGGGCTGGGGAGGGCTGCGGGGTGGGTGGGAACGGCGGTCGAGGAGAGGCCGCGAGTCCGTGTGACGCTCCCGCCCCCTGTCCTGTGCTTTGTCTGTCAGGACCTGGTCGTGGCCCCTTCCCCGGCGCTCCTGATGCCTCATTGGCCTCGGGCCTCTTTTCGACAATGGGGGCTGAGGCCCTCGCGGGGCCTCCCCAGGTCCCATCCCCTTTCTACACGGTCGGAACCCTCTGGCTCCCCCGGCACCCGGAGGAACCGGGAAGCCAAACAGAAGCGCCTGCGAGAGAAGCAGGCTGCGCTGGAGGCTGGGTTAGCCTTGAAGAGCAAGGTTGGGTCACACAGCGTGTCCTCGGGGCTCCGAGAAGACTTGGGAGGGGGCTGGAGGCGATGCTGCTGGGTTCCAGATGCCTGAGGCATACTGGGAACTGCATCCCTCTCCTGGCCCCTCGCCCCGCAGCTGTCTGCAGAATCCAGTACGGCCTGGACTCCTAAAGAAATAGTGCTGTATGACATCCCCACGGAGCTTGGTGAAAAGAAAGGTAACTAGGAAATTGAAGGCCTTTCTCTCACAGCGTCTTGCCCATTCGGGCCGCTGAAATGCGGCCTGGGGAGAAGTGCAGAGCTAGTGCAGCTCTGGTCTGCCTCCACAGATGTCTCCCGGCCCCTGCCTCCTGCTTACAGCCCCCGCTATGTTGAGGCGGCCTGGTACCCTTGGTGGGTACGAGAGGGCTTCTTCAAACCGGAGTATCAGGTTCGTACCTGGCAGGGTGGGGTACCAAACAGTCCTTAAGATAAATTGCTTGTGAGGTTGGTGGAGCTCACGCACAGCCACGTTGGAGAGCTTGTCTCCTGCCCCTACTGTCTCCAGAGCATTTCTTGGCGGGTTTTCTTTCCCCTTGTTACTTGCGGGACCCTCCTTTCCTGCGGCCCTTTATGCCTTGGAGACACCAGAGGGAGCTATTCACCCAGGTAACATCCAGTTCTCTCTTGCCCTTTGACTGCTCCTAGACCAGGCTGCCCCAGAGCACAGGGGAGACCTTTTCCATGTGTATCCCACCTCCCAATGTCACCGGCTCCCTGCACATCGGGCACGCACTGACAGTGGCCATCCAGGATGCTTTTGTGCGCTGGTGAGGGGACGGGCTGCCTGAAGTTTTGGAGGGGAAGGAAAGGGGGACGGAATGAGGATGTGCGTGCACACTCAGGGCTGCACAGTGGGTGTTTCTGTTGTAGGCACCGGATGCGTGGGGACCAGGTGCTGTGGGTTCCTGGCTCAGATCATGCAGGAATTGCTACTCAAGTAATTTTTTGCCATTTGCCTTTTTTTGGGTGAAAGAGATCCCCAATCCCCCCCCCCCCCAAGAGACCTGATTCACTGTTTGCCCCCTAATCTCAAAGGCTGTGGTGGAAAAGCAGCTGTGGAAGGAGCGAGGGGTGAGGAGACACCAGCTGAGCAGGGAAGACTTCCTCCGGGAGGTGTGGAAGTGGAAGGAGGCGTGAGTGACGGGCACAGGGAGGTTGGCATCGTGGGTTTGGGACCTTGCTTCCTACCCTCTCCCAGCTCAGGCCGCCCCCACCTTCCCTAGCTTCCACAGACGTGAGCTCTGGAGCCTCTTAGTTTGGGTGTGTGTGCCTGTGTGTGGTATAGTAAGATGTGCTTGTTGACGTATGTGCATATGTACACGCACACACTTCTCCCCTCTGCGACTTCCCATTTTCCCTGGCCGGAATTCATCATCTCTCCTGCTCATCTGCCTGACATCGCCCTCCTCTTTCCAGGGCTGTTACCACATGCCACCTTCTCTGTAGAGCTGCTTTAGGGTTCTCACACGTCGGCTGCCCCTTCTGTTACTCTAGGGCATGATGCTTTTATTAATGTCATAGAGGGCTCCGTAATGTTTGAGCCTGTCTCCATGAGCTTCCAGAGGCTAGGTCAGTGCCATACTGACCAGCCCCCAGCATTGCTGGGTGTCACCGGGCTTGGTCGCTGGTGCTCAGGACGTGTTTGCTGACAAACCTCTCTGGGCACAGGAAAGGTGGAGAGATCTGTGAGCAGCTCCGAGCTCTGGGGGCCTCCCTGGACTGGGACCGAGAGTGCTTTACTATGGATACTGTGAGTGTGCTGACCTGGTCCCTGTGGGTGTTGGGAGGTGTTCAGAGACCTGCAGGGAGGCGGGTTGCATTGTGCTGGGGTCGCTGGGCGTGCCGGGCCCGCAACGGGGTGGCGGGTTGAGAAGGGCTGTTGGATGTGGACACGCAGGTTCTCCTAGGGCTCCTCAGTGGCTGTGACCGAAGCTTTCGTGCGACTCCACGAGGCCGGGTTACTGTACCGCAGCCGGCAGCTTGTCAACTGGTCATGCGCTTTGAGATCAGCCATCTCAGATATCGAGGTGAGGCTGAGGAAGAGAAGTAGGTTTGGGAGAGTGCTGAGGCGGGCGAAAGCCCAGAGTCTGGAACCAGGCTGCCCCACTCTGTCCAAGTCTCGCCACCCGCAGCTCTGTGACTTCTGGCCTCTGTGAAGCGTCCGTTTCCTAATCCGCACGAGAGCGGATGGGAATGCCTGCATCTGGGTGTTGTGAGCATGGAGTGAGCACTCACGGAAGGTGCTCAGCACCGCAGTCCGTGTGCGGTTTCGGTGTTCGGCAGATGTTTTCTGCAGGGGTCCTGCGCGAGAGTTCAGGGAGGGCAGCAGCAGGCGGCTCCCAGCTCCTCTGAATGGCATTTCAGTGGATGGGCTGCGGGGAGGCAGGGCGGGCAGAAGAGTGGGGTGGACGCCTGGGGCAAGCCTTGCAGAGGGGCTGCCCTCAGGCCCTGCCTCTTCCATGCCCCCAGGTGGAGAGCCGGTCGCTGTCTGGCCCCACAGAGCTTCGCCTGCCTGGCTGCCCCACCCCTGTGTCTTTCGGCCTCCTCGTTTCTGTGGCCTTTCCTGTGGATGGAGAGCCTGGTAAGGGCAGGGCCACCCACTCTTCTCTGCTTCCCCTGTTTCCTAAGCCCATGGCGGTCGATAAGAGGGAACCCACCAGCCTCTGTTACACATGGCCTGGCAGGAGGGGGACTCTGGCAGTGTTTGCATTCTTGTGGGCACGTCCCTGGCTACTCTGGGCCACGTAGACCATTGCACATGGCGACCGCCTTCTGGGAGCTCAGTATAATTCTGCAGGAGGCTGCTGCCCCAGAGAGCTGAAAGGTCAGTTCCGAAGTGTGGTTTGAACAGTAAGTGCTCTGAAGAGTTCAGAGAAGGGGAAGACAGATGAGCTGGAGTAGTCAGAGGCTGTTTCTGATGGGAGGGGCTGGTGCTGGACCCCAACAGTGCACAGCATTGGTGATCAGGGCACCAGTGAGGATTCTGGTTGCTCCTGTTAGCGCCATCCCAGCTTCTTCCATGCACGCTGGCAAGGGTTTCTTAGCCCCAGACACTGTGCTGGGCTCCTAGAGACACTGGTCCTAACTTCCCTAGTTATTTCAACCTCGACTGCTCCTGTCCCTCCCTTTTCCAGTTCTCTTGGCTTTAGCTGTGTCCGGTGAGGGGTGAGAATGATCACTAGCTACACATGCTTGAATTTTGTCCTCAGACGCTGAGGTCACGGTAGGGACCACAAGGCCAGAGACATTGCCTGGAGACGTGGCAGTGGCCGTTCATCCCGAGGACACCCGATACACAGTAATGCCCAGGGCTCCCTGCCTGGCCTTCCTGCCACAGCTTCTCTTCCTCCTCTCCGGGTGGTGGCTCCTTGTCTCCTGCTTCCACTTCCTTGTGCTCCGACTCCTCCTGTCTCTTCTTGATATCGCACCCCCATAGCGGGGGCTGACCAGCGCCCTGTCCCGGCGCCTTGCTGGCATCACCGCCGCCGCAGGGGCAGGAGGGGAATCGGGTGGAGGCTGCGGCCACCTCTCGGCCAGCAAAGCTTGAAGTATTCGCACCCCAGCCCTTAAGAAACGTTGGCTGGCCCTGTCCAGCGCTTTGCTTTGGTTCTCACCCTCTTGTTCTCAGGGCTCCACCGCCCTGCCCAGACCTTTCTGCTCACGTGCCCGTCCCAACCCCTCTTCATTCAGCATCTTCACGGGCGACACCTTCGTCATCCCCTGACAGGGCAGCTTCTCCCCCTCATCACAGACACTGCTGTCCAGCCGCACGTGGGCACTGGTGAGTGGAGGTCAGGGGTGCTGCGGGAGGGGCAGGAGGGGAGGAAGGTCGGGGAGCCTCCTCTGGAGCAGTCTGATTGGGCGGGGGAGCAGAAGGGAGGTGCGGGCACTGAAGATGCCTCTGGAAAAGCAGAAGCCAGGCCAGGGCCCAGGCTCACAGCGGCTCTGCCCCCCCAGGGGCAGTGAAGGTGACCCCAGCTCACAGCCCTGCTGACGCTGAGCTGGGGGCCCGACATGGCTTGAGCCCCCTGAGTGTCATCGCCGAGGATGGGACCATGACCTCCGACTGTGGAGACTGGCTGCAGGTGGTACCAGCCCCAGTGTTACACCATGCTTTGGGGGCTCCCTCTGCCCCTCCTCCCCTCTTTTATTTTTCTGGAGGCCTTGAGCCTTTACTGTTGCCCCTTTCCCAGGGTCTCCACCGCTTTGTGGCCCGGGAAAAGATTGTGTCTGCACTGAGGGAGCGGGGCCTGTTCCGGGGCCTCCAGAGCCACCCCATGGTGCTGCCCATTTGCAGGTGACCCATTCTAAGTCTTCCCCTTGCACTGCCTGCAGGGACACGGGCGGGTTCCGCAGCCCTCACGCTGGCACTGCCGTGGGTTCTCCTGGCACCCAGGGGCCGGTCCCTGGGAGAGGCACAGGGCTGGAGGGACGGGGGCTCAGCCGTCTGTCTCCCTTTCAGCCGTTCCGGGGACGTGGTGGAGTATCTGCTGAAGAGCCAGTGGTTCGTCCGCTGCCGGGAGATGGGGGCCCGAGCTGCTCAGGTGAGGAAGGACTGGCCCCGGGGGCGGGATGAAGAAACCGGGCAGCTGGGCTGGCTCGTGCCCTCACTCGAGCCCAGGATCTCCTCAGGAGGCCTGGGCCCTCTCTGAGCTTGAGGACGGAGGTGTGGCTGCGGGATGGAGGTGTGGCTGCGGGACGGAGGTGTGGCTGCGGGAGGGAGGTGTGGCTGCAGGATGGGAGCACTGACGCCCGGTGGTCTCCCTGCAGGCGGTGCAATCCGGGGCCCTGGAGCTCAGCCCGTCTTTCCATCAGAAGAACTGGCAGTTCTGGTTCTCCCGAGTGGGGTGAGAGGAGCTCTCGGGGGGCTGGGCCGGGAGGGACCGCCCCTTGTGCTGAGAAGCACTCTGTCTGTGGCAGGGACTGGTGTGTCTCCCGGCAGCTGTGGTGGGGCCATCGGATTCCAGCCTACCTGGTTGTAGGGGAGCCTGGGAAGGTTGGTAGGAGGAAGTGCAGAGGGCGGGGGCTTTGTACCGGGCCCAGGCCGGCTTGCCAGCTCAGCTCCCTGCGTTTCCCTGCTTCTGCCTCCGTCATGAAACCTACCCTGTGCTGGCTCCGCGTGGGGTGCCCGCTGCTTCATCTCACCAGCAGCGGGTCCCTGGAGAGAGCTCGCACCTGCCTGGTGCTGCTCTCAGGCCGTGTTCTGCAGGGCGGCAGCGAGGACTGCTGGGTGGTCGGGCGGACGGAGGCTGAGGCCCGAGGAGCAGCTGCAGACCTGACAGGGAGACCCGGGGCCGAGCTGGCCCTGGAGCGTGGTGAGCGCCTGGGTCTTGGAGAGGTGGGGTCGGAAAGCTGGTGGTGGGGGTCCGGCGGGGAGGGTGGGGGTGGCAGCAGCAGGCTGAGGGCCAGGAGCTCAGGTTCCAGTTGTCTTCTTTCTTTTGTCTCCCAGACCCCGATGTCCTGGACACATGGTTCTCCTCAGCTCTCTTCCCCTTCTCTGCCCTGGGCTGGCCCCAGCAGGTGAGGCGCCAGCTGAGAGGGCGAGAGGGACGGTGGGCGGCGAAGGACACACCTGGGCGCGGCGGGCTCAAGGAGGTGGCACATCCTTTCCTCCTAGACCCCGGACCTCACTCGGTTCTACCCCCTGTCACTGCTGGAGACAGGCAGTGACCTCCTGCTGTTCTGGGTGGGCCGCATGGTCATGCTGGGGACCCAGCTCACAGGGCAGCTCCCCTTCAGCAAGGTAACAGCCCCGCAGTGCCCCGTGCCTGTCCAGCTGCAGTCCTCCCAACCTGTCCTCTCCTCTCACCCTACTGTGTGGTCGCCATGTTCCTGATTCCTGCTGCCTGCTTGACCTCCCACCCTGAGCCCTAAACACGGAGGCCAGAGATCCCAGGGGACCTCCCAGGGAAGGGCTCCTCAAGCCACCCCCCGCTGACCCCCCCACCCCCAGGTGCTCCTTCACGCCGACCCCCCCACCCCCAGGTGCTCCTTCACGCCGACCCCCCCACCCCCAGGTGCTCCTTCACGCCGACCCCCCCACCCCCAGGTGCTCCTTCACGCTGACCCCCCCCCCAGGTGCTCCTTCACGCCGACCCCCCCACCCCCAGGTGCTCCCTTCACGCCGACCCCCCCTACCCCCAGGGTGCTCCTTCACCGCTGACCCCCCTACCCCAGGTGCTCCTTCACGCTGACCCCCCCACCCCAGGTGCTCTTCACGCTGACCCCCCCCCACCCCCAGGTGCTCCTTCACGCCGAGCCCCCTACCCCCAGGTGCTCCTTCACGCTGACCCCCCCCCCCAGGTGCTCCTTCACGCTGACCCCCCCCACCCCCAGGTGCTCCTTCACGCTGACCCCCCTACCCCCAGGTGCTCCTTCACGCTGACCCCCCCCCCAGGTGCTCCTTCACGCCGAGCCCCCTACCCCCAGGTGCTCCTTCACGCTGACCCCCCACCCCCGGTGCTCCTTCACTCTTACCCCCCCAGTGCTCCTTCACGCTGACACCCCCCCCAGGGTCTCCTTCACGCTGACCCCCCCACCCCCAAGGTGCTCCTTCACGCTGACCCCCCACCCCCAGGTGCTCCTTCACGCTGACCCCCCCAGGTGCTCCTTCACGCTGACCCCCCACCCCCAGGTGCTCCTTCACGCTGACCCCCCTACCCCCAGGTGCTCCTTCACGCTGACCCCCCCCAGGTGCTCCTTCACGCTGACCCTCCACCCCCAGGTGCTCCTTCACGCTGACCCCCCCACCCCCAGGTGCTCCTTCACGCTGACTCCCCCACCCCCAGGTGCTCCTTCACGCCATGGTTCGGGACAAGCAGGGCCGGAAGATGAGCAAGTCCCTGGGGAACGTGCTGGACCCACGAGACATCATCAGAGGGGTGGAGCTCCAGGTCAGGATGGAAGCGGCAGGGCGGGGCTTGTGGGCAAGCGGGAGCCTACAGGGAGGAGCCATCGGGGGACAGTGTGTGGACCCTTGTACGGGTGGGTGTCAGACTGAGATCAGCGAAGACTCACCTGTCCCAGGTGCTGCAGGAGAAGCTGAGGGACGGGAACTTGGACCCCTCCGAGCTGGCGATTGCGGCTGCGGCGCAGGTGTGTCCCTGGGGTCTGCCTTGTCTGACCTCTGCCTCGCTGGTTTCCTCTGCGACCCAGGCTGCTGGGCCTGCGGCCTCATAGGTGTCTGCCACCCCCTCCCTCTGGTTGCAGAGAAAGGACTTCCCTCACGGGATCCCCGAGTGTGGGACAGATGCCTTGCGGTTCGCCCTGTGCTCCCACGGGGCCCTGGGTAAGCCAGGCGGGTGTCGGGGCAGGAAGGGGGCCGGGGGGGCTGAGGAGGCCGCGTCACCGCTGTCCGCCCGCACTTCTCTTCCTGCCAGCGGGTGACTTACACCTGTCCGTCTCTGAGGTCCTGAGCTCCCGGCATTTCTGCAACAAGATCTGGAACGCCGTGCGCTTCGTCCTCGGTGTTCTCGGGGAGAAGTTCGTCCCCCAGCCTGCAGAGGAGGTGAGAGCGAAGAGGTCCTGGAGTGGGCTTGTCTGCCGTCTGAGGCAGAAGGTGCACCTGGGAGGAGGTGGGCAGTGGGAGTCGAGCCGTCCCCACGTCCTGCAGCCCCTTCTGCCTGCAGCTGGCCCTCTCGTCCCCCATGGACGCCTGGATCCTGAGCCGCTTGGCCCGCGCTGCCCGAGAGTGCGAGCGGGGCTTCCTCACACGGGAGCTGCCCCTTGCCACCCACGCCCTGCGCCGCTTTTGGCTCCACAGCCTCTGTGACGTCTACCTGGTGAGTGGGGCTGGCGCGGGCGCGCGTAGCTCCTGTCCCCTGGGGATCAGGCCCCTGGCAGAGCACTCTCAGTGGGGACAGGAAGACGACGAGCCAGGGAATCCTGGTTCTCTTTCCTGGGACTGGCCTGCTCACCCCCTGCCTGTCAGCTGGGGACAGAGGAGGAGGCGGGGAGACTTCTAGAAGACAGTCTGACAGAGCAGGTCAGGCCCAGGCAGGCCGGGAGCTGTGGGTGGACGGGAGGGAGTGTCGTGGTCTTCACCTGCGAGACCAGAGGGAGGGACAACTGGGTAGCCTGTGCTCCTGCCCCCAGAATGCTGGCCCCCAGAGGGGTGGTGAGTGTCGGTGCTGCTGCCCAGGTGACGCTGCAGCTCAGGGCTGCCTGGGACCCTGTTCTGTCCCTTAACAAATCCCGTCTCGCCCTGGCCGGTTTGGCTCAGCAGCTGGAGCATCAGCCTGTGGACCAAAGTGTTGAGGGTTCACTTCCTGGTCCAGGGCATGTACCCAGGCTGCGGGCTCGACCCCCAGCCCCAGTCAGGGTTGTGCAGGAGGCAACCAGTTGATGTGTCTCACTCACATCGATGTTTCCCTTCCTTCCTCTATCTAGAATCCTCTGTATCTAAAAGTCTATGGACAAGTATCCTCTCTCTCTTTGCTAAGCAGAAAACTCTATAGTATTCTTTCTAAACGGCACAGCCTCCTGACAGTTTGGCTCCCCGCCCCCGAGAACCCCTGCCTGAGACTTGCCTTCCTATGGGCCGTGGTGGTGCCGCCGCGTGCTGCGTGCTCTTACCCGCCCGACGGCCGGCTGGTGGGTGGCCAGGGTGCGGGGGCCCACACCTTGGCCCAGCCCTTCCCCTGACCTGCGGCTCTTCCCCAGGAGGTGGTGAAGCCGGGGCTGTCACACTGCCCCCGTCCCCCGGGGCCCCCCCAGGTGCTGTTCTGCTGTGCTGACGCCGGGCTCCGCCTCCTCGCCCCGCTCATGCCCTTCCTGGCCGAGGAGCTCTGGCAGAGGCTGCCCCCCAGGCCGGGCGGGCCCCTCGCCCCCAGCGTCTCTGTTGCCCCCTACCCCAGTGCTGGAAGCTTGGTGAGTCCCACACCCCCGTGGGGCTGCTGGGAGGGGCGGAGCTGACTTGTGAAGGGCTGCTGTGTCCCCGGCAGTGGGTTGTGCTTGGCTGCGGACCTGGGGGTGGTTTCCTTGCAGCGCTGTCGTGGGGCAGCCTGAGCAGGGGGTGGGAGCGGGCTGTCGCTGCACGGGACTTGCCAGCTGTGTGGCTGCCTTGCCTTCCCTTCTGTGACCGGCGTGGACGGTGCAGTCAACGGTGTTGTGACGAGGGCGATATTAGTGATAGAGCGTCCCAGAGTCTCCGTGTGGCTTTATGCTTGAATAGGTTGAGAAGGATGAATGCAGCCAACTTATCCAAAAAATCATTTTAAAGCTTAACTAAATCTCTTCTTTAATTATGAGGTTTTGTGAGTTATGTGGTTTTGTGAGTTTTGAATGTTTTAATTTTTTATCTTTGGTTGGTCGCCATCTTCAGTCAGAGCAGCTAAACAGACGTTCTTAGACGACCAGTGCTCGCCGTGTCCCACCCTCACGGGGGTGCAGAGGAGCAGGGTGGGCGGGCAGAGGCTGGAGCCAGGAGAGCTGGTGCAGTCTCCCAGGAGCCTGCTGGTCAGCCTGGGTCCCCGTCTCCAGGAGCACTGGTACCGGCCGGAGCTGGAGCGGCGCTTTTCCCGGGTCCAGGAGGTCGTGCAGGCGCTGAGGGCTCTCCGGGCCACGTACCAGCTCACCAAGGCCCGGCCTCGAGGTGAGACGTGTCCTGGGCTCCCAGTCCCTGCAGGAAGGAGGCCCAGGGGAGAGCCTGGGGCCGGGTCTCAGGCCTTGACCCTGACAGGCTCCCTTTCCTCCTAGTGCTGCTGCAGAGCTCGGAGCCCAGAGAGCAGGGCATCTTCGAGGACTTCCTGGAGCCCCTGGGCACCCTGGGCCGCTGCGGGGCCGTGGGCCTCTTACCTGCAGGGGCCCCTGCTCCCTCTGGCTGGGCACAGGCCCCGCTCAGCGACACCCTTCGGGTCTACATGGAGCTGCAGGTGCCAGAGGAGATTGCAGCGGGGTAGGGGGTCAAAAGGATGTTGGGAGGAGGACAAGGGCGAGTTCTAGACAAGTAAGGAGTGGTCTTAGCGCGGGGAGGAGAGCGGTGCTGGGCAGGCCACAGGTGCCTCTGTTCCCCCGCAGGGCCTGGTGGACCCCCACACCCACCTGCCGCTGCTGGCTGCCCGAAGACACAAGTTGCAGAAGCAGCTGGACGGCCTCACAGCCCAGGCCCCGCCAGAGGGAGAGGCAGAGACTCAGAGACAGCAGAGGGTGAGCCCACCTCCTTGCGGGAATGTGGGAGGAGGGGTGGGCCTCCTGCCTGGATCCTTACCTGCTTCTCACCCGTCCAGCTTTCTTCCCTCCAACTGGAATTGTCGCGACTGGACAACGCAGCCTCTCACCTCCAGCAGCTGATGGACGCATCTCCCAGCCCCGAGGACCCTGAGCCCTCGCCTGCTGTGCCTGGCGGGGTGGGGCCTCAGAGACCATGCGGTCACCCCCTCGTTAGGGGACAGAGTGGCTAGGTCACTGGAGATGCTCACATTCCTGCCCCTGCTTCCCCCTGTGCAGCCCACTGGGAGGTGGGGGCAGGAGGACATGCAGATAAACTTGGAAAACCTCAAGTGCGTCTGCCTGTGGTTCTCTCACCCTTCTGTCCCCAGCACTGACTTTCTTGCCTTTCAGTTGTTTCCTGAGACTCTGGCCTCTCTCTCGGGCTTGGGCCACAGTGGGAGTGGGTGCTGGGTGGTGCCTGCCTCGCTGGAGGGAGGAGCAGGAGTTGTCCCCTAGGCCTCGCGCAGTGACCCAGGCTCCCCCTCCCCTTCCCTGCTCCTGGGCCCCATCCCCGGGGTGCTGGGAGGCTGCAGGGAGTGACTCCCCGAGACGGGAGTGCCCACACAGATGCGCACATGCCGACCTCTCCGCCCCCAACGTCTTGCCTCCTCTCGGTGGGAGTCAGGGGCTGGCCCTTCAAGCCCAAGTTTGTTCTGCCCAGCAGCTCTGAGTAGCTGCTGTTTAGGGTGAGCCTCTCTTGGCCAGGGCCTCCCCGGTGCTATTTAATCCTCCCGAGACCTCAGAGGTGGGGATGTTCTCTCCATTTTAGAGATAAATAGGCTCAGAGAATAAAAATTGCTCGTGTTAAGTATCAACTGTGATTCAGCCCAGTACATGAACATAAGATCTTTCTGGTTGCTGTAACCGAGCTTTGTATGTAACGGTGGCTGACATGAGGCAACCCTTTCGTTTGCTGGCTCTGCAGTGGGGGATCTTACATCCGGCCGTTCTGTCACACTCTAACTGCATCAAGGTCTGCTGCAGCTCCAGCCAGAGGGGAGAGGGAAGGAGACGGTGGCACCTTCCTTTTTCTCTTCCCCAAATTCAACAAGTATTTCCTAAGCACCTGCTGTGCACTGTCCTTGCCCTGGACTTGGTGTATCAATGAGAGAAGGTCTGTGCCCTGGTAGCACCTTGTTTCTAGCAGGGAAAGTCAGAAACATCAGGCAAACATGTGAAACAGCATGTCTGAAGGTCACGAGATCTCGGGAAGAAAGGGTAGAACGAAGTACTAGGGCTTGGGTGTGTGGGGGCGCAGGTTGTAGTATTAATAGGGTCAGGGTAGAATTCTGTGCAGAGGTGAGGGTTAAGCAAAGCCTTGCGGGAGGTGCAGGAGTTAGCTGAGTGGATGTCTGGACGCAGAGCAGGGCCAGGGTGGGAGCGGGCTCGAAGTAGCGAGGGGTGGGCTCGGGAATGCACGCGCAGTGAGTGGTGGAGGAGTAGGGAGGTTCAAGGAGTACTATCTAGGGTGGTGCAGTCCAAAAGGGTAGCCATTTGGCTATCTACAGTAATTATAACTAAATAAAGTTTGACATTCAGTTCCTCATTCCAAGTGTTAGAGAGCCACATGTGGCCAGTGGCCACCATAGTGCTCAGCCCAGGGTCTAAGACGTTTCCATCATGCCAGTTCTGTGGGAAAGTCCTGGTCTAGGACCTCGTTGGCCCTCATAAGGCTTTGTTTCCTTTCCTCTGAGGTGGCAGATTCTTCCATTTCAAGGCTGTTACCAGGAAGTTGCATATTTTCTTTCTACTTGCATCCTGTTAGACCTTAGCCACAGCCATACCTAGCTGCAAGGGAGGCTGAGAAATGGAATGAGTCAGTGCTCAGCCAAAATTCATGTGACTATCCAAAAGGAGGAGAATGCTTATTAGGGGACACTTATTCTCTGTCACCCCAGGTATAATGAACCCTCAAGTATTCTTTTCAGTGCACTTCTCTGTCTTTAGTCTGGGAAGATAATTCTTTGAGAAAAGAATCTGGAAATCAGCCCAGAAATCTCAGGCCCTAAGATCTAAGAACCAGGCCCCAAAGCATTTAGTCTGCTCCTCCTGCCTTTTGGGGGTGCAGACTTCTAGTTCCCCAGCTTGTTTGGAGCCTGAACACTTGGCCCATGGGGGCCACTTGCCCACTGGTGCAGGTAGGCTAGGGGAAGTCATGAAATATTGGGCCCTTTGGGGCTTGAGCTACCTCTCCTTTGGGCTAAGTGTCTCAGGACAATTACAAAGGAAACGGGGAATTTGTGAGTTTTGCGTTCACTCTCCCACTTCCTGTGATCCCCTTGTCTTAGGGAGGCTACACACGGGCTTGTGCCTTCACCTCCCTCCAAAGCAGCCAGGCTCTGATGTCAGGTGGTGGTGGGCGGGCTCATGGCAGGCAGGGTGGGGGCTGGAGAAGGGAGCCATCGTGTCAGTGCCCTGCATGGCGTCCCGGCGCGTGCCTGCAGCTGGAGACAGCTGGCGAGTCAAGATCATGAGTGGGGAGCCAGGCGAGCGCTGCCTCAGGAAATCAGGGGGACAGCCCTGGATCCTGACGGTCCTAAGTGTAGGGACCGGGTTTCCACCCAACAATCCCTGCGGCCGCGCCCCTTGTCCTGACAGGCACAGCGGCACGTGCCCCAGGCAGTTTATCCGTGAATCCTCACGCCAACCCAGTGGAGCGGGTCTTCTGACACTTGCGGTGAAGAAATGCAGGCTCCACTCGGGCGAGAAAGGCGCCCAGGGCTTGTGTGGTCATGTGCCGTGTTCAGCCAGGATAACCTCTGCTGGCACCCCCACAGCTGCCCTCCTCTCATCAGCTGAACCCCTCGTCTTCCCCTGAGCTGTCTCCCACCCCCTTCTCCCTGACTGACCTGTGTGGATCCCTGGGGATGTCTGTCCACACCCCTGTCTGGGTGCTGAGCCCCCAGCCTCAAAGCTTAAGAAAGGGAGAGGAAATGAAAATATTGCTGAAGCCGAGGCATTTGTCTGGTGTCCGACTCCTCCACCGCCCATGGATCTTAGGCCTCCCCTCTTGGGGCCTTGACACCCTGATCTGTGAAACGGTGACGCCTGTCGCGCTGCATCTCAGACGCGGCCAGCACCAGCCCGGGGAAGCCTTGTGCCGGAGCAAAGAGGAGCCCAGCACCCGCTTCCCTCGCTCCCAGGTGTGCTGAACATCTCACTCAGTGTGCTCACGCCCACGTGTACCTGTGTGGTGTGCGTGTGTCCCCAGTTCACTCCCCAGATTCCTTCTAGGCCTTTGACCGTGGCGTTGAAGGAGAGCCCGTCCATCCCGGAACCCCTCTGCTTCCCAAGGGAGTCTGGCTTGGGGACCGATTTGTTTTTCCTGCCCCCTCTGCTCAGGAACCCACAAAGTCATGGACTTCAGCATATTTACTGCCACTCCGCAGGCGAGGACCTGCTAGAAGATGGGGCCAGGGTATCCCCCCTGTACCCCAGCTGGAAGGGGATGCACAAGCTTCGATCGCTCTCAGACTTTGCAGGTGATGTGTGGGGATCCTGCCTGGTGGAGGGTGACGTTGGTCCCTGGTGGGAGGCGGAGAAGGAGGCAGAGCTGGGGGAGAGAAGGGGTTCAATGGCCCTCATGCCTGGAGATGACCCAAACCAACTCAGAAACACACTCCAAGTTCACACAGCCCACCCTCCCCTCCCAAAGAACTACCTTCTTGAGCAGCTCCAGGGAACTGGAATCACAGGAGGAATTTGCCAGAAAGGAACCCTTCAGTGTCAGCCGCAAACCCATTCCTGGCCCTAGGGACCCAGAAGTACAGCCTAGGACCCGACCACCCTCCTGCCCTGCCCCCGCCGGTGCCCTCCCCTGACAAGGGCCTTCCGGACCCTCCCAGGCTGCGTTGGCCCCTGAGCTCAGCACCAGGGTGCCCTGCTCCAGCTCCCCTTCTCAGCGTCTTCTTGCCGTTTAGACCCTGCGTCCAGCCCTCCAGCCCTTACCTGTCCCCTGTGAGCTGCCAAGGAGGCTCAGGAGGAGAAAGAGAGGCAGGCTGGTCCCCATTGTGGCCACCTCGCTTCTCAGACAGCAGAGATGTCCGAAGCCCCTGCGTTCCTGCAGCTGGTCCTTAGCACAGGTACTGGGGGAACGGGAGGGAAACTGGGTAACTAGCTTTTCCAGTTTTCCCAGTATGGCTTTGAGGACCCAGAAGAGGGCCATTCACTGGGCTGCTGGGGAAAATAGTGGGTGGTCCCTCCTCACCCTCTGTGGGTGCCAGTCCTTCAGGTGTCTGGGCCTCCCCAGGCCCGGGCCTCTCATTGCTCTTAGGGATTAATGATTAACTAGGATTCATTTCCATCATTCGTGCCACCAAAGGGTGCAGGAATGTGGGCCCAGAGGGAGGGGTGGATTAGAATGTTTTCCCCAGACCCTGGTGTCCCGCCACGGTGACTTCCTAGGGTAGAAATCCAGGTAATGGGGCACTTCCACCTTTGAGTGTTTCACTTGCTCTAAAACACCCCAGATACTCAGGTGGAGACAAGGGTTTCATCAAATCCCCCTCCCTGCACCTTTTTTTTTTCTTTATTGATTTTAGAGAGAGAAGGAGGGAGAGGGAGAGAGAGATAGAGACATCCATGAGAGAGAACATCGACTGGCCGCCTCCTGCAGGCCCCCCACTGGGGATCAGGCCCACAGCCTGGGCATGTGCCCTGACTGGGAGTTGAACCGGCGACCTCTTGGCACAGGGTGGATGCTCAGCTACTGAGCCACGCTGGCCGGGCCCGCCCACCTTCTGTGTTCAGGCAAGGGGCCCGCCCCTCCCAGGCCCCTGCGGATGGCAGCAGGAGGACAGGTGTGCAGAGGGTCTGGAGCCTGTCCAGTTCACCACCTCTCTTCAGAAGCCAGGAAGTAAGCCCAGGGAGGGCCACACAGTGAGTCAGAGCAGAGAGATTAGAACTCATCCCTCCTCAAGCCTGACACCGACACGCCTGTCCCATCTGCCTCTCTGGGTCCCCCTCCTGGAAACGGGGGGCGGGGGGGGGCGCCCAAGCACAGCCAGACAGAGGTGGAGATGGAGGGCAGCACTGTCCACGCCATCTGCAGGGCTCCCAGACCTGCCCCGGAGGAGACATGAACGGGAAGATCAGCCAACACAGCAGGCAGGAGGCAGGGACAGGGAGAGCCGCTTTGGGGATCCGAGTCTTCTCAGGAGGAGAGGGGAGCCCGTCTCTCCAGTCCAGGCAGTGGTGGCTGACACTGTGTGAGGCACACCAGAGACATCTCCCTTCATGTTCATCATGACCCTTTAAGCCAGGGCTGCTCACCTGGTCTGAGGAGTGAGCACAGCTCCGAGGCGCCCAGGCCGCACGGCTGGGAAGCCGCAGGCTCAGGGCAGCCGCTGGGTTTTGAACTTCCCAGTGCGGGTCCCTGAGCACTATGGGGTCTCCCCTGCTGCTCCACCTCCCCCAAAGGAATGGGAAACTCTGCTCTGCCCTGGGTTGCCTGAGGGTCAGATGCAGCCCCCAGGCCCTGACATCCTTCACCCCCACCCAGCTCTCAACTCCCGCTTCTCCTAGAGACCCATATACCCTCACTCCTAGTCGTCGTACTTGTAGCAGCAAGAGGAACAGGACACCTGGTTTCCCCTTTCAGGAGGGTCTGGGGGTAGGTCCCACTATTTTCTGGGAAGAGCCTGAGGGCCAGGTAGGGGGGTCCTCCGGCCCTTGCTCACTCCCTCCCTCGCCCAGATCCCTTCCTGGGATCAGGCTGGGACAGCTCAGTCCTCAGAACAGCTTGGTGACCTCTCCCTGGGGATGGAGATCCTGGTGTTGAGGGAGGTCCCCACACACCTGGCTCTCCAGATGCATGGAGAGGACCTCGGAGCCTCTACAAAGCCACGGCCAAGGGCCCAGGAAGGGCCTGGGCTGCACTTGGTGAGCGCGGGCTCCCGGGGGCGCTGGGTGAGCGCGGGCTCCTGGGGGCGCTGGGTGAGCGCGGGCTCCCGGGGGCGCTGGGTGAGCGCGGGCTCCCGGGGGCGCTGGGCGCTGGGTGATCGTGGGCTCCTGGGGGCGCTGGGTGAGCGCGGGCTCCCGGGGGTGCTGGGTGAGTGCGGGCTCCCGGGGGTGCTGGGTGAGTGCCGGCTCCCGGGGGTGCTGGGTGAGTGCCGGCTCCCGGGGGCGCTGGGTGAGCACGGGCTCCTGGGGGCGCTGGGTGAGCGCGGGCTCCTGGGGGCGCTGGGCGCTGGGTGATCGTGGGCTCCTGGGGGCGCTAGGTGAGCGCGGGCTCCTGGGGGCGCTGGGTGAGCGCGGGCTCCCGGGGGCGCTGGGCGCTGGGTGATCGTGGGCTCCTGGGGGCGCTGGGTGAGCGCGGGCTCCTGGGGGCGCTGGGCGCTGGGGGAAGGCCCAGGGCATGGCCTGCTACTCTAACCCTATCATATTGTTCTTTTCCTGCCGCTCAGCTGACCCCCTGGTTCGCAACATCTTGAGGAGTCCTCACTGTCTCTGACAGTCTTTCAATCTCTGGGGATGCTCCTGGGGCTCTTACCTCCGTCCCTGGGAGTCTCCCCTCCGTCCCTGGGAGTCTCCCCTCCGTCCCTGGGAGTCTCCCCTCCGTCCCTGGGAGTCTCCCCTCCGTCCCTGGGAGGTCTCCCCTCCGTCCCTGGGAGTCTCCCCTCCGTCCCTGGGAGTCTCCCCTCCATCCCTGGGAGGTCTCCCCTCCATCCCTGGGAGGTCTCCCCACGTCCCTGGGAGGTCTCCCCTCCGTCCCTGGGAGTCTCCCCTCCGTCCCTGGGAGTCTCCCCTCTGTCCCAGGGAGTCTCCTCTCTGTCTCTGGAGGTCTCCCCTCTGTCCCAGGGAGTCTCCCCTCTGTCCCTGGAGGTCTCCCCACTGTCCTAGGGAGTCTCCCCTCTGTCCCTGGAGGTCTCCCCTCTGTCCCAGGGAGTCTCCCCTCTGTCTCTGGAGGTCTCCTCTCTGTCTCTGGGGGTCTCCTCTCTGTCTCTGGAGGTCTCCCCTCTGTCCCAGGGAGTCTCCCCTCTGTCCCTGGAGGTCTCCCCTCTGTCCCAGGGAGTCTCCCCTCTGTCTCTGGAGGTCTCCTCTCTGTCTCTGGGGGTCTCCCCTCTGTCTCTGGGGGTCTCCCCACTGTCCCAGGGAGTCTCCCCTCTGTCTCTGGAGGTCTCCCCTCTGTCTCTGGGGGTCTCCCCACTGTCCCAGGGAGTCTCCCCTCTGTCTCTGGAGATCTCCTCTCTGTCTCTGGGGGTCTCCCCACTGTCCCAGGGAGTCTCCTCTCTGTCTCTGGAGGTCTCCTCTCTGTCTCTGGGGGTCTCCCCACTGTCCCAGGGAGTCTCCCCTCTGTCTCTGGAGGTCTCCTCTCTGTCTCTGGGGGTCTCCCCACTGTCCCAGGGAGTCTCCCCTCTGTCTCTGGAGGTCTCCTCTCTGTCTCTGGGGGTCTCCCCACTGTCCCAGGGAGTCTCCTCTCTGTCAATCCGTCTTGGAAAGACTCATTGGCAGGTCGAAGCTCTGGCGGGGGCAGGGCAGGCGGGCGTCCCCAGCACCTGCTGGTCAGCCTGGGCCTGCGAGGGGGCCTTCACGCCGTTGGTTTCTCAGCCTCTCTCTTGTGCCTTTTGTATCAAGACAGTCTCTTGCCTACTTGAGGTCATGAAAATAGTCTCAAACATGTTCTTCTAGAAGCTTTATTATTTTAGTGTTCAAGTTTACGCCTATGACCCGTCTCAGATTAATTTCTGTGTGTGGGGTGAGGCAGAGGCCAGGCTCAGATCCCCCCACTGGTCACCCGTTGCCCCAGAGCCATTCATTTCCCAGATCCTTGGTCTCCCCACTGTCTATAGTGTGGGGTCTCTGCCGAAGGTCAGGGGACCATGATGTGCCCTCTGTTTCTGGCATCGATCTGCCCTTGCGTCTGTGCGTCTCCAGTGCCACCGGCCGGGACACCGCAGCGGCCGCAGAGCCATGGCTGAGCCCTGACTGTTCCTCTCCGACAGTCCGACAGTCTTGGCTGTTCTCAGACTTTCATTTTCTTTCTTTCTTTTTTTCTTTTTTTGTTATGATAGAGTGGTAGGGAGAGAGAGGAAGAGAGAGCGAGCGAAACATCGAGTGGCTGCCACCCACACGACCCAACCAGGGCCGAGGACAAACTGCAACCGAGGTACATGCCCCTATTGGGAACCAAACCCGGGTCTCTCTAGACCTCAGGCTGACACTCTAACCACTAAGCCGAACCAGCCAGGGCTATTTTCTTCTTTTTTTAATTAATTAATTAATTAATTAATTAATTATTGTTACAGATGTCTCTCCTTTTCCCCCACTGATTCCCCCTCCCCTTTCCCCACCCTGTCCCCGGCCAGGGCTATTTTCACAGAAGCGCTCCATCCATCCATTTCTAGCAAAGGCTTGGGGAGCCCTTAAAGATCCCTGCCATTGAGGTTCTGTTCTCAAAAGGAGGGGAGAGAATGCCACAGAGAAATGTGGTCTTCGGGTACAGAAACACAACAGTCATAGGAGAAAAGGTGGAAGTCATGCAGGGCTGTGGGGGAGGGGCTCGAGGCCCGCCTGCCCCGTCACTGTCTGTCTCTGCTCCACAGGCCTGACACCTCAGGAGAGGGCTGGTCCAGACCGGGCCATCGTGTGGGGCACGGTGGCGTGGTGGCAGCGAGCGCCAGCTTACTGTATGGTATCCAGAAGGTGAGCGAAGCTGTGGTCTGAGTGCAGCAGGCTGGGACCCGGCACCCCAAGACTCAGACAAGAACAGGGAGGCTGACTGCTTGCCACATGTGGGGAGGAGCAGGGAGGAAAAGGACCCAGGCTGGGTGGCTGGGAGGAAACACTGACCAGGCAGCCGTGGGGCTTGGAGACACTGCAGAGAGGCTGGGAACGCTGGAGGCTGACCAGCTCCCGGGGGCACTAAACTCAGCTCTTGGCTGTGGAGAATCAGCTCTGTGGGGCCACAGTTTGGATCCTGGCTCTGACATGGCTGGGTGACCTTGTGCAAATTAGTTAACCTCTCTGTGCTCCAGATTCCTCATTACTGCTGCTCACAAGCAGGACTTAGACACCACTCCTGTGCTAAGGGCTGCGCCTGTCCTAGCTCACAGCCACCGTGTGTACAGGTGCGCTCATTCCCCTCGTCCTGCGGGCCAGGTCAGTGAAGCCTGGATGGAGTGAGCCCGAGAGCATCCTTCTGAAAGGGCCCTTGCAGGATGAAACAGCTGGTGCACATGAAGCGCCTGGGTGCTTGGCACACAGAGGGGCGCAGTGCATGCGCCTGCCTCCTCAGCCTCCCTGTGCTGCTGGGAGCGGGGTGCAGTACACGTGCCTGCCTCCTCAGCCTCCCTGTGCTGCTGGGAGCGGGGTGCAGTGCATGCGCCTGCCTCCTCAGCCTCCCTGTGCTGCTGGGAGCGGGGTGCAGTGCATGCGCCTGCCTCCTCAGCCTCCCTGTGCTGCTGGGAGTGGGGTGCAGTGCATGTGCCTGCCTCCTCAGCCTCCCTGTGCTGCTGGGAGTGGGGTACAGTGCATGCGCCTGCCTCCTCAGCCTCCCTGTGCTGCTGGGAGCGGGGTGCAGTACACGTGCCTGCCTCCTCAGCCTCCCTGTGCTGCTGGGAGTGGGGTGCAGTACACGTGCCTGCCTCCTCAGCCTCCCTGTGCTGCTGGGAGTGGGGTACAGTGCATGCGCCTGCCTCCTCAGCCTCCCTGTGCTGCTGGGAGAGGGGTGCAGTACACGTGCCTGCCTCCTCAGCCTCCCTGTGCTGCTGGGAGTGGGGTGCAGTGCATGTGCCTGCCTCCTCAGCCTCCCTGTGCTGCTGGGAGTGGGGTGCAGTGCATGTGCCTGCCTCCTCAGCCTCCCTGTGCTGCTGGGAGTGGGGTACAGTGCATGCGCCTGCCTCCTCAGCCTCCCTGTGCTGCTGGGAGCGGGGTGCAGTACACGTGCCTGCCTCCTCAGCCTCCCTGTGCTGCTGGGAGTGGGGTGCAGTGCATGCGCCTGCCTCCTCAGCCCCCCTGTGCTGCTGGGAGTGGGGTACAGTGCATGCGCCTGCCTCCTCAGCCTCCCTGTGCTGCTGGGAGTGGGGTGCAGTGCATGCGCCTGCCTCCTCAGCCCCCCTGTGCTGCTGGGAGTGGGGTGCAGTGCATGCGCCTGCCTCCTCAGCCCCCCTGTGCTGCTGGAAGTGGGGTGCAGTGCATGCGCCTGCCTCCTCAGCCTCCCTGTGCTGCTGGGAGTGGGGTGCAGTACACGTGCCTGCCTCCTCAGCCTCCCTGTGCTGCTGGGAGTGGGGTGCAGTGCATGCACCTGCCTCCTCAGCCTCCCTGTGCTGCTGGGAGTGGGGTGCAGTGCATGCACCTGCCTCCTCAGCCTCCCTGTGCTGCTGGGAGTGGGGTGCAGTGCATGCGCCTGCCTCCTCAGCCCCCCTGTGCTGCTGGGAGTGGGGTACAGTGCATGCGCCTGCCTCCTCAGCCTCCCTGTGCTGCTGGGAGGGGAGCGTTAGGAACCGGAGCTGTGTGGGCCACAGTTCCAGTCCTGGGCCCTCCGCTAACCCATCCTATTCCCTCATCCCACAGGCCTGCCAGTTTCGAAGGAGATGAGTGTGGGGTGTGGCGGAGGCTCTGTGACCCCTTATGACTCCCACCAAGAGACCACCAGCTGGCACTTCTTAGTCAAGTGAAGGGGCGGGGCCAGGATAGCCAATACACCTCCCTTTGGCCTTCCCTTTTCCTCATTAAAAAAAACAAACAGACAAGCAAAACAAAACAAAACAAAAATAAACTCATGGAGGCAGACGGCAGACTGGCAGTTACCAGAGGGGATGGGTGGGGCAGGGCAGGATGAAGGCCCCTCCCTGATGATGGATGGAAACTAGACCCTTGGCGGTGAGCATGATGTTGTGTATGTAAATATCGGACTGTAATGTTGTACACCTGACACTTATATAATGTTATGAACCAATGTTACCTCAATTAAAAAAAACATTTGGGCCCTGGCCGGTTTGGCTCAGCGGTTAGAGCGTCCGCCTGCGGTCCGGAGAGACCCGGGTTCGGTTCCCGCTAAGGGCACGTACCTCGGTTGCAGTTTGTCCCCGGCCCTGGTCGGTCGTGCGGGTGGCAGCCACTCGATGTGTCCCTTTCACATCGATGTTTCCCTCTCTCTCTCTCTCTTCCGCTCTCTCCCTCCCACTCTGTCTGTACAAAAAATGGAAAAATGTCCTCGGATGAGGATAAAAAAACAAACAAACAAACAAAAAAAACATTTGGGCCCTGGTCGGTTTGGCGCTGTGGTTAGAGCATTGGCCCATGGACAGAAGGCTTGTGGGTCAATTCCAGTCAAGGGCAGGTACCTGGGTTGCAGGTTTGATCCCTCTGAGGGAGGCAACCAATCAATGTTTCTCTCTCACATCAATGTTTCTCTCTCTCCCCCTCCCTCCCTCCCTTCTACTCTATTTAAAAATCAATGGAAAAATATCCTCAGATGAGGAGTAGCATAAAAAAAGTACCCAGCCTTCCATTCACATGAACTGGGCCTATTTCCTGTGGCCATGTCCCACCTTCCCTGTCACCTCCCCAGCGGCCTGGCCCTGTGGCCAGCCTGCTGCCCGCACCCACCTCTCTGCCACAGTGACTCACCTGTGGACGGAAGGACCAGCACTACCTGGTTGCCGGGTCTTTGCCCCTCCTCCTTTCTCCCCATTCCCACCCTCTTCCCCAACTACCAGAAACGCCTCTTAGATGAGGACACCTTGCTTGGGTCCCCAGGGCACAGGTGGGGGTTCCCCCTTGCCATGTCCTTCCACGTGGAGCCCCTGTGGGCTGGCTCCTGGCCTTCCCAAGACCCCGCCCCTCTGGCCTCTGGGCAGTGAGGGGGTTCTTGCTGAGTGAAGCAGTGTCCCCTCCCCTGGTCCCAGCCTCTGTGCGTGTCCCGGGTGCGTGGGCTTTGCCACCGGGCAGGCACCAGCCGAGTCTGGCCTCTGCGGCTTGCCAGCTGTGTGGGCGAGTCCTCCCACGACCCGAGGCTGTTCATTCTCCGACCTCGCAGGCCAGAGCGAGGCGAGGTGCCGGCGCTCCCTGGTGCACAGCAAGGCTCGAGGGCCAGCGGCGCGCAGGGCTGTTCTGTGACCATCCCTCCCCCTGTCCTCGGGCACAACGGCCTCTTCCCCAGATGCCTGGGTCCTCTGGGCAGGTTGAGGTTAAAAAGAGGGGGGATGTTTATTTACACAGTGAGATCTCCCACCCCCAACACTGCTGACGTCGGAGCTGAGAGCCCCTTGTGCAGACTGGAGGGTGCAGTACGGGGGTCAGCAGCACTTTTGGTGACTGCCCCCTCGATGCCAGTAGCAGCCCCTCCAGGGAGTAACAACCATGTCTTCAGACAAAGCTGCTCCTTGTGGGTCCCTGGGGAAAGGGTGGGGCATGGGGTAGTGGGAAGGGGGCTGCCAATCACTCCCGAGTCCAGTGGAGTTGCGGGGGCCGCGTCTGCCTCAGGTCCCCATCCGCAGGAGGCCTTGCCCAGCTCTGAGTAGTCAGTCTTGGCCTGACTCCATGGAGCCTCATTAATCTCCCATTAATCACATTAATGAGCAGTTGGCCTGCTCTCCTCTCCCCACCCACTCCAGCCCTGCCCAGGGCTTAGGGACTAGTCACACCAGCTAACGGGAGGGTTCACAGGTGGGCCCCTTGTCCTGTGAGCTGGGCAGTGTCCCGCCCCGGCTTCCACTCCACTCAGCCCCTAAACGCTCGACTGGTGGTCTGCTCTGAGCCCGCGCTGGGCCAGAGCTGGGAGGCAGCGACCAAGGCCAAGACCTGATCTGCTGGGCTGACTTTCCACGAGACCCACGGAGAACACAGAAGTGAGCGGCGGGGGCGACCGAGACCCCTGGACCCACGGCTCTGCCTCTCTGCAGAGCCCCCCAGGCTGTCCGCCCCGCCCGCCCCAGGCACAGCCACGTGGGGCCCAGTGGATGAGTTTGGACAGTCTCTGAGCTGATGCTCAGACAAGGGGTCAGGACGGAGGGAAGGGGGAGACTGGGAGAATCCTAGACATGAGGGGTCTGCATTTCTGTGTCGGGTGGATGGGGGCGGAGGTGGGTGAGGGGCAGGGGCAGCTGCAGCACCTTGGTGGCCTGCCCTGTCCTGGTCCCAGGGGGCCCAGTGCCTGGGGTTCCCTATCTTCCCTCCTCCGTCTCGCCCAGCTGTGTCCTCTCTGGCCCCGCAGGGCCGTGTCTGCGGCGGTGGGCCACGTGAACTGCCCCTGCTCTTTCACCTGCCCCGCGGGTGCTCCGCCCAGGGCAGGAAGCAAGGCCCTGTGTGAGCAAGGGGTGTGGAGGGCTGGCCACACCGGGGCAGGAGGCCGAGCTGGAGAAGAACCAGAATTTGAATCTCCTCCTGAACAGGGCATCCAGTCTCTCCCTCCCCACCCCCCAGCCAGACCCAGTCCTTCTAGAACCTGCCATCTGGGGCCAGGTCAGCAGTCTACCCTCCCAGTTCCTCTTCCCTCCCCCAGATCCCGGCACCCTGACCAGCAGCTGCGGTCTCCCGGTCTCCCCGTATCAGGGCGCCCTGTGGGGCGGGGTGGCTCCGTTTGTTTAGGGTTAGGCCTGAGAGGCCCCAGCCCCATGACGTCACACCTGGCCCTGTATAAGGTGAGGGGTCCCCGCCCTCAGCCTCAAGCAGCCGACCCTCGTCATGGCCCGGCTGGCCCACTGCGTCCGCTGCAGCCTTGGCCTCCAGTACTGCCTCCTCTTCCTCCTCGCTGCTCGGGAGGCAGGTAAGAGCCCCCCAAGGCAGAGCCATCGCCATTATACAGGGGACAGAAGCCAGGCGGGCTGTCCCTCAGCATCTATAGGTTTGAATCAGAAATGAGCCGCAGATGAGCGCAATGGGAAGGGGCCGGGCGGCCGCAGCACCGTTGTCTGGGCTGCGCGCTGCGGGTGCGGCGGGGCTGGGTGGGCGATGAAGTCCAGCCTGTGCCCTGCTCCTGCAGCCACCCAGAGGGCTTTCTTCCAGTCTGCACACAGACCGTGTGGGGCTGCCGGTCCTGCGTGGGCAGCCGGGACTGGCATGCTCTGAGCTGTGCAAGGAGCCCACAGGTGCTCTGGGTGCTTCATCTCACTCCATCTCCTCCAGTCCCCAAGGTGGTTAATAATCCCCCATTGTACAGCGAAGACAGTGAGACTCCGACAGGCGAAGGACTCCCCTGGCCACGGAGGCGAGCTGGGGGTCCCTCCGCACTGCCCGCCCCCTGGGGGCACAGGGGGCACTTCTTTCCCGAGGGTCCTGTTCTGTGCTGACCTGGCTCTGCCCTGACCCCAGCCCTTGCCACTGCCCACGTGTCTGTGGTACGGGAGGCTGCCTGGCCAACGCGAACTGTTGGTGCCTAGTGAGCACTTACTGCGTACCAGGCACCATTCTACGCACGTCACCCACGCTTACGGCCACTCGGTAGAGGGGTGCAGTTTTGTCCCCACGTACAGCTGGAAAACATCCAGGGCTTCGATGATAAAATGTCATTTCCTGTAGTGAAAACGTTTCTGTGACCGAACCCAGGGAAGGGAGATGCCAAACACAGGGGCTGCTTGCCCGGGTCTGGGCGATTCGGAGGAGGGCCTTCAGAGAGACTGTGCCCTGAGCAGAAGGGCGTCCACCTTGGTGGTGCTGCTGCTCCCAACCAGGGCCTGGATGCCCTGGGGCAGCTCCTGGCAGGGTTGGCGCGGGGCAGGCAGCAACTCCTCCTTCCAAGTGTGTGTGAGGAGGGCGACATCAAGGGCAGCTTCTCCTCCCCTGAGCTCAGGTCCTGCTGGGGCCAGAGAGGATGGGGTGGTTGGGGCTGGAGGATGGGGGACAGTGGTCGAGGAGTCTCCCAGTTGCCCCTGCTGGGCCTCAGCAGTGCCTTCCATCTGTGTCCTGGCTTGAGGGTCTGAGGACAGAACCCCAATCTCCCGTCCTCATCCCTTTCCGCGGGCGAGGTGCCTGCACCGGCTCCTGTGGGCAGAGGGTGTGCGCAGTGGGTCAGCCACACTCGTTCACGGTTGCTTTTATTCCTCACCTGAGGGTATTTGAAGTGGGAGGGAGAGAGAGACAGAGAAACATCCATGTGATAGAGCCACATCAACTGGGTCCCTCCCGCACGACCCGACCAGGGACAAGCCCCAATCAAGGTGCATGCCCTTGACCGGAATGGAACCTGTGATTCTTTGGTCCGTGGGCCGATGCTCTAACCACTGAGGCACACCGGCCAGGGCCACACCGTTCTTTTTTTTTTTTTAATTTTATTTTTGTTACAGATGTTTCTCCTTTTTTACCCCATTGACACCCTCCTCCCCATCCCCCCCACCCCGTCCCCGGCTTTGTTGTCCATGTACATTGGTTATGCGTACATGCACATAAGTTCCGTGGTTTATCTCTTCCTTCCCCCCACCACCCCCTCTTCTGAGGTTTGTCAGTCTGTACCCTACTTTCATGTTTCTGGATCTACCCTATTCCTCAGACTGTTATATTCATTATATTCCATATATAAGTGAGATCATGTGGTATTTGTCTTTTTCTGCTTGGCTTGTTTCACTTAGGATAATACTTTGCAGGTCCCTCCATGTCGTCTCAAAGGATAAGAGATCTTTCTTTCTTACAGCTGCATAGTACTCCATTGTGTACATGTACCACAGCTATTTTATCCACTCGTCTACTGATGGACACTTGGGCTGTTTCCAGATCTTAGCTATTGTGAATAGTGCTGCTATGAACATAGGGGTACATATATTCTTCCTGATTGGTGTTTCAGGCTTCTTAGGGTCACACCGTTCACTTTTTTTTTGTTTTTGTTTTTGTTTTTTTTTAATCCTCACCCAAGGATATTTTTTCCATTTTTTTTGTACAGATAGAATGGGAGGGAGGGAGAGGAAGGGAGAGAGAGAGAGAAACATCGACGTGAAGGGACACATCGAGTGGCTGTCACCCGCACGACCAACCAAGGCCGGGGACAAACTGCAACCAAAGTACGTGCCCTTAGCGGGAACCGAACCCGGGTCTCTCCGGACCGCAGGCTGACGCTCTAACCGCTGAGCCAAACTGGCCAGGGCATCACACCGTTCACTTTTGAGGGACATTTACTCGAGGCACAGAGCAGGCACAGGGCAGACTCACAGCCCGCATTCCAGAGCAGGACACTCTGGTGGGTGGTGGGTCTGGGAGATGCTGGCAGGGTGGCAAGGCGAGGGCGGCGGAAGCCCAGATCAGAGACGAGCGAGGATGGTGAGAGGTGCTCGAGACTGGGCTGGGGCAGCCGCCAGGAGCCACTGCTCCACAGCACCAGCCAATGCGCAGAGGGGGGACTGGGCCCCAGAGCCCTTCACGGTGCAGCTGGAGCCACTGCTCCACCGGACCAGCCAATGCGCAGGGGGGGGACTGGGCCCCAGAGCCCTTCACGGTGCAGCTGGAGCCACTGCTCCACAGGACCAGCCAATGCGCAGGGGGGGGGACTGGGCCCCAGAGCCCTTCACGGTGCAGCTGGAGCCACTGCTCCACAGGACCAGCCAATGCGCAGGGGGGGACTGGGCCCCAGAGCCCTTCACGGTGCAGCTGGAGCCACTGCTCCACAGGACCAGCCAATGCGCAGGGGGGGACTGGGCCCCAGAGCCCCAGAGCCTGCAGGGTCAGCCACAGAGCCGAGGATGCACAGTGGAGACAGCACGGTCTCTGAGGGGCGCACTGTGACGCTGGCATCCTGGGGTCCTGCGGAGACTCCAAAAAGACTTTTCTCTACAGTAAATGTTATTTGACTTAAAAATTTCTATGACAGAAACAACATATGCTCATTCTAGAAACTGAAAAACGGAAAAAATTAGAAAGAAAAAGAAAGCTCTCCTCGTACTTCCTAGTCACTGGGCAGCCGTCTGAGCGCACTTCCCACTCGTCCTGCTCACTGTGTTTCAGCCACACTGAGACCAGTGGGCTTTCTAACAGGCATTCCCCACCTTATGGCAAATGAGGGGGCCGGCTTGAGGGGCTGTTTGGGGGAGGCTGTTCCAAAGGCAGCTGGTCCTCTTTCTTTCCAAACAAGTGAGTGAAGTAGATGAACAGACTTTTGGAATCGTACATGGTTTTGATGTTGTGGGAACTGTTTTCATTTTCTATCCAGGATAAGTACGCACCCCCAGTGTCTTCTGCTAAAGCCAGAGTTTCCTCTCTGCCTGCACCTCATGACCAAAAAGGCCCTCCCAGGCCAGTGTTGTAGTCAGTGAAATGAGTATCTCACAGTGAGAACTTCCTAGGGAAATAGTTGCTACCAATGGTAGATGTACTGGGGAGAAGTGAGGGGCAGCTAGTCTGATTTGCGTCATGGCTGGGCCGGGACCCGGGAGCCGGAGCTCACGTGAAAGGAGCGTGGGTCTCGCAGTCGATGTTCCACAGCTGTGGTGCGGCCTGCGTGCTACGGTCTGGTTGTCTGAGTCTAGTTTTTGACGTGTGGCTCCTCGGGTGCAGTGACCAGCGGTGTCCCAGACTGGTGGGCTCGAGACCTCTCACCAGCTGTCTATCTCGGGGGCTCAGTGCCCAACAGAGCAGAGGCCACAGTGTTTGTCTTTTTACTTAATGTCATAGTCAGGGGTTGTTGGCAAGCCTTCTGAAGAGTTCATCAGTCTCAAAACACTCTTTCACTAGTCCATTCAACAAATATTTTTAAGAGGCTCTCATGGGACACACATCGCTCTAGGCTACAGACATCAATGGGCAAACAAATAAAAACCCCGCCACTGTGGGAGTTAAATAAGTTATTGTCCATTACACGGTGGCAGGTGCTGCGTTGATCAAACCCAGGGCAGCGGCCCAGCGGCGGCTCCGAGGTGCACAGAGCAGGCGGGTAGGGGAGGCCGCGGGCTGCAGGGGGCTGAGACCTCAGGGCAAAGAATGAGACTGTTTCAAAGACTGCAGTTCAGATTGAACAAACACTTTATTTAGATTTTTATACTTTATTTATTTATGTTTTGTTCAGAAAGAGTGGGAGGGAGAGAGAGGAAGAGAGAGAGAGAAACATCGATGTGAATGGGACACATCGAGTGGCTGCTTCCTACACGACCCAACCAGGGCCGGGGACAAACTGCAACCGAGGTACGCGCCCTTAGCGGGAACCGAACCCGGGTCTCTCCGGACCGCAGGCCGACGCTCTAACCGCTGAGCCAAACCGGCCAGGGCTCAACAAACACTTTAAAGAGTCAGCTGCGCTCCACGGGTCCCTCAGCCCTCACAGGAGTGGCTGCAGCGGTCGTCACCGTTACAGATACTTGGGGACAAGGGGCTTCAGGCCATCCCAGGGACCTGAAGGGCGTGAAGCTGCGGGGCCAGCCCGGGCGCCAGGCCTGAGCTCTGGTTTCAGACAGCGCGGGGGCCGTGCTGCATGGCGGGCTGCTTGTTCGTTCCCTGCATGGGCATTTGTTCACCCCTTATCACGTTTAAACGCAGCTGGGGTATGGGGGAAAGCCTGATTTAGCAATTACTTAACCTCTTTGAACCTCCTTTCCTCACCTTTCAGACTGCAGAATTATACACTTGCCTCAGGTCTGTGGTGAAGATGAAAACAAACAGCAGGTCAGCTTCCTTCAGGGGCCCCGCAAAGGTCCAAGTTCTTTCTGCCCCAGGGGACTGGACTGGCCACAAGCCCCACGGTGTGGCCCTGGGCCAGGAGCCCGGAATGTGTGCTCCATTCTGGCTCAACCTCTTACTTGCTGAGGGTCCTTGGGGAGATTACTTAACCCCCCTGCACCTTGTTTTTTCATATATAAAAAGGGGGGAATAACAACTCTCAACCTCACAGAGTTGTGAAAAGTAAATGAGTTAGTACATGTCCTCATCTATAAGACCTGCCAGTCGCACAGTCAGTGTTTAAGAAACGGTGGCCTGCTGGGTGGCTCAGCTGGGTGAGCATCATCCTGTACACCAACAGGCTGTGGGTTCCGTCCTGGTCAGGACACATCCCTGGGGTGTGGGTTTGATCCCAGGTCAGGTCACATGCAGGAGGCAACCGATCGATGTTTCTCTCACACTGATGTTTCCTTCTCTCTGTCTCTCCCTTCCTCTCTCTCTAAAATCAATAAAAACGTATCTTTGGGTGAGGGTTACCAGAAGGAGAGGTCGGCCATTGCTGTAGCTGGGGTCGTGTGCCAGTCACCATTTCTCCATGAAAGTCAAGTTTCTTAGCTGTAAAACGGGGTTGTTGACAGCTTCCAAGGTGCCTTGTGGGGAGCGGAAATCAGTCGCCAGAGAGGAGAATCCAGGCAGAGGTGTCTGTGAGGCAGGCAGTGGGCACCTGGCCCAGGGAAGGTGCCGGGTCTGCTGGCGGGAGAGCGGGGCTGGCAGGTGAAGGGAGGGCCCGACAGTTGAGTTCTCCTCCCTGGTCCCAGCCTCCACTCCGCTGGGCTTCTATACAACCCCTCTTTCTTGTCTCACACACATTTCTTTCAAGGACTGCGTTCCCCAGCCCCCAGCTGTCCTTGTCAGTTGGGGGCTGGGCAGACTGTGGTTTCCTGGGATTGGGAATGGGGCCAGGTTCTGGTTGCCACCTTGAGCCAACAGAAACTGCAAATCTCGGTTATGTAACAACACTATCTTTCATTCTCTGGCGATCCCTCGGCTCCCACTCAGAGACATCTCCTCTGCCCCAGGGCTTGTTTTTCATGGAATCAAGGCCATATCTACTCCTTGATAGGGGTGTTTTCCTTCACACCCTGTCCGTAAACACAGTAGTTTCCTCCAGAATCCAGCTGCCTTGTTCACTCCTCTCAGGACCCCGAGCAGAGAGCTTCTCCTTATAAGAGGGCCACCTTCGTCCACCCCAGACGGCTTCAGCTGCGATGTTCTAAGAGGGGGTCCAAGGGAGGGACCAGAGGGTGGAGGCTTTTTATCTACTTACCTTCACCCAGACCAAACTCCACCATTAAAATGAAAGTTTCCTCCATCCCTCTTCTTATTCTTCTCTCACTCATCACCCGTGTCTACTTACTAATTCTTATGGGAAGTTCTGCCAGAGGTCTGACCTCAACCTCACATTATTATATTTGGGATGGAGCTGGAATGTTATGGAAAAATGAAAATTCTGATGTTTATTACCTTTCTTCTCATGTCTGCATGGAAAGGGACACCCACTTTGTAAGTATCATATAAACCCTAAAAAGCACTTGTGCAATGAAAGGCCCACCAATGTTTGCTTTCAAATTATGACCTGATTGGCAGGCCAGTGGACAGAGGTGGACAAGCACATGGGCAGCTGTAACATCAAGTTGAGTAATTAACAATTTTTTTTTTTTTTTTGAGCATTGAGGTGAAGCTAGATCTTATCTGCTTGAAAGGGCCAGGAAAGACACTATACACCTAGAAAGAGCTAAAACTTAGAACTGAGGAGTAGAGGTGAGGAAGGAGTGAGGTAACACACTTGCTGAAGGCACAGCCCGAGAAAAGGCTGCGAGCCTGGAGGTGAGCCTGGGGATTAGACCACAGCATTCTGAGGAGACTGTCTGGTGGGCTTATCTGGGTCCTAAAGGGGCCCGGAGATGGAGGTGGCGGGCAGCAGGGAAGGACGTGGAGAAAGGCCTGCTTGACTCTCTCCCTTTACAGGCGCTGCCACACTTCAGGAGCACCCGACCAGTGAATCCCCAACACCGAATCACTTACCTCCTCCTACTCCAGACTTTGCTCATAGGACTCCCTCTGACCACACTGCTCTTCACTTAGGACACAACCACCGAGACCCTCATAACTCTGCAGAGACCCACCAGCCCAAACACCACTGCAATGCCACGCGTCACTCCAGGCCCCGTCACAAACCACTAGATAACCCCCAGAGCTCTATGGCTCATCAGGAAGCTCCTGCCACTTCTGAACAAAACCCCAGCAATCAAGGAAAAGACCCAGTTATCCGGAATGGACGCTCTGCTGGATCCAATAACACACATAAAAAATCATCCGATGCAACCACAAAACCCAAGAGCAAAACAACATGTCATACCTCCAAAACAAGCAAACGAACAGTAAACAGAAATACCTCCACAACTGGAACATCTTCAGAAAATACCAGCATTACATCACACAGTAAAAGCACCAAAACTCTTTCCCGCCACACAGTCAATTCAGGGACAACTAAAAAACCCACATCTTCCTCTGATAAAAGCACAACATACAAAGCATCAGACAACACAAAAAATACCACAGAAAGTAAAGAAAGAGTTGATAAACTTCCAGTATCTGCTAATTATACAACTACAGTTGTCTCAGATAAGACACTGATAAAAACTAGAGGACACCCAAAAGAGATCCAAAGCACCACAGAAAAGAACAAACAAACACAAGCAACACCTACATATCATGGTCAAAAGACCATTTTAGCCGATGTAAAGACCACAAAAGCCCTAACGATGCTTACAGACCATGAAAAACACAGCACATCAGCCCATGAGAAGACAACCAGAGAGCCATCAGTGTCTACAAACCATGGACAACACAGCACATCGGCCCATGAAGAGGTAATCAGAGTCTCAGCAACGCCTACAGACTATGGACAGCACAGCACATCGGCCCATGAAAAGGTAGCCAGAGTCTCAGCAACGCCTACAGACTATGGACAGCACAGCACATCGGCCCATGAAGAGGTAACCAGAGTCTCAGCAACGCCTACAGACTATGGACAGCAGAGCACATTGGCCCATGAAGAGGTAACCAGAGTCTCAGCAACGCCTACAAACCATGGACAACACAGCACATCGGCCCATGAAAAGGTAACCAGAGTCTCAGCAACGCCTACAGACTATGGACGACAGAGCACATCGGCCCATGAAGAGGTAACCAGAGTCTCAGCAACGCTTACAGACTATGGACAGCACAGCACATCGGCCCATGGAGAGGTAATCAGAGTCTCAGCAACGCCTACAGACTATGGACAGCACAGCACATCGGCCCATGAAGAGGTAATCAGAGTCTCAGCAACGCCTACAGACTATGGACAGCACAGCACATCGGCCCATGAAGAGGTAACCAGAGTCTCAGCAACGCCTACAGACTATGGACGACAGAGCACATCGGCCCATGAAGAGGTAACCAGAGTCTCAGCAACATCTACAGACTATGGACAGCACAGCACATCGGCCCATGAAGAGGTAACCAGAGTCTCAGCAACGCCTACAGACTATGGACAGCACAGCACATCGGCCCATGAAGAGGTAATCAGAGTCTCAGCAACATCTACAGACTATGGACAGCACAGCACATCAGCCCATGGAGAGGCAACCAGAGTCTCAGCAACGCCTACAGAGTATGGACAGCACAGCACATCGGCCCATGAAGAGGTAATCAGAGTCTCAGCAACGCCTACAGACTATGGACAGCAGAGCACATCGGCCCATGAAGAGGTAACCAGAGTCTCAGCAACGCCTACAGACTATGGACGACAGAGCACATCGGCCCATGAAGAGGTAACCAGAGTCTCAGCAACGCCTACAGACTATGGACAGCAGAGCACATCGGCCCATGAAGAGGTAACCAGAGTCTCAGCAACGCCTACAGACTATGGACAGCAGAGCACATCGGCCCATGAAGAGGTAACCAGAGTCTCAGCAACGCCTACAGACTATGGACGACAGAGCACATCGGCCCATGAAGAGGTAACCAGAGTCTCAGCAACGCCTACAGACTATGGACAGCACAGCACATCGGCCCATGAAGAGGTAACCAGAGTCTCAGCAACGCCTACAGACTATGGACAGCACAGCACATCGGCCCATGAAGAGGTAACCAGAGTCTCAGCAACGCCTACAGACTATGGACAGCAGAGCACATCGGCCCATGAAGAGGTAACCAGAGTCTCAGCAACGCCTACAGACTATGGACAGCACAGCACATCGGCCCATGAAGAGGTAATCAGAGTCTCAGCAACGCCTACAGACTATGGACAGCACAGCACATCGGCCCATGGAGAGGCAACCAGAGTCTCAGCAACGCCTACAGACTATGGACAGCACAGCACATCGGCCCATGAAAAGGTAACCAGAGTCTCAGCAACGCCTACAGACTATGGACAGCAGAGCACATCGGCCCATGAAGAGGTAATCAGAGTCTCAGCAACGCCTACAGACTATGGACAGCACAGCACATCGGCCCATGAAGAGGTAACCAGAGTCTCAGCAACGCCTACAGACTATGGACAGCACAGCACATCGGCCCATGAAGAGGTAACCAGAGTCTCAGCAACGCCTACAGAGTATGGACAGCACAGCACATCGGCCCATGAAGAGGTAATCAGAGTCTCAGCAACGCCTACAGACTATGGACAGCAGAGCACATCGGCCCATGAAGAGGTAACCAGAGTCTCAGCAACGCCTACAGACTATGGACGACAGAGCACATCGGCCCATGAAGAGGTAACCAGAGTCTCAGCAACGCCTACAGACTATGGACAGCACAGCACATCGGCCCATGAAGAGGTAACCAGAGTCTCAGCAACGCCTACAGACTATGGACAGCACAGCACATCGGCCCATGGAGAGGTCATCAGAGTCTCAGCAACGCCTACAGACTATGGACAGCACAGCACATCGGCCCATGGAGAGGTAACCAGAGTCTCAGCAACGCCTACAGACTATGGACAGCAGAGCACATCGGCCCATGGAGAGGTAACCAGAGTCTCAGCAACGCCTACAGACTATGGACAGCAGAGCACATCGGCCCATGAAGAGGTAACCAGAGTCTCAGCAACGCCTACAGACTATGGACAGCACAGCACATCGGCCCATGGAGAGGTAACCAGAGTCTCAGCAACGCCTACAGACTATGGACAGCAGGGCACATCGGCCCATGAAGAGGTAACCAGAGTCTCAGCAACGCCTACAGACTATGGACAGCACAGCACATCGGCCCATGAAGAGGTAACCAGAGTCTCAGCAACGCCTACAGACTATGGACAGCACAGCACATCGGCCCATGGAGAGGTAATCAGAGTCTCAGCAACGCCTACAGACTATGGACAGCAGAGCACATCGGCCCATGAAGAGGTAATCAGAGTCTCAGCAACGCCTACAGACTATGGACAGCAGAGCACATCGGCCCATGGAGAGGTAACCAGAGTCTCAGCAACGCCTACAGACTATGGACAGCACAGCACATCGGCCCATGGAGAGGTAATCAGAGTCTCAGCAACGCCTACAGACTATGGACAGCAGAGCACATCGGCCCATGAAGAGGTCATCAGAGTCTCAGCAACGCCTACAGACTATGGACAGCACAGCACATCGACCCATGAGAAGATCACAGGAGTCTCAGATAAGACTACACAACACCCACTGCAGACCACAGCAGCCACAGAGCAAACCACAGGAGCCTCAGGAAAATCTATAGTGCACACAAAGAAGACCACATATACCAAAAGGAAGACCACACCAATCCCAGCAATGTCTACAGAAAACCCAGGAAGAACCACAGCTACCACAGAACCTATAAAATCTTCAGTCAAGGTCACAGGAGAAAAATCTGTCACTTCTTCTATTCCTCGTCCAAATAAAACCCATCAGGTGCCCACTGGGACTTTCACCTTCCCCACATCCAGCGTGGAGTTGAGTTCTGTCACGTCAGAAGCCCCAGCCAACAAGAGCCACCCATACCAGAACAAAGATGGCTCACAGGGAGGTCTGCATGTTGGAGAGAGGGGGGACAGTGATTCATTCCCTGCGTGGGCCATAGTTATTGTGGTCCTGGTGGCTGTGATTCTCCTCTTGGTGTTTCTTGGCCTGATCTTCCTGGTAAGCAACAGGGATGCCCCGTGGGAATGGACTCATGGGCTAGGGCGCTGAGAAGAGGTTATGGATCTGAACTAGAGGGAATAACGAGTCTAGCAGAAGAGGCATGGTCGGGCGATGGCAATAGAGGCAGTGGTGTGAAAGCTATGGGGGAGACAATAGATGCCTGGGACATGAAATGTAGAATGAGGGGAAGGCTCTGGATAAGGAAGAAGGCTGTAGAGGAGAGGAAATCTGTTAGGACAAGGGAAACAGGAGAGACGAAAGGAGTTGGAGAAGAGGTCTGGGGCTCTACGGTGCACCAGGGGCTGCAATAAGGACCAAGTTTGGATGGAATCTCGGGAAAGGAGCAAGCTGAAGGTCTGGATCGGGGAGTAGAAAAGGGCCTGAGGTGGGAGTGTTGAGCAAATGGCATGGCAGATGGTACTCATTTCTCCTTTCTCCTCCTAACCCCAGGTCTCCTATATGACGCGAACACGCCGTGCACTGATCCACAGCGGTGCAGACGATGAACCAGAGGATGAAGGGGGCCCCAACTCTTACCCAGTCTACCTGATGGAGCAGCAGACACTTGGTGTGGGCCAGATCCCGTCCCCACGGTGATCTTTGAGAAAACGTTCACCCCCAGCTTTTCCTTGTCCTGCCCCTTTCCTGAATAAGGAATTAGACTCACAATTCCTATTTCCTGGACTCCAGGAAGGCAAAGTACTGACAATGAACAGCATTAACCCTTCGTCTCCTGTGTTCTTATTGAAACTAGCCAAGGGATGAGGTAATAAGCAAGAAGGATGTGAGTTTGGGAGATAGAAAAGAGAGACCCAGTAAAACCAGCAAGTGTTCTCTGTAGAAGATGATGGTCTGAGAATAAAGAGATGTTTGATGGACACTTGGGGTGGGAATTGTACAGGACATTGGGTGCTGCGAGGGGCAGGCAGCTAATGAGAATTTGGGGGTTTTAGAGGGCAAAGCCCAGATCTGGCTAGTCAGGGCGGGTGATGAGGGGGAGGCTGAGAACAGAGCCCTGGGTTTCAGGACCAATCTATATTATTTCCATCTACTGTTACTTGGAGTGTGTGTAAACAGGCTTGCTCTTGGTTCCCAGGGTCCTTATCCTTCTTTTTCTTTTTTAATGAAAAAATAGGATCTGAGAAAAAAAAAAAGAGGATTTCCTTCTGTACCTTCTCCATTCCCAGTGGAAACAAAAATTCCAACAAAGATCATAAAGATCTCTCACTGAGGTGGTTCTGCCCTCTTCCTCCCAAATCCCTTCGTTTTTTTAAGATGTCTCTGGTGGGCATCCTGCAGGTTTGGCTCGCTGGGCTGTGGGTGGGCACAGGGAGAGATTTTGTTTGGCCTGCAGTTTCATCCACTGATACCCATCCCAGACCTTCCTTGAGGGTGTTCTCCACTCAGCATTTATTTTCCTGTCTCTTCTGCCCAAAGTCACTCAACGCCTTCTCCACTCTCTTCCTTTCTCGTCACACCTTCATCCCAGACCCTGACTTCCCCTTGGAGCATTCCATCTGTATGTTTTTGGATTTTTTTCTCCAACTGGCAAAGCCCTTTCACCTTTTGCTGCTTGAGCAGAGGTGGAAAGGGAGCGTTGGCAGATGACAGGTAACTTCCTTGTAGCGCTGGTCTTTTTATAATCAAGTGTAAAATATTTACAAAGTAAGGACACCATAGTTATTGGACTATCAGTTGGGAGAAAGTCCTGACTGCTGTCCCTGACTTTGGCTGCGGCCTTGCAGCTGACCTGGAGCCTAGGGGACAGGACTGAGAATCTCTGGAGGGTGGAGCACGAAAAATGGCTCACTCCTGGGTTAGATAAGAGCTGGGCTGAGTTCCTGCTGAGCTCAATTACAGAATGAGAGGAAACTTGGTTATTTAATGAGTAAGTACTAAGCACGCATTAAACATTCTGTTGATGATTTTGAAGAACTTTAAGACATAGTTCCCACCTGAGACAGAAATACAGGAAAATTAAAATTAAATAATGCAGTGAGAATTATAACAAGGCAGTACTACACAGAATAAAACAAGACTCTAATGAATGAATCCCAATATTTATGGGTTATCCATTGACTTGCGGATAATCCAGATAAACCTTATCCATATTCAATAGAAGGCTGAGCAAAGGTCATGCAAGCAACACAATTTCCACAGTTTCCACCTTTGCAAACCTTTACCTTTACCCTTTAGTCGTTACTGACCCTTTCAGGACTCAGGCAGCCCGTTGGGATCTTTCTGACGGGAACACTCAGTCACAGAACATTCTGCCAGAGCCCAGACTGGGCTGGGAGGGCCTCAGTCTGAGGGGCTCTCTCAGCCTCCCACCAGAGACCCACTCTGCTTGGGTCCAGAAAGGAGGCATGCCCGGTGCCAGAGGGGTCCCAGACTTGGGTCCCTAGAGAGCCTCCAGGCAGAGGCTGGAAGAGGACTGGGGTGCCTAAGAAAAGGGGCAGGGGGCCCCAGTTTTAGTCTGGACAGATGGCCTAGCACGCAGCAGCCAGGACAGGGGTGAAAGAGATATCCCCTCGCCCTGGGGGAAAGAGATATCCCCTAACCCTAGCCTCTAAACACTGAATTTCCCCAGCTTGGACCCTAATTTTTAAAAATAAAGCAAAAACACCTCTAACCCCGCCAAGGCATCAACATGGAGCACTGGGGGCCAAGGGTGTGAGATGGGGGAGTCGGGAGGGTTTTCTTCTCCAAGTCAAAGGGGCAGGAGGGCGATTCTTCCTTCCCACTCCTCTCCCCTCTCTCCCCTGCTAAGGATCACTTTGCAACGAGGGGACCTTTTACAAGCCCCGGAGCGCTGGGCTCTCCTTAGGGAAAGCACGGGATGAGCGCCTCCCTCCCCCGCGCTGGGCGCCCGCGTCCCGGGGAGAACCCGCCGGGAGCGGCGCCGAAGCCCGGGGCTGGGGCGAGCGCGAGGGCGGCCGGCTCGTGGGCTCCGTCCGAGTGCGCGGCCTCCCCTCCCCTCCCCTCCCCTCCCCTCCCCTCCCCTCCCCTCCCCTCCCCTCCCCTGCCCCCTCCCCTGCCCTCCCCTCCCCTCCGCCGGCCGGTCGGGGCGCCCGGCTCGCGCGCTCACCCCGAGGAGTGGCTCCGGTCGCCCGCGCGGACGTCGCCCGAATCGGGCTGCGGCGGAGGAGCCGCCGCCCCGCCTGCGCGCCCGCGGGTCCCGGTCCGGACGGCGCTCGCGGCGTTTTGCTGGGCTCCCCGCGCACGGCCAGACCCCCGTCGCCTTGCCACTTCCCGCGGGGACACCGGGCTCAGAGTTCAAATCCGCTCGGAGCCTGTGGGAGAGTCCGTTTTCTCCCAACCTCGGTGTCACTTGATTCCTTAGTGGCAGCAAGGCCGGAGGGCGGCGCACAGGGACCGCGGGAACCAAGGGTGACGAGGGCCTTCCTCCGGGCTCCGGGCTCCCCTTTCAGGCCTTTGGATTAGGGCTCAGAGTCTTGCTCTTCTGGCCCGGTATTTGGCACCTCCGGCCAGGTCTTTCCTGCCGGCCCGCCTCTGGCACCTTTTTGCCCTGGCCTGCAGTTCCCGGTCCCTCTCACAGGGCCGGTCCCCTCGCGGCTGACTGCCAGCTCTCGGCCCGCCTGTCCGGACAGCGCGCGTCGGCACAAGGACAAAACCCAAGGCTTTGGGACTCTGTCACCTTCATGTCTGTCTCCTCTGCCTCACACAAAAGCCTCTATCCCAGAAATGAGACATCCCCAGAGGAAAGAAGTTATTGTTATAACACAGTAATTTTCCATCCCCTAGAAGAAGGAACTTCTCCTGGGTTCCTTGAACCTGAGTTGTTTTTGCAAGAAAACTCTTGAAGAGGAAGGTATGCATCAGCCATGACCACAAGGGTATTGACCATGAGCTTAACTAATCAGGAGATGCCAGGCGGGGCAATGAGACATTTAAGGCTGGGATCTAATAAATGTTAAGAAATGTAAAATAAACAACTTGTGCAGCTACTAACTGCTGATATCCGCTTCTGTACACGCAGCTTGCTTGCTCTGCTAAACTCTTGAGTAACCCCTGCCCTATATAAGCAACCCTCCCCCTGAGCTCGGGGCTGCAGTTCTCCTCTGTGTAGGTTGGCTGCAGTCCCTGCGCAGGTAATAAAGCTCCTAATATTCAAAATTACTTTGTGTCCGAGTGAGGTTGATTCTCCTGGGTTACAACAGTTATTTTTGCTGACCTCTGGCCCAAGGGTGGGTCTCTCCTCTGACAGGTTCCATGCCCTGGAGAGAGAGGGCCCAGAAGGCATGCCCCCTGTCCAGTAGCAAGTATAAATGCCACAGGCTGGCCACCAGAGACAAGGAAGTGAGCCAGGCATATGTGGGAGCATCTCATGGAACCCAAGAGTCTAGCAGTCCCAGTGGCCAGCTCTGTATCTCCAGGGAACCTATCCCCACAGACCTTTCTCCTCCCAGAACCCTGGTCCTGACCAGCTTTTAATTCCTCCTGAAAGTTCATGTCCCATCGAGTCACCAGGCGACAACTCCCTCTGCAGCCCATGTCCGCTCTGGAACTCAGGCATTTTGAGGGCAACGTCCCTGCGGACTCTTTCAAGGTGAGGAGGGGGGAGTTCCTGCTGCTCCCAGCACCCAAGTGCTGCTTCTCTTTGGAATTCTGGACTTGGGAAGTGTATTATCCATCGATCACAGAGGACATGGAGGCTACAAAAAGTCAGAAAGGGCGAAGGGTCCCTGTCCCAAGCACTTGGTTTGTCTCATTGCATAGTTTCATTCTTTTTGTGGAAGAGAGTAAACTTCTTTTGCCCACTTCTGTGAAAGTCAGCGCTGACTCTAACCTCCACTGACTGTGATGCTGACCCTCACCATGCAGTAGATCCACCTTTAATCCTCTCCCTCCAACTCTCAGCGTGAACACAAATAGCAGCTGCTTTGATTTCCCTTAGGATCCTGGAGTGGCATGGAGTGGAGTAGCTGCCCGACAAATGCTTTGTCTCTGACTTGAAAATCCTAGTTTCGATATCATCCTGGATTCCTTATTAGAGCTAGGCTCCAGGTCTAAATAAAGCTCGGTGAAATGAAAATACCCCTTCCAGACCTGCTGCCTAAATTTAATTCCTTGGTCAGCTCTCATAGTCCCTAGACGGAGACACAAGCGAGACACACCACAGAGAGCCCAGGACTTGTGAGTGAAATTAGCCGAAGAGAAACCAAGTCTGAGCTCCTATGTGCCCAGCCATTTCACCCGACTCTAGCCTCCTGCAGAATTCCAAGTTTCTGCTCTTAATTATTAAAACCCAAATGTCAGACAACTGATAAAGCCCCTTCACTTTCACTGCCTCATGGCATGAGTAGGGAGGGTGGGTGTGCAATCGACAGAGAGGGACTTTTGTGGTGTTTTGTTTCCTTTGACATTTGCTCCTGCGTCTTCCTTCAATTGCCCCCAGTGACAGTCCCCTGGAGACAGCTCTTCACACCCTGTGCTCTCCCTCCTCCTGCCTCTCTGCAAGCTGGTCAGATTTCTGCGGCAGGTGACTTCCAGACTTGCCTCTAGCCTGGCCTTTCTCTGAAATCCACTCGTATATCTCCAGGGTTTCCCCCCACAACATGTTCACTTGGATGTCACATCAGAATGAACATGCCATTCACGTGTTCATCCGCAGATGTTTTGGGAGCATCTGCTCCTGAAGATGCGCAGCACACAAAGCAGTGACAGGCTGCTTCAGAGCCCAGTCTGCCGGGAAGGGACACGTCACACAGGAATGACACAAGAGTAGTTACAGGTGCGCAGAAATGCCGCAGGCTCTGCGGCCTCACCAGCGGGTCATCCGCTCGCTCCCTCCTGTGATGCGCTCACTCCTCACGGCTGAGTCCTGCTCTCCAGAGGCAACGACTTGCAAATTTTAGTTTTTTCTCATGCTATTTGCACCTACAGATTTAAACTTTACACCCATATTATATTGCTACCCATAGATTTTTATTTATTTTATTTATTTATTTTTGTTAATCTTCACCGAGGATATTTTTTCCGTTGATTTTTAGAAAGAGTGGAAGGGAGGGAGGGAGAAAGAAAGAGAGAGACTGAGAGAGAACATGGTTGTAAGAGATACACATCCACTGGTTGCCTCCCAGGACAGGGATCAAACTGCAACCCAGGTGTGTTCCCTTGACTGGGAATCAAACTTGAGACCCTTCAGTATGTGAGCTGATGCTCTAACCACTGAGATACACTGGCCAGGGCACTATTCATAGATTTTATTTTTATTTTTTTATCTTCACCCAAGAACATTTTTGCATTTATTTTCAGATAGAGCAGGAGGGATAGAGGGAGGAAGAGAGAGAGAGAAACATCAACGTGAGAGACACATCGAGTGGTTGCCACCCACATGACCCTAACTGGGCCAGGGACAAACTGAAGCTGAGGTACGTGCCCTTAGCAGGATCTGAATCCGGGACTCTCTGGTCTGCCGGCCGACTCTAACTGCTGAGCCAAACCGGCCAGGGCTATTCATAGAATTTTAAATGAAGACCTTAGATGCATCTTTTTAAAAATTAACTTATTTTTGTTACATATATTTCTCCTTTTTCTCCCATTGACATCCTCCTCCCGCTCCCACCCTCCCCCTCACAGCACTGCTGTATATGTCCATTGGTTATGCATATATGTATGTAAGTTCTTTGGTTTATCTCTTTTGTCCCTCCCTCCGCTGAGATTTGTCATTCTGAACCCTACTTCTATGTCTCTTGTCTACTTTGTTCATTATATTCCACAAATAAGTGAGATCATGTGATACTTGTCTTTCTCTGACTGGTTTATATTTCTAACTGGCGTATTTTGCTTACTTATACTTTCTAGGTGCCTCCATGCCATCTCAAAGGATGAGAGATCTTTCTTTCTTACAGCTGCATAGTATTCCATTGTGTAAATGTACCACAGGTTTTTTACCCACTTATCTACTGATGGACACTTGGGCTGTTTCCAGATCTTAGCTATTGTAAATAGTGCTGCTATGAACATAGGGTTACATACATTCTTTCTGATTGGTGTTTCAGGCTTCTTAGGATATATTCCAAGAAGTGGGGTCACTGGGTCAAAGGGCAATTCAAATTTTACTTTTTTGAGGAAACACCATACTGTTTTCTATAATGGCTGTATAAGTCTGCATTCCCACCAGCAGTGTACTAGAGTCCCCTTTTCTCCACACCCTCGCCAACACTTGTTATAATGGCTGTATAAGTCTGCATTCCCACCAGCAGTGTACTAGAGTCCCCTTTTCTCCACACCCTCGCCAACACTTGTTGTTTGATGACTTGTTGATGGAAGCCATTCTGACAGGTGTGAGGTGATACCTCCTTGTTGTTTTAATTTGCATCTCTCTGATGATTAGTGACATTGACCATTGTTTCATATGTGTCTTGGCCATTTGTATGTCCTGTTTAGAGAGGTGTCTCTTTAGGTCCTCTGCCCATCTTTTTTAACTTGATTCTTTGTCTACCTTTTGTTGAGTTGCATAAGCACTCTATATATTTTAGAAATTAACCCCTTATCTGATGTATTGTTGGCAATTATGGTCTCCCATATGCTGTGTTTCCTTTTCATTTTGATGGTGTTTCTTTTGCTTTGCAGAAGCTTTTCAGTTTGATGTATTCCCATGTGTTCATTTTTTCCTTTGTTTCTCTTACCTTAGGCATTGTATCAATGAAAATTCTGTTGCATATGATGTCTGAAATTTTGTTGCCTACGTTTTCTTCTAGGATTTTTATGGATTCACTGTTCATATTTAAGTCTTGTATCCATTTTGGGTTTATTCTTGTGTATGGTGTAAGTTGGTGGTCTAGTTTCATTTTGTTTGCATGTAGCTGTCCAATTTTCCCAACAACATTTATTAAAAAGGCTGTTTTTACTTCATTGTATACTTTTGCCACCTTTGTCAAATATTAATTGAGCATAAGGTCTGGGGTCAATTTTCGGGTTCTCTGTTCTGTTCCATTCATCTATATGCCTGTTGTAGTGCCGGTACCAGGCTGTTTTGACTACAGTAGCTTTGTAGTATAACCTGATACCTGGTATTGTGATCTCACCTATTTTGTCATTCTTTTTCAAGATTGCTGTGGCTTTTCGTGGTCTTTTTTTGGTTCCATATGAACTTTTGGAGTATTTGTTCTAGTTCTGTGAAATATATCATTAGTATTTTGATGGGGATTGCCTTGAATCTATAGATTGCTTTGGGTAATATGGACATTTTAATGATGTTAATTCTTCCAATCCATGAACAAGGTATGTGCTGCCACTTTTTTATATCTTCCTCCATTTCTTTTTTCAATGTCCTGTAGTTTCCTGTGTAGTTTTCTGTGAACAGGTCCTTTCCTTCTTTAGTTAAGTTTATTCCTAGGTATCTTAATTTTTTGCCGCAATGGCAAATGAGATTGTTTTTAGTTTCTCTTTCTGTGACTTCATTATTGGTGTATAAGAATGCTGTCGATTTCTTTTTTTTTTTTTTTTCATTTTTTGTTCAGATAGAGTGGGAGGGAGAGAGAGGAAGAGAGAGGAGAGAGAAACATCGAAGTGAAGGGACACATCGAGTGGCTGCCACCCGCAAGACCAACCAGGGCCGGGGACAAACTGCAACCGAGGTACGTGCCCTTAGCGGGAACCGAACCCGGGTCTCTCTGTACCGCAGGCCGACGCTCCAACCGCTGAGCCAAACCGGCCAGGGCTCGATTTCTTTTTTATTTTATTTATTTTATTTTATTTTATTTTTGTTACAGATGTTTCTCCTTTTTTACCCCATTGACTCCCTCCTCCCCACCCCCCCCACCCCGTCCCCGGCTTTGTTGTCCATGTACATTGGTTATGTGTACATGCATATAAGTTCTGTGGTTTATCTCTTTCCTCCCCCACTACCCCCTCTTCTGAGGGTTGTCAGTCTGTACCCTACTTCCATATCTCTGGGTCTACCCTATTCCTCATACTGTTATGTTCATTATATTTCACAAATAAGTGAGATCATGTGGTATTTGTCTTTCTCTGCTTGGCTTGTTTCACTTAGGATAATACTTTCCAGGCCCTTCCATGTCGTCTCAAAGGATAAGAGATCTTTCTTTCTTACAGCTGCATAGTACTCCATTGTGTATATGTACCACAGCTTTTTTATCCACTCGTCTACATATGGGCACTTGGGCTGTTTCCAGATCTTAGCTATTGTGAAATAGTGCTGCTATGAACATGGGGGTACATATATTCTTTCTGATTGGTGTTTCAGGCTTCTTAGGGTATATTCTTAGCAGTGGGATCACTGGGTCAAATGGCAATTCAATTTTTAATTTTTGAGGTAACACCATATCATTTTCCATAGTGGCTGCACCAGTCTGCATTCCCACCAGCAGTGTACTAGGGTCCCACCAACACTTGTTTGACGATTTGTTGATGGCGACCATTCTGACAGGTGTGAGGTGATACCTCATAGTTGTTTTAATTTGCATCTCTCTGATGATTAGTGATGTTGAGCATTTCTTCATATGTCTCTTAGCCATTTGTATGTCCTGTTTGTAGACGTGTCTATTTAGCTCCTCTGCCCATTTTTAATTGGGTTCTTTGTCTTCCTTTTGTTGAGTTGTATGAATACTCTATATATTTTGCTAATTAACCCCTTATCTGATGTATCATTGGCAATGATGCTCTCCCATACAGTGGGTTTCCTTTCCATTTTGATGGTTGTTTCTTTTGCTGTGCAGAAGCTTTTTAGTTTGATGTAGTCTCATGTGTTCATTTTCTCCTTTGTTTCTGTTGCCTTAGGTGATGTATCAGTGAAAATTCTGCTACGTATAATGTCCAAAATTTTGTTGCCTACGTTTTCTTCTAGGATTTTTATGGGTTCACGGGTCACAGTTAAGTCTTTTATCCATTTTGAGTTTATTTTTTGTATGGTGTAAGTTGATGGTCTAGTTTCGTTTTTTGCATGTAGCTGTCCAATTTTCCCAACACCATTTATTAAAGAGGCTGTCTTTACAGCATTGTGTGTTTTTGCCTCCTTTGTCAAATATTAAATGAGCATAATGTCTTGGGTCCATTTCTGGGTTCTCTGTTCTGTTCCACTGGTCTATATGCCTGTTCTTGTGCCAGTACCAAGCTGTTTTGATTACAGTAGCTTTGTAGTATAACCTGATATCTGGTATTGTGATCTCACCTATTTTGTCCTTCTTTTTCAAGATTGCTGTGGCTATTCGGGGTCTTTTTTGGTTCCATATGAACTTTTGAAGTATTTGTTCTAGTTCTGTAAAATATGTCATTGGTATTTTGATGGGGATTGCCTTGAATCTATAGATTGCTTTGGGTAGTATGGATATTTTAATGACGTTAATTCTTCCAATCCATGAACAAGGTATGTGCTGCCACTTTTTTATATCTTCCTCTGTTTCTTTTTTCAATGTCCTGTAGTTTTCTGCAAATAGATCCTTTACTTCTTTGGTTAAGTTTATTCCTAGGTATCTTAATTTTTTTTGCGGTGATGGTAACTGGGACTGTTTTTTCAGTTTCTCTTTCTATGAGTTCATCATTGGTGTATAAGAATGCCGTTGATTTCTTGATGTTAATTTTGTATCCTGCTACTTTGCCACATTCATTTATTAAGTCTAGTAAATTTTTTTATGGAGTCTTTAGGGTTTTCTATGTATAATATCATGTCATCTGCAAATAATGACAGTTTCACTTCCTCCTTTCCAATTTGGATCCCTTTTATTTTTTCTTCATGTCTAATTGCTGTGGCTAAGACTTCCAAAACTATGTTAAATAAGAGTGGCGAAAGTGGGCATCCCTGTCTTGTTCCTGTTCTTAAGGGAAATGCTTTTAGTTTCTGCTCATTGAATATGATGTTGGCTGTGGGTCTTTCATATATGGCCTTTATTGTTTCAAGATATGATCCCTCTATTTTCACATTGCTGAGTGTTTTTATCAGAAATGGATGCTGGATTTTGTCCAATGATTTTCCAGCATCTATTGATATGATCATGTGGTTTTTATTCTTCATTTTATTTATGTGGTGTATCACATTTATTGATTTGCAAATATTGTACCAGACTTGCATCCCTGGGATGAATCCCACTTGGTCATGGTGAATACTTTTTTTGATGTATTGCTGCATTCGATTTGCTAGTATTTTGTTCAGGATTTTGTCATCTATGTTCATCAGGGATATTGGCCTGTAGTTTTCTTTCTTTGTAATGTCTTTTTATGGTTTTGGAATTAGAATTATGCTGGTCTCATGGAACGAATTTGGAAGTCTTCCTTCTTCTTGAATTTTTTGAAATAGTTTGAGGAGAATGGGTGTTAGTTCTTCTTTGAATGTTCGGTAAAACTCCCCCATGAAGCCATCCGGGCCTGGGCTTTTGTTTGCTGGGAGAGTCTTGATTACCTCTTCAATTTCTTTTGTTGTTATTAGTCTGTTCAAGTTTTCTATCTCTTCCCGGTCCAGTTTTGGGAGACTATGTGTTTCTAGAAATTTGTCCATTTTGCTTAGATTGTCGAATTTGTTGCCATATAATTGTTCATAGTAGTTGTTAACGATCTTATGTATTTCTGTGGTGTCAGTTGTTACTTCTCCTCTTTCATTTCTGATTTTGTGTATTTGGGTTCTCTCTCTTTGTTTCTTGGTGAGTCTAGCTAAGGGTCCATCAATCTTGTTAATCTTTTCGGAAAACCAGCTCTTTGTTTCATTGATCCTTTGAATTGTTTTTTGGTCTCTATGTCATTTATTTCTGCTCTGATCTTTACTGTTTCTTTTTTTTCTAGTTGCTCTTGGATTTTCTTTTTGTTTGCTTTCTAATTCTTTAAGTTGTGAGGTTAAATAGTGTATTAGAAATTTTTCTTGTTTCTTGAGGTAGGCCTGTAGTGCTATGAACTTCCTTCTCAGAACTGCTTTTGCTGTATCCCATAGATTTTGTGTGTTCATTTTCACTGGTTTCCAGGAAGTTTTTAATTTCTTCCTTGATCTCCTCGGTAACCCATTCATTATTTAATAACATGGTATTTAGCTTCCATGTGTTCAAATGTCTTTGCATATTTTTGTTGCAATTGATTTCTAGTTTCATGCCATTGTAATCTGAGAAGATGCTTGATATGATTTCAATTTTCTTAAACTTGTAGAGATTTAGTTTGTGTCCTATCATGTGGTCTATCTTTGAGAATGTCCTATGTGCACCTGAGAAGAATGTGAATTCTCTATTTTGGGGGTATAATTCTCTGTAGATATCTATTAATTCCATTTGATCTAGCACTTCATTTAAAGTCTGTATTTCCTTGTTAATTTTTTGTCTAGAAGATCTATCCAGTGATGTTAGCGGGGTATTGAAGTCCCCTGTTATGATTGTGTTGCTGTCAATTTCTCCTTTGAAGTCCTCCAGAAGATTTTAAATATATTTTGGTGCTCCTGTATTGGGTGCATATATGTTTATCAAGGTTATATTTTCCTGTTGGATAGATCATTTCAATATTATGTAGTGGTCTTCTTTGATTCTAGTTATGGCTTTCATTTTGAAATCTATTTTATCAGATATGAGTATTGCTACCCCAGCTTTTTTTCCTTTTTGTTTGCTTAGAAGATATGTTTTCATTTCTTCACTTTCACCCTATGTGAGTCTTTTGTTGTGAGGTGGGTCTCTTGTAAACAACATATAGATGAGTCATGCTTTCTTATCCAATCAGCTACTCTGTGTGTTTTTATCAGAGCATCAGTCCATTTACATTTAAGGTGATTGTTGATATGTACTTATTTATTGCCATTTTTGTTTAGTTTGATTATGTTTTTCTTCCTGTTTCTTCTACTAATTACAATGCTGTAGATTTCTTGATGTTGATTTTGCATCCTGTAATTTTTGATGAAGTATTTAGGGTTTTTGATGTATAATATGTCATTTGCAAATAATGACAGTTTCACTTTCTCCTTTGCAATTTAGATCCCGTCTATTTTTTCTTCATGTCTAATTGCTGTGGCTAAGACTTCCAGAACTATGTTAAATAAGAGTGGCAAAAGTGGTCATTCCTGTCTTATTCCTGTCCTTAAGGGAATTGATTTTAGTTTTCGTCTATTGAGTATGAGGTTTTTCATATATGGTCTTTATAATGTCAAGATATGATCCCTCTATTCCCACATTGCTGAGCATTTTTATCAGAAATGGGTGCTGGATTTTGTAGAATGCTTTTTCAGCATCTATTGATATAATCATATGGTTTGGTTTGGTTTTAAATCCTCACCCAGGGACATTTTCCCCATATTTTGTTGAGATAGAGTGGGAGGGAGAGAGAGTGAGAGAGAGAAACATCAACATGAAAGGGACACATCGAGTGGTTGCCTCTTGTATGACCCAACCAGGGCTGGGGACAAACTGGAACAGAGGTATGTGCCCTTAGCGGGAACTGCACCCGGGTCTCTCTGGACCACAGGCCAACACTCCAGCTGCTGAGCCAAACCGGCCAGGGCCAATCATATGGTTTTTATCTTTCATTTTGTTTATGTGGTGTATCACATTTGTGAATATTGTTGAATCCCACTTGGTCATTGTGAATACTTTATAAATGTTTTGCTGGATCCTATTTTCTAATATTTTGTTAAGGACTTTGGCATCTATGTTCATCAGGGATATTGACCTGTAGTTTTCTTTCTTTGTGGTGTCTTTATCTGGTTTTGGAATTAGAATTATGCTGGCCTCATAAAACGACTTTGGAAGTCTTTCTTCTTCTTGGAGTTTTTGCAGTAGATTGTGTAGAATGGGTGTTAGTTCTTTGAATGTTGGGTAAAACTCCCCATGAAGCAGTCCTGGCTCGGGCTTTTGTTTGCTGGGAGTTTCTTGATTACATCTTCAATTTCCTTAGTTGTTATTGGTCTGTTCAAGTTTTCTCTCTCTTCCTGGTTCATTTTTGGGAGACTGTGTGATTCTAGAAATTTGTCCATTTCACCTACATTGTTCAACTTATTGGCATATAATTGTTCACAGTATTTTTAAACGATCTTTTATATTTCTGTGGTGTCAGTTGTTACTTCTCCTCTTTCGTTTCTAATTTTGTTTATTTGGGTCCTCTCTCTTAGTTTCTTGGTAAGTCAGGCTAAGGGTCCATCCATCTTGTTTATCTTTTCAAAGAACCAGTTCTTTGTTTTATTGATTTTTGAATTTTTTTTTTTTTTTTTTTGGTGTCTATGTCATTTATTTCTGCTTTGACCATTACTGTTTCTTTCCTTCTAGTTGCTCTGGATTTTTCTTTTTGTTTACTTTCTAGTTCTTTAAGTTGTAGTCAATTAGAAATTTAAATTTAAATAGTCAATTAGAAATTTTTCTTCTTTCTTGAGGCAGACCAGTAGTGCTATGAACTTCCCTCTCAGGAATGCTTTTGCTGTGTCCCATGAATTTTGTGTTGTTGTGTGTTCATTTTCATTGATTTCCAGGAAGTTTTAAATTTCTTTTCATCTCCTTGGTAACTCATTAATTGTTTCATAACATGCTATTTAGCTTCCATGTGTTTGTTTTATTTTGTTTTTAAATATTTTTTTTCTTTGTATTAATTTTAGAGAGAGAGGAAGGGAGAGGGAGCCAGAGATAGAAACATTTATGAGAAAGAACATCGACTGGTTGCCTCTTGCATACTCCCCACTGGGGATCTGGCCTACAACCAGGGCATGTGCCTTGACTGGAAGTCAAACTGGTAACCTCTTGGTGCATGGGTTGATGCTCAACCACTGAACCATACTGGCCAGACTAGCCTCCGTGTGCTAGCATGTTTTGAGAGTTTTTATTGTAATTGATTTCTAGGTTCATGCCATTGTGATCTGAGAAGATGCTTGATATGAATCCAATCTTTTTCAACTTGTAGAGACTTAGTTTGTGTCCTAACATGTGGTCTATCTTTGAGAATTTCCCATGTGCACTTGAGAAGAATGTGAATTCTGCAGTTTTGGGGTCTAATTCTCTGTAGATATCTGTTAAATCCATTTGATCTAATGCATCATTTAGAGTCTCTGTTTCCTTGTTAATTTTTTGTCTAGAGGATCTATCCAGTGATGCCAGTGGGGTGTTGAAGTCCTCTGCTATGATGGCATTGCTGTCCATTTCTTCTTTGAAGCCTCAAGAAGTGTTTTAATGTATTTTGGTGCTCCTATTTTTGGTGCATATATGTTTACCAAGGTTATAGCCTACTGTTGGATAGATCCTTTCCATATTATGTAGTGGCTGTCCTTGTCTCTAGTTATGGTATTCATTTTAAAGTCTATTTTATCTGATATGAGTGTTGCTATCCCAGCTTTTTTTTTTCTTTTCTTTCTGTTTGCTTGGAAGATTTTCTCTCATTCCTTCAGTTTCAACCTATGTGAGTCTTTTGTTGTGAGGTGGGTCTCTTGTAAACAACATATATATGAGTCATGATTTCTTATCCAAAAAGCTACTCTGTGCCTTTTGATCCATTTCCATTTAAGGTTATTATTGGTATGTACTTATTTTTTTTTGCCATTTTTGTTTATTGTGGTTATATTTTTTTCTTCCTATTTCTTCTACTAATTACAGCAGTTCTTTTAACATTTCTTACAGTGCTGGTTTGGTGATAATATATTCCTTTAGCTTTTTTATTTCACCTTCTATTTTGAATGATAGCCTTGCTGGATAGAGTGATCTTGGATTCAGATCCTTGTTTTTCATTACCTTGATTACTTCATGTCACTCCCTTCTGGCCTGTAGTATTTCTGTTTAGGAGTTAGCTTATAGCCTTATGGGGGTTCCTTTGTAGGTAACCTGTTGCTTATCTCTTGTTGCCTTTAGGATTCTCTCTTTGTCTTTAATTTTTGGCATTTTAATTATTATGTGTTTTGGTGTGTGCCTGTTTGGTTCTTCTTTTTTTTTTTTTTTTTTAATCCTCACCCGAGGACATTTTTCCATTTTTTGTTCAGGTAGAGTGGGAGGGAGAGAGAGGAACAGAGAGAGAGAAACATCGATGTGAAGGGACACATCGAGTGGTTGCCACCTGCACAACCGACCAGGGCCGGGGACAAACTGCAACCAAGGTACGTGCCCTTAGCGGGAACCGAACCCGGGTCTCTCAGGACCGCAGGCCGACGCTCTAACCTCTGAGCCGAACCGGCCAGGGCTGTTTGGTTCTTCTTACTTGGGGCTCTCTGTGCTTCTTGTACTTGTATGCCTTTCTCCTTCACCAAGTTAGGGAACTTTTCTGTCATGATTTCTTCAAATATATTCTCTAACCCTTGCTCATTTACTTCTTATTCTGGAACTACTATGGTGTGGATATTGTTACATTTCATATTGTTCCACAGTTCTCTTAAGCTGTCTTCCAGTTTTTTTAATTGTTTTTTCTTTTTGGTTCTTTGGTTTGGTGATTTTTTTCTACCCTGTCTTCTAATTCATTGATTCAATTCTCAGCTTCCTCTACTCTGCTGGTTATTCCTTCCAATGTGTTCTTTGTTTCTGCCTTGTCATTCTTCATTTCTGCTTTGTGGTTTTTCATTTCCAATTGGTTGATTTTCAATGTTTCTATATCTTTACTCATGCTGTTGAGCTTCCTCATAATCATTACTCTGAAGTCTGCCTCTGATATCTTGCTTAATTTCATTTTATTTATCTCTTCCATAGGATTCTCTTGTTCTTTCATTTGGTATTTGTTTCTTTGTTTCATCATTTTGGCTATCTTGATGGGTTTTGGAGCCTGCCAAATTTTTCTTGTGTGTGTTCTTGTTCCACTGCTTGTGGCTCCCTCTACTGGGTTTGGATGAGTGTGGAAGGACCCACATTAAACACCACTGTCAAGTCTTACTTTCCTGGGTTGATTTGAAGGCCAAGCAAAGGTTCAGCTATCCTCTAGCTTTTGCCTGCATGCTATTAGTCTCAGTTACTTGATGAGCCTCAGGTTATAGCCCGCAGTTGAATAAAGAAAAAATCCCTCAGGTGTACAGGGTAAGAGGATTTCCAGTGGGTGGGGAAATTGCTTGCTGGCAGTCTCTAGCTATTAGTGAGCCTGAATTGGCATTTCTCTGGCCTGGCCTGGTGGTGTTTAATTCCTGAGGGAGGGGCTGTTGCTTCTCCCCAGGGCTCTGGGAAGGGGTTCTCTGAGTAATATGGCTAGTGTCCTATGAGGAAGTGATTCAACACATCCCCCCTCCCAGCTCTCTCTCAAGCCAGGAGCCCAGGACTCTCTTCACAGTTCCAGTCTAGTCTCCCCTCCCTCTGTGGGAGCCCAAGGTGAGTGGCTGTAGTTGATTTAGTGCTCTTGCCTTTTAGGGAACTGCCTTCCCCACTGAGCTTTCCTTGCCAGACAAAGCCTCAGCTCTGGTGATCTCAGCCAGGTGTTATGAGGGTGCCTTTCCCTGTCCACCATTCTGTGCTGTGGAGCTGGCTTGGGATTTTAACCCCATATTCTCACAGGGAACAGCCCTTACAGCTAAAACAGCCCTTAGTTGTTGTCCGTGAGCTCCCAGTTTGGCCCCTCATGCCTCTGAAGTTCCTACCAGTCTTGATTTGTTGTCTTATTTCTGTCCCTGCTTATAAGGGTTCTCTCAAGCTGCTTTTCAGTTGCTTTTTCCTGATGGTTTTGTCTTTATGTTAGTTGTAATTCCAGTTTGTTCCTGGGAGATGGTCTTTGTAGCTTCCATTCACTCTGCTGTCATTTTCTCCCCAAGGTTTTAAATGCATCTTTTATTGGGCCACATAATATTGAAAGGCTAAAAATAACTTCCTGTCTCAATTTCACCTCTGAAAAGATGTAATAATTTAGATGTGCCTAATATGATGAGGGATAAATGTTCTTTTCAAAAGAAAAAAACAAAACAAATTTTTACAAATTCTAATTAACGTTCTTATCAGTAAACATCACTTTTAGCAGCAATTATTAAATGAAATGAAAAAAAAAGTCTCTAATAATAAATTACACCAGTCCAAAGACAATATTCATGCCTATTGCCTCATTTGTTCAGAATGTAATTTATCTAAATTTGGCTCACGAGTTTTAAAATGAACTGTATTAAAACATGTGTATTAGTACAATGCAGTCAACTCCTGCTTGTGCTCTTGTGGAAAGAAAAAGACCGTTTCACAGGTAGTGGATGCAGATGGCTGATTCAGGGAACTGGGAAGTGAGCCAACACTCCAAATCATGGCTGCGATGACCTAGGCAATACTCAGACAAGTTCCAAGTGCATGAAATGGCATGTCACACTCTTTCACTGCTTTTTTGGCAGAACAAAATGCTAACACAGAATTTTCATCTTCTGTGTCAGCTGAATGGAGGGACATGAAACTGCTGCCTTTCTCATCCACACCACTGCTTCCTCCTCTTCCTCCCCCTTCTCCCCGTCCTCCTCCACCCCATCCAACCTGCCCTCCCCGTCTTTTCCTCCCACACCTCTAGCTCCTCCTCCCCTTTAACCTCCTACCAGTGTTCCTCCTCCAACTTCTCCTCCTCTTCCTCCCCCTTACCTCATCCTAATATTCCTCCTCCTCCTTCTCTCCCTTATCTTCCTCCCTCTTAACCTCCTCCTAAATTTCTCCCCTTCCTCCCCCCTAACCTCCCCTTAATTTCCTCTTCTTCCTGCTCTTCCTCCCCTTCCCACTCCCCTCATATTCTCCTTCCTCTACCTTGTCTCATTCCTCCTTCTCCTTCTCTCCCCCTCCTCCTCTCCCCTCCTCCTTTTTCTTAAAAATGTTTTTATTGTGATGAAATAAGTATAACATACCCTGGCCAGGTGGCTCAGTTGGTTACAGGATCATCTATGCACCAAAAAGTGGTGGGTTTGATTCCCAGTCAGGGCTGGTGCAGGAGGCAACTGATCGATGTTTCTCTCTCTCACATCAATGTTTCTCTCTCTTTCTCTCTCTCTGTCTCCCCCTTTTCCTGCTAAAAATCAGTAAAACTATGCATAACATAAACTTTAGCTTCTAAACCATTTTATAAGGTATAGTTCAGCAACATTAAGCTCATTCACTTGGTCATGCAACTGTCACTGGAGATTTCTCTTGATCCTCTCACAAAGGAAGCACACTTGGGCCTGATTTAGCATGACCCTCGTCCCTGTGCTTCAAATGTGGAGGGTGGTGGACTCTGACCTGCGGCTTGAGCTTGCTGCTCAGTGGGCAGCACAGCAGTCACAGCGATGGCCTGGTGAGCCGGAGCTCGCCCTGGCGCAGCAGCCTGCAGCCAGGCAGCCAGGCAGCCAGGCAGGAAACCAGGGTCTGGAGCCGTTGCATAATACTTTTTTCTTTCTGAACAAAGTGCTGCCTGATCAACCCTACATTCTCATACTAGCAGCCCAGAGGCATCCTCAGCTCTCACTGCCTGTCCAAGTGCCCCTCACTTGCCAGTGTGCTGGCTGCCTGCTGACACCGCTGCAGAGACTTCTCTGGGTCTACGTTCTCTAGGGGCGTTCCAGCTCATCCCAACGTTCCAGTGCCTCCAGGGCTGTTCTGTGAGGAGTGGTGTTTCCAGAACAGTTGAATCAGGTACTAACATCTCTGAGCACCTTCTCAGCTGTTTCTATCATTTCTGGTCTGGACTCCACTCAAGTCCCCACGCATAGTAGTTGTAATGTTATTCCCTCTTCTTGATTCCTACTTATTTCTACTCTGGCCTCACCTCCTTTTGTTTAGCATCCATTCCTTCCATCCCAATTAGAAACACGTCTTTGCAATATTCTCCCCCCACTGTCCCCCATGATCCTGTGGGGTCATGTCACCTCTGCCCCAGCATGGCCACTGTCTCACCCATGAGTAGATCTCATTCTCCCACCTCTTCCTGCAGCACCTCCTTACACCCAGTGCCTGCATCACTCTGATGTAGACACTCTTCTCTTCCTCTTCTCTGAGACACTCACCCCTATTCCAGGGACCATGGCCTCCAGTAAACCACTCTCTACCATCTCTCCTCCCACCACCACCACAGGTCTGTTGGGTTCGACTCCTCTGCTCTAAGTACACTTCCTTCCCCTTTAGTCATCTCCAGCACAAATGCAGCATATTGTGTGACCTGTTTCTAGGCACCAGGACCGCTGGAACCAGACCAGCTGCCCCCGTCTCTGTCCCCACTGGAATGGAGCCCATGACGACTGCGCCCAGCAGCACCAGGCCTGGGACAGCCCTGCGGACCCCTGGCCGGGGCTCATCCACTGCTGGAGCATCATCCACCACCTCAGTCCCCGGCACCAAGCCCACCAGGACAGGGTCTACCCCTGAGCTGACCACCACTCCCAGAATGAGGTCCGCCTTCCGTAAAACAGGCTCAGTCACCACGGGCATGAACACAGTTCATGAGAGCCACACGCCAACACGCGTGACTAGACCCGGTGGACACTTGCAGGGCTGGGCCATCATCCTCATCTCTCTGGCTGCCGTCGTGGCCGGTGTCGGATTGTTGGTGGGACTGAGTGTTTGCCTGGTGAGTCACTGTGTGGAGGTGCAGACCCACCTAGCAGATGGTCAGAATTGGGCATGGACTGATGGGAGTGGGGTGTTCAGAAGGGGAGAGCAGCGAGCACAGAATCACCTTCACCTAAGCCCGCTGCAGACAAGCAGCAGGAGCGAGCTGTGGCCTCCCAGCCGACGCACTGGCTCGGGGCCTCTGCGGAGACCGTGCATCGGGGGGACCAAGGAGCTTCTCACGAAGCGAAGGAAGAGCCCGCAGGTTGAGGTGCAATGTGGGGCGTGGTTGAATCTCAGTGGAGCAGGTTCAGGAACCGCTGAGAGAAGCAGGCTGGTGTGGCAGGTGCACAGCCGCCTGGACTGTGAAGTGGATCCTGTCCCTTTGCAAATGACAAGGTCACATTAGACATGGATATTTTGAGAAATTTCTTATCTGTACCTGGGCTGAAATTGAGGCTGCTTCCCTGTGCCAAAGTAACTTCGATTCTCAGGCAAGATTGGGATATTTCCTTCTTACCGATACCATTTCAAACAGCAAATTTGTGACAGTCTGTGGATTTAGAGAACCACATTTACACTGATTAATCACTGAAAGTGGGCAAAGTCACTCAAAGAAGACCCTGCTGTGATGCTCTGGGGCGGATGCTTGGGGAGCACCTCTGGAGGAAACCTGAGCTGGCTCTGCCCTGGCTCCCTCCCAGGCTGCTACCCCAGCCGATGAACGGTCTGATTTCTACTTTCTCTCAGAGGGTAGTACGAAGCCCACGAGGAGGGAGAGACAGAAGTGTGAGGACAGATGTAGCGATGACTGAAGGGACAGGGGCAGGAGACAGGAGCACACCAAGGGCTGCAAACGTCTGTGATAAAGTAGCTGGGACAATGGCGCTAGAAAAGGGGTCTCTCGAAACGATGAGCTTTGAGCCCCCAACAGGCTTTGGACTTTCATTAGAGATGCTACCACATGGTACTTCCGGGGGAGAGGCAGGTGTAGGGGCTCTTTTCCTGCCTTTTTGGATTTTACTAACTAAAAAGAAATTCACTTGTTCAGGTACCTCTTAGCACAGCTCAAATAGGTTGGACATTTCAAAATACTTCAGTAAAGGCTTAGGGTGGATAACGAGGAAATAGCCTTAACAAACATGGAAGCCAGAGAGCTGTTCATCTGCCCGCCTGGGAGTCAGGGAGGTCCGGTGCTCTGACCCCTGGCTGGTTCCCAGCTTGGAGCCCTGCTGGGTATGGGGGGTGGCACCCGCGTGCCAGCTGCTGACTGCATTTCTGCATTCTGTTCTCCATCCTGTGCTTCACTTCTATTCTAATGTATTTTCCTTGTTCTATTTTAAAAGTATATTTGTTTTCCCATTTTGGCTATATGTATTCTTGTAAGTGGTCTTCAACATGTACAGGATGAGTCAAAGTAAATAAGTAATAAATAAATGAAAATTTCACACACCAGCCAGCAAATCGTTGGCATCATTTACAATCAACTTATTTGACTTTCTTATTTCAAATTCTCTGATCCCTTTCTATGGTGAGAACTAGATGAGTCTCACCAGCCGTGAGCAAGCCTTAAATGTATAAGATAAAGTTGTGATGATAACTAGCATTTTATTAACTGTTTACTAGATGTGAGGTCCAGAGCCAAGAATACAGGGAGCACTCTCTCCCCTTAACTCTGCTTACTAACCTTGGGGTGTGAGCTCTTATTATCTGGCAGAGACTGAAGTTTTGTGTTTTTTTTTTATCCTCACCCGAGGACATCTTTTCGTTTAGATAAAGTGGGAGGGAGAGGGAGGGAGAGAGAGAGAGAGAGAGAGAGAGAGAGAGAGAGAGAGAGAGAGAGAGAAACATCTACATGAAAGGGACACATCGAGTGGTTGCCACCTGCACGACCCAACCCAACCAGGGCCAGGGACAAACTACAACTGAGGTACGTGCCCTTAGCGGGAACCGAACCCGGGTCTCTCTGGACTACAGGCCAATGCTCTAACCACTGAGCAAAATCGGCCAGAGCGAGACTGAAGTATTTTTTTAGAAATATTTTTCTTTTTTTTTTCATTAATTTATTTTTGTTACAGATGTTTCTCCTTTTCTCCCCCATTGATACCCTCCTCCTCATCCCCCCACCCCATCCCCAGCATTGTTGTCTATGTCCATCAGTTATGCATACATGCATATAAGTTCTGTGGTTTATCCCTTCCCTCCACCCCACTTCTGAGGATTGTCAGTCTGTACCCTATTTCTATGACTCTGGGTCTATATTGTTCATCAGTTTATTTAGTTCATTATATTCCAGAAGTAAGTGAGATCATGTGGATATTTGTCTTTCTCTGTTTGGTTTGTTTTGCTTAAGATAATACTTTCCAGGTCCCTCCATGTCGTCTCAAAGGATAAGAGATCTTTCTTACAACTGCATAGTACTCCATTGTGTATATGTACCACAGCTTTTTTATCCACTTGTCTACTGATGGACACTTGGGCTGTTTCCAGATCTTAGCTATTGTGAATAGTGCTGCTATGAACATAGGGGTATATATGTTCTTTCTGATTGGTGTTTCAGGCTTCTTAGGGTATATTCCTAGAAGTGGGGTCATTGGGTCAAATGGTAGTTCAATTTTTAATTTTTTGAGGTAACACCATATTGTTTTCCATAGTGGCTGCAGCAGTTTGCATTCCCACCAGCAGGGCACTAGAGTCCCCTTTTCTCCACACCCTCATCATCACTTGTTGTTTGATGATTTGTTGATGGTGACCATTCTGACAAGTGTGCGGTGATACCTCATAGTTGTTTTAATTTGCATCTCTCTGATGATTAGTGATGTTGAGCATTTCTTCATATGTCTCTTAGCCAGTTGTATGTCCTGTTTGGAGACGTGTCTTTTTAGGTCCTCTGCTCATTTTTAAATTGGGTTCTTTGTCTTCCTTTTGTTGAGTTGTGTAAGTACTCTATATATTTTGGAAATTAACCCCTTATCTGATATCATTGGCAATGATGTTCTCCCATACAGTGGGTTTCCTTTCCATTTTGATGGTTGTTTCTTTTGCTGTGCAGAAGCTTTTTAGTTTGATGTAGTCCCAGGTGTTCATTTTCTCCTTTGTTTCTGTTGCCTTAGGGGATGTATCAGTGAAAATTCCGCTGCATATGATTGACCCGTCCCACAGGTCGAGCAACAAGGACTCTAGAGGGGGAGTGAGGATGAGGAGGGACAAGAGACATGAGAAATGGAGACAAGACAGGGTTCTGATCAAGTCTCGTTTATTCTGGGGAAATTCACACAATATATAGGGCAGGAAAAACAAGATCATTTGTTGTCAAGCGATAAGTTATTGAGTAACCACCCCGAAGCACGGGTGGAACAAAAGACTGAGTAAATGGTTCAAAATGCAGAGATAAAGCAGAGATATCCTGCCTTGGAGCAGGAGATGGCAGAGCAGATTTTAACAAAATGGATGCCATGCAAGATGTCTCCCACATATGATGTCTGAAATTTTGTTGTCTGTGTTTTCTTCTAGGATTTTTATGGAATCACAAATTACATTTAAGTCTTTATCCATTTTGAGTTTATTCTTGTGTATGGTGTAAGTTGGTGGTCTAGCTTTATTTTTTTGCACGTAGCTGTCCAATTTTCTCAACACCATTTATTCAAGAGGATGTCTTGATTCCACTGTATGCTCTTGCCACCTTTGTCAAATATTAATTGAGCATATTGTCTTGGGTCAATTTCTGGGCTCTCTGTTCCATTCCTTTGATCTATGTTCCTGTTCTTGTGCCAGTACTAGGCTGTTTTGATTACAGTGGCTTTGTAGTATTACCTGATATCTGGTATTGTGATCTCTCCTACTTTCTTCTTCTTTTTCAAGATTGCTGTGGCTATTCAGGGCCTTTTCTGGTTCCATATAAACTTTTGAAGTATTTGTTCTATTTCTGTGAAGTATATCATTGGTATTTTGATGAGAATTGCATTGAATCTATATATAGCTTTGGGTAGTATGGACATTTTAATGATGTTAATTCTTCCAATCCATGAACAAGGTATGCTTCCACTTTTTTATATCTTTCTCTATTTCTTTTTCAATGTCCTGTAGTTTTCTGCAAATAGGTTTTTTACTTCTTTAGTTAAGTTTATTCCAGGTATGTTAATTTTTTTGCCGCGATGGTAAATGGAATTGTTTTCTTAGTTTTTCTTTCTGTGAGTTCATCATTGGTGTATAAGAATGCCATTGATTTCTTGACGTTAATTTTGTATCCTGCTACTTTGCCAAATTCATATTAAGTCTAGTAGATTTTTGATGGAGTCTTTAGGATTTTCTGCGTATAATATCATGTCATCTGCAAATAATGACAGTTTCACTTCTTCCTTTCCAATTTGGATTCCTTTTATTTTTTTCTTCATGTCTAATTGCTGTGGCTAACACTTCCAGTACTATGTTAAATAAGAGTGGCAAAAGTGGGCATCCCTGTCTTGTTCCCATTCTTAAGGGAAATGTATTAGTTTTTGCCCATTGAATATGATGTTGACTGTAGGTTTTTCATATATGGCCTTTACGATGTTGAGATATGATCCCTCTATTCCCATATTGGTGAGCATTTTTTTTTTTTTATCAGAAATGGCTGTTGGATTTTGTCAGCATCTATTGATATGATCATATCGTTTTTATCTTTCATTTTGTTTATGTAGTGTATCACATCTATTGATTTGCAAATATTGTACCATCCTTGCATCCCTGGGATGAATCCCACTTGGTCATGGTGAATAATTTTTTGATGTATTGCTGGATCTGATTTGCTATTATTTTGTTAAGAATTTTGGCACCTGTGTTCATCAGGGGTATTGGCCTGTAGTTTTCTTTCTTTGTAGTGTCTTTATCCAGTTTTGGAATTAGGGTTGGCCTCATAAAATGAGATTGGAAGTTTCCCATCTCCTTGGATTTTTTGGAATAGTTTGAGAAGAATGGGTATTAGATCTTCTTTGAATGTTCAGTAAAACTCCCCTGTGAAGCCATCTGGGACTGGGCTTTTGTTTGCTGGGAGTTTCTTAATTATATTTTCGATTTCCTTTTTGTCATTGGTTTGTTCAAGTTTTCTATCTCTTCCTGGTTCAGTTTTGGGAGACTGTGTGTTTCTAGAAATTTGTTCATTTCACCTAGATTGTCTAATTTTTTGGCGTATAATTGTTCATAGTATGTTTCGATGATCCTTTGTATTTCTGGGTGTCAGTTTTTATTTCTGCTCTTTTGTTTCTGATTTTGTTTATCTGGATCCTCTCTTTTTGTTTCTTGGTGAGTCTGGCTAATGGGCCATAGATCTTGTTTATCTTTTCAAAGAATCAGCTTTTTGTTTCATTGATCTTTTGAACTGTTTTTTTAGTCTCCATGTCATTTATTTCTGCTCTGACCTTTACTGTTTATTTCCTTCTACTGGCTCTGGGTTTTTCTTTCTGTTTTCTTTCTAGATCTTTAAGTTGTAGGGTTAGAGAGTCAGTTAGAGATTTATCTTGTTTCTTGAGGTAGGCCTGTAGTGCTATGAACTTCCCTCTCAGAACTGCTTTTGTTGTGTCCCATGGATTTAGTGTTGTGTGTTCGTTTTCATTGGTTTCCAGGAAGTTTTTGATTTCTTCTTTGATCTTGTTGGTAACCCATTTGTTGTTTGATAACATGCTATTTAGCCTCCAAGTGTTTGAATGTTTTTGTTGCAGTTGAATTCTAGTTTCATGCCATTGTGGTCTGAGAAGATGCTTGATATGATTTCATTCTTTTTAAATTTGTAGAGACTTACTTTGTGTTCTAACATGTAGTCTATCTTTGAAAATGTCCCGTGTGCACTTGAGAAGAATGTACATTCTGCAGCTTTGGGGTGAAATGTTCTGTAAATATCAATTAAGTACAACTGATCTAGGTCGTCATTTAAGGACTCTATGTCCTTGTTAAGTTAAATCTGGAAGATCTATCCAGTGGTGTAAGTGGGGTGTTAAAACCAAGCAGTAAAATTGTATTGCTATTGATCTCTCCTTTGAAGTCCTCCAGAAATTTTTAAATATATTTTGGTGCTCCCATATTTGGGCATATATGTTTACTAGGGTTATATCCTCTTGTTGGATTGATCCTTTTAATATTATGTAGTGACCTTCTTTGTCTCTTATTATGGCCCTCATTTTGAAGTCTATCTTGTCAGATATGAGTATTGCTACACCAGCTTTTTTTTTTTTTTTCATTTCCATTTACTTGGAAATCTTTTTTCCCATCCCTTCACTTTCATCCTGTGTCTTTTGTTGTGAAGTGAGTCTCTTGTAGATAGCATATACATGGGTCATCTTTTCTTATCCAATCAGCTACCCTATGTCTTTTGATTGGAGCACTTAAGCCATTTACATTTAAGGTTATTATTAATAGTTATTAGTTGCAATTTTTATTTTATGCCTGTGTTCCTCTTTTGCTCTCTCTGTTTCTTCTTCTTACAACAGTCCCTTCAGCATTTCTTGCAGTGCTGTTTTGGTGGTGGTAAATTCCTTTAGTTTTTTTTTTTATCCTCACCCGAGGACATTTTTGCATTCATCATCAGATAGAGCGAGAGAGAGAGGAAGAAAGAGAGAGAGAAACATCAATGTGAGAGAGACATATTGACCGGCTGCCACCCACAAGACCCCAACTGGGGCCGGGGACAAACTGCAACCAAGGTACGTGCCCTTAGTGGGAACCGAACCCAGGTCTCTCTGGACCACAGGCCAATGCTCTAGCCACTGAGTCAAATCGGCCAGGGAGATTATATATATATATATATATATATATATATATATATATATCTTTGAAGCTCTTTATTTCTTCTTCAATTTTGAATGATAGCCTTGCTGGATAGAGTAGTCTTGGATTCAGACCCTTGCCTTGCAGTACTTTGTACACTTCATGCCACTCCCTTCTGGCCTGCAGTGTTTCTATTGAGAAATCAGTTGTCGGTCTAGTGGAAGCCTCCTTGTAGGTAACTGTCTCTCTCTTGCTTCCTTTAAGATTCTTTCTTTGTCTATAATGTTTGCCACTTTTATTATGATGTGTCTAGCTGTGGATCTTTTGGGGTTCATCTTGCTTGGGACTCTCTGTGTTTCCTGGACTTGTATGGCTTTTTCCTTCACCAGTTTAGGGAAATTTTCTGTCATTATTTCTTCAGACAGGTTCTCTGTTCCTTTCTCTGATTCTTCTCCTTCCAGTATCCCTATAATGCAAATGTTGTTACATTTTGCATTGTCCCACAGCTCCCTTAAACTCTCCTGCTTTATAATTTTTCCCCCCATTTGCTGCTCTATTTGGGTGTTTTTTCCTACCTTGTCTTCTAAGTCACTGATTCGGTCTTCAGCTTCTTCTAATCTACTATTGAACCCTTCTAAGGTACTTTTCATAACTGCTATGTCATTCCTTATTTCCTCTTGATTTTTATGCGCTTCTACCTCTTTTTTTTTAAAGTTGAAATAGTTCCCAGTGAGCTCTTCATAGTTCTTATTAAGTTGCTTGTAGTTTTCACCAAATTATTTGAGTACCCTTATAATCTTTGCTTTGAATTCTTTTTTTTTTTTTTTTTTATCCTCACCTGAGGACATTTTTCCATTTTTTGTATAGATAGAATGGGAGGGGGAGAGAAGAAGAGAGAGAGAGAGAGAGAGAGAAACATCGACGTCAAAGGGACACATCGAGTGGTTGCCACCTGCATGACCAACCAGGGCCGGGGACAAACTGCAACTGAGGTACATGCCCTTAGCGAGAACCGAACCTGGGTCTCTCCGGACCGCAGGCCGACGCTCTAACTGCTGAGCCAAACCGGCCAGGGCTGCTTTGAATTCTTTATCTGACAAGTTGCTTCCTTCTAGTTCCTGTAGTTCCTTTTCTGGTGATTTCTCTCTTTATTTCATTTGGGTGTTGTTTCTTTGTCTCACCATTTTAGCAATCTGGTAGTTCTAAGCCCAGTGAGGGATGTTGGAATGTGTAGGCAGGTCATTGTGTATCAGCTAATGTTGCTGTGCCTCCCAGCCTGTTTTGGCGTATGGTGCCTCTTGCTTGCTGTGGGTCCTGGAGGGTTGACATCTGGTGGCTGGAATTGTTCTGTCATGCAGGTCTCAGCTCCCTGAGATGCGCTGCTGCTTGGGCTGGGGCACCACTCTTGATCAGCTTCTGCTGATGCTGCTGGGGATGGGTCTCAGCTGCTGATATGTGCTGCTACTGCCTGGGGTGTGCGGGTCCATCTGGTACCCTGATGGGGGTGTGGGTCCCACTGGCATGTTGCAGGGGTGTGTAGGGTTCCACAAGAACATTGCTGGTGTGCGTGGGTTCCACTGGCTTTGTGCTGGGGTTCGTGGGTCCCTTTGGTATTCTGCTGGGGTACATGGGTCCAGCTGCTGTTCTGCTGGGGTTCGTGGGTCCCTCTGGTATTCTGATGAGGTGCATGGGTCCCACTGGTGCTCTGTTGAGGAACCCTGCTGCCTGGTGGGGCTCAGTTCCTGATCAGTTGCTGCTGGGGGCAAGTGTCAGCTCCAGGTTCACTCTGCTACTGCTGCTGCCACTGCTGCCAGGGCGTGCTCTCAAGTCCCAATTCTTCACTACTGTTGGGGGCTGAGGATGCTCCTCACCTGGGACTTTGCTGCTGCTAGGGGGAGGGGCTCCACTCCAACTCTGCTGCTGCAGGTCTCAGCTGCCCTAGCTCTGCTGCTTGGGCTGCGTTACCACTCCTGATCAGCCTTTGCTGATGCTACTGGGGATGGATTAAGCTGCCAATCTGAGCTGCTAATGCCTGTTGGGTGTGGGGCTCTACTCCCACCCAGTCACTGTTGCTGTGGGGGGAGGTGCCGGGCTTCCAAGCTGATGCTAGTGCCCTCACGAGCCTGGGCAGGCTGCCTTGAGCCTGGGTGGACCACCGTGGGCCTGAGCGAGCAGCTGCTGTTGGGGGTGGCTCTCTGGCTCCTCGCCCCCCCAGTTTCGGCTACTGCATCTTGATAGCGTTGCTACTGTGTGCTGACCGTGCCAACATGGCTGAGTCCACTTGACGGATGGTGCAGGGTGCTCTAGTGGACTCAGGTCACTCGGCCCCAGCCGCTCCCCATTTTCTCCTCCCCCGGAATACCTGGGATCCTCCAAAATGGCAGGGCCTCCTGGCCATGGCGCAGGAAAAGTTCGCTGATGTGCCACTTACCACAGTAGCTGGCTGCTTTCCATCCACAGCACAGGAACCTTCTGCCCTGTGTCTCTGCACTGCTCAAGGTTGGTCGTCCACACTCACATTCACTCACACTCTCTCTCACACTCTCTCTCACAGTCTCACACACTCACCCACACTCCGGTCCTGCCCGCTGCCATCTTTTCTACACTTCTAATTTTTTTCTTTATTGACTTTTAGAGAGAGAGAAAAGGAGAGGGAGAGCGAGATAGAAACATCAATGAGAGAGAACATCGATTGACCACCTCCTGCATGCCCCCCACTGGGGATCAGGCCCACAACCTGGGCATGTGCCCTGACCGGGAATTGAACCAGCAACCCCTTGGTGCAAGGGTTGTTGCTCAACCACTGAGCCACACCGGCCGGGCCGGAGTAACTTTCTGAGGACACAGGGCGAAGCTGGGCTCTGACCCAGGTCTGTCAGGAGAGCCTGTGTTCCTGATGCAGTGTTCCTGGCCGGCACACCGGCTGGCATTAGCTGTTTGTGGGTCTTCTCTTCTCTTTTTTTTTTTTAAAATTAAAGTACAACTTATAGGAAGTGCATGAATCTCAAGTGTAGAGCTTGACTAATTTAAAAGTGTGGACACACCGGTATCACCACCACCCAGTTCAAACTCTTGAACATTTCTATTACCTGAGTAGTCCTTTGTGCCCCTCCCTGTCAATACCCGCCCCACCCAGGAACTACGATTCTGACTTCTGCTTTGGGAACTTGCATTATTTTTACTTGTCCTCATAGACAGGTTGGGTGATTAACAGATGAAAGGCTCTACTCCCTAGCATGGGCTGTGGATTCACCCTGTTTCAAAAGCCTGGCCACACTGAGCCCTCCAGGGCAACGAGCATGGTGCAGCATTTCCTGGGGAGTGTAAGTGCAGGGGAGAAGGGGAGTTGCTCACCAGGTGACCCCACAAGTGCGAGGGAGAGAAGCAGCAGTAGCACACCCACAAGAAGAAGGAATGAGAAAGGAAAACACAGAGTATTGCAAAGTGAAAATTTGTGGTTTTTGACAATCCAAGAAGATTTCACGATAGGGAAGGAAGATTTCACTCTAATAATGTTGTTGGTTTTTTTTTTTGCTCATTTAGAAAGACTTTTGTTTTTCTCTGATAAATAGAGGCATTTATAACCTCCATGACCAAAGCCTTGTCCTTGGTCTGCACCTGGACACAGGACAGGGCTCAGGAATGCCCCATGGCTTAGGATGTGATCTGGTCCACAAGGAGCACATGGCTTTGGACACAGAGTGAGCTGTGGAGCGGCTATGAGTTGAGCAACAGCCACGAGGGTGGTCACGACAGGAACCACGGCAGTGCTGTGGGCATGGAAAAGGCCACATCCATGTCTACAAGGACCATGGAATGGATCACAAATGAGGCCCTGAGGAGGCCGTGGAGGAAAAGGGGCGTGTGGACAATGGAGTATGCTGTAAAAAGAAAATATAGGGGAAGAAGGGGGTCATGGAAGAGAAGGCAGTGACTGTAACATGGGTCTGGATGGACTTCCAAAAGGCAAAAGAGTGGACAAGTTATATTGATCATGCCTCTCGGAGAAAGCAACTAAAATTTCTGGACAGAATATTGGAAAATATCTTTGTAACTGTACTAGTTAGCTGGGCAGATAGTAGGTAGTACCTAGGTTAATCACCAAGAGAAGACGAATACTCGGACTGACAAAAAACTACGAGCCAGCCTTTGTGTTGAGGACATTTGTTAAGTCTGGCAAACTTCAGCACAAGGGCACAGGAGGCGAAGTCCAGGACCTGCAGGAAGTCCAGGGCATAGGAAACCCCACATAAAGCTGAGACCCAGGGCCTGGTTAGACTAGAATGAAACTGTGCCGACTGTGCCCTGGCTGGTTTGGCTCAGTGGTTAGAGCATCGGCCAGCGGATGAGGGAGTCCCAGGTTCGGTTCCCGCTAAGGGCACGTACCTCGGTTGCAGTTCGTCCCCGGCCCTGGTTGGCGTCATGTGGGTGGCAACCGGTCAATGTATCTCTCTCATGTCGATGTTTCTCTCTCTCTCTCCTGCTCTAACTGAAGATAAATGCACAAATCTCCTCGGGTGAGGAAGAAAGAAAGGGAGGGAGGGAGGGAGGGAGGGAGGGAGGAAGGAAGGAAGGAAGGAAGGAAGGAAGGAAGGAAGGAAGGAAGGAAGGAAGGAAGGAAGGAAGGAGAAAGAAAGAAAGAAAGAAAGAAAGAAAGAAAGAAAGAAAGAAAGAAAGAAAGAAAGAAAGAAAGAAAGAAAGAAAGAAAGAAAGAAAGAAAGAAAGAAACTATGCTGACCATCATGCACATGGGGGGCTAAGAAATTGTCTCCTGCCAAACTTGACATGGAATGGAGGGTGTGGAAAATCTCTCCAGAGAGCTCGTAAATGGCATGACTTCCTTCATTTTTTAAAAAGGTCAGAGCAAGGCAAACGTATTGACTCATTTTGTCACGAGAGCAACAATAAAAAACACACTCAGAGAGAGTAATGCATTTCTTAAGCAGGGTAAGAGGAGCACCCTTTCATAATCTTTGGTAAAATTAGTGGCCTAAAAGGGCAATGGCAACAGAGAAGTTAAAAACACCACTGAGTTCATCTCTTAGACTTCTGCAGAAAACAAAACAAACACCACATCACCTTACTGGATTCTGAAGAGAACACTCCCACACCAGAGACGTCTCCTCACTAAACATGGTTTCACATCAAGGGTGATCTTGGCACAAATCAGCAGCTGACGTTTCTGGGGAGCCAGCTGTGGAAATGGCTCTGGCGGCTGGTTGAAGGGGCAGATTCCCAAAGCAGAGTGTCGGGCTGGAGTCTTGGCCATGCACTTGGCCGGTGAAAGGCGCACAGCAGGGATTCCACAAGCCCCGGCAGCCGGTCTCCTCTGATCTGTTATCCATCCTTCCTTTTTTTTTTTTTTTTTTTAAATTGAGGTACAGTTGACATATAACAGTACATTAGTTTCAAGTGTACAACATAATGGTTTGATATTTGCACACATGTGAAATGATCGCCACAATAAACCTGGTTAACCTCTGTCTGGGTTGTAGCTTCAATCACGCAAACTGGACAGACAGAATACCCTCCAGGTCTCCTTCACCTTTGGGAAGATTCTTTCTCCTTACTCTTTGTTTCTTCCAAATTTCTCCCATTTGAAATCTACATGTTTATGTTTTTCTTCTTTGCTTTTGTCCTTTATTACTACATACTTATTATGTGCCGAACACCACACCTTTAAATACCCCATCATTTATTTCTCAGAACAATCCAAAGAAAACTTAAATTTCTGGCTCTATAATGGGCTAGGAGCCTTGACTTAAAATACTCCGAAAGCTTAATATTGTGGACTAAAAAGTCTTCTTAAGTGAATCAACAAGTTGGCAAGAAAGTAAGGAAGGCTAAAATTAAAGACTAAGCCCAGCTGGTGTGGCTCAGTGGTTGAGCGTCGACCCTGCACCAAGAGGTCAGCAGTTCGGTTCCCGGTCAGGGCGCATGCCCAGGTTGTGGGCCCGATCCCAGTGGGGGGCGTGCAGAAGGCAGCCAGTTTATGTACCATCTCATCGATGTTTCTATCTCTCTCCCTCTCCCTTCCTCTCTTTCTAAAACCAATAAAAAAGAAAAAGACTAAGTTATGTTAGGAACCCAAGAAGTAAAGGAAGTACTGAAACCAACTTTGGCCAAACCAGGTGCACTTAACCTTCAGCAGCGCCAGCCAAGGTGGGGATCTGGCAGTGGACCCTCACTTTAATCTGAAACCTCCAGAGAGTGCAAACTGAAAAGAAGCCCACCTCTCTCCCAAGGAAATGCAAGTAAAATCGCCAGTCTCTAAACTCCGAGGGGAAGTATGTCTGAGAAATAGCTGTGACCACAATACTTTACATGGTTTGCAGCCCCAAATCATGGGTAATTCAAAAGGCCTCAAGCCTATTATTTAACTGAAAAGAATCCTCAGATGACAATGCCTCATATGTTTGGCCCAAACATGCAGCTTCTCTGTGGAAGGTCAGACCTTCAGCTCAGGCCTCGAGGGACTTCTTCAGATAACAGCACAAGAAAAGTAAATTCATAGTCGTAACTCTCAATTACAAGTGAAAACAGACACCAGGAATGACAGCCAGCAAGAAAGAAGACAAAACCGAACAGCAGGATCAGCTCCCCCAAAACTGAAAGCACTGGAATTACTCAAAGCAGAGCACGGAGCAAGGAGGTTTCAGTGTGTCATAGCTTATGGCTGCCCACTGATGTCCATGGTCCATCTTGAGCAATGGAACCCTCCTATTTTAGTTGAGTGCATGTCCACCCACCTAGCGGGTATACTTCCCAGTCTCTTTTGAAGCTGATGGGAACTGTGTGACCATGTTCTGGTGTATGGTGTGTAAGCAGAAAACAGTAATCTCTCATGAAGTTAAAAAACAAGATAAAATTAAAATACTTAATAACATTAGGGAATGAGTTGGGAGATGGTAATAAGAATTAAAATGTGCCAAGATCCTTGTATTGTTTTGAAGAAGAGTAAAATATTAATTTCAGTTAGACTATAATAAGTAGGCATGTAAAAAAGTTTTTAAGAATAACCTCTAAAAAGTGCAATCTGGGCTGTAATTGAGGGTCTCTGCCTCCATGCAGTTTTAGAGGGGAAGAGAAAGTTTCATTCTTAGAGTGCTACTGTTTTGTTTTTTAAATATATATATATATATATATATATTTTTTTATCCTCACCCGAGGACATTCTTCCATTTTTTGTTCAGATAGAGCAGGAGGGAGGGAGGGAGGGAAGGAGGGAGGGAGGGAGGGAGAGAGAGAGAGAGAGAGAGAGAGAGAGAGAGAGAGATGTCCACATGAAAGGGACACATCGAGTGGTTGCCACCAGCACGACCCAACCAGGGCCGGGGACAAACTGCAACTGAGGTACATGCCCTTAGCGGGAACCGAACCCAGGTCTCTCTGGACCGCAGGCCAACGCTCTAACCGCTGAGCCAAACCGTCCAGGGCCTGTTTTGTTTTTTTAGCCACTGAATAGGATTGCTAGGAGTCCAAGACCCAACCTGTCATTGGCTGCCCCCTTGCCCCCCACCTCAGGAACTACCCATCACAGCTGCTAGGACATTTGTGTTTGAGCCTCTCCCCGTGTACCCCATCCCTTCCTGATGCCCAGACTCACTCATTTCAAGGTCCCAGGTGTCTCTAGCCCCTTCCTGCTTGCCAACTTCTTTCTAACAGGTCTTATTTGTTGGGGATGCTCATTCACCTACAAACGAACTATCTGAGAGACAGCTGGCTCTGTCACACACAGTGTGTGGGACTCCCATCAGTCCCGCACCTTCTGCCCTGACCACAAGATATCTTCTCCATGAACTCCCCAAACCATCCAGTCATTTGGGTTTGGCCAGTCATGTTCATTTAGCTGACTGTGTGTGCTCACTGCTGCTACAGCACCTCCACATCCAGACCCAACATGAGCTCCTGGCAGACTCGGACTATAGACCTCCTTCCCCTAACAGACTTGACGTCTTCTAATGTGGCCTGAGGTATACCTACTAGAGACACCTCATTGAAGGTTATGAGAGGGAACATCAGTAGGATCCCAAAGTAGAAAAGCTCCTACAGATTTCTCTGAAAACAGGCAGGAGGGAAGTCCTGTGGTTGAGGTCATAAGGGGGCGCTATACCATCACTTCTGTCTGACAGGTGGCTTGATCTTGCACATGCAACACTCTCCCCACTCCCTCAGCCCCCATGCCCGAGGGACTGCCGAGAGGGCTTCATGGACCCCTGGGCCCCTCCTCTCCTGTTCATTCATGTGCATCTCTGAGTGCCTGCTGCACACCGGCGATGCTGCATCTGCCTTCTGCCCATAAGCCAGAGGCCCAGATCCCTCGTTACTGCTCTCTTCTGAGTCTCATTTTTTTGTTTGCTCCCTTAGCTCAGTCCATTAGGGTTTCTTTCCTGCTAAAGCAGGCACACAGGACTTCCTGACCAGAACACAGAAGTGGAACAGGTTTCTGGCCCCATTCCTGCCTCAGAGGGTGGGTCCTTCTACTCTGACAACCTTGATTACCTTGCCCCATTTTACTTCCTGCTGCAACCCAGCCCAGTGCCCTGTCTAGTGTGATCATATCATTTTCCTTTCTCACCTTTCTCTTGACCCCTAATCCATTCCTTCCCAGGCTCAGTATTGTTTTGTTAGCTGTTCATAGTTGACAGAAGAACAAGTCAACTTCCCAACTCCTCCCCAACCCACATGAAGCTATAAAGGCCCCTGAAGCTCTTCTATGATAAAGAAAGAGGCAACAGCATCGCATGGAGGAAGCTTAATGAACCCAGGCATCCAGTCTCTCACCCCACCGCCAAGCTCACGTTCTTCCCAAGAACACATACTTAGGAGACCCAAGCTCTGGAAGCTCCAGCCTCTATCTCTTCACCTTGAACCCTTCTTTTTCAAGAATACTGCTCTTTGCCTTCTAGGTCTTGGCCTCATCTGGGATCCAAGCATCTTGCTTTCTGGCCATCAAGAGGCAGATCAAGATGCAAAAAGGAAGTGTTCCCCTTAAGTGTTGGTTACTATTGCCTCTCCTACTTTTAGAACATGGTGAGTAATTTTCCTTACAAGTGGGTGGTCTGAGAACCTTTGAGGGACTGTGGAGTGGTGAGCACTGCTGGAGCAGCTGTGGTCGTCCTCCATGTGAGGACACAGTTGTCCTCCAATCCCTTCAGTCTGACGACACATCGCTAGGGAGGCAGTAGGAGCACAGTGCTAATACTGTTCCCAGACAGCCTGCCCAGGACGCGTGGCTCCATCTGCTACCTGTGTGCTTTGGGTGAGTTGTCTAACTTCTCTGTGCTTCAGTTTCTGCATCTATAAAATGGTAATGACCTGTGTGATATGGCGGGCAGGGAATTAAATATTAAGGATAGAAGAGTTGACTATTTAAAAAAAATATCACTCATTTATATTCTACAAACTTGATTTCTCTCCTGTTCCTAACCTAAATCACATCACCCTAAATCAGCCTCAGATCAAGGAGAACAGGAGTCAGGTGTACACCGGTTCCCACCCAGTTTCCATGGCCCTGGCTCTCAAGCCCTCCGTGGGCCGCCTCCCATGGCACAACCAGAAAGCATGACTTCCTAGAGAATCCATCCCTTTGGATAAAAGTACGTCTTATCATTTTGACTCCTCTGCTCTCCAAAGCTTCTCAGTCAAACCCACTCCCTCTTTCACGCCATCTCTACTTTTGTTCGCCTCAGTTTCCTGTTTAGTTTTACTCACGATTCTGTTCTTAACCCCAGTTCACATCCCACTGCAGAATTTGGAGGCCTTCCCAAAACAGAGCTATACTCTCACCGTATGTTCGCTGAAATAAGACAGGAGAAAACACACACCTGCGGGGTGTGGCTGGGAGCCCACGGCCCAGCCAGCACTGGCACAGGGAAAGGACGCAAGCTCTGGGAGAGCGGGGTCTGTCCTTCAGAGCAGTGAGGGGCGAGCATGGACGCCACCCGAGCTCCAGCTGAGCCTCCCTAGGCTCGTGGGTCTGGATTTAGGGCCCTTAGTCCGTGGAGAGCATTCACATTGAATCTACATATAACCTGTCCTCCGCCAGCCTGTGCCGCAGTGGTCAGGAGCCCCGGCACTCCAATGCAAACAGAATCACTGGCCTCTTTAGGAGAGACAGATACCTGGGCCCCACCTCGAACTCTGACTCATTTAGTCTGGAGTGGTTTGTGTAGGTATCTTCATTTTCAATAAGCTCTCTAGGTGAGTCTACTGTAGGTGTTTTGTGAATAACACTCAGAAATATTTTCCAAGAAGTGAGCAATACTGCTTTAAGAATGAGTGAATCAATATATACTAGTTTCACCTGGGCACTACAATTCCTTCATGATCATTTTAATCTGAGTTAGATCTTGTCTGGCAGATTTTGGAATAAGCTTACTGCCAGTGGAACCAGGTCAGGCAACGCTGGTGTTGGGCTGGGTGGGCAGGGTGACAGAGCATGGCAGCTAAAAGTACAGGTCCCACAGCCTGGGTTCAACTCCTGTTCTACTGCTGACCAGCTATATAAACTTGGGCTAGATTCATATTTCTAAACCTCAATTTTTTTCATCTTAGCTGGTAATAATCATTGTATCTATTTCATAGGCCTGTGTGAGTATTACATAGAATTATCTATGTAATGAATTTAACCAAGTGTTGAGCAAAACATATATATTGTCTCTGTCTCCACATATATATTTGTCATCATTATTCATTATTACCAGGTGTAACCTCCAGTAGCACACCCACCAACACTGGACCCAATGGAACCAGCACACCTGCCAGCACCGGATCCGGTGGGACCCCCAATGGAACCAGCACACCCATCAACACTGGACTCAATGGAACCAGCGCACCTGCCAGCACCAGATCCGGTGGGACCCCCAATGGAACCAGCACACCTGCCAGCACTGAATCTGGGGGGACCCCCAATGGAACCAGCACACCTGCCAGCACTGAATCCGGGGGGACCCCCAATGGAACCAGCACACCTGCCAGCACTGAATCCGGGGGGACCCCCAATGGAACCAGCGCACCCGCCAGCACTGAATCCGGGGGAACCCCCAATGGAACCAGCGCACCCGCCAGCACTGAATCCGGGGGGACCCCCAATGGAACCAGCACACCCGCCAGCACTGAATCCGGGGGGACCCCCAATGGAACCAGCACACCCGCCAGCACTGAATCCGGGGGGACCCCCAATGGAACCAGCACACCCGCCAGCACTGAATCCGGGGGGACCCCCAATGGAACCAGCACACCTGCCAGCACTGAATCCGGGGGGACCCCCAATGGAACCAGCACACCCGCCAGCACTGAATCCGGGGGGACCCCCAATGGAACCAGCACACCCGCCAGCACTGAATCCGGGGGGACCCCCAATGGAACCAGCACACCCGCCAGCACTGAATCCGGGGGGACCCCCAATGGAACCAGCACACCCGCCAGCACGGAAATCCGGGGGGACCCCCAATGGAACCAGCACACCCGCCAGCACTGAATCCGGGGGGACCCCCAATGGAACCAGCACACCCGCCAGCACTGAATCCGGGGGGACCCCCAATGGAACCAGCACACCCGCCAACACTGGATCCGGTGGGACCCCCAGTGGAACCAGCACACCCGCCAACACTGGATCCGGTGGGACCCCCAATGGAACCAGCACACCTGCCAGCACTGGATCCGGGGGGACCTTAGGAGGTTTGGGCACACCCTCTCCAACTGGAACGCACACAACTCCCAACAGAATGAGCACAAGTTCTGCTATTTCAACGAGTAAAGTGAGGCCTGATGGGTCCCTGAAGCCATGGGAAATCTTCCTCATCACTCTGGTCTCAGTTTTAGTGGCTGTGGGTCTCTTTGCTGGGGTCTTCTTCTGTATGGTGAGTGCCTAATAAGTAGGGAATTGCCCGGGGGAAGGAGTAGGAATGCAGGAAATGGGTATGAGTAGCAGGGGAGCCAAGCTGGGTCGAGCAGGGAGGGAGGAAAGAGCGGGAGGGAGCTACTGAGAGAAGGAGCAGGCTGGGGCTGCGGGCCGGAGGAGCCCGTCCGTGTGCACAGGCAACTACTGACTTGAGGGTAAAGGGGCCAGAAAAAGGAAAAGGCTGGAGGGCACGAAGATGGTTTGAAGGCAGAGAAAACTCCAACAGGAGTCTGTGCCCAGCTGGTGTGGCTCAGTGGTTGGCATCCACCAAAAGGTTGTTGGTTCGATGCCGGGTCAGGACACATGCCCAGGTTGTGGGCCTGATCCCCAGTCGGGGGCGTGCAGGAGATGGCCAGTCGATATTCTCTCTCATCAATGTTTCTATCCCTCTCCCTGTCCCTCTAAAGGCAATAAAGAAAATACTTTTAAAAACACACAAAAAAACAAAAGATTAAAGATGGTAAAGAGTTGGGAGAGGGGGTATAATTTTGAAACTATTCACCCTTCTTTTTCTAGAGAAACTTCCTATCGCTGAGAGATGTCTTTGATGCAGCTGTCTACCGTCCTCATGACCCCCACCTTGGCCCGGGCCCTGCAGGGGGTCATGGAGTCCACTATAGGTCGAGGTGGAGCCTTAGCTGGTTCCGGAGGAGACCAGTGTCCTTGGAAGCCATGGAGATGAGAGGGAGATACCATGGGCCCTGAGCAGGGCTAAAGCCGAGGACCACATCATTCATAGAGGAAGCTGAACTGGGGGACTGGGATCCGAGGGTCTTCATTTGTCCCCAGGAGTCCCTCCCAGCTTTGTTTGGATCTGTGTCAGCCTTGGGGAAGACACTTCCTCCCTCTCTGTTGCTTTAATCAGACATTGGAAAGAGGAGATGGTATTGGTCATTTAGCAAGAAATAAACACATCCAAAGTCAATGGCAGAGCCTGTGTGTTCATATGAGTAGGTGTCCACGGTGCTGAGTTGAATCTCCCAGCTGTGCTAGAGAAGCCCATGCTGGAATCCGCCCGGCATTCAGAGCCCCACAGTGAACCCCACGGGCCTCATTCACCTGTCCCCATTCTTTAACTCTTCTTGCCCCAAGCAAGACTCTTGCCCAGGATCCCCAAGACTCACTCAAGTTGCCAGGGGAGTGAGCTGGAAGAAAGGAGGAGGGCGGCCTGCGCCAGGATTGCGGGGCCCTCGCGCAGGCCTGCGGCACAGGTCTCGTGCACGGCGGGGTGGAGGGGTGCAGTGCTGTGGGCCAGCTGTGGCCGCTCCGGTCACAGTTTGCAAGGCATTCACCTTTGCTCCAGACTGGCTACTTGTTGGAGTGCAGGTGCCAGGTGGCACATTTCTCTCAGAGTACGCGCGTTGGAAGCAGACAGGAAGCATTCCTGTTTTACCATGGAAGGTCTTTCTGGACAAGGTCTGACTTTTTAACAAGCTCATGAAGTCCCCTCCCAGAAAGGCTGCACATATCTTTTTCCTGGGTGCAGGGAGCCAGCTGCCTTACCCTACAGGTCTGGGAGATCACAGGGAGCCGCTCTGGAAAGTTGAGTTGTTCCAGATTCGGTGACAGTGAGAGGGCTCTCCTTGGGACAAAGCCCTGGGGAGAGAACGAGCAGTTTGCTGGTGGCTTCGCTCCAACTCCCAGCAGTGGGAACTGGGGTTCTCAGATCCAAACAGTTGACCCTAATTAACGAGGCCATGCTAGCACGGGCAGGGCGGGCATCATCGCCTCACGGAGGGGATCCAGCGGCCAGAAGGAGAAGCTGAGTGGAACCCCCTGAAAAGGTGGACAGGATAATGTGACCGACATGAAAATAATTGAGATTAGGCAAGGCGATCCATTTTGGTAATGAGACATTGCCAAACACCCATTTTCATGTTTAAAATTACAATAGACAAATGGAAAGAGTAGCCACTGTGGAGAATAACATTAGTAGCTGGGCGAGCAGGTGGGAGGGCTCAGTAGACGGACTGCACAGATGGGAGCCACCAGGAAGTGGGGGCACTGAGCACAGACCCAGGGGACCAATATGCGAGTAATAGGTTCAAATCCCAGAGGGAATGGATGACAGAAAGTGAAAGAATAATAGAGAAGAAAGACTGGAGTCTGCAGGTTGAAAAGCTTCACTAACTACAACTCAGTAAATACACTAAAAACCATGGACTTACCTATTCAAAACAGGTGAACTATATGGTATGGGAATTATATTTCAATAAAACTATTAAAATATTATTACCAGGGGAGTGAGCTGGAAGAAACAAGAAGGCCTTATAAAAATTGTGTAAATATCAAAATTTTGTTTTCTAAAAATAAAGAGCAAATGACTCAAAGCAATGGGCATTTGGCCACAGAGAGAGGAAAAGGGAGGAGACTATGGGGTGCGATTTATCTTGTGATTAATTCACTGGTTATTCTATAAGTACCTCGCTACTCCCAGAAACTGGAGCGTGTTTGCAAAGTCAGAACGCATTGTTACTCAACCCTTGTCATGGAGCACACCGTGGTGAATGCCGTCGCGTGAAGCTGGCGGGAGCCCAGCTCCCTGAGCTGCCGGCCAGACCCATGCTTTGCTCTGTGGCTCTTCGCACGCTCTGTCCCGTGCTCTTGGAGGTGCAGAATGTTTTCCAGGTCTCAACTTCCATATATACATATATTTGCCTGAAACGGATCTGTTCGAGAAGACCTCTGTGGCCAGAGCACAGGGCTAGGTATACTTTTCTAACTCCCCTTTACGGATACCTGCTTTTTTCTTTCTGGCCCCTGTTATTATGGAGCCAGTGAAGGGATAATTCAAAAATCTCTCCTAATTTAGGTATCATGTACCCAGAGTAGGGCTTCATGCTTTCCCCTGCCTCACACGAATTCCTGTTAGGGGCGAAATGGTGTGTAATAAGCTGGTAATTTTGATACATGTTAAGATGTTATCTATTCAGATATACTGCAGAGTGAGGTACAGGAGTAATAAAACTTCTGTTTAACAGACTCTTGCCTCCCATTCGTGTCCAAGACCGGTCCCTCCTGCGGGAGCGGGAAAGCAGAGCGGTGACCAGCAGCCGAGGCGGCGCCTGAGCCCACCCGCGCGAGCCCTGCCTCGTGGGCCCACTTCGGAATGTCCGGGATTTGTAAAAACTTGCTGGGAATCGGCAACTGACATGAAACCCACATCCCGGGTTTGCATGCCATTCTCTGTGAGCAGAGTCTCATCCACCAGTCTCTTGGTCTAGGTTCTCTGCTGTATGTTTTGCGTGATTTCAAGAACGCTGTTAGGAGCCCGCGTTTACTTCCCACTGGTGAACGGCACGTCTCGACGAGAGAGGGGCACAGAGGGGCCGTCCAGCGAGCGGCTCTGAGCGCGGGCTGAGGAACTGGAACCTCTGGTTTCAGATCTAAGCTCACCGGGACCGCGCGCGCAGCCCGCGTCTCCCCCGGCGCGTGAAGCCCGTGCCCCCCCCCCCGCGCGCAGCCCGCGTCCCCCCCGCGCGCGCGCAGCCTGCGTCTCCCACCCCGCGCGCAGCCCGCGTCTCCCCCGGCGCGTGAAGCCCGTGCCCCCCCCCCGCGCGCAGCCCGCGTCTCCCCCGGCGCGTGAAGCCCGTGCCCCCCCCCGCGCGCGCGCAGCCCGCGTCTCCCACCCCGCGCGCAGCCCGCCCCCTCCCCCTCCCCCCGCGCGCAGCCCGCGTCCCCCCCGCGCGCGCGCAGCCTGCGTCTCCCACCCCGCGCGCAGCCCGCGTCTCCCCCGGCGCGTGAAGCCCGTGCCCCCCCCCCCCCCGCGCGCAGCCCGCGTCCCCCCCGCGCGCGCGCAGCCCGCGTCTCCCACCCCGCGCGCAGCCCGCCCCCTCCCCCTCCCCCCGCGCGCAGCCCGCGTCTCCCACCCCGCGCGCGAAGCCCGTGCCTCCTCCCCCTCCCCCCGCGCGCAGCCCGCCTCTCCGGACCGCAGTGTGCGCGCTGCGAGGACGCGGGAACGGTGTGCGCGCTTCCTACGCTGCTGGGAAGCCCTCCGACCAGGCTCTATAAACTGTGCGCTTTTTTATATTAGGTACGTTTGTGTTTCATATTTTTTTGAAACTATGGAAAAACATTTCATAGAGAAAACATCTTCATTTACTTTCACCAAAGGTTTTTGAGGACTGTAAATGTTATAGTTAAAGTCACAGGAAACTCAAAAAGTGTAATAAACTTATCTTTTGGTACCGAAAAACATGATCAGAAATATCTTTTAAGCAAGAAACGTTCGCGGTGACTAACGGGGGCCCAGGCAGGGTCCAGGGAGCAGAGGGAGCCCCGCCCACTGCCGAGGAAGCGCGTGCTCCGCGGGCGTCAGAGGGAAACGTGGGTCCCACGGTGACGCAACGTTAGATCCATTAGAAACATTTTAATCCTCTCCTGAGGATATTTTTTTCCCATTTACCTTCAGATAGAGTGGGATGGGGAGAGAGAAAAGCCACGTGAGAGAGACACACGGACTGGTGGCCTCCTGCACGACCCCAGCTAGGGCCAGGACCAGACTGCAGCCGAGGGCGGTGCCCTTGTCTGGAATCGAAGCAGGACTCTGGTCTGCGGCCGAAGCTCCAACCGCTGAGCCAGAAACGGTTATTTCACTGTCTATATTTACACTTCTATATTTACCATGTGGTAGAAACTACATTTTTAAAAGTATTAAATGTGTGATAAAAAGTTCAGGTTAAACATAAACCAGTAAGGGAATACCTAGTTTTTTCCTACACAAATGGTGGTTCAGATATTTGATGAAGGGTAAGCGACCAGCCCTGCCTCCAGCCGAGGGGACAGCTGCCTGCAGGGCCTTGGAGGAAGGTGGGTCATAGGCAAGGTCACATTGGTCTGCGTTTCACAGGAGATCTGGTTCGTTTTGTTTCATCAATTTTCTGGTAAACCGTATGTCACATGGGAAGGCAGCTTTGAAACCCCTGCAAGGACAAGAACTCTTGAATGGAGGGTAAACTAAAATTGGAAAGACAAAGTAGCTCTTGCCTGGTGGGTTGAAGAGCTGAGTCAGGACAGGTCGAGGGTCATGGCAGCCAGAATCTGGGACTCCGGTGTTTTCTAAGTAAAACTTTCAGCACAAGAGGCAAAGGATGGATTTCAAAACCACACTATGTGTTTACTTTACACAAATCCCTGAAATTCCTTACACAGTGCTAAATTAATTCTTGCTCTCTAAAACAAACAAAGTTCCAAGCCCCTGTGTGCACTCTCCTTCATCATTACACAACTCACTCTCAAACAGGCACTCAGAAAATGATCTCTGACAGTCCGCCTTGCAAAGGTAGCCTGCTCCTGACTTCTCTCCTGATCCTGTGATTTCCGGTCATGCTTCACCTGTTTCTTCATGCTGGGCCTGTGCAGCTTCTGTGGTCCTCTTTCTAGGTTCTTTCCAACAGTGGCAGCTCTGGGATCCTACCTGGGAGAGGCTGGGAACAGGCACTCTGGTTGGAAGAAGACAGGATAGGGCCCACCCAGTGTGATACCCTGTTTGTGTGACAAGCAGGGGCTCTGAAGCTGGCCTGTTAGTTTAATTCCTGACTTATTAGCTTTGAGAGTTTGACCAAGTCACTTGACTTCTTCCTCTGTGACGTAGTCTCCTCCTTCATAAATGCAGACACTAGCAGCATTACGTCTCAGGTCCTTGGATGTTAAACACGGGCTCCCGGCGGCCTGTGACCGGCTGCCTGGAAGGGAGCTGGAGGCTTCTTCCCCCAGCACGGTTAGGAGGTATAATTTCCCCACAGAGGAAGACTCCTTGAAAAGAAAAAAACCAGCCCTGAGAGGGGGCATTGAACTTCAGATGGGCTGAATATTTACCAAAAATAAACCTTTAATTTTTTTTCCCTTTAAAAAGTTGAAACATCGGCAGTACAGTGTGCAAAGTGGCCACATCCTGTGTTGAGGTTGTGGCATTGTAACATGTACCCGCAGTCTGGGTCCCCTGTGCATTCCTGTCACCCTCAGTACTACCCTGCAGTAGCCACCACTCTGAGTTACTCATCATTAGTAGGCTTTTCTCTGTACTTGACTTTCATATAAATAGACCATACAATGTGTACTCCAAGAGACCCCTTTAAACGGGAGTGAAATTGAAACACCGACATGGCCAGCTGAAATCTGCGGCCTCATCCCTCATCACAATCCTCCCTGCCGTTGGTGGGCTGGGAGCAAATCAAGTTCCATCGTTGTCCTTGCACATCTGAGTTACACGGTGTCAAGTTCAACCCACTGCTAGTTGTGAGGCCTAGAAATAGGGACCCTCGTGGGTTAGGGCCCCTGGCTCCACTGGCCCATGAACCAACAGCACGTTGGACAGAGAAGAGAGCGCTCATCACTCCGTGGGCTTCCCACTCTCAGCGCCCAGAAATGAGTAGCCAGTGCTGCCCAGCGTCCCTTCGGGAGGGAGTACCCCTGTGTCTATTGTCTTCATGCCCCAAATACCCAGTTTCCCCCAGATGAACACCTGTTAACCTTCAAGGATCCATTTGCTTCCTTTTCTTGTCTTCCTCTTTCCTTCTCTATACAGGCCACCTGCTTTGGAAATGAGGCATACATTCAAACAAAACAAGCTTATGATCAGTTCTGGTTCAATGGGTGGGTCTTTTCCTCCCAAGATTGATCCCTCGCTGCCCCTCCCGGGCCTGCCTCTCTGCTGCCTCTGCTCCTGCAGTGATCTGTGTGCAAATAGCCCTGAACTGCAGAGCAGAGCACGGAGATGCCCCTCCCTGGGAAGGAAGGGCCCCAGGCTCTGGCAGGTATAAATATCTTGAATATGCTCAAGAGAAAAGAGAAGAAAACTAGAAGTCAAACTGTAGGACAATTTGTGGAACTCCCCAGCCCCCACACTGGGAGGCCCTGATTGGCCTTCTGCGATCTCCCTGCTACTCCACTTCCCTCCTCGGCTCTGGGGGTGTGCCCCTTGCCTCTCTGCCTCTGAAGCCCCCCTTTCCTTGGGACCAGGCATTCTAGATGAGAACTTCCCCTCTGAATCATTTCAAGATGAGGACAGAGGACATCTCTCCTGATGTCCTGGTCCTGTGGCTGCTGCTCTCTGGACTCCTGGGTAAGTGACTGATGAGTTATCGAGGAGAGAGGGGCATGGAGGCCGCAGGTCTGAGGCCAGGGTCCCAGCGCGGTTGTGACTCCTTCCAGAAGCCAACATGACTCGCTCTTTTGGCCATTTCTGCAAAATCCAGCACTGGCCCAGCTCCACTGAGAGGCTCTGGTGCTGCCTTCTCCTCTCCCCCAGCTGTGAGTGTGAGCACAGCAAGGAGTGTCTCATTGCCTCTGTATCTCATACAGATGTTCTCTTTTTAACTGGATCAGCCTAGTTCCAATACCATTCTTTTTGTTTTTTAATTGTTGACAGTATTACAGATGTCTCTCATTTTCTCCCTGTGTGCCCCCCTCCATTCACCCTGCCCCATGCTACTGTCTGTGTCATGGGTTATGTATATATGTTCTTTGGTTATTATCTCTTCCTGCGACCCCCACCCCAGATATATTTTTCTGTTCCATGTCTCCATACGTTTGGACCTATTTTGTTCGTCAGTTTAGTTTGTTCATTGGATTCCACTTATAAGTGAGATCATGCAGCATTTGTCTTTCTCTAACTGGCTTACTTTGTTTAGCATAATAGTCTCCAGGTCCCTCCAAGTTGTCTCAAAGGGTAACAGCTCCTTCTTTTTTACAGTTGCTTAGTACTCCATTGTGTAAATGTACTACAGCTTTTTTATCCACTCATCTACTGATGGACACCTGGGCTGTTTCCAGATCTTAGCTATTGTAAATAGTGCTGCTATGAACATGGGGGTACATATATTCTTTCTGATTGGTGTTTCAGGCTTCTTAGGATATAGTCCTAGAAGTGGGATCACTGGGTCAAATGGCACATCAATTTTTAATTTGCTGAGGAAACACCGTACTGTTTTCCATAGTGGCTGCACCAGTCTGCGTTCCCACCAGCAGTGCACTAGAGTCCCCTTTTCCCCACCCTCCCCAGCACTTGTTGTTTGTTGATTTGTTGATGGCGGCCATTCTGACAGGTGTGAGGTGATACCTCATAGTTGTTTTAATTTGCATCTCTCTGATGATTAGTGATGTTGAAAATTTTGTCATATGTCTATTGGCCATCTGTATGTCTTCTTTGGAGAAGTGTTTATTCAGGTCCCTTGCCCATTTTTAAATTGGATTGTTTGTCTTCCTGGTGTTGATTTGTATGAGTTCTTTGTATATTTTGGAAATTAAACCCTTATCGGATGTATCACTGGTGAATATGTTTTTCCATATGGTAAGTTCCCTTTCTTTTTTTTAAATCCTCACCCGAGGATATTTTTCTATTTATATTCAGGTGCGCAGGAGGGAGAGAGAGGGAGAGAAAGGGAGAGAGAGAGAAATATCCATATGAGAGACACAGGTTGCCTCCTGCATGACCCTGACCAGGGCCAGGGACGAACTGCAACCGAGGTACATGCCCTTGCCTAGGATCGAACCCGAAACTCTTTGGTCTGTAGGCTGATGCTCTACTGCTGAGCCAAACCAACCAGGGCTTTTGTTTTTTTTGCTGTGCAGAAACTTTTTAGTTTGATATAATCCCATTTGTTAATTTTTCCTTTGTTTCCTTGCCCTAGGTGATGTATTGGTGAAAATACTGCTACATGAGGTGTCTGAGATTTTACTGCCTATGTTTTCTTCTAGTATTTTTATGGTTTTGTGACTTACATTTAAGTCTTTTATCCATTTTGAGTTTATTCTTGTGTATAGTGTAAGTTGGTGGCTTAGTTTCATCTTTTGGTATGTATCTGTCCAATTTTCCCAAAACCACTTACTAAAGAGAATATCTTTACTCTATTGTATGTGCTTACCTCCTTTGTCAAATATTAATTGACCATATCAGTGTGGGTCAATTTCTGGGCTCTCTGTTCTGTTCCATTGATCTATATGTCTGTTCTTGCACCTGTACCAGGCTGTTTTGATTACAATGGCTTTGTAGTGTGACCTGATATCCGGTATTGTGATCCCTCCTACTTTGTTCTTCTTTCTCAAGATTGTTTCAGCCAATGACATTCTTAATTTCAAATTAGAATGATCAGCAACTCCCAAATCCACCTCTAACCCATCTAGATCCCTGACTCTAGTCCCACCCATCTAATTTACCTCGGCCCGAGCTGTCCTTCACATAGTCATCAGCAAACATTTATGGAGCTGGTACTCTGGGCCAGGCACTGTGACACGATAGGCCATGGTGGAGACTTCTGCAGGGAAGTCGCTGTCCCATCCTCACGGAATTCCAGCTACTGTGAAGACAGACAGACATGCCCAAGATTTCATTACAAAAGAGACAAGTGTACCAGGTGCTGACAGGCACCCCAGTGTCCCACCACCAGGTCTATGAAGTAACCCCCAACACACATGCTTTGTTTCGAGGAACTAGGAAGGATTAACTGCCATGGGAGTCCTGGTTCCCTTCCTGCCCTCCTGCCTTCTCAGGGGCCTTCTCAGTGGGTTTTCTCCTTCTTCTATCTTTTCTGCCTCCACTGTTCTCCAGTCCCTCACATCGACATCCAAACAGTGTGCATAAATATCACTCAAGGAAATTATTAAAAACCTAGGTTCTGGGGCCTTCGCCCCCAGAGATCCCAGTTCTGTAAGTGTGGAGAGGCTGTGCTGAGACCTCATGTTAGCAAGCTCCTCAGGCGATCTAGTCATAGAGACCCCTGGACTCAGCATTGTGGTAATAATTTCCACCCTAACACCTGACCACCTACTTCACTCCCAGCCGCCACCTCCCTCCATTCTCCTTCATCACCCACCTTTAAAAGAGTTTCTTACATGTGCTATTTCCACTGCTCACCTCCCATTCACTTGCTTATTTCACCTTAATTTTATTTTACTAGGTAATGCATGTAAACAGCTCTGTAAAAAGTAATGCTGCAGGCTTATGACTCTGGGTCAAACTTCAGACCCGTTTCCTTCCTCCCACTGCTTCTCACTAGCGCATCCTCCTCCGGAATTTCTTTTGGCATTTACCTCCATACTTCGAAGTAACATTCTTATGCCACTATTCCTTGTTTGTTGGTTGTTTTGGTTTTTATTCCTGCTTCAGGAGTGATTTATTGACTTCCTTCTACTCAAAAGGAAGAGTGAACTACTGGACAACACCCCCCCCCACACACACACACACACACTTACACACCTCCAATTCCATCTCACAGTTCCCCCAAATGTTGTTATCAAATCTTTGGTGTTAAATCAAATATTATGATAACTATATAAGTTGTGTTTATACCTGAGTTGTATATTGCATTATGATTATTCTCCTTTCTTGTACACTTTTGTTTTTTGGGTATTAATAATAGCCTCATTTTAAATTTTGCTTTGCTTTCTTCATATAGATTAATTCACCCAAAAACCTCCATCAGAAGTATAAATTTCTTTTCAATACACATGAGGCAATCTGTCAAGTTCACTGTACTTTTTCTAGAAGCTTTCTGAGAGAGGGCTCATGGTAGGAAATGGTTTTAAAACTGTATGCACTGTTAGGGTAATGCTAAGCTGCTATAACAAATAGATCCCAAAAATAACTGAAAAATAAACAAGTTTAAAACTAAAATATGCTTTATTATAAAGTTGGAATAAAGTAAAATAAAATAGACTTTATCACAGGAGGGTACGAGCTCTGCTCCATGCAATAATTCAGGGACCCAGGCTGAAGGTGTTTCTGTCTTCTACACATGGTTTCCAGCAGCATCATCATTCCAACCAAAGGCAAGGGTACAAGAACAGAAATCAGAAAAAAGATTTCTTCTTAAGCAAGTGAAGTGTAAGTTATGTACATCCCTTCCCTTCACAGTCCTCTGGCCAGGGCTTAGACATGCAGCCATACCTAGCTACAAGCAAGGTTGGGAAATGTAATCTAGCCATGTGCCCAGGAAAAAGAGAAAAAAATACATCTAGCAGTCTATAGACTGTACATGTCAGAAAATGTCTTTATTCCATGCACACATTTGATTAATAGTTTAGCTGGTTATAGAATTCTAGGTTGGACACTGTATTTCCTCAGGATTTTAAAAACATTAAGCCATGTCTCTAGAATCTAGATAGTGAAGACTGATTATTATTTCAATTACTGATTGTTTGTAAGGGACTTCTTTTCTTTTTCTGGAAGATTTGGATGTTTTTTTCTCAATTTTTATTAATTTATTTTTGTTACAGATGTTTCTACTTTTCCCCACCTAGACACCCTCCTCCCCATCCCACTCCCATCCCCCAGCATTGTTGTCTATGTCCATTGGTTACACATACATGCATGTAAGTTCTTTGATTTATCTCATCTATCTCCCTCCCGCCGCCCCCGAGGTATGGGAAAGCATAACTGCTAACAATACATCAAATAAGGGGTTAATTTCCAAAATATATAAAGTGCTCATACAACTCGACAAAAGGAAGACAAAGAACCCAATTAAAAAATGGGCAGAGGACCTAAGTAGACACCTCTCCAAAAAGGATATACAAATGGCCAAAAGTCATATGAAGAAATGCTTAGCATCACTAATCATCAGAGAGATGCAAATTAAAACAACAATGAGGTATCACCTCATACCTGCCAGAATGGCCGCCATCAACAAATCATCAAACAACAAGTGCTGGCGAGGGTGTGGAGAAAAGGGGACACTAGTACAAGAAAGGAATGAACCACATTCCTTTCTATGTCGCTGGGTCTATATTGTTTATCAGCTTATTTTGTTCATTATATCCCACAAACAAGGGAGATCACGTAGTATTTGTCTTTCTCCGATTGGCTTATTTTGTTTACCATAATTCTCTTCAGGGCCCTCCATGCTGTCTCAAAAGATAAGAGATCTCTCTTTCTTAAATCTGCATAGTGTTCCATTGTGTATATGTACCACAGCTTTTTTATTCACTCATTTATTGATGGACACTTGGGCTGTTTCCAGATCTTAGCTATTGTAAATAGTGCTGCTATGAAACATAGGGGTACATATATTCTTTCTGATTGGTGTTTCGGGCTTCTTAGGATATATTCTAGAAGTGGGATCACTGGGTAAATGGCAGATCAATTTTTAATTTGTTGAGATAACACCATATTGTTTTCCATAGCGGCTGCACCAGTCTGCATTCCCACCAGCAGTGCACTAGAGTCCCCTTTACTCCACACCCTCGCCAGCACTTGTTGTTTGATGATTTGTTGATGGCGGCCATTCTGGCAGGTATGAGGTGATACCTCATTGTTGTTTTAATTTGCATCTCTCTGATGATTAGTGATGCTAAGCATTTCTTCATATGACTTTTGGCCATTTGTATATCCTTTTTGGAGAGGTGTCTACTTAGGTCCTCTGCCCATTTTTTAATTGGGTTCTTTGTCTTCCTTTTGTCGAGTTGTATGAGCACTTTATATATTTTGGAAATTAACCCCTTATTTGATGTATTGTTAGCAGTTATGCTTTCCCATACAGTGGGTTCCCTTTTCATTTTGATGTTTCTTTTGCTGTGCAGAAGCTTTTTAGTTTGATGTAGTCCCATGTATTCATTTTTTCCTTTGTTTTTCTTGCCTTAGGCGTTGTATTAGTAAAAATTCTGCTGCGTATGATGTCTGAAATTTTGTTGCCTCCATTTTCTTCTAGGATTTTTATGGATTCATAAGTCACATTTAAGTCTTATCCATTTTCAGTATATTCTTGTGTATGGTGTAAGTTGGTGGTCTAGTTTCATTTTTTTGCATGTAGCTGTTCATTTTACCCATCGCCATTTATTAAAGAGGCTGTCTTTACTCCATTGTATGCTCTTGCCACCTTTGTCAAATATTAATTGAGCATAATGTCTTGGGTCAATTTCTGGGTTCTCTGTTCTGTTCCATTGATCTACATGCCTGTTGTACTGCCAGTACCAGACTGTTTTGATTACAATGGCTTTGTGGTATAACCTGATATTCAGTATTGTGATCCCTCCTACTTTATCCTTCTTTTTCAAGATTGCTATAGCTATTCAGGGTTTTTTAGGTTGCATATACACTTTTGAAGTATTTGTTCTAGTTTTGTGAAATATGTTGTTGGTATTTTAATGGGGATTGCATTGAATCTATAGATCACTTTGGGTAGTATAGACATTATAATGATGTTAATTCTTCCAATCCATGAACAATGTATGGGCTTCAACATTTTTATATCTTCCTCTATTTATTTTTTCAGTGTCCTGTAGCTTTCTGCAAAGAGGTCCTTTACTTTTTGGTTAAGTATATTCCTAAGTATCTTAATATTTTTGCCACGGTGGTAAATGGAACTGTGTTTTTAGCTTCTTTTTCTGTGAATTCATTATTGGTGTATAAGAATGACGTTAATTTCTTGATGTTAATTTTGTATCCTGCTACTTTGCCAAATTTGTTTATTAAATCTAGTAGATTTTTGATGGTGTCTTTAGGGTTTTCTATATACACTATCATGTCATCTGCAAATAATGACAGTTTTACTTCCTCCTTTGCAATTAGATCCCTTTTATTTTTTCTTCATGTATAATTGCTGTGGCTAAGACTTCCAGAACAATGTTAAATAAGAGTGGTGAAAGTGGGCACCCCTGTCTTGTTCCTGTTCTTAAGGGAAATGCTTTTAGCTTTTGCCCATTGAGTATGATGTTGGCTGTAGGTTTTTCGTTTGTGGCCTTTATTATGTTGAGATATGATGCTTCTATTCCCACATTGCTGAGCGTTTTTATCAGAAATGGGTGCTGGATTTTGTCGAATGCATTTTCAGCATCTATTGCTATGATCATATGGTTTTTATCTTTTATTTTGTTTATGTGATGTATCACATTCATTGATTTGCGAATATTTTACCAGCCTTGCATCCCAGAGATGAATCCCACTTAGTCATGGTGAATACTTTTTTTAATGTATTGCTGGATCTGATTTGCTAATATTTTGTTAAGGACTTTGGCATCTATGTTCATCAGGGATATTAGCCTGTAGTTTTCTTTTCTTGTAGTGTCTTTATCTGGTTTTGGAATTAGAATTATGCTGGCCTCATAAAACCAGTTTGGAAGTTTGTTCTTGAGTTTTTTTGGAATAGTTTGAGGAGAATGGTTATTAGTTTTTCTTTGAATGTTCAGTAAAACTCCCCCATGAAGCTCTTTGGGCCTGGGTTTTTGTTTGCTGGGAGATTGTTTTTTTGTTTTTTGTTTTTTTAGAATAAAGCTGTCTAATTCAGTACTGAAATTGTTGTCCATGTTTAATTGTCTTCTAGAAACAAAACCTTGTTTTCTGAGCCCCAGAATAGGTTCTATCTCATAGTCAATACTCAACCTTTCTTCAAATAGAAGTTACTAACAGTGTAGCCCTGTTTACGGGCAAAGTAAACATCTCTGTATAATCAAAACTCATCTCCTTCTGAAAATCTTTTTATTTTTATCTATCCTTCATTCACAATGTCTGTCCTTGACATCACAGTTTCTTACGGTCATGTTGTTTTTACCTTTGCTAGAATTTTTTTTTTTTTACTTAACTTTATTGTTGAATGTATTATAGATGTTCCTCATTTTCCCCCTATTGACCCCCTCCTCCCCACTCCCGCTCCACTCCTGCCTTTCCCCACACTGTTGTCTGTGTCCATTGGTTATGCATATAAATTCTTTGGTTTATTTCTTCCCATCTCCCAACCCCCCTTCCCTTTGAGGTTTGTCAGTATAACAACCAATTTGTACTTCTTAATCTCTTCACCTTTTTCACCCATCCTCCCCCAATCTGGCAACCAACAAAATGTTCTCTGTATGTATGAGAATGTCTCTGTTCTACTTGTTCATTTTGTTTGTAGATTCCATTGTTGATAGATATGTATTCATTGCCATTTTGTTTGTTCATATTTTTTATCTTTTTCTTCAAAAAGACCCTTCAACCTTTCATTTAATAATAGTTTGGTGGTGATGAAACCCTTTAGCTTTTCCTTGTCTGGGAAACTCTTTATATGGCCATCGATTCTAAATGACAGCTTTGCAGGATAGAGTAATCTTGGTTGTAGGTTCTTGCTTTTCATCACTCTGAATATTTCTTGCCACTCCCTTCTGGCCTGCAAAGTTTCTTTTGAGAAATCAGCTGACAGTCTTATGGGAACTCTCTTGTAGGTAACTAACTGCACCTCTCTTGCTGCTTTTAAGAGTCTCTCTTTGTCTTGAATCTTTTGCATTTTGATGATGATGTGTCTTGGTGTGGGCTTCTTGGGGTTCAGCTTGTTTGGGACTCTCTGTGCTTCCTGGACTTGTATGTTTGTTTCCTTCACCAAGTTAAGAATGTTTTCTGCCATTATTGTTTCCAGTAGGTTTTTGATTTCTTGTTCTCTCTGTTCTCCATCTGGCACCCCCAAGATGCAAATGTTGGCATGCTTAAAGTTGTCCCAGAGGCTCCTTACACTGTCCTTATTTTTTTTTTATTCTTTTTTCTTTTTGCTTTTCTGATTGGGTGTTTTTTGCTTCCTTATATTCCAAATTGATGGTTCACTTCTTGGCCTTACCTACTCTACTATTGAATCTGTGTAAATTATTCTTTATTTCAATTAGTGCCTCCTTCATTTTTGACTGGTCCTTTTTTTATGCTCTTGAGTTCACTGAGGTTCTCACTAAGTTCATTGAGCATCCTTATAAGCAGTATTTGAACTCAGCACCTGTTAGGTTGCTTATCTCCATTTCGCTTAGTTCTTTTCCTGGAGTTTTGTTCTGTTCTTTCATTTGGGACCTGTTTCTTTGTCTCCTCATTTTGGCTGCCTCCCTGTGTTTGTTTCTATGTATTACTTAACAAGAGGTATGGGGCTAGCTGAGACCAGATGCTGCTTGTTTGAAAGAATTTAGGAAAATCTGAGGCAGGATCCAAGACAGGCCAATCCTATGGTAAAGCAACTGGCAACATCATGGGTGGGCCTGAAAGTTGGGTGGGGCGGGGCCTCAGGGAATCACCAGGGTGGGGCAAACAGTGTGAGCCAGGTTGCTGGAGTCCCAGATATGGGGGCTGTCTGCCGCCCCAGGGAAGGGCTCACCAAAGGAACAAAGGCATCTGACAGCACGTTTGTCCCGGAGAAAGCCCCCTCTCCAGCCCTCGCTCCAGTGCCAAACAGCTCAGTTCTTCCCTGTATGTCTCTGGCGCCCCTCGAGCTGCTTACCCCATGCTGGAGCCTGGAGGGTGTGAGTCCAAATAAATCTGTGTGCAGGCCCTTTAAGAGGAGCTTCCTGGGGCTCCGGCTGCCTCAGCCTACCTGAGCCTCAGTTCCTGCTGGTTTTCCCAGCTGAGGTGTCCTCCTGATTTTCATTCGCCACATCCCATCCAGCCCATCCGCCTCCGCCCTCCTACCAGTTTCCACGTGATTCTTCTTTAATTCCGTATTTGTAGGACTTCCATTCAGCTTGATTTCAGGCGGTTTTGAATGATGGTTGTTCTGTAGTTTAGCTGTAACTTCAATGTGGTTGTGGGAGGACACGATACCGCATTTACCTACTCACCATCTTGACCAGAAGTCTGCTGGGAGAGTCTTGATTACATCTTCAATTTCTTTAGTTGTTATTGGTCTGTTCAAGTTTTCTATCTCTTCCCGGTTCAGTTTTGGGAGACTGTGGAGTTCTAGAAATTTGTCCATTTTGACTAGATCGTCCGATTTGTTGGCGAATAATTATTCATAGTATTTCTTAATGACCCTTTGTATTTCTTTGGTGTCATTTGTCACTTCTCTTTTGTTTCTGATTTTGTGTATTTGGGTTCTCTCTCTTTGTTTCTTGGTGAGTCTAGCTAAGGGTCCATCAATCTTGTTTATCTTTTCAAAGAACCAGCTCTTTGTTTCATTGATCTTTTGAATTGTTTTTGTTGTTGTTCTCTGTGTCGTTTATTTCTGCTCTACCTTTACTATTTCTTTCTTTCGATTTGCTCTGGGTTTTTCTTTTTGTTTGCTTTCTAGTTCTTTAAGTTGTGAGGTTTGATAGTCAATTAGAAATTTTTCTTGTTTCTTAAGGTAGTGCTATGAAATTCTCTCTCAGAACTGCTTTGCTGCGGCCCATAAATTTTGTGTTGTTGTGTGTTCATTTTCATTGGTTTCCAGGAAGTTTTTTCATTTCTTCCTTGATCTCCTCGGTAACCCATTCATTGTTTAATAGCATGCTATTTAGCCTTCATACGTTCAAATGTCTTTGTGTGTTTTTGTTGTAACTGATTTCTAGTTTCATGCCATTGTGATCTGAGAAGATGCTTGATATGATTTCAATCTTCTTGAACTTGTAGAGACTTAGTTTGTGTCCTAACATGTGGTCTATCTTTGAGAATCTCCCTTGTACACTTGAGAAGAATTTGAATTCTACAGTTTTCTCTGTAGATATCTATTAAATCCATTTGATCTAGTGCATCATTTACAGTATCTGTTTCCTTGTTAATTTTTTGTCTAGAGTAGCTATCCAGTGATGTCAGTGGAGTATTGAAGTCCCCTGCTATGGTTGTATTGCTGTCGATTTCTCCTTTGAAGTCCTCCAGAAGTTTTAAAATATATTTTAGTGCTCTATATTGAGTACATATATGTTTACTAAGGTTATATCTTTCTGTTGGATAGATCCTTTCAATATTATGTTGTGGTCTTTTTTGTCTCTAGTTATGAACTTCATTTTGAAATCTACTTTATCAGATATGAGTATTGCTACCCCAGCTTTTTTAAAAAAAATTTTTCTTTCCATTTGCTTGGAAGATTTTTTTCCATCCCTTCACTTTCAACCTATGTGAGTCTTTTGTTGTGAGGTGGGTCTCTTAGAAACAACATATATATGAGTCATGCTTTCTTATCCAATCAGCTACTCTGTGTTTCTTTATTGGAGTATTCAATCCATTTCCATTTAAGGTTATTATTGATATGTACTTATTTTTTGCCATTTTTGCTCATTGTGGTTATTTTTTTTTCTTCCTATTTTCTTCTACTAATTACAGCAGTCTTTTTAACATTTCTTACAGTGCTGGTTTGGTGGTAATATATTCCTTTAGCCTTTTTTTTTTTTTTTTTTTTGTCTGGGAAGCTCTTTATTTTACCTTCTATTTTGAATGATGGCCTTGCTGGATAGAGTAGTCTTGGATTCAGATCCTTGTTTTTCATTACCTTGATTACTTCATGCCATTTCTGTCTGGGCTATAGTGTTTCTGTTGAGAAGTCAGCTGATAGCCTTATGGGGGTTCCTTTATAGGTAACCTGTTGCTTATCTCTTGCTGCCTTTAGAATTTTCTCTTTGTATTTAATTTTTGGCATTTTAATTATTATATGTCTTGGTGTGTGCCTGTTTGGGTTCTTACTTGGGACTCTCTGTGCTTCTTGAACTTGAACGCCTTTTTTTCTTCATCAAGTTAGGGAAGTTTTTGTCACTATTTCTTCAAATATATTCTCTAACCCTTGCTCATTTTCTACTTCTTCTGGAACTCCTATGATGCGGATGTTCTTATGTTTCAATTGTTCTACAGTTCTCTTAAGCTGTCTTTATGTTTTTTAAATTGTTTTCTTCTTATTGGTTTTCTGATTGTTTTTGTTTTGTTTTTTCTACCCCATCTTCTATTTCACGGATCCAGTCCTCAGCTTCCTCTATTCTGCTAGTTATTTCTTCCTACATGTTCTTTATTTCTGCTGTCATTCTTCATTTCCAATTGGTTGATTTTCAGTGTTTCTATATCTTTACTCATGGTGTTGAGCTCTTTACTCTTGCTGTTGAGCTTCCTCATTATTATCACTCTGACCTTCACCTTTGATAATTTGCTTAACTGCATTTCATTTATCTCATCTTCAGTAGAGTTCTCTTGTTCATTCATTTGGGATTTGTTTCTTTGTTTCACCATTTTGGCTATCAGTGGGTTTGGAGACTGCCAAATTTCCCCTGTGGGTTTTGGTGTTCTGCTGATGTGGCTCCCTCTACTGGGTTTGGATGAGTGTGAGAGGACCCACGTTGAACACCACTGTCAAGTCTTACTTTCCTGGGTAGATTTGCAAGCCCAGAAAAGTTCAGTTATCCTCTAGTTTTTTGCCTGAAGGCTATTAGTCTCAGTTACTTGATGAGCCTTGGGTTGTAGCCCTCAACTGAATGAAAAATTCCCTGAAGTGTTCAGGGTAAGTGAATTTCTAGAGGGCGAGGCAGATGCTGGCTGTTAATGAACCTCAATTTGCATTTCGCTGGCTTGGCCTGGTGGTATTAAATTTCTGAGGGAGGGGCTGTTGTTTCTCCCAGGGGTTCTGGGAAGGGGCTCTTTGAGTAGATGGCTACTATCCTGTGAGGGAGTGATTCAATAAAAAACTCTCATTGCTCTCTCACCTTTCCAAGCTCCTGAGTCTCCACACAGTTCCAGTCCAGTCTGCCCTCCCTCTGCCAGAACCCAAGGCGAGTGGCTGTAGGTAATTTAGTCCTCTTCACTGTGGAGCTGGCTTGGGATTTTAACCCCAAGGGAGCTGCTCACAGCTAAAACAGCTGTTGTCCATGAGCTCTCACCCGCCCTCTGGCACCTTTGAAGTTCCTACCAGGCTTGATTCAGTGTCCTTTTTCCTGTACCTGGTTATATGTGTCCTCTCCAGCTGTTTTTCTGTTGCTTTTTCCAGACGATTTGTTTTTACTTTAGTTGTAATTCCAGTTTGGTCCTGGGAGATGGTCTGTGTAGCTTCCATTCACTCTGCCGCCATTTTGGAATCTCTCAAGATTTGGGGTTTTAAATACTATTGTTCTAAAATCTCTTGATGCAGTGCTATAGTGTGGATTCTTCTTTCTTTGTGTGAGGAACTTAGATAGTAGAAAGTTGTGTCAGTCATTTCTGGGAAATTTTCTTGCATTTATTTCTCTGATAATTGCATCCCATCCATTTTCCATTCTGTTTTTCCAAAATCTTATTATTTGGATGTTTGACCTCCTGGACTGACACTCTAATATTTTTCTGTCTTCCAACTCTGTCATTTTATTTTTCTTCTGGGGAGATAACCTCTGCCTCTAAGATCCTCTAATTATTGCAGTGAACTTGGGAATTTGGGGTTTAACATTTTTTCTTTCAAAGAGTTTTCTTTTGTTTTTGGTATGTTCCTTTAAAAAATAGTGTATTTTTTTCCCCCCACAGATGCTATATTTTTACTTATCTTGCTTAGGACACCTGAAATAGTTTTTGTTTTCTGCATTGTCTTAGTTTTCTCTGAGTTTGCTTCATAGGATATCTGTTTTGGCATTTGTATGTCAAGTTAGAAACTTTCTCAAATATGTAGTGACCTCAGTGTCTTTTATATTTGAGAGTGAGGCACTAAAATTATGCTAGAGGCTCTGTACTAACTTATTGACTTAGCTCTAAGGCAGTTCAGCAGAAATGTGGCACCTTTGGTTGGGAAGACCCTGGTGGAAAGGTCAGTATCTGCAGGTCTTCTCTAGTATGGAGTAATTTCTTTGCACAAAAGAAAATTTCCAGATTCCTGCCTAGAACGTGTAAGCATAGCTACCAATATGCTAGGAGCTGAGTAGGGTCAGAGGCAATGAGGGTTTTATAGTTGAGCATGTAAACATTGGCTGAATCGCACACTTCTAGAACATCTCTTCAATCTTACCTCAGCAGTGCCTGGGATCCCTGAACCAGAGTTTCTTTGGTTTCAATATTTTCAGAGATAAAACCCCAGGCTCATGTGAGGGAGGTAATCACCTAACTACTTGAATAGAAGAAGAGGTATAGGATTCAGAGGTGGGTTCTAGCTGCATTGTTATTTCAATCATCCCTTCTGTATTTAGTCACACATCACAGCCGTATCTTCAGAGGAACCTGGATGCAATTCCTGACCCTTTTCAGGATTTCACATAATGAATAACTTACCCATTTGTAGTTGACTCTTACTCCTGATACAGGCCTGTATGTTGAAGCATTCTCTGTTGTGTTGGAGAGTTACCACTCATCTGCCTACACCCATTATCTTAAAAAATATATATGTTTATATATCTTCTTCTGTTGTTATCGCTCCAGTTCTTTGTCCTTATAGAGTTATAGTTTTGTTATTATTTTACTTTAGTTCTTCTGGGAAATTCTTTATTTTTTTAATTCTCATCCGAGGATATTCTTCCATTTATCTTCAGATACAGTAGGAGAGGGAGAGAGAGAGAGAGAAACATCGATGTGAGAGAGACACATCAACTGGTTGCTTGCTGCATAACCCCGACTAGGGCCGGGGACCAAACCACAACCGAGGTACATGCCCTTGACCCGAATTGAATCACAACTCTTTGGTCTGTGGGCCAACGCTCTAACTGCTGATCCAAACCGGCCAGGACTCTTCTGGGAAATTCTTAAACCTCCATGCAGACTCAGTCATTTTCTGTTCACTCCAATCATGATCTGCCCCGTCATGCAAGTTGCTCTCAATGCAGTAAAGAGCTGCCTCCATACTGTCCCCCAGTCCAGTGGACACTCCTCAGGCCCCATCTCACTTGATCTCTTGTAACAACCAACTCAGATAACTACCATATTTTTCTAGAGCCCCTCAATTCTCTAAGCTTTCTTGATATCATCTTTAATTTTCTTTCTTCCTTCTCAGTCTCATGTATTAGCCTCTTTTCTTCTACCTGACATTTGAATGATGGAGTACTCCGGGCTTCTTCACCAGCTATTGTATGCCCTGCAGATGATCTCAGCCAGCCTCATGACTTTAATACAAGCTATATTTACATGACTTCCAACTTCATGTCTATTGTTTGACCTCTCAGCTGAGAGCTAAGCTCAGGCATCTAACTTCCAACCAGACAGTCTCTTAAATATTGAATAGACATATAAAACTCAAAATGTCTAATATTTCCAACCTCTACATCCTTTCTTATCCATTTGAGTAAATAGAACCAATATTCAACTCTTTGCTCAAACCCCAAAGTTAGAAGTTGTCCTTGATTTTCCTATTTTCTGTGAACCACCACAGCAGTCTTTCAACACATCCTGTTGATTCTACTTTTCTAATTTGCAGGCACAGCTCATATTCACCCACTTGATCTCTCCTACTACTACCCAACTCCAGTCAATTTCTGCTTCAGTGGTATTCTTGCAAAAGATTAATAAAATAAACCTAATCATTAGGAAACATCACACAAACCCAATTTGAGGGGCATTCTATAAAGTAACTGGGCTGTAATGTAGAAAAAGGTCCTGATGGAAGATGAGTTGACTTTGGCCCGGCCGATGTGGCTCAGTGGCTGAGTGTTGACCCATGCACCAAGAGGTCACTGGTTCGATTCCTGATCAGGGCCCATGCCCAGGTTGTGGGCCCAATCCCCAGTAGGGGGCATGCAGAAGGCGGCCAATCAATGTTCTCTCTCATTAATGTTTCTATCTGTCTCTCTAAAATCAATAAAGAAAAATATTTTTTAAAAAAGATCATGAAAATTAAAGCAAGATGAAGAGCAGCTACAGACTGAGAAAGACAGAGACATAACAACTATCACAGCACGCGATTCTGATCTGGACCAGTTTGCTGTCAAACACGCTATTGGGACAACTGAGGAAACTTGAAGGGGTTGAGCACTAGGTGGCGGTAAAGCGCCAGTGCGAATCTCCTCATTTCGGTGGTTGTGTTGCAGTGTGTATGAGAACATACCAAGTATTACGTGATGATGGAACAGCAGATTGCCACATAAATTCCAACTGGTTCGGGGGAAACGTTCTTTGTTTTGTTCTTACTGCAAAGGAATTTGTGACTTAAAAAAAAAAGCCCGGCTGGTGTAGCTCAGAGGACTGAGCGTTGTTCCATGGACTGAGAAGTCCCAGTTCCATTCCCGGTCAGGGGCACATGCCCAGGTTGCGGGCTCGATCCCCATGGGGGGGCGTCCAGGAAGCAGCCGATGGATGTTTTTCTGTCACATCAATGTTTCTATTTCTCTCTCCCTTCCTCTCTCTCAAAAAAATCAATAAAAAAGTACATTTAAAAAATAACTAAAATAAAATAAAACAAATTAAGAAAAATTAGATTGTTATTCCAATGGCTTCTCAATGTATTTGAAAGGAAACTTAACCTCTTTACTGTGGTCTAAAAGTCCCCCTCTAACCTTGTTCCTTACAATTTTCTCCTTCAATGACTACATTTCAGCCACCTTGGTCTCCTATTTATTATTATTATTATTTTATTAATTAATTAATTTTTGTTACAGATGTTTATTCCCCCACACAGACAAAACACCCTCCTCCGGATCCTGCCTATTTATTCTTGCATCACCGCACCATCAGTCTTTGACATCATTCGCCTGGCTTTTCGGATGGCTGCCTTCCCACCTTTCAGATCTCAGTTATGTTACCTCCTCAGACATGCTTTTCCTGGCTGTAATATCTGAAGTAGTATCCCTGCTTTCCTTAACAGCGCGTAACCTAGTGTATATTTACATTCTGTGCATGCTTTGTCTCTCTTCTTTACTCGACTATAAGTCCACAGCTATTTTGTCGACAGTTATATGCCCAGAATTTGGCAAAATACCAGGAACATTTTAAGAACTCAACATTTTGGAATAGAGGGATGAGTTAATAGAATTAATTATATGTTAAAGTAATACCATCCTGAACTTGCAAATTTACCCCTAATCTATTCCCCCCTCTTCCTTTGGCCTACTTGATTATTTTTGGAAAATAAAAACTTTGACAGATATTTAGCTCATCAAATGCCATACTTGCTGTCTCTGGAGAATAGTCTTCCTTGTGTCTCACCTCCATTCAAGATCTGCTGCGTGATTGACAGATCAACAACTGACCACACTACTTAAAAGAGCCCTTCGAAATCTGGTCCTACATGAATCATGGACTCAAAGGGCTCAATGCTCCTGCAATGGAAGGCTTAGGGTTTATCCACTCGAGACAGTGTGCTTAATGTCTCAGAAAAGCCACCCACTCCCAAAGGTGAACTTTAGCTAAAACTGTTTGACATCCTATCTTTAACCCAACTAACCCAAAATACCCAGTTATGGGACTCCTTTGCAAGTGCCATTATCTCCATGAAATTTCCAGTAACTGAAACTTCTCTCTCCTATGAGCACCAACTACTCATAACAAAGAACAAATAATGTACCATATTATAACTATATTTTTCAGTTTACATATAATAATATTCACAGTTTTTGCTATATCACCTATAAATTTTGCAAATGCTCAGTCATGTAACCACGCAGTTCATCAAAATATGGAACTTTCTGTCGTCCTTCAGAGTTCCCTCGTACTCTATGCCTCAACCCATCGCCTCACCCCAGACCCTGGAAACCACTCAACTGTTTTGTGTGCCAACTGTTTTGCCATTTCTAGAATGCCATACAAATGCGGTCGTGCAATATGTAGCCTTTGGACAAAATGCACCTGAGAGACATCAATCAACTGTGTGCATCGGTATTTTCTTTGTTGCTGAGCAGTCTTTCGTTGTGTGGCTATACCACCGTGTGCCTATGATTCACCAATTAAAAGACAGTTGAGGTGTTCCTGGGCTTCGAATGAAACCTCTGGAAACATGAATTTTTTTATTTTGTTTGTTTTCTTGCTTGCTTTATTTAATTAAAATAAATTTTCAATTACAGTTGACATACAATACTATATTGGTTTCAGGTGTACAAAATAGTGACTAGACATTTATATATCTTATAAAATGATCAACCCATCATGTCTAGTACCCATGTGGTAACACACATAGTTATTACAATTGTATTGATTATACTCCCTTTGCTGCACTTTACATCTCATGACTGTTTTTAAAACTGGAAATGTGTACATCTTAATCCATTTGCCTTTTTCACCTAGCCCTGCAACACCCTCCCATTTGGCAACCATCAATTTGTTCTCTGTACCTATGATTTTGTCTTTTTGTGTTTTTTTTTTTATAGATTCCACATACAAGTGAGATCATATATTTGTCTTTCTCTGTTTGACTTATTTCACTTAACATAATACTTTCTAGGTCTATCCATATTGTCACAATGGCAAGATTTCATTCTTTTTAGGGCTGAGTAATATTCCATTGTATATATGTACCACATTCTCTTTATTTACTCATCTATCGATGGACACTAAGGTTGCTTCTATATCTTGCTTATTGTAAATAATGCTGCAATGAACATAGGGGTGCACAGGCCTTTTCAAATTAGTGTTTTGAATTTCTTTAGATAAACACCCAGAAGTGGAATTGCAGGGTGATATAGTAATTCTAGTTGTAATTTTTTTAAGGAATCTTCATACTATTTCCATAGTGGCTGCACAAATTTACAATCCCACCAACAGTACTCAAGGGTTCCCTTTTCTCCACACCCTCACCAGCACTTGTTTGTTGATTTGTTGATGGCGGCCATTCTGACAGGTGTGAGGTGATACCTCATTGTGGTTTTATTTGCGTCTCTCTGATGATTAGTGACACTGAGCACTTTTTCATGTGTCTATTGACCATCTGTATGTCCTCTTTGAAGAAGTGTCTTTTCAGATCCTCTGCCCAGTTTTTAAATGGATTGCTTGTAGGCTTTTTGGTGATGAGTTGTATGACTTCTTTATAAATTTTGGATATTAACTCTTTATTGGATGTATCATTGGCAAGTGTTCTTCCAATCAGTGGGTTGTCTTTTCATTTTGTTGATGGTGTCCTTCGCTGTGCACAAACGCTGTAGTTTGATGTAGTCCCATTTGTTCATTTTTCCCCTTTTCTTTCCCTTGAATGAAGAGACATATCAAAAAACAAACAAACAAACAAACAAACAAAAAATCACCAAAAGCGATGTCAAAGAGTTTACGGCCTATTTTTGTTTTGTTTTGTTTTTGGAGTTTTATGGTTTTGTGTCTTATACTTAAGTCTTTCACTCATTTTGAGTTTATTTTTATGTATGGTGTAAGAAAGTTATCCAATTTAATTCTTTTGCGTGTACCTATCCAGCTTTCTCAACACTATATACTGAAAAGACTGTCTTTATCTCATTATTTATTCTTGCCTTCTTTGTCATAGATTAATTGACTATATAGACATGGGTTTATTTCTGGGCTCTCTGTTCTGTTCCATTGATCTATGTGTCTGTGTTTATGCCAGTCCAGGCTGCTTTGATTACTATAGCCATAGTATACTTGCCGTCAGGTAGCATGTTACCTCTAACTTCACTCTTCTTGCTCTGGATTCTTTGGCTTTTCCAGGTCTTTTGTGGTTCCATATAAATGTTAAGACTATTTGTTCTACTTCTGTGAAAATGTCATTGGTATTTTGATAGAGATTGCATTGAGCCTGCAGATTGCTTTAGGTAGTATGGAAATTTTATTTTATTTTTTTAAGTTCTTAGTTTATTAACCCTCTCATGAAAGATCTGCACAGTCAGCACAGATCAAGTCCGTGAAGAATCTTTCCTCCTTCTGTCCCACCTCCAGCTCACTGTTTGCAGCACCAACGCTGACCTTTGCAGTCCCCTGACTTCTTCAGTCCGTTCTTGGGTTTCTTTCACTGTTTTCTTGAGGTCTCTTCTCATATAGGCCACCCCTTGCTAGTCTGTTTGGTTCATTTTTCTTTGCATAATCCAAGGAATCATAAATCACGCCAAAGCCAGTTGTCTTGCCACCACCAACATGGGTGCTGAATCCAAACACAAAGATGACAGATGTCTGTTTTGGCTAGTTTTCTCCAAATTTCTGTCTTAGGTACCATTATCTTCTCAGGGTGAAGGACACCCATGACCATTTGTTTCTGCTGTTTCATCTGTTGGTCATGGACTTCCTGGTCTGGGTAGTTACTGTGTCATTCGTGATGGTGGCTGGTCCCCCAGCAGCCAGGGAGTAAAAAAGAACATGGACATTTTGACGATGTTAATTCTTTCTAGTCTTGATCAGCATGGTGTATGCTTCCATTTACATGTGTTTTCTTCAATTGCTTTCTTCAATATCTAATAGTTTTCCAAGTACAGGTGTTTCACTTCCTTGGTTAAATTTATTCCTAGGTACTTTATTCTATTTGATGCAATTGTTTTCTTAATTTCTCTTTCTGATAGTTTGCAATTGATGCATAAAAATGCAACAGATTGCCCTGGCCGGTCTGGCTCAGTGGTTAGAGTGCTGGCCCGAGAACGAAAGTCTCGGGTTCAATTCTGATCAAGGGCACATACCTCGGGTGTGGTTCAGTCCCTGGCCTTGGTTGGGGTCGTGCAGGAGGCAGCCAATTAATGTGTCTCTCTTGCATTGATCTCTCTCTTTCTCTCTCTCCCTCCCACTCTATCTGAAAATAAATAAAAAATATCCTTGGGGGAGGATTTCTGAGTATTAATTTTGAATTATGCCACTTTGCTGAACTCATTGACTAGTTCTAATAGTTCTTTGGTAGATTCTTTTTGTTTGTCTGTATAGAATATTATGCCATCTACAAATAATGATGTTTTCCTTTTTTTTTCAATTCAAATGCATTTATTTTTTTTCTTGTCTGACTGCTGTGGCTATGACTTCCAATACTATGTTGAATAAAAGTGGTGAAAGTGGGCCTCCTTGTTGTGCTCCTGAGTTGAACGAAAAAGCTCTCAGCTTTCACCACTGAGCATGATGTTAGCTGTAGGCCTTTACTATGTTGAGGCTTGTTCCCTCTGGCCCTACTTTGCTGAGAGTTTTTATCATAAATAAATGTATTTTGTCAAATGCTTTTTCTTTTTTTTTTTTTTTGGTATGTGCCCCTAGTGGGAAACGAACCCGGGACTCTCTGGTCCACAGGCCGACGCTCAAACCACTGAGCCAAACTGGCCAGTGCGTCAAATGCTTTTTCTGAATCTATTGATATTATCACATGATTTTTATTCTTCATTTTGTTTATGTGGTACCTCATGTAGATTTATTGTGTACATTGAACCAACTTTGCGTCCCAGGAATAAATCCCACTTGATCATGGTGCATGATCTTTATAATCTGTTGCTGAATTCAGATTGCTATTTTGTTGAGTTTTTACACCTATATTCATCAGGTATATTGGCCTGTAATTTTCTTTTCTGGGCAGTGTTTTGTCTGGTTCTGGTGCTGGTCTTGTAAAATAAGCTTGGGAGCCTTCCCTCCTCTTCAGTTTTTGTAACAGTTCGAGAAGGACAGATCTACTTTATCTGGGCTTTCTTTTTGTTTCTCTTGAATGTTTGGCAAAATTCACTTGTGAAGCCATCTGGTCCAGAGCTTCTGTTTGTTGAGAGTTTTTTAAATACTGCTTTGATTTCTATAGTAGTTACTGATCTGTTCAGATTTTCTGCTTCTTCCTGATTCAACCTTGGAAGATTGTATGTATCTAGGAATTTATCAATTTCTTCCAGGTTGTACAATTTGTTAGCATATAATTGTAGTATTTCCTGAGAATTCTTTGTATTTTTATGGCGTTTTGTTATGTCTTCTCCTTTCTGACTTTATTTAAGCTTTCTTTTTGTTTCTCTTAATGAGTCTCCTTAAAGGTTTGTCAACTTTGTGTTTATCTTTTCAAAGAAGCAGCTCTTGGTTTCCTTGATCTATTTTTAATAAAGTCTGTTTTTTAGACTTTATTTAGTTCATTTCCACTCTGATCTTTATTATTTCCTTCCTTCTGTTTACTTTGGGCTTTGCTTGTTTTTCTCTTCTAGTTTATTTAGGTGTAAGGTTAGATTGTTTATTTGAGACTTTTCTTATTTCTTTTTTCTTTTATCCTCACCCAAGAACATTTTTGCATTTATCTTCAGATAGAACGGGAGGGAGAGAAGGGGGAAGAGAGAGAGAGAAAAGTCATGTCAGAGAGACACATCTACTGGTCGCCACCCACACGACCCCAACGGGGGCCGGGGACAAACTGCAACCAAGGTACGTGCCCCTAGCGGGAACCGAACCTGGGCCTCTCTGGTCCGCAGGCTGATGCTCTAACCTCTCAGCCAAACTGGCCAGGGCAAGACTTTTCTTATTTCTTGAGGTAAGCCTGTATTGCTATAAATCTGCTTCTTCCAAATGTTCCTGTCCGTGTCCCATTATGACCCATAGATTTTGGGTCATTGCCCTGGCAGGTTTGGCTCAGCGGTTAGAGCGTCGACCTGTGGTCCAGAGATTTTGGGTCATTGTGTTTTCATTTTCTTTTGTCTCAAGGTACCTTTGATTTCTCCCTTGATTTTACTATTAATTCATTCATTGTTTAGTAGTGTGTTATTTAGCATCTGTGTGCTTGTATCTCAGTTTGTTTTTCTTGTAACTAATTTCTATTTTGATACCATTGTGAGCAGAGAAGATGCTTAATATAATTTTAATCTTCTTAAATTTATTGAGACTTCTTTTGTGTCCTAACATATGGTCTCTCCTGGAAATGTTCCATGTACATTTGAAAAGAATATATATTCTGCTGCTTTTGAGTGAAATGGACCAAAAACATTTATTAAGTCCATCTTGCCTAATGTGCCATTTAAGACCGCTGTTTCCTTGTTGATTTTCTGTCTGGATGATCTATTGATTGATGTCAATGATATGCCAAAGTCCCTTACTATGACTACAATACTGTCCATCTTTCCCTTTATGTTCATCAGTATTTGCTTTATATATTTAGGTGCTCCTTCTTTGGGTAAACGTTCACAAGGGTTATACCCTCTTGCCGGATTATTCTCTATACCATTATGAAATGCCTTTCTTTGTCTCGTTACAGCCTTTTTTTTTTTAAGTTAATGCTTTGCCACCTTTTTAAATTTATGTTTTTATTGATTTTTTTTTTAGAGGGAGAGGGAGATAGATAGAAACATCAATGAGAGAGAAACATTGATTGGCTGCCTCCTGCGTGCCCCCTACTGGGGATTGAGCCTGCAACCCAGGCATGTGCCCTGACTGGGAATCGAACCAGTGACCTCTTGGTGAATAGGTCGATGCTCAACCACTGACCCACGCCAGCCAGGTCAGCCTTTGTTTTGAAGTCTATTTTGTCTGATATAGGTATTGTTACCCTGGCTTTTTTTTTTCCCTTTTGCATGAAATGTCTTTTTCCATCTCTTTACTTTCAGTCTGTGTGTATCTTTTGATCTGAAGTGGGTCTCTTGTAGGCAACATATACAATGATCTTTTCTAAAAAAAAAATCCATTCAAATAATTTATGTCTTTTGATTGGAGCATTTAGTCTATTTACATTTATTTATTTATTTATTTATTTTAATCCTCACCCGAGGATATCCTTCCACTTTTCGTACAGATAGAGTGGGAGGGAGAGAGAGAGAGAAACATCTATGTGAAGGGACACATCAAGTGGCTGCCACCCACACGACCAACCAGGGCTGGGGACAAACTGCAACCAAAGTACGTGCCCCTAGCGGGAACCGAACCCGGGTCTCTCCGGACCGCAGGCCGACGCTCTAACCACTGAGCCAAACTGGCCAGGGCTAGTCTATTTACATTTAAAGTGGTTATTGATAGGTATATAGTTATTGGCATTTTATTAATTATTTTCTGGTTGTTTTTGTAGTGCTTCTCTATTCCTATCTTATTCTCTTGCTCTCTTTTCTTGTATGTTAATAAATTTCTGTAGTTTATATAATTTCTATATGTTTGGATTTTTATTTTAAATTTCTTGTATATCTTTTGTAGATTTTTAGTTTGTTGTTACCATGTGCTTCATATATACCAACCTATGTTTATAGCAGTCTATTTTAAGTTGATGGTCTCTTAAGTGTGAACACATTCTAAACACACTACCATTTTTATCACCCCTGTATGTTTATGTTTCTGTCATTATTTACTTCTTTTGTCTGCGTGTATCTTTTTAACACTTCTTGTAATACTGGTTTACTGGTGGTAAACTCCTTTGACTTTACTTATTTATTTATTTTTTGGTCTGGGAAACTCTTGATCTTTTCTTTGATTCTAAATGATAGCCTTGCTGGGTAGAATAATTGTCATTGTAGGTCTTTGCTATTCATCACTTTGAATATTTTGTGCCAATCCCTCTGGCCTGTAAAGTTTCAGCGGGAAATCAGCTGTAAGTCTTGTGGGCGTTCCCCTGTAGGTAAGTGCTTTTCTCTGGCTGCTTTTAAGATTTTCTCTTTGTTTCTAACCTTTGGCATTTTAATTTTGATGTGTCTTGGTGTGGCCCCTTGAGTTCATTTTGTTTGGGACTCTATTTTTACTGGACTTATATGTCTATTTCCTTCATGATATTAAGGAAGTTTTCAGCCATTATTTATTCAAATAGGTTTTCAATGTCTTGTTCTTGCTTCTCTTACTTGTACCCCTCTGATGCAGATGTTGTTTTGCTTGATGCTGTCTCACAGGTCCTTTAAAGTATTTTCATTTTTAGAAAATTTTTTTCACCCTGGCCAGTGTGGTTCATTGGTTAGAGCGTCGGCCTGTGGACCAAGGAGTTGTGGGTTCAGTTCTGACCAAGGGCATGTAACTCAGTTGTGGTTCATCTCTGGCATTGGTTGGGGTCATGCAGGAGGCAACCAGTCAAAGTCTCTCTCTCTCTCTCTCTCTCTCTCTCTCTCTCTCTCTCTCTCTCTCCCCCGCACCCACTCTGTCTGAAGATAAATGGAAAAATATCCTCAGGTGAGAATTTTAAAAATAAATAAATAAAAATTCTTTTTTCTTTTTACTGTTCTGATTGGGTGTTTTCTGCTACATTGTATTCCAGATAGCTGATTCAGTCCTCTGACTTATCTAATCTGCTGCTGGTTCTCTCTAATGTATTCTTTATCTCAGTTATGCATTCTATGTTTCTGACTGTTTCTTTGTAATAGTTTCTATGTCTTTGTTAAGGTTCTCATTGAGTTCATTTATTCTTCTCCTAAGTTTAGGAGAATTCTTATAACTGGTGTTTTGAACTCTGTTTCTGGTAGATTGCTTGTCTTCATTTCATTTGGGTCTTTTTCTGGAGTTTTGCCCTGTTCTTTCATTTGGGACATGTTTTTTTTGTTTCCTCACTTTGGCCAACTCCCTGTGTTTGTTTCTATGTATTGGGTAGATCTGCTACGTCTCCCGGTCTTGACAGAGTTGCCTTATGTAGGTGTCCTATGGGGCCCAATGACAGTCTCACTGTTCACCTGAACCAGGTGCTCTAGGCATGTCCCTTGTGTGGGTTGTGTGTGCCCTCCTGTTGTGTTTGAGTCTTGATTGCTTTTGGTACGTCAATGGGTGGGATTGACCCTCAGTCTGACTGGCTGTTGGGCTGGTTGTGGCCACAGCAGACAAGTTGCTGTGTAGGGCTCTGGTGCCAGTTGAGTCTGCCCTTCATAACTGCTGTATGTAGAGGCAGGTGGGGGGTGCTCTGGTGTGCCGCTGGACATCGGGTGTGTTGGTTATGAAGACTCTTGGGAGGGGCTCTGGTGCTGGCCATTTGTGCCCAGTGTGGGGCAACCTAGTGAGAGCTGCAGTGATCTGTTGGTTTTTTTTTGTTTTTTTTTTATCCTCACCCGAGGATATTTTTCCATTTTTTGTACAGATAGAGTGGGAGGGAGAGAGAGAAACATCGACGTGAAGGGACACATCGAGTGGCTGCCACCCGCACGACCAACCAGGGCCGGGGACAAACTGCAACCGAAGTACGTGCCCTTAGCGGGAACCGAACCCGGGTCTTTCCGGACCGCAGGCCGATGCTCTAACCGCTGAGCCAAACCGGCCAGGGCTGCAGTGATCTGTTGTTGATTGCCGTTTGTTCTGGGCTAGAGGCACTTGGGAGAGGCTCATTTGTGAACCAAGGGCAGCTGCCACTAATGCCAGTCTTGGGGCCACCTGATGGGGGTTATGATGCAAACTGAGTCCAAATGCCACTTGTGCTGGGCTTAGGGTCCCATAGCAAGAGGTACAGGGCATGCTGAGACCATCTGCTGCTTGTTTGAGGTTTGTAAACCTTTGAGAATTAGGGAAGTTTACAGTGGTAGTTGAGGCAGATCATTGGGTAAAAAAACCCAATGGATGTGGCTGGGGCCGAGCATGTCACATGGGTGGGGTGGGGCCTCAGGGAATCACCAAGGTGGGTGAATGATATTAGCCGGAATAGTAGGGGCTCAGATATGGTGCCTCCTGGGCCAGGACAACTGCATGGAGAGGGCTCAGCAACGGGACAGTGGCACCTGGCAGCACTCACGTCCTAGAGAGCTGCCCTGAGCCCCTCCAGCCCTTGTAATGAAATCGGTCACTCTAGTTCCCCCCATACGTCCCTGACGCTCTGAATGGCCAGCCCTGCACTGCAGCCAGAGGGAGTGAGTCTGCATGAGCAGGGCCACGGGGGCCTCAGGAAGACACCTGGGTGGCAGCAGCCCTTCCACTGGGACGCAGTTCCCGCTGGGATCATGGTCCCCGCTGGGTGTCACTGTCCCTGCTGGGTGTCACCACCCCCGCTGGGCATCATGGTCCCCGCTGGGTGTCACTGTCCCTGCTGGGTGTCACCGCCCCTGCTGGGCATCATGGTCCCTGCTGGGCGTCACTGTCCCTGCGGGGTGTCACCACCCCTGCTGGGCATCATGGTCCCTGCTGGGCGTCACTGTCCCTGCTGGGTGTCACCACCCCTGCTGGGCATCATGGTCCCTGTTGGGCATCACTGTCCCCGCTGAGCATCACTGTCCCTGCTGGGTGTCACCACCCCCACTGGGCATCATGGTCCCCGCTGGGTGTCACTGTCCCTGCTGGCTGTCACCACCCTCGTTGGGCGTCACAGCCAGCTGTCATGGAGACTACTCGGCACTAGGGTCCTGGCTGGGCAGCCGGTGTGGAGCAGGGACCCCTTGCTCCTTGGGGCACCTCTGATTCTTTTTTTTATTTTTTTTTATTGATCTTTCTTAGAGAGAGAAAAGAAGAGGGGGAGACAGAAACATCGATGAGAAAGAACATCAATTGGCCGCCTCCTTCATGCCCCACACTGGGGATCAGGCCGCAGCCTGGGCCACATCATGGCTGTGGGACCTGCCTGGTCCGTGTCTCCGCCACCCACTGCTGTCTCCTCGGGGCTTCTTCCTCACCCTGTGGATAGCACTTCTGTGCAGCTGGTCTTCAGGTGGTTCTCGATGGTGGTTCTGTAATTAAGTCGTAATTTCGATGTGGCATTTACCTACACCTCCATCTTCACCACAAGTCTTAAAACATTTAAATACAGGTTTTGTGTTAGACTGCATATTAAGATTTGATAAGAATAGGATTATGTAAACAAATCCTTGTTCCAAGAGCAATATAGAGAATCAAAAACAGTGCGACTACTTGAACTGATATTTTAAAGTGACTCTAACAAGGTGGGAATAAAACACAGTCACAGAGGTGGGAGAACGCACATATCAACATACAGAAGGAATACACACATTTTAATACGAATACAAGAAAGTATAAGGCGCATCTAGCAGAAGGGGTAATAATGTCGATTAGAGATGAAAATAAAAGAAAAAGGGAAAATATTCTGTATTTGATACCAAAATTCTTGTGAATATTCCAGTGACAAGCGAGGCATTTCCACAAGCATTAGTCACTACGGATGATGCGGACTCCCCGAGCACCCTGGGCACCCCAATCCCAGGCTCCACCACAGCCTCTGCAGCACAAGAGATCAGCACAGAGTCCACCACAGGCTCCACTACGGCACCATCCGCGACCTCCACAGTCACCACAAGTCCCGTTGACACCATCACAGCATCTGTGCCCACATCGTTGCTCAGTGCCACGGAGAGCCATCAGGCCGCCATGGAAACATCTGCGCACACCACAGTCCCCTCCACGGCCTCTGAGACCACTGAAGATTCAACACCCAATGAAGCTTCAGCGACATCTCCTGAGACCACTGCATCTTCACCAAACACTGCAGCTTCCACCACAGAACCTGAGACAGGTGCTGTGGCAGCTTCAACTCCCACAGCAGCCTCTTCAACTTCCACTGCAGCCTCTTCAACTCCCACTGCAGCCTCTTCAACTCCCACAGCAGCCCCTTCAACTTCCACTGCAGCCTCTTCAACTCCCACTGCAGCCTCTACAACTCCCACTGCAGCCTCTTCAACTCCCACTGCAGCCTCTTCAACTCCCACTGCAGCCCTGACTCCAACTACAGCCTCTTCAACTCCCACTGCGGCCTCTTCAACTCCCACTGCAGCCTCAACTCCCAGAGCAGCCCCTTCAACTCCCACTGCAGCCTCTTCAACTCCCACTGCAGCCCTGACTCCAACTACAGCCTCTTCAACTCCCACTGCGGCCTCTTCAACTCCCACTGCAGCCTCAACTCCCACAGCAGCCCCTTCAACTCCCACTGCAGCCTCTTCAACTCCCACTGCAGCCCTGACTCCAACTACAGCCTCTTCAACTCCCACTGCGGCCTCTTCAACTCCCACTGCAGCCTCAACTCCCACAGCAGCCCCTTCAACTTCCACTGCAGCCTCCTCAACTCCCACTGCAGCCCTGACTCCAACTACAGCCTCTTCAACTCCCACTGCAGCCTCAACTCCCACAGCAGCCCCTTCAACTCCCACTGCAGCCCTGACTCCAACTACAGCCTCTTCAACTCCCACTGCAGCCTCAACTCCCACTGCAGCCTCTTCAACTCCCACTGCAGCCTCTTCAACTCCCACAGCAGCCCCTTCAACTCCCACTGCAGCCTCTTCAACTCCCACTGCGGCCTCTTCAACTCCCACTGCGGCCTCTTCAACTCCCACTGCAGCCTCAACTCCCACAGCAGCCCCTTCAACTCCCACTGCAGCCCCTTCAACTCCCACTGCAGCCCCTTCAACTCCCACTGCAGCCTCTTCAACTCCCACTGCGGCCTCTTCAACTCCCACTGCGGCCTGTTCAACTCCCACTGCAGCCTCAACTCCCACAGCAGCCCCTTCAACTCCCACTGCAGCCCCTTCAACTCCCACAGCAGCCCCTTCAACTCCCACTGCAGCCTCTTCAACTCCCACTGCAGCCCCTTCAACTCCCACTGCAGCCCCTTCAACTCCCACTGCGGCCTCTTCAACTCCCACTGCGGCCTCTTCAACTCCCACTGCGGCCCCTTCAACTCCCACTGCAGACTCTTCAACTCCCACTGCAGCCCCTTCAACTTCCACTGCAGCCCCTTCAACTCCCACTGCAGCCCCTTCAACTCCCACTGCAGACTCTTCAACTCCCACTGCAGCCCCTTCAACTTCCACTGCAGCCCCTTCAACTCCCACTGCAGCCCCTTCAACTCCCACTGCAGCCCCTTCAACTCCCACTGCAGCCTCTTCAACTCCCACTGCAGCCTCTTCAACTCCCACTGCAGCCTCGTCGTCTCCCACTGCAGCCTCGTTGTCTCCCACTGCAGCCTCGTTGTCTCCCACTGCAGCCTCGTTGTCTCCCACCGCAGCCTCTTCAACTCCCACCGCAGCCTCTTCAACTCCCACTGCAGCCTCTTCAGCTCCCACTGCAGCCTCTTCAACTCCCACTGCAGCCTCTTCAGCTCCCACTGCAGCCTCTACAGCTCCCACTGCAGCCTCTACAACTCCCACTGCAGCCTCGTTGTCTCCCACTGCAGCCTCGTTGTCTCCCACCGCAGCCTCTTCAACTCCCACTGCAGCCTCGTTGTCTCCCACTGCAGCCTCTTCAACTCCCACTGCAGCCTCTTCAGCTCCCACTGCAGCCTCTACAGCTCCCACTGCAGCCTCTACAACTCCCACTGCAGCCTCTTCAGCTCCCACTGCAGCCTCTGCAACTCCCACTGCAGCATCTACACCTCCCACTTTAGTCTCTTCAACTCCCACTTCAGCCTCTTCGTCTCCCACTGCAGCCTCGGCTCCCACTGAAGCTTCCACCACAGCACCTGAGATCACTGCATCTTCCAACCCCGCTGCAGCCTCCACCTCATTTTCTGTTTCCATGACTGTCTCAGCTTTCCCTTCAGAGTCCACTGTTGCCAACACTGTGATCTCCAAGACCACCATGCACTCCACAGTATCTGTGCCCACAGCAGCCTTCACTGCAAGACCTGAGACTAGCATGGCCTCCACCACACTGCCCTCCACCCCAGCCTCCGAGAGCACCTCCGGCTCGATGTCTGCCCCTTTGCCCACCGCTTTGTCCTCCGCCACCTCCGGACACAGTGCAGCTTCCACCTCAGCCTCTGGGCCCAGCACAGCCTTCAGTTTGACCTCATCACACCTGCGGGCCTCCACTTCTGCTTCTGGGGCCATGACAGACTCCACCAGTATCTCCAGACCTTTCACAGACTCTTTCCCCTCCTCGGTGTCCACCAAGGCCACTGACTTTACTACTCAGTCCGTGACCAGCACAGTTGTATCAGGTACTAACTGCCACGCCCTCCCTGAGCAGCTTCTCAGCTGTTTCTGTCTTTTCTGGTCTGGACTCCACTCAAGTCCCCACACATAGTAGCTGTAATGTTATTCCCTCTTCTTGATTCTACTTATTTCTACTCTGGCCTCACCTCCTTTTGTTTAGCATCCATTCCTTCCATCCCAATTAGAAACACGTCTTTGCAATATTCTCCCCCCACTGTCCCCCATGATCCTGTGGGGTCATGTCACCTCTGCCCCAGCATGGCCACTGCCTCACCCATGAGTAGATCTCATTCTCCCACCTCTTCCTGCAGCACCTCCTTACACCCAGTGCCTGCATCACTCTGATGTAGACACTCTTCTCTTCCTCTTCTCTGAGACACTCACCCCTATTCCAGCGACCATGGCCTCCAGTAAACCACTCTCTACCATCTCTCCTCCCACCACCACCACAGGTCTGTTGGGTTCGACTCCTCTGCTCTAAGTACACTTCCTTCCCCTTTAGTCATCTCCAGCACAAATGCAGCATATTGTGTGACCTGTTTCTAGGCACCGGGACCGCTGGAACCAGACCAGCTGCCCCCGTCTCTGTCACCACTGGAATGGAGCCCATGACGACTGCGCCCAGCAGCACCAGGCCTGGGACAGCCCTGCGGACCCCTGGTCGGGGCTCATCCACTGCTGGAGCATCACCCACCACCTCAGTCCCCGGCACCAAGCCCACCAGGACAGGGTCTACCCCTGAGCTGACCACCACTCCCAGAACGAGCTCCGCCTTCCGTAAAACAGGCTCAGTCACCACGGGCACGGACACAGTTCATGAGAGCCACACGCCAACACGCGTGACTAGACCCGGTGGACACTTGCAGGGCTGGGCCATCATCCTCATCTCTCTGGCTGCCGTCGTGGCCGGTGTCGGATTGTTGGTGGGACTGAGTGTTTGCCTGGTGAGTATCAAGGTTGCCCTCACAGGGGACCCTGCCAAGAAGGAAGATGATAGATGGGAGCAGACCTCATGTAAACAGTGCTACTAGTGTATCCAGACAGAGAGGGAACAGGTTCATGTGCTATAAGAAAGGAATCACTCAGCATGTTACAGAGACCCAAGAGATGACTGAGACAGGAAGGTGACAGGTAGGAGGCAGAAGAATAAAAGGAAAAGGGTGCTGCTAGGGCCAAAGGGAACAAAACTTGTGTAACTGGAGAAAAAAGGAAAAAGTTATTCAAAGAAAGTCATGTTTGTTAATTAAACAAAATCTGGATGTTCGAATATTTTGCACTGGAAGAGGAATCTCCCAGGAGTGAGTGTTCAGCTCCGCCACCCCCCCCCCCCTCGCCTCCACGACTGTCCCAGCTGTTTATTCTGAGCACATCCTCCGTCCCAGCTGTTTATTCTGAGCACTCCTCCTTCCTGAGGCTTTGACAGGTGGAGGTGAAGAGTCTGTCCTCGATTCTCCTCAGCTCAGCTGATAAACTAGAATCATCAAAACATTTTACCAGCCTTGAAAGAGAAGGACAGAAAAGCAGCCTTTTACCAGGGTTCTGTATCTCAAAGCCCTCAGCTTGTCTTCACAGGTTAAATTAAAGACCTATCATCCAGGAATACATTTCTAAATTACTTTACAATTTTATGTGCAACTTTAATAGGTAATGAGCACTACTACTAAATGAGTGTTTCACTAAGTGCTGAGCCCTGGGTTGAGTCCTGACAACGTGTCATGTCATTTCATTCTCTCTGTAATCCTACGGGGATATCACACCACCTCCCAGGCGAGGGACCGGAGCTCCGCGGTCCGGCGCGTGCGTCAGTGGCAGATCTGGGCTCTGACACAGCTTTGGTGCCGAGGCCGTGCCCGTCCTCTCCAGGCTTCCCAAGGGCTCTCCAGGCCCTTTCCTTCCTCGGCCCCTTACTGACTAGCAAAGCGAAGGCTGTGTCAGGTGAGTCTGCCTCTTTTGACAGCCTCACCCCTCTGCAGAGGACGCTAACAAGGAAACAGGAAAGGTGTTTTCTTGGGTAGAAAAGCAGTACAATAACAAGGAGAGAGACACATTAAGGTAAAGAGGAGAAAAATGGCCATTTGAAAAATGAGAATCTGAGAGTGAAGTGGAAATGTACAGTAATTTAGAAGAGAACTTAATTTTATATATTTTTTCTCTTTTAGAGGGACTTTTCCTTCCCCCTGATAAATAGTGGCTCGTATTACCCTCATGGCCACAGCTGTGGTCTGGACCTGGACACCGGATGGGGCCCTGGAATGCCCCACAGCTTGGGAATTGAGCTGGACAACAGAGGAGCACATGGCTTTGGACCCGGAGTGGGCCATGGGCTGGGCCACAGCCACGGGTGGTGATGACGAGTCACGGAGGGCACCATGGACGTGGGGGAGGCCATGGCAATGGATCACTGAGGAAGCCACGGAGGGGCCGTGGGGGGGGGGCACCATGGAAGCTGCGGCGGGATAAGACGGCTGTGGCCAGAGACTGAACACTGGAATATATTTTGGAGAAAGAAAGTGTAGGGTGAAAGGGAGTCATGCTGAAGAAGAAAAAAATGATCGTGGAATGATTAAAATGGAGTATAAAAGATTCTCAGGGAATGAGGTCAAGGTCAAGAAAAGAACCAGCCAAAGGATCACAGAGACCTTAACCAACACTGGGAAAGAGGAAGCAGACGCTGGGTCTAGAGGACATGCACGGCTTTATGCTTGGAGATGAGTTCAAGTCCAGGCTTGCTTGAGTTCCATCTGAGTCTCAGACTCCACTGAGGGGTCCCGGTGAGCACCCTCGACATCTTCTCTCCCATATCCCACCTTCCAAGTCCTGGCCAGGGGTTTTCAGTCCTGTGTCTCCTCAGGGTCCTGTAAATGCTAGCACAGCTCTAAGACACAAAATCATATAATAAATATGTTAGCAGGACCACATGCGTACTTGTTTTTCTATTTGTTCTTTCACTCTTCTCTGTGATTTTTTTTAATGCTTCCTATGTATCAAGTGATTTTAAATACATCATCTTTTAATCATAAAAAAATCATGTGAGGAGAAGCTTGAGGTAGGCAAAGATATTTAAACTAGACCCAAAAGCACCAACTCACTGTAAAAGAAAAGTTTCATGATTTGGACTTCATTGAAGTATCAGCATGTACCTTTAAGAAAAGGAAAGCGAAAGCCGAAGGGGCCAGCTGCGGCAACACACACCCACCAAGGGCTCGGGCACAGAGCAGAGCGACAAATCAAGGCGGAAAAGACAATGCAATCATAAACTGGCAGGAGACTTGATAAATAGTTAAAAGAAGGTACAAGACGGTCCATGAACACTTGAAAGGTGCTGGCTATTATTTTTTATCAGAGAAATTGGAATTAAAACCACAATGAGACATCACTATTATACCCCACAATGATTAGAAGTTAAATGACTGCCAATACCAATTATTGGCAAGGATGTTGAAGAACTGGAATCCTCATACATTATTAGTGAGAGTGTAAATTAATACAATTGTTCTGGGGAAATGTTTAGCAACACTAAAATTAAACATACATGTATCCTATGACCCAGCAACTTCACTCCTGAGCACATACATCCAAGAGAAATGAATGCCTATATCCACAAAAAAATATGTCTCATGGTGACTTCATTTATAATAACGCCAAGCTGGACATTGCTCCAAACCCGTTAACATTAGAATGGGTAAATAAATGGTGACATATTTGCACAAGGGAATACTATCCTGCAGTGAAAAAAATGAACCACTGAATCACACAACAGCATTAATAAATCTCATAGCCCTGGCCGGTTTGGCTCAGCCGTTAGAGCGTTGGCCTGCGGTTCAGAGAGACCCGGGTTTGGTTCCTGCTAAGGGCACGTATCTCGGTTGCAGTTTGTCCCCGGCCCTGGTTGGGTCGTGCAGGTGGCAGCCACTTGATGTGTCCCTTTCATGTCTATATTTCTCTCTCTCTCTCTCTCTCTTCCTCTCTCTCACTCCCACTCTATCTGAACAAAAAATGAAAATATGTCCTCGGGTGAGGATAAAAAAAAAAATTTTTTTAAAATAAATCTCATAGACATAATGTCGAGCAAAATGAAAAGCACAATGGTACATACTACATAATCCCATTTACACGTAGTTCAAGAACACGTGAAATTAATTTCCTTTGATAAAGGTCAGAAGTGTGGCTGCCAGAGGAGGAGCTCTGTGGGAGGGAGATGATCTCGCTGTTTTGTCTGAATAGTGATTACGTGGCTGTATATGCACCTAAAACGTCACTGAAATGTGTGCATAACATTTGTGCACTTTATTGTATGTAAGTTATATCTCAATTGTAAAAATAAAAGGTGCCCTCTGAGACCTTTTTCTGGCAATGTTGTGGTGGAGGACTCCGGGGGACGAAGGCGGCGTTGGGTGAGCGCGGTGAGCTGGTGCTGGTGGAGGCGCTGTGTGCGGGGCGGCAGATACCTCTTTCGGTGAGGACAGATCACTGCTTCCTCCAGGCTGGAAGAGGTCCAATGTAATCAACTCGACACCAGGTCTCCCTGGAAGATGATGCCATAGGGCAAGGGCAACACGCACCCCGCTGTTCGCAGCGGAGGCACTCAGCAACCGAAGCGTCTTTCTGGACCAGCCTTGCCGAGGAGAAGCACCCTGCGCAGGTCTGCTTTCTGCGTGAGCCCCTGGGCCGCACCAGAGCAGCTGGAGAAGGGAGTCGACCAACGTCCACAGAAGGGCCACCTTGTGCACCTGAGCACTGAAAGCCCCTCTGAAACTGAGATGACAGCAGCAAATGTCCATGGCGAATCTTCACGCGGACACAGATAAACCCACCGTGTGTGCCTTCCCAACGGGCGCACGCGCACCCTTTCCCAGCCTTCCTGTCCTCAGCTCATGCTCTTTCCACAACCCAGGTATCTGGCCAAATGTTGCCATCGCACCTGGATCAGGGCGAGCTGGAGCCCTGGTTGTCTTTTCTCGGGCGCAGGGCACAAGCGGAGGCTGCTCAGGGTGCTGCTCGGCGGTCCTCCGGCCTCTCTGCAGGTGCCGGTGCGCCGTGCATCTGCGCACCGAGACCAGCCTTTCCTTTCTCAGGCAGCGGGACGAGAAAACCGTGACGACCAGCGCGGAGGGGGCGGCCGGAAGTGGATCCGGATGTCATGGAGTTGAGCTGCCTACTCGCGCCTCTTAGTTGTGTCCTGAGGACCTAACTGAGCCCAGACCTATTCAGAGCACTTCCACTTGATGAGGGAGGCAGTGCTAAGTATGCCCAGCGGTGCAGACAGCACCCACTTCATGAAAGGCACTGAGGAGCCAATATCAAATCAGATGCTAGTTATTAAAGGAGGAGATAAGCTCATGTGGTTTGGGCAGAATTCATTTCCTTATGGTTGCAGAATTGAGGTCCTGTTTCCACGCTGAGTGTCAGCTGGGGTTGCTCTCAGACCCTAGCGCTCCCCTTACTTAAAGGGCTGGAGGCCATGAGGAGTGCTCATGTAGGACCGGTGGTAGGAGGAACACTGCCCCACACAGGTGTCTGCATCCTACTCCCAGAGCCTGTAAATGTGCCAACTTATATGACGAGAGGGGCTTTGCAGGTATGATGACATTGCGGATCTTGAGAGGGGACGATGGCCCTGGATAATCTGGGTGAGCAAAGGTGGTCACAAAGGTCCTTGTAAGAGGGATCCAGAACAGTCAGAATCAGAGTTGAAGATGCTGTGGTGCTGGCTCTGGAGGCGGAGGAAGGGCCCAAGAGCCAAGGAGCTAGGCAGCCTCCAGAGGCCGGCAGGCGGGAAGCGGGCTCTCCCCAAATCCTCCAGAGCACTAGAGCCCTGGAAGGCCCACTTTAGACTTCCGGCCCTGACAGCCCGGGAAGACAGGTTGTGTTGTTTAGTCACTGCGTCTGTGCCATTCCTTCCAGTGGCCGCAGGAAACTAAAGAGGGCCCTGGGGGCCTCTGGACGGTCTAGCCAAGGGGGAGCTTCCGGGGCGGGCTCTGCAGGGTGAGCAACCCCCTCAGCCGGGTGAAGGGCTCCTGCTGCTGCCGAGGGAAGCTCAGTAGGATCGGAGGCTCAAGTTTCTCAGGTTCAGCCAACTTGACCCACGTGTCTCCACCCAGCTCAGAGCTTCTATTTGACAACCTAGAAGGTGCACTAGACTGGCAAGGATATACATGCACGTTGGAAATAATTCTTCAATCTGCAGGATCAAACTTTGAGTCTGGTTTTGTCATATGCAGTCCCTGTGGCTTCTTTCAGAGAAGCTGTCCTATTCCCAGGGACGCCTTGACCAAGGGTGTGCCAAGGGTGTGCCGCCAGGTATGACCTTGTGCTCCCTCCAGGGTAGTCGCCCACCTCCCAACACTGACTCACCGGCGGCACCGGGACTCCCCAACCTTCGCCTGCAGTAACTGCTGTATTCCGGGCACAACCACACCTGGTAACTCACGAACTTCCCTTACCGTTGCTATGGGATACAAAGCACCACTTCTACAGTGTGCAGCCATCCCAGCCCTCAAGCCTGAACTGGTCAGAAATCCAAGCTCAGATTCCCATTTGCGACGGTCCATTTTCTGAAATCTCTCCTTATACCAAATACTGTAAGAGTCAAGGTTCACTAATGAACATAGAATCCATCTGAGTATTTCAAGAATAAAAGGAGCTAGTACAAAACTAGGTGCTTATAAAACTAGTTGAAAAGCGGGAGGAGTGGTTAGGCTGACGGCTGATCGCCCCCAGGTCCAGGGCTGCAGAGCCGAGGCGCTGTCCCGGGCGGGGACATGCACAGCCTGGGCCGAACCCCCAAGCCTGCACGAGTCCTCACCTGCAAGCTAGTACCCAGCCACAGCCACAGCAGAGGAAACTGAAGTCTCACGACTGTGTCTGGAACCTGCTGGCGGGAAGCCTGGAAGGCGCGGCCCGGCCCGGGTCCCGCCAGGCCTGCGGAGCGGGGCAGAGAGCAGAGTCAAACTAGGCGGACACAGCCGGCTGCTGTCTAAGCCCCTAAGGAGAGCTCACTGTCAACGGGAAAACAGTAGAGACAACCTGGAATCCGGCAATTCCTAAATAGGACTTCTTTTGGGGGGGTACCTAAGTTATACAAACAAAAATACCAATATTATGCTGTGACTCTGTAATTTTTCCTTTCGTATACAAGTGTTTGAACCCCAAAATGTCTAACACCGGAGTAAATTAATGTCTCATTCTGTAAACAAGACCAAGTTCTAAGGCGTCAGCCCTGCCCCGTGTCCCCTGGCAGTCGTCGGAGCGGCTCTCACACGGCGTCCAGATGCCACCTTCCCAGCCGCTGAGCCCGGCCTCACCGCAGGCAGCCTCCGCCAAGCAAACCGATAGTACTGTTATTATTTCTGTATTTTATTGATCTTTAATTGAATTTATCGGGGTAACATTGACTCACCAAAACTTACAGGTTTCAAGTGTATGACCCAATAAAAACATCATCTCGAGCAGTCTCCTTGTGTCCCATTTTCCCCCTTGCCCAGTGCCCCCTCCCCACTCTCCTTCCCCTGGCTGTGCCTTTAGCTGTCACAACACTGTTGTCTGTGCCTTTAGCTGTTACGAAGTTGTTTATTAGTGGATAGGAGGAAATAGTTTTATTTTTATTTTGGGGAATACTTTTCAGTTCTTGTGTTCACAGAAGCTGCCTTCTGTAGCAAACACTGCTGTTGTTTTTTTCATTAATCCTCACCTGAGGATATGTTTTTCCATTGATTTTTAGAAAGAGGGAAAGAGAGAGAAACATCAGTGTACTTTGATTGGTTGCCTTCTGCACAACCCTGACGGGACCAGGGATCAAACCTGCAACCCAGGTACAGGCCCTTGACCAGAATCAACGGGGCCAACACTCTAAACGCTGAGCCATGCTGGCCAGGGCACGGGAACTTTTTGTTGTTATTGTTGTTGTCGTTCTTTTCTTTTTAAACTTATCTTTATTGTTGAATGTATTACAGATGTCCCTCTTTCCTGCCCCCCTCCTGCTTTCCCCACACCATAGTCTGTGTCTATTGGTTATGCTTATATGCATATAAGTTCTTTGGTTTCTCTCTTCCAGCCCCACCTCACCCTTTCCCTTTGAGGTTCATCAGTCTAACAACTAATTTGTACTTCCTAATCCCTTCATCTTTTTCACCCATCCCTCCAGCCCCCTCCCATCTAGCAACCAACAAAAAGTTATCTGTATCTATGAGTCTGTTTCTGTTCTGCTTGCTCATTTTGTCTGTAGATTCAATTGTTGATAGATATGTATTTATTGCCATTCTATTGTTCGTATTTTTTTATCTTCTTCAAGAAGACCTGTCAACATTTCATATATAATACTGGTTTGGTGGTGATAAACTCCTTTAGCTTTTTCTTGTCTTGGAAACTCTTTATATGGCCATTGATTCTATTTTTTGTTGTTGTTTTTTTGTTACAGATGTTTCTCCTTTTTCCCCCATTGACACCCTCCACCCTATCCCCCCACCCCACCCCATCCCCAGGTTTGTTGTCTATGTCCATTGGTTATGGATACATGCATATAAGTTCTGTGGTTTATCTCTTCCCTCCCTGCCTACCCCCTCTTCTGAGTGGCCATCGATTCTAAATGATAGCTTTGCAGGATAGAGTAATCTTGGTTGTAGGTCCTTGCTTTTCATCACTTTAAAATTTTTCTTGCCACTTCCTCCTGGCCTGCATAGTTTCTTCTGAGAAATCGGCGAACAGCCTTATAGGAACGCCTTTGTAAGTAACTAACTGCTTTTCTCTTGCTACTTTTAAGATTCTCTCTTTGTCTTTAACATTTGGCATTTTGATGATGATGTGTCTTGGTGTGGACCTCTTTGGGTTCATCTTGTTTGGAACTCTCTGTGCTTCCTGGACTTGTATGTCTGTTCCCTTCATCAAGTTAGGGAAGTTTTCTGTCAATATTGTTTTAAATAGTTTTTCAATTTCTTGTTCTCTCTCTTCTCCTTCAGGCACCCCTATGATTTGAATGTTGGCACTCTTGAAGTTGTCCCAGAGGCTCTTTACACTATCCTCATTTCTTTGGATTATTTTTTCTTTTTGCTGTTTTGATTGGGTGTTTTTTGCTTCCTTATATTCCAAATTGATGGTTTGCTTCTTGGCTTCCCTTACTCTACTATTGATTCCCTGTAAATTATTTTTTATTTCAGTTAGTGCATTCTTCATTTCTGACTGGTCCTTTATTATGCTCTTGAGGCCCTCACTAAGTTCACTGAGCGTTCTTATAAGCAGTGGGGGTTTTTTTGTTTATTTGGTTGGGTTTTTTTTTTTTTTTTTTTTTTGTGGTACGTGCCCCTAGCAGGAACCAAACCCGGGACTCTCTGGTCTGCAGGCTGACGCTCAACCTCTGAGCCAAACTGGCCAGGGCATAAGCAGTGTTTTGAACTCTGTATCTGTTAGGTTGCTTGTCTCCATTTCATTTAGTTCTTTTCCTGGAGTTTTGTTCTCTTCTTTCATTTGGGACATGTTTCTTTGTCTCCTCATTTTGGCTGCCTCCCTATGTTTGTTTCTATGTATTAGGTAGAGTTGCTATGTCTCCTGGGCTTCCTAGGATGGCCTGTTGTAGTAGGTGTCCTGTAGGATCCAGTGACACGGCCTCCCTGATCACCCAGCTGGGCTCTTGAGGTGCACCTTTTGTGTGGACTGTACACCCTTCTATTGTATTTGAGTCTTGATTGCTGTTGGCATGTCAATGGGAGGGATTTACTCAGGCTGGTTGGCTATAAGGACTGGCTGTGCTCACTGACCACCGACCTCTGACTCCCTTGGATGATCAGCTGTGTAAGGGCCCACCACACAGAGCAAGACGTACTTCAGCAGGGCTCTGGTACCCCCCTGAGCCCATTCTTTGAGTGTGTCACTGTGGAGGTGGTTGGGTGGTAGTGCTTCAACGTGGTCTGAAGCTGCCCACTGGGTGTTCTGGCTCTGGGGCAAGGTCAGCCACTGACTGTTCACCTGGGGCCACCAGGCATAAGCTACAAAGTGATCTGTAGATGGTGTTTCTTGTGCTGGGCTTGGAGGTGCCCAGGCAAAGCCAATCTCTGAACCAAGGCTGGCTGCTTCTAGTGCTAGGCAAGAGGTGTGGGGCTCACTGTGGCCAGATGCTGCTTGTTTGAGAGAATTTAGGAAACTCTGAAGTAGGAGCCAAGACAGACCAATCCTATGGAAAAGCCTTTGGAAACACCTTGGTTGGGCCTGAAAGTTGGGTGGGGCAGGGCCTCAGGGAATCACCAGGGTGGGGCAAACAGTGTGAGCTAGGTTGCTGGAGTCCCAGATATAGTGGTCCTCTGCCTGCCCTGTGGGCAAGGGCTCACCAACGGAACAAGGGCCTCCACCAGCACGTCTGTCCAGGGGAAGTCCGCCTCTCCAGCCTTCGTCCCGAGGCCAAACAGCTCAGTTCTTTCCTATATGTCTCTGATGCATTTTAAGCTGCCTCCCCTCCACACTGGAGCTCAGAGAGAGTGGGTCCAAGTAAGTCAGTGTGGGGGCCCTTTAAGAGGAGCTGCTTGGGGCTCCCTCAGTCTCAGCCTCCCTCAGCCTCAGTTCCCACTGGTTTTACAGCCAGAAGTGATGGGGATTCTCTTCCTGGCACTAAAACCCTGAGCTGGACAGGGACCCCTCAGTCCTCAGGGAGGACCTTCCCAGCCGGGGTGTCCCCCCTGAGAGCAGCCCATCCTTCTCCACCCCTTCTACCAGTCTCGATGTGGCTGCTTTAATTCCGTAGTTGTAGGACTTCCATTCAGCTCAATTTCAGGCGGTTCTGAATGATGGTTGTTCTGTAGTTTAGTTGTAGTTTTGATGTGGTTGTGTGAGGAGGTGAATACTATGTTTACCTACACCTCCATCCTGACTGGAAGTCTCAGGGACATTGTTTTGTTTTGTTGTTTTTTTATCCTTACCCGAGGACATTTTTGCATTTATCTTCAGATAGAGCAGGAGGAAGAAAGAAAGAGAAACATCGATGTGAGAGAGACACACTGAGTGGCTGCCACCCACACAACCCCAACCGGGCCAGGGACAAACTGCAACCGAGGTACGTGCCCTTAGCGGGAACCGAACCCGGGACTCTCTGGTCCATGGGCTGATGCTCTACCGCTGAGGCAAACCGGCCAGGGCTGGCACATTGTTTTTTTGTTTTTTTTTATCCTCGCCGAGCACATTTTTTCATTTTTTTGTTCAGATAGAGTGGGAGGGAAAGAGAGGGAGAGAAATAAAAAGAGAAAGAGAAAGAAATATCGACATGAAAGGGACACGTCGAGTGGCTGCCTCCCACACAACCCAACCAGGGCCGGGGACAAACTGCAACCGAGGTACGTACCCTTAGCGGGAACCGAACCCGGGTCTCTCTGGACCGCAGGCAGACGCTCTAACCACTGAGAAAAATCGGCCAGGGCAGGCACATTGTTTTTAATTAGAGCTTATACTCTGTGAGGAGGCTGAAGGGGCAGATGGCCAGAGGAGGCAGGCCAGTACCTCCTTCGCTTTTTTCCAAAGATGTTGTATTGGGGCCATTAGAATGTTTTGACAAAGCTAGTGCATAAAAATGAACACACAGACCAATGGAATCAAATAGAGAGCTCCAAAATAAATCCACCGGGATACTGTGAGTGAATGTCCACATGCAACAGAGCGAAATTAAAGTCTGATCTTGCACCAGTCTCAAAAATCACTTGAAATGAATTACGAGGAACTGAAATGTAAGAACTGAAACTGTTAAACTGCTGGAGAAAACGTAAGAGGTATGTTCTCGGACACTGGTGTGATAGGGTCTTTCGGGGTGACCAGAAGCACTGACGACGCGCAGAGGGAATCAAGTGGGAGCAGGCTGAACTTCAGCTACCGCACGGCGGGGCCATCGCGACGTGAGAGGCAGCCGACTGAATGGGAGAACGTATCTGAAAACCAGACATGTGATAAGGGGTTAATACCCAAAGTATATAAGGAAACTATACAATTCAATTGCAAAGAACAACAACAAACAAACAAAAACAAATAACCAGATTAAGAAATGGGCAGAGGACCTCAATAGACACCTCTCCAAAGAGGACATACAGATGGCCAAGAGACATATAAAAAGGTGCTCAACATCACTAATCATCAGGGAAGTGCAAATTAAAGGCACAGTGAGGTATCCCCTCATGCCTGTCAGAGAGGCTATCGTTAATAAATGAACAAGAAGTGCTGGTGTGGATGGGAAGAAAAGGGAGCCCTCGTGCAGTGTTGTGGGAATGCAGACTGGTGCAGCTACTATGGAAAACAGTGTGGAGGTTCCTCAAAATATTTAAAATGGAACAGCTGTTTGACCCAGCAATCTCACTTCTGGGAATATATCCAAAGGGAAAAAGTCATTATCTTGAGGAGATAACTGCACTCTTGTGTTCATTGTAACATTTTTCACAGTAGCCAATATATGGAAACAATCTGAGTGTCTACTGATGAATGGATAACGAAAATGTTACACACACACACACTGGAGTATTATTCAGCTCTAAAGAAGGAAAACCTGCCATTTGCAACATGGTAAACTTGGAGGACATTATGCTAAGTGAAATAAGCCACATACAGAAAGAGACAAATAGCATATGATCTCAGTTATACGTGGAATCTAAAAAAGTCAACCGTATAGAACCAGAGAGTAAGTGGTGGTTGCCAGAGGCTGGGAGGCAGAGGAACGGGAGATTTTAGTCACAAGGTGCACACTTTCATTTATAAGATGAACATGGTCTGAGGAGCTAATGTATAGTGCGGTGACTGTAGTTGATAATACTGTTTGTGTACCTAAACTTTGCTAAGAGCAGAAAGTACGATGTGTAAGAATTCTCACACACACACAAAGGGGAGCTGGGCCAGAGAGGGTGCTTGTGCCCCAAATAGAACTACCTCTTGGTTTTGTGGGAATGCCCAGCCCCGCTCCCAGAACTCAGTGACTTGGGATCCAGTCCCTTGGGTGGCAGCTGTAACAGCTGGGGTGCTAGTGGTGACAAGCCCCTTCTGAGGAGATGCTGGAGTGAGCCAGGAGGAGAAGACAAGGGATGTCACCAGGTCTTCCAGGCTCCCGGGAAACCAGTCAGCTCCCACATGCAGGCTGATTGGAGCTGGGCAAGTGTGCAGTCAAGCCCCTTCCAGGAAAAACGGAGCTGGGAGTTTCGCCTGGTCCCCCTGGGTTGAGCCCCGGAGGGAGAGATGCAGAGAGTGCTATGCACCGGCTAGACCTGCTGCTCTGTTTAATGTTGTCCTGTGAGACTCGTGAAGGCCCGCAGCCTGTCAGACCTGGGTAATTTGGGATCAGTCCCTCAGGTGTCAGCTGCAAAAGTTGGGGTACTAGATGTGTGGACAAGCACCTTCAACGGAGAAGCTGGTGATCTGGTCTTATGGTTATAATCAGCGAGAGGGAAAAGGCGGGGAGGTGCCTGCCAGCCCTTTTGGCCTCTGGGAAGGACCCCAGTCAGCACCTAGATGTGGGCTATTTAGAAGCCAGACCCCCAAGCAGCTGCGGGGAGAGTGGTGGCGCTTTTGCCTCTGACTGAGCCTGGGGGCAGCTGCTGCAAGTGCTTCAGCCCACTAACGATGGACTGTGTCTAGTGCAGTCCTGGGGTCTCCAACACAAGCCCCACTGCCTAGCAGAGGTAGGAGATTTGGGGGCCCACTGGGGCACTGGTTGTGCGGTCCAAACTCTTCTCAGGGTGAAGCTGGGAGTTGGGGGTTCCCTCCGATGGCACTCTCTTAGCCAGCCAGTGTGTAGACCCACTCAGCTGGTTCTGGGCATCTCTCAGGAAGCTGGTCCATGTGCACCGTTCACTTGGTGTGACTTGGGAGGAGGGGCGTCTGAGCCTCCTACTTTGTCATCTTGCTGATGTTACTCCAGCATCAGAAAAGAACTCTGATCATCAAGCTTGGGTCCTCCCCACATCTCTCCCTTGTCATCTCCTCTGCCCTAGGAATGAGGCTCCAAAGTTAGGTGATATCAATTACACCAAACGATGTTACATATTTCTCTTTGCATGTAGGTTGCACCATGCAAAGTTCAACTGGTCTGGTATATGTAGCTTGGACCTGGGATAGGGGCCCTTGCTCCCTGCTGAGAAAGCCTCCACCAAGGGTGTCCCTAGGACCACCAGTAGTCACCCAGCGACAGAGTGTGAAGAGGTCACTGTGCTCTCTTGTTAGGGGTGTAGAGGTGATTTTTTTTTATCCTCACCCCGGGACATTTTTTTTGATATTTTGTTCAGATAGAGTGGGAGGGAGGGAGAGAGAGAGTGAAACATTGACGTGAAAGGGACACATCGAGTAGTTGCCACCCACACAACCCACCCAGGGCGGGGACAAACTACAACGGAGATACGTGCCCTTAGCGGGAACCAAACCCGGGTCTCTCTGGACCACAGGCCGACGCTCTAACCGCTGAGCCAAACCGGCCAGGGCTAGAGGTGAATTTTTAATGACCAACTCTCCATGAGAAAAAGCCCTGAAGTGCAGCATTTTCTAATTTCTGTGAAAAATGTTCCCACCATGGCCCTTTTCCAGCTACAGCAGGACATCCCTGAGCAGGGGTTTGTGAAGAGATACACAGCTCACCAACAGATAGCAAGCAAGTCACAGAGTGGTCAGCTCTGATCTGTGACAGGCTCCTCTCACAGACGCCAGAGAGGTACTGCACAGCCTCCTGAGTCAGAGGGGTGGCTGTCCCCAAACTCGATCCTTGTCCTCTCATATAAATGCATTTATACAAGAGAACTTGATTGCACTGTGAAGTGTATTTACTAAATTATTTTAAAAAGTGAATTTATAAAAAAATTAAAGCATGCACATTTACTGACGAAGCAAAGCAAACAAACCTACACATCTGGCTTATGAAGCGCAGACGGGCTCCCAGCTAATCCAAAGAGCAGGTGGGTGCGGCGGTTCTGCCTTATACCCTCCTGTCTGTAACACATGTTTTTTTTTTTTTTTAAATCCTCATCCGAGGACATTTTTCCATTTTTTGTACAGATAGAGTGGGAGGGAGAGAGAGGAAGAGAGAGAGAGGGAAACATCGATGTGAAAGGAACACATTGAGTGGCTGCCACCCGCACGACCAACCAGGGCCGGGGACAAACTGCAACCGAGGTACGTGCCCTTAGCGGGAACCGAACCCGGGTCTCTCTGGACCACAGGCGGACGCTCTAACCGCTGAGCCAAACCGGCCAGGGCTGTAACACATGTTTTAATTCCTCTGCCAGATACCCTAGTACGGACCAACTCTGAAAGTCTCCCCTTTTGTTTGTCTTGGCTTTCCCAGAATTGATGGGCAGAACCTGGCGATTAAATCCCAGCTGCTGGCTTTCTGTTTCTACTCTTCTTCCCCCTCCTCCCAGCTTCAGGATGATTTGTTCTAAGTAGTCTGATTCCTCCTCTTCCTCTCGCCAGTCCTCCCCTTCTCTCCTGCTTTCTACCCTGAGAAGAGGTTTTAACCCTTTGTTCTCAGGATGAGGCGCTGCTACAAGTGGCCTACAAAGTTTTGTGGCTTTGCTTTATTTTCCTGCCTGTTTTCTATTCCATGTGTCCTGAAATTTCCCTAGCTTTTCATTGTCCTACAACAATTTTTCAGTACTTTGTTTTTAATTTTAAAATGTAAGTTTATATAATTTAATTGTAGAGCAGTTTTAGGGTCAGAGCAAAATTGAGGGAAAGGTATAAGAGTTCCCATGAAGCCCCTGCCCCCGCCTCGTCACAGCCCCTTGTTATCAACACCCTCCATAAGAGTGGTGCGTTGAGCACAAGAGTTGAGCCTACATTGACACATCATAATATAATTTAATTTTTAAAAAATAGATTTTATTTTTTAGAGCAATTTTAGGATCAGAGCAAAATTGAGTGGAAAGTTCAGGGTTCACATATACCTCCTGCCCCCACACAGCACAACCTCTTATACTTTGATTGTAACAATGCCCATGTTTAACCATAAGCTCACACATGACAATGGAGGAAACCCTGAAACCTTGAAAGAATTTTTGTAAGTTTATTTCAGCCAGAAAGCAAAAGCTCAAGGGATTGAAATAAATTCCAGAGAATGGCACTTCCCACCCTATTTTATGTATTACAACTGAGAGAGATGGCAGGTGGGTTACAGAAATTCACTGGAGATGGTTTAGGGAGGCAGCAGAAAGCAGGGGCCTCTGGGGCTGGGTGAAAGGTGACTGGCAGTGCTGGTTTCCAAGGCACATATTCTACCATGGGAAGGATACAGAGATTAGCACGGCCCCTGCACAAGGATGACATGCAAATTCCTGAAGCGGTCCACATTTAAAAATAATAATAACCAAGTGATAGACACATACATTTTTACATAGGTGGGGACAGGATAATTAACAGTCAAAAATTAATATGATAATAATAACAATAAGGGGATTTATTATCTCCACCCTGGTGCATTGGTTGTGCCCTGAGGGGTCTGGGAAAAGGGGGGTTTCCCTGATCTTCCAAAGATATGTTATCATAGATACAAAAGACAACTGACAAGCTCAGTGAGGTAAAGATTGACTTTTGTCAGGAAGATTCTAGCCTAGGACATGACTACCTGCCATAAACTGCTTTTAGTTAAACAGTTTTCATTTCAGACCATCTTTTGTGGTTACTTTAGGTCTTTGAGTTTGAAAGGCCACCCTGCAGGCCTCCCCTGAGCTTGTCAGGGTTAGTATGTGGTCCCTTTACATCCACACATCCCCCTTTTGGTCATAAACTAATAAAAAGGATGCATTGAGGACCAACCTTTTGGTTGGATAATGGTGCTAAAAAGGCTCATTCTTAAGAAGTCTCGATGTTAGTGTTTGTCTTGCTGAACAGAGTGCACTGCTGGGGGTGGCGCAAGACCACAACCTGGATGAAGTTGAAAGTGAAAGTCAGTGGTTTGAGGTGCATGGACATGCTAAATAGCAATCACAGTCAGTGAATAAAGAAAATTCAAGTTTATTTAAAGAAAAAGGGATGGGGGATGGGGATATCCAAAAGGAAGGGCTACACATCACCGAGCCATGGGGTGTTGGTTGATGATGGCAGCCACTGGGAGCTGGGGTTTCATCTATACGTGCATCCAGTGGTGGGAAGTTTTTGTCAGTCAATGGGTTTTGTGGTCTTGATTGGTGGGCTTGGGCAGGGGGTTGGGTCCACAAGAATGCAGATGTGTGATTGGGTGCTCTTTCTTGTCCAGCCAGTTCTCCTGTGGAGGGAAGTTTGGTCTTTGTTCTCCAAGCTTGCAAAATGGTCCTTAGAAATTATATTGCTGGTGTAAGTTCTAACTTTTCCCTCCTCTATTTGCTAGTAATTATTCTTATGAAATACAGGCAGAGGTCTCTTTCTTCTGTTGCTGCTTCCTGCTGGTTTGTGGGTGTAGAGCTGTCCCTAAGCAGTTTTAGTATGTTGGGGAATTGGGGAACAAGGGTAGGGCTAAGCTTTATAGGTCATGGTCAGGGCATTTGTTTGCCTGTAATTGTTCATACATAGTTTTGGAGAAAGGAAAGGAGGGCACGGATGGGCTTCCAAAGTGAGACGAATATTGTGTAAACAATTAATCAGGTATTTAATAAGAAGTATGCTTATAAAAACAAGAGAAAAACAAAGGTTAATGTTTACAGCAAATTATAATCCAGTTTCTGAGTCTGTAAGGCTTCAAGTTTCTTTTGCTGGAATGAGAGCAAGCAGTGACCACTGGACAGCATGTGATACTCAGTAAGTTTTGTATGGTTGACACTGCATCAGTAGTTTCTAATAATTCCAACTCAAAGGATGGGAGAAACAATTCAACTAGAAGAATTTAGAAACCAGTCTAGTTCACAGATGAAAACAAAACTTTAAACTTCGAAGACAATCTATGTTACAGTTCAATATTCACAATTGGGCATTGTGATTTTTATTGAAATAAAATTACTCTCCCTAAATCACCCTCATTTTTATTAAAGAGACTGTATTAGGTCTGATTTTAATTTGGCCTGATTATTTGCATAAAGATAAGAAGAATTATTAATTGATTCTGGCCAGTGTGGCTCACTGGTTGAGCATTGATCCAAGCACCAAGGGGTCACTGGTTCGACTCCCAGTCAGGGCACATGCCCAGGTTGCAGGCCTGATCCCCAGTGGGGGGCATGCAGGAGGTGGCCAATCCATGTTCTCTCCCGTCAATGTTTCTCTCTCTCTCTCTTCCTCTCCCTCTCTCTCTAATATCAATTAAAAAAATTTTTTTAAAGAATTGTCAATTGATAAGCTTTCTCAAATGTGTTTGGCTGGAATGTCAGTTGTTCATAAGGAATCTGTAGACTGAGCTCTACGGAGCAGTCAGCAGTAAGCCCCTCAGGGAGGAGAAGACGACATCACAATGGCCATCAGGCTGTGCCTGGCGTACCTGCAGATTTGGGTCATGTCCTCAAGTCCTTGAGGTTCCCAACACTTGAGAATCCTTTCTGCCATCTTTCAAAAGAGCAATGTTGGTTCCTTAGCTGGAGAAATTGCCATGAACCATTGACCAACCAAGATACCAGGCTATTCCCTGCAACTGGCTTCTGATCAGCTTCGATCAGTCTTGAGAGTCAATTCCAATCCTCAAGGCTTTTCGGTGACACCCAGAGTTCAGGCATGTCTCTCTAGATCATGACATTCCAGTCACTTTGTTAACAAAACCATGATCGGAACTTGGTTTCATGTGTTCTATTTTATTTTATTTTTAAAAGAATAGTTTATTAATTTTTAGAAAGGTGAAAGAAGAGAGAAACATTGATGTGGGAGAGACACACCGACTGGTTGCCTCCTGCATGACCCCGACCAGGGCCAGGGACCAAACTGCAACTGAGGTATATGCCCTTGACTGGAATCAAACCTGAGACTCATAGCGGCTATGGAAAACAATATGGTGTTACCTCAAAAAATTAAAAATTGAACTTCCATTTGACCCAGTGATCCCACTGCTAGGAATATACCCTAAGAAGCCTGAAACACCAATCAGGAAGAATATATGTACCCCCATGTTCATAGCAGCACTATTTACAATAGCTAAGATCTGGAAACAGCCCAAGTGGCCATCAGTAGACGAATGGATCAAAAAGCTATGGTACATATACACAATGGAGTACTATGGAGCGGTAAGAAAGAAAGATCTCTTATCCTTTGAGACAACATGGAGGGACCTGGAAAGTATTATCCTAAGTGAAAGAAGCCAAGCAGAAAAAGACAAATACCACATGAGCTCACTTATATACGAAATATAATGAACAGAACAGTCTGAGGAATACAGTAGACCCAGAAACATGGAAGTAGGGCACAGACTGACATCCCTCAGAAGAGGGGGTGGGGGGGGGTGGGAAGAGATAAACCACGGAACTTATATGCATGTATGCATGACCAATGGACATGGACAACTAAGCCGGGGACGGGGTGGAGGTGGGGTGGGGTGGGGGGTGCCAATGGGGTAAAAAAGGTAAAATATCTGTAACAAAAAAATAAATAAAAAAGAAATTATACTGGGGTAAAAAAAATGTGAAAAAAAAACAAAAACCTGAGACTCTTTGACCTGTGGACCGATGCTCTAACTGCTGAGCAAAGCCAGCCAGAGATCATGTGTTCTATTTTAAAGAAAACATATTCTTATTGCATTTATGAAAATAAATATATTGTCATGAAAATAATACTCACTCACTGAGGGTTGTCAAGCTTTGGAAGGATTAGGTAGAGAGAAAAATGTAAATGTTTCAGTATTGCTCCAGAATATAATTTACCAAATTGTTTTAGGGAAATAAAAACAAGCTTCCTAATATCTGGAAAACAAAAAGATTTTTCCAAGAATTCAGTTACTTTCTATTTCAAAGAGATGACCTACTTAGAAATCTGTAATCTAGAGTAAGTCAGAGTCCTTTTCACAAACCTTTCCAAAGATGTAACATATTTGCAAGCACATTAGATTAAAACAATAACTGCCTGCCCGGCCTGTGTGGCTCAGTGGTTGAGTGTCGACCCATGCAGCAAGAGGTTGCCGGCTCGGTTGCTGGTTCGATTCCCTGTCAGGGCACATGCCCAGGTTGTGGGCCAAATCCCCAGTAGGGGGCATGCAGGAGGCGGCCAATCAATGTTCTCTCATCGATGTTTCAATTTCTCTGTCCCTCTTCCCTCCTCTCTCTCTGAAATCAATAAAAAAATAATAATAAAACAAATAACTGCCTATAAATGATGACATCTAAAATGACATGGTTATAGACTTGATTCTAATACAACTGATAAAAAACTTTGCTTTTCTGTAAGATATAACATTCCAAGAAAACAATTTCTTGGTAGATAATAATTATTATAAAATGTCATAAAAGAACAATATAAAGCTCATATTTTTAAATTCAATACACAATTTCAATATATATAAAGAACAAATAATATATGCAAGATTTAAAAATACTGTATATGGCTCATTGGAAGTGTGCATCGAGCACTGGACACAATTTATTTATTTATTTTTAATTTATTTTCTTTATTGGATTCTTTGTCTTCCTTTTGTTGAGTTCTATGAGTGCTCTATATATTTTGGAAATTAACCCCTTATCTGATGTATTATCCTAAGTGAAACAAGCCAAACAGAGAAAGACAAGTAACATATGATCTCACTTATTTGTGGAATATTATGAACCTAACAGTCTGAGGAATGAGGTAGTCCCAGAGACGTGGAAGTGGGGTACAGACTGACAATCCCCAGAAGAGGGCATGGTGGGGGAGAGATAAACCACAGAACTTATATGCATGTATGCATGAACAATGGACATGGACAACAAAGCTGGGGACAGGGCGGGGAGGAAGGGGCAGAGGGAAATCAGTGGGGAAAAAGGAGAAACATCTGTAACAAAAATTAATTAATTAATTAAAAAAAAAATAGAGTCTGTTAAGTCCAGCCAGAGTAGCTCAATGGTTGAGACATACAAATAACTAAGAGACATATGAAGAAATGCTCAACATGAACCAAGAACCATCCCATGAACCAAGAGGGTGGTTGTTTGATTCCCAATCAAGTCACATGCCCAGGTTGCAGGCTTCATTCCCAGCAGGGGGCATGCAGGAGGCAGCTGATCAATGTTTCTCTCTCACTGATGATTTTATTTTTCTTTCTTTTTTATTTTTTAGAGTATTTCCTTTTATTTGTTTATATCTATTTTTTATTAATTTATTTTTGTTACAGATGTTCCTCTCTTTCCCCCATAGATACTTTCCTCCTGATTCCCACCTCCTGCATTTATTTCCATTGGTTATGCATACATGCATATAAGTTCTTTGGATTATCTATTCTCTTCCCCTGGCCTCCCTCCTTTGTGGTCTGTCAGTCTGAACCCTACTTTTCTCTATGTCTCTGGGTCTATTTTGTTCATCATCTTATTTTGTTCATTATATTCCACAAATGAGTGAGATCATGTGGTATTTGTCTTTCTCTGATTGGCTTATTTTGCTCAGCATAATACTCTCCAGGTCCCTCCATCTCCTTTCAAAGTATACAAGATCTTTCTTTCTTACAGCTGCATGGTATTCCATTGTGTACGTGTACTACAGCTGTGTTATCCACTCATCTATTGATGGACACTTGGGCTGCTTCCAGGTCTTAGTGATTATAAAAGTGCTGTTATGAACATAGGGGTACATACATTCTTTCTGATGGGTGTTTCAGGCTTCTTAGGATCGCTGGGTCAAATGGCAGTTCAATTATTAATTTTTTTAGGAAACAGAATATTGTTTTCCATAGTGGCTGCACCAGTCTGCATTCCCACCAGCAGTGTACTAGAGTCCCCTTTTCTCCACACCCTCACCAACACTTGTTGCTTGATGATTTGTTGATGGCAGGTGCGAGGTGTTTTAATTTGCATCTCTCTTATGATTAGTGACATTGAGCACGTTTTTATGTTTCTTGGCCATTTGTATGTCCTTTTTAGAGAGGTGTCTATTTAGGTCTTCTGCTCATTTTATATTTGGATTCTTTGTCTTCCTTTTGTTGAGTTGTGTCAGCACTCTATGTATTTTGGAAATTAACCCCTTATCTGATGTATCGTTGGCAATTATGCTCTCCCATTAGTGGGTTTTCTTTCCATTTTAATGCTTCTTTCTTTTGCTGTGCAGAAGCTTTTTAGTTTGATGTAGTCCCATGTATTAATTTTTTTGGTTGTTTCTCTTGTCTTAGGCATTGTATCAGTAAAAATTCTGTTGTATGTGATGTCTGAAATTTTGTTTCCTACATTTTCTTCTAGGATTTTTGTGAATACATAGGTCACATTTAAGTCTTTTATCCATTTTGAGTTTATTCTTCTGTACGGTGTAAATTGGTGGTATAGTTTCATTTCTTTCCATGTAGCTGTATAATTTTTCCAAAATCATTTATTGAAGAGGCTATCTTTTCTCCACTGTATGCTCTTGCCACCTTTATCAAATATTTATTGAGCATAATGTCTTGGGTCAATTTCCAGGTTCTCTGTTCTGTTCTGTTGATCTATATGTCTGTTCCTTTGCCAGTACCAGGTTGTTTTTATTTCAATGGCTTTGTAGTATAACTTGAAATCCGGTATTGTGATCCCTCTTATTTTGTTGTTCATTTTTTCAAGATTGCTGTGTCTTTTTTTTCCCCCATATATATTATTGGAGTATTTGTTCTAGTTCTGTGACATTATGACGCTGGTATTTTAATGGGGATGGCATTGAATCTACAGAGTGCTTTGGGTAGTATTGACATGTTAATGATGTTAGTTCTTCCAATCCATAAACAAGGTATATGCTTCTACTTTTTCATATCTTCCTCTATTCCTTTGTTCAATGTCTGGTAGTTTTCTGCAAATAGGTCCTTTCCTTCTTTGGTTCAGTTTATGCCTAGGTTTCTTATTTTTTTTGCTGCAATGGTAAATGGGATTGTTTTTTGTTTCTCTTTCTGTGAGTTCATTATTGGTGTATAAGAATGCCATCAATGTCTTTTTCTTTGTTTGTTTTTCATCCCCACTGGAGGACATTTTTGCATTTATCTTCAGATAAAGTGGGAGGGAGAAAGTGGGGAAGAGAGAGAGAGAAACATCGATACGAGAGACACATCAAGTGGTCGCCACCCACACAACCCCAACCGGGGCCGGGGACAAACTGCAACCAAGTTACGTGCCCTTAGTCAGAACTGAACCTGAGACTCTCCGGTCCATGGGCCAACACTCTAACTGCTAAGCCAAACCAGCCAGGGTTTGTCATCAATTTCTTGATGTTACTTTTGTATCCTGCTACCTTGCCAAATTTGTTTATTAAATCTAGTAGATTTTTGATGGAGCCTTTAGTATTTTCTATGTACAATATCACGTCATCTGCAAATAATGAGTTTCACTTCCTTCTTTTCAATTTGGATCCCTTTTATTTTTTCTTCATGTCTGATTGTTGTGGTGAAGACTTCCCGTACTATGTTAAATAAGAGTTGCGAAAGTGGGCATCCTTGTCTTGTTCCTGTTCTTAAGGGAAATGATTTTAGTTTTCACCCATTGAGTATGGTGTTGGCTGTAGTTTTTTATATATGGCCTTTATATATGATCCCTCTATTCCCACATTGTTCAGCTTTTTTTTTTCCTATCAGAAATGGCTGCTGAATTTTGTTGAATGCTTTCTCAGCATCTATTAATACGATATGGTTTTTATATTTCATTTTGTTTATGTGGTGTATCACATTTATTGATTTGCAAATATTGTACCATCCTTGCATCCCTGGGATGAATCCTACTTGGTCATAGTGAATGTTTTTAATGTATTGCTGGATTCGATTTGCTAATTGGTTAAGGACTTTGGCATCTATGTTCATCAGAGATATTGACCTGTAGTTTTCTTTCTTTGTAGTGTCTTTATCTGGTTTTGGAATTAGAATTCTGCTGGCCTCATAAAATGAGTTTGGAAGTCTTCCTTGTTCTTCAATTTTTTGGAATAGTTTGAGGAGAATGGATGGTACTTGTGTAAATGTTTTGTAAAACTCCCCCCGTTAAGTTTTCCGGGCCCAAGTTTTTGTATGCTGGGAGATTCTTGATTACATCTTCAATTTCCTTAGTTGTTATTGGCCGTTCAAGTTTTTTATCTCTTCCCCATTTAGTTTTGGGTGACAGTTTGATTCAAGAAATTTGTCCATTTCATGCAGATTGTCCAATTTGTTGGCATATAATTGTTCATAGTATTTGTTATCGATCCTTTGTATTTTTGTGGTGTTGGTTGTTACGTCTCCTCTTTCATTTCTAAATTTTTTTATTTGGGTTCTCTCTCTTTGTTTCTTGGTGGTCTAGCTAAGGGTCCATCAATCTTGTTTATCTTTTTGAAGAACCAGCTCCTTGTTTCATTGATCTTTTTAATTGTGTGTTTTTTTTTGTTTTGTTTTGTTTTTAGTCTCTATGTTGTTTATTTCTCCTCTGACCTTTACTGTTTCTTTCCTTCTACTTCCTCTGGGTTTTTCTTTTCTTTTTTTTACTTTCTAGTTCTTTAAGTTGTAGTGTTAGATAGTCAATTAGAAATTTTTCTTGTTTCTTGAGGTAGGCCTGTACTGCTATGAACATCCCTCTCAAGACTGCTTTTGCTGTGTTCTATAAATTTTGTGTTATTGTGTGTTCATTTTCATTGGTTTCCAGGAAGTTTTTTTTTTTTTTTCTTAATTTTCTTGGTAACCCATTGATTGTTTAATAACATGCTATTTAGCCTCCATGTGTTTGAATGTTTGTGTTTTTATTATAATTGACTTCTAGTTTCATGCCATTGTGATCTGAGAAGATGCTTGATATGATTTCAATGTTCTTGAATTTGTAGACATTTAGTTTGTGTCCTAACATGTGGTCTATCTTTGAGAATGTCCCATGTGCACTTGAGAAGAAAATGAATTCTGTAGTTTTGGGTATAATTCTCTGTAGATATCTGTTAAGTCCATTTGATCTAGTGTATCATTTAAAGTTTCTGTTTCTTTGCTAATTTTTTGTATAGAGGATCTATCCAATGATGTCAACGAGATGTTGAAATCTCCTGCTATGATGGTATTGCTATCGATTTGTCCTTTGAAGTCCTTCAGAAGTTTCTATATTATTTCATTTTATTTTTAACTCATCCTTACTGTTGATTACAGATACCCCACTTTTTTCCCCATTGACCCTCTTCTCCCCAATCCCACTCTCCTCCTGCCTTTCCCACACTATTGTTTGTGTCCATTGGTTATGCATATATGCAAAGAAGTTCTTTGGTTTATCTCATCCTGCCCTCTTTCCCCTCTTCCCTTTGAGGTTCATCAGACTAACAACCAATTTTTACTTCTTAATTCCTTCATCTTTTTCACCCATTCCCTCAGCTCTCACTCATCTGGCAAGCAACAAAAATTTATCTGTATCTATGAGTCTGTTTCTGTTCTGCTTGCTCATTTTGTTTGTAGATTCAATTGTTGATAGATGTGTATTAATTGCCCTTTTATTGTTCATATTTTTGTTCTTCTCCTTCAAGAAGTATCTTCAACATTTCATATAATATTGGTTTGATGGTGATGAACTCCTTTAGCTTTTTCTTGTCTGGGAAAGTCTTTATATGTTCATTGATTCTAAATGAGAGCTTTGCAGGATAGAGTAATCTTGGTCATAAGTCATTGCTTTTCATCACCTTGAATATCTCTTGCAACTCCTTTCTGGCCTGCAAAGTTTCCTTTGAGAAATTGGCTGACAGTCCTATGGAACCTCCTTTGTAGGTAACGAACTGCTTTTCTCTTGCTGCTTTTAAGATTCTCTCTTTGTTTTTAACCTTTAGCATTTTGATGATGATGTGTCTTGGTGTAGACCTCTTTGGGTTCATCTTGTTTGGGAATATCTGTGCTTCTTGGACTTGCATATATGTTTTCTTCACTGGACTTGTATGTGTGTTTTCTTCACCTAGTTAGAGAAGTTTTCTGTCATTATTGTTTCAAATAGGTCTTCAATTTCTTGCCCTCTCTCTTCTCCTTCTGGTACCCCTATGATGCAAATGTTGGCACACTTGAAGTTGTCCCAGAGGCTCCTTACACTATCCTCATGTTTTTGAAATTATTATTTTTTTTTTTTTTTCAGTTCTGATTGGGTGTTTTTTACTTCCTTATATTCCAAATTGATGGTTTGCTTTTTGGCTTCACCTTCTCTACCACTGATCCCCTGTAAATTATTCTTTATTTCAGTTAGTGCATTCTTAATTTATGACTGTTCCTGTTTTATCTTGTTGATGTTGTCACTAAGTTCCTTAAAGGTCTCACAAGTTCCTTGAGCAACCTTATAACCAGTGTTTTAAACTCTGCATCTGGTTGATTGCTTATCTTTATTTTGCTTAATTCTTTTCCTGGAGTTTTGTTTTTTTCTTTTATTTGGGACATGTTTCTTTGTCTCCTCATTTGGGCTGCTTCCCTGTGATTGTTTCTATGTATTAGGTAGAGTTACTATGTCTCCTAGGCTTTTTAGGGTGGCCTATTGTTGTAGATGTCCTGTAGGATCCAGTGGCATGGCCTCCCTGATCACCCCAGCTGGGCCCTCAAGATGCACCCCAAGTGTGGACTGCACACCCTTCTGTTTTAATTCAGTCTTGATTGCTGTTGGCACATCAATGGGAGGGATTTACTCAGGCAGATCAGCTGCAAGGACTGGCTGTGCCCACTGACTACCTTGGAGGATCAGCTGTGTAGAGGCCCACCACTCAGAGTAAGACTTACTTCAGCAAGGCTTTGGTACCTACTGATTCCATTGCTTGAGTGCGTCACTTGTGGAGGTGGTTTGGGTGGTGGTGTTTTGATGTGGTCTGGAGCTGTCCACTGGGAGCTGTGGAGCAAGGTCAGCCTCTGCCTGTGTTCTATCTGGGGCCAGCCAGCATAAGCTACAAAGTGATCTGCTAATGGCTGCTTTTTGTGCTGGGTTTGGAGGTGCCCAGGCAAAGCCAAGTTGTGAACCAAGGCTGGTGGCTTCTAGTGCCAGGAATAGGGCCACTTAACGAGAGCAATGGGGCTCACTGAGACCTGATTCTGCTTGTTTGAGATATTTTAGGAAACTCTGAAGCAGGATCCAAGACAGGCCAATCCTATGGTAAAGCCTTTGCAAACAGCTTGGGTGGGCCCAAAAGTTAGGTGGGCAGGGCCTCAGGGAATCACTGGGGAGGGGCAAACAGTGTGAGCCAGGTTGCTGGAGTCCCAGATATGGTGGCTGTCTGCTGCCCCAGGGAAGGGCTCACCAAAGAAACATCAGCCTCTGCCTGCACATCTGTCCAGGATAAAGCCACCTCTCCAGCTTTTGTCCCAAGGCCAAAGAGCTCAATTCTTCCCAGTATGTCTCTGGCGCCCCTCGAGCTGCCTCCCCTTCAAGCTTAGAGGGAGCAAGTCTAAGTAAGTCCGTGTATGGGCTCTTTAAGAGGAACTGCCTGCGGCTCCAGCAGCCTCAGCCTCCCTCAGCCTTAGTTCCAGCTGGTTTTTCCAGCCACAAGTGATGGGGATTCTCTTTCGGGCACTGGAACCCTGAGCCTAGTGTGGGACAAGGACCTCTCACTCCTCCAGAAGGACCTTCCTAGCTGAGGTGTCCCTCCTGATTTTTATCCACAACAGGTGAGTATGGGACCAGCCTATCCACACCTCTCCTACCAGTCTTGATGTGGCTGCTTCTTTAATTTCATAGTTGTAGGACTTCCATTCCAATCAATTTGAGACAGTTCTGAATGATGGTTATATTGTAGTTTAGTTGTAATTTTGATATGGTTGTGGGAGGAGGAAATACCGCATTTACCAATGCTGCCATCATGACCAGAAGTTCCCTCCAGAAGTTTTTAAATGTATTTTGCTGCTCCTATATTGGGTGTATATATGTTTACCAAGGTTATATCCTCCTGTTGTATAGATCCTTTCAAAATTATCTAGTGGCCTTTTTTGTCTCTAGTTATGGCCTTCATTTTGAAGTCTATTTTATCTAATATGAGTATTCCTACCCTAGCTTTTTTTTTTTCTTTTTGTTTGCTTGGAAGATTTTTTCTCATTCCTTCAATTTCAACCTATGTGAGTCTTTTGTTTGAGGTGAGTCTCTTGTAAACAACATATAGATGAGTCATGCTTTCTTATCCAATCAGCTACTCTGTGTCTTTTGACTGGAGCATTTAATCCATTTACATTTAAGGTTATTAACGATATGTACTTATTTATTGCCATTTTTGTTTAATATGGTTATGTTTCTCTTCCTATTTTTTCTGCTATTACAGCAGTCCTTTTACATTTCTTGCTGTGCTGGTTTTGTGCTAATATATTTCCTTAGCCTTTTTTTTTATTTATTTATCTAGAAAGCTCCTTAATTCACCTTCTATTTTGAATGATAGCCTTGCTGGATAGAGTAGTCTTGGATTCAGATCCTTGTTTTTCATTACCTTGATTACTTCATGCCATTTCTTTCTGGCCTGTAGTGTTTCTGTTGAGAAGTCAGCTGAGAGCCTTATGGGGTTTCTGTTGTAGGTAACCTGTTGCTTATCTCTTGCTGCCTTTAGGATTCTCTCCTTGTCTTTAATTTTTGGCATTTTAATTATCATGTGTTTTTGAGTGTGCCTGTTTGGGTTCTTCTTACTTGGGGTTCTCTGTGCTTCTTTTACTTGTATGCCTTTCTCCTTCACCAAATTAGGGAAGTTTTCTGTCACTATTTCTTCAAATATATTCTCTAACCCTTGCTCATTTACTTCTTATTCTGGAACTCCTATGATGTGGATGTTGTTATATTTCATATTGTCCCACAGTTCTCTTAAGCTGTCTTCCTGTGTTTTTTTTTTAATTGTTTTATCTTTTTGGTTCTCTAATTGGGTGATTTTTTTCTACCCTGTCTTCTAATTTACTGATCCGATTCTCAGCTTTCTCTACTTTGCTGGTTATTCCTTCTAATGTGTTCTTTGTTTCTGCCTTGTCATCCTTCATTTCTGCTTGGTGGTTTTTCATTTCCAATTGGTTGATTTTCAATGTTTCTATATCTCTACCCATGCTGTTAAGCTTCCTCATTATCATTACACTGAACTCTATATTTGATAACTTGCTTAAGTGCATTTAATTTACCTATTCTTTATAATTCTCTTGTTCTTTTATTTCAGATTTGCTTCTTTGTTTCACCATTTTGGCTGTTTCAGTGGGTTTTGGAGCCTGCCAAATTTTCCCTATGGGTGTTGGTGTTCTGATGATTGTGTCTCTCTCTACTGCATTTGGATGAGTGTGGGAGAACCCACATTAAACACCACTGTCAAGTCTTACTTTCCTGGGTAGATTTTCAGACCAAGAAAAAGTTCAGTCATCCTCTAGTTTTTGCCCGGAGGCTATTAGTGTCAGTTGCTTGATGAGCCTTGGGTTGTAGTCCTCAGCTGAATGAAAAATACCTCAGGCATAAGCAGATTTCTAGTGGATGGGGCACTTGTGCTGGCAGAACCTAAGTGTTAATGAGCCTGAATTTGCATTTCTCTTGCCTGGCCTGGTGGTGTTAAATTCCTAAGGGAGGGGCTGTTGCTTCTCCCAGGGCTCTGGGAAGGGGCTATTTAAGTAAGGTGGTACTACTCGGGTGAGGATAAAAAAAAAAAAAAAAAAAGGTTAAGTAAGATGGCTACTATACTATGAGGGAGTGACTCAGCACAAACTCCCAGTGTCCTCCCTCCCAGCTCTCTGAATCCCTGAGTCTCTCCACACAGTTCCAATCCAGTCCACCCTCCCTCTGCCAGAGCCCAAGGCAAGTAGCTGGGTTAAGTTAGTGTGCTGCTGTTTTTTTCCCTTGGGCTTCTGCTTGCTGGACAGGCCCTCAGCTCTGGTCATCTCCATCAGGTGTTATGCATGTGCCCTTCCCTGACCCAGCACTCTGTGCTGTGAAGCCAGCTTGGAGTCTTTGCCCCAACTACTCCTAGGAAACTGGTCACAGCTAAAACAGCCCTCAGCTGCTGTCTGTGGTCTCCCAGCCCACACCTCTGCAGTTCCTACCAGGCTTGATTTGGTGTGCTCTTTCCATCCCTTGTTACACAGGTTCTCTCCGGCTGCTTTTTTGTTGGTTTTTCTTGATGATTTGTCTTTGTTTTAGTGGTAGTTCTATTTTGGTTCTGGGAGATTGTCTGTGTAGCTTCCATTCACTCCACCGCCATTTTTCAAGTTCTTGAACTGAGACATGTTGGTTCAGTCCTGGTCAGGGCACATGCCCAGGTTATGGGCTCAGTCCCCAGTAGGGTGCACGCCGGAGGCAGCTGATTGATGTTTCTCTCTCACATCCATGTGTCTATCCCTTTCTCGCAGCCTTCGGAGCACTTGGGGGAATAGTTGTGAACTGGCACTGCTCCCGAGGCTCTGCAAAGGCTTTCTGTTCTGTTCAAGTTCCACTCCATGGCCTTCGGTTTCTTCAGGGGGGTCTTCAAGGGCCGTGCGGCTACCGGTGGCCTGCACACAGCTAGGCACTGCCCGCCTGGAGCGGAGCGCACACAGTGAGGTGCTTTCCCATGTGGTTGTGGTCCTGAAGCCAGGGCAGGGAGCCAGACTCATCGATGTTTTTATCTCTCTCTCCCTCTCCCTTCTTCTTGCTCTAAAAATCAATAAGAATATATATATATATTTAAAAGAGTTTGTTATATTTCAACTTTGGGAAGGTTGTCAAATATACTTAACCAAAAGATCATGGCATAAACTCTTTGTAAATCTAGATAAAACAAACACAGTTTATGGTAATACCTCTAAAAAACATCAATCAAACTTAGACTGCTTTTAGTATCAAATATTTTTTCCAGACTACGGGATCATGTTTAACCTACATATATATGTAATCTTTTTAGGCCAACAAAATATCATTCCTTAGTAATGCCATACGAAGGCAGAAAACACAACATATATAATACATAGTGAACCACATGTCACATAAAGACCATAAACATAATTGGAATTACTAATTTTTGTTAAAATGCAAGATTTCTTATTTGCTTTTGATGACTGTTAAGAAGGCTGGAACAGGGGGTAGAAGGCCCTGATCACCAAGCAGGACGGCCGCTAAGCCTCAGTGAAGCGTCAAGGGCCGTGGACGAGCAGTGGAAACTGAGGAACTGGGCGGCAGGAGAGCCTGGGTGGAGCTGCCTCGGGCCCCTGGAAAGATGCGGAGAACAAGTGACATTGGGCAGGGCTGCTTTGGCTCCGTGAAAACCCGGAAACCCCCGTGACATGATATGTGACATGACGAAAGTGGGGTTGTCAAAACTAATGTAACAGCCCTGGCCAGACTGGCTCAGCAGTTAGAGCATCGGCCTGTGGACCAGAGAGTCCTGGGTTCGGTTCCCGCTAAGGGCACGTATCTCAGTTGCAGCTTGTCCCCGGCCTGGTTGGGGTCGTGTGGGTGGCAGCCACTGGATGCATCTCTCTCACATCAATGTTTCTCTCTCTCTCTCTTCCTCCCTCTCTCCCTCTCGCTCTATTTGAAGATAAATGCAGCAATATCCTTGGGTGAGGATTTACAACAACAACAAAAACGGATGTAACAAATGCTCCAGATAGGAGTAGCCTGTGGATGTGTTAACCCAATGTCCTGAAGGTGGCCTTACCAAAGATCAAGGCATAGAGATGTCATGAGGAAACATTTACCCCGCCCAGGCAGGAAACTCAACTGCACACCATCGAGCAAGCAGGAGAGAAGGGGTCCCTAAAGGTCCGAGCGGGCGGAGATCACACCCACAACGCCAGGCCAGGGCAGAACAAAATGGCTTTATTGCAGGCGGCTGGGTGCAGGCGGGCTCAGCCGAGAAAGGGTCAGCTCTCAGCCTTCTCTGTTCTCTGGCTTATGTAGGCACAGATTACAAAAACTACAGAAGAACTATATTCTCTTGGCGCTGCTTTTTGGTGCCAGGGCTGATATGAACTGCGACAGAGGCGAGGGAGGAATCTGTTGCAGGGGACGAGATGAGCTAGTTACAGAGAGCAGGGCAGTCATTAATCTCTTTCTTTTTTATGGTCCCTCTGAGTTCCCCAAGGCCACCATTAACCCCTTATCTTCATGGTTCCTCTGGGTGTCAGTCCCAGGGTTTTTTGAAAACTGCTGGAGTGTTTACGTGCAGGAATAACTGGTCAGAATGGAGTTTGATTTTGTTAAAACATTACTGACCCTTTCAGTCCCTTTGGACATCAGGAGTGATCAGGCCCTGACTCACTGGACCCAGGCACCCCGGTGCTGGGGACGGCTGTGTGGGTGACTGTCCAGAGGGCAGGCTTACCTTCATCGTAATGCGACTTGAGGAAGGACTCACGCTGCAGCTGGCAGGCAGATTCCCCACACTGATGAGGGCAAGAGAAAGAAAAATAAAAACAATTTTAGGTCCACCAGAGAGAAATTAGGTGGAGAAAGGGGACTGACACCTGATTTGGGTTTTTCTATAAACTTGAAACTTTCCCAAACTTTTACAACTGTCTATAATTTGCACAAAATGTTTTACCCATTCAGGAATAACCATCATTAGAATAACTCAGTTTCAATCCTTGTCCTGAAAAAATTATATATTTCTGTACCTTATGCCTTCTATTATCAAAATTATGTTATTTATTTCCAAGTTAATTTGAACTATTAGAAACCTCAGTTCTCAATAATAACTAAGTAAACAACCAGCAAGCTCTTTAAACACACTCTCGCTTTCCAGAAACACACCTTCGACAAAGCACAAGACATGACATCGGCAGCTCCAAGTCCACATTATAGACTTTCTGCAATAAACAGCCAAAAGCAGGCAAACTTAAGACTTGTCTAACAATCAGTGTTTCAGTACTTCATGTTATTTCAAAATATCTAGATATCAAATAACTTTTTGTCAATTTTTATTAATTTATTTATTTTTGTTACAGATGTTTCTCCTCCCCCCCAGACCCCCTCCTTCTCATCCTGCCCCCACCCCCCCAGCATTGTTGTCTATGTTCATTGGCTATGCATACATTTATATAAGTTCTTTGGTTTATCTCAACCATCCCTCCCACCCTCCTACTCTGAGGTTTGTCAGTCTGAACCATACTCCTTTCTATGTCTCTCCGCCTATTTTGTTCAGCAGCCCACCTTGTTCATTATATTCCACAAATAAGTGAGATCATGTGATATTTATCTTTCTCTGATTGGCTTATTTCACTTAGCCTAATACTCTTGAGGTCCCTCCATGTCGTCTCAAAGGATAAGAGATCTTTCTTTCTTACAGCTGCATAGTATTTCATTGTGTATATGTACCACAGCTTTTTTATCCACTCATCTATTGATGGACACTTGGGCTGCTTCCAGATCTTGGCGACTGTAAATAGTGCTGCTATGAACATAGGGGTGCATATATTCTTCCTGATTGCCACATGTGTGATGATTTGTTGATGGCAGCCATTCTGATAGGTGTGAGATGATACCTCACAGTGTTTTAATTTGCATCTCTCTGATGGTTAGTGACATTGAGCATTTCTTCATATGTCTCTTGGCCATTTGTATGTCTTATTTGGAGAAGTGTCTATTTAGCTCCTCTGCCCATTTTTTAATTGGGTTTTTTGTTTTCCTTTTGTTGAGTTGTATGAGCACTCTATATATTTTAGAAATTAACCCCTTATCTGATGTATCATTGGCAATTATGCTCTCCCATAGAGTGGGTTTTCTTTCGATTTTGATAGTTGTTTCTTTTGCTGTGCAGAAGCTTTTGAGTTTGTTGTAGCCCCGTGTGTTCATTTTCTTCTTTGTTTCTGTTGCCTTAGGTGATGTATGAGTAAAAATTCTGCTGTGTATGATGTCTGAAATTTTGTTGCCTATACTTTCTTCTAGGATTTTTATGGATTCACAAGTCACATTTCAGTCTTTTATCCATTGTGAGTTTATTCTTGTGTGTGGTGTAAGTTGATGGTCTAGTTTCATTTTTTTGCATGTAGCTGTCCAATTTTCTCAATAACCTTTATTAAAATTAAATTGATCTGCTCCCTTTAGAATCAACTTTCAGAAATTTACATTAAAAAAATGGCCCAGCATGTGTGCAAGAACAATGGACATGGACAACAAAGCTGGGGACAGGGTGGGGAGGGTTGGGGAGGGGGGTATCAGTGGGGGCAAAAGGAGAAACATCTGTTACAAAAATAAATAAATGAATTAATTTTTTAAAAATGGCCCAGATCAGAGCTCTTGGTGAAGACCAAGAATTTGCATTTCAAAGGACCTGGGACTTTGGCTTCATAAAGACTATTATCTATAGGCCTCTTGAGATGAATAGGGGTTTGGAGAAGGTAAAACATTTTGGTGGGCTTTGAATTTTTCCTGGAGCCACACCTCTGGCCTTTTGAAAACTTCATTTGTAAAACAAGGACAGTCATTTTCAATAACTCAGGGACTAGGTTGCTACCCAACTATTGGCAATGGACTACCAAATTTATTTATCCATTTTTGAAATGTTTTTTTCCATTTGGGTGTATTTTGTTAGTTTACAGGCAACATATAACTTAGGGTTGCCAGAGTCAGAAAAGTTTGGATATATGGGATCTTCATCAATTTCTCTTGGGAATGGTAAAACAGGTCTAGTTGCAAGATAGTATTAAAATTAATGGTGCCACCCTGGCGGGTTTGGCTCAACAGTTAGAGTGTTGGCCCATGGACCAAAGAGTCACAGGTTTGATTCCGGTCAAGGGCACATATCTTGTTTGTGGTTTGGTCCCCAGCCCTGGTTGGGGTCATGCAGGAGGCAACCAATTGATGTGTTTCTCTCATATTGATGTTTCTCTCTCTCCCTCCCTCCCACTCTGTCTGAAAATAAGTGGGAAAATATCTTCAAGTGAGGATTTAAAACAAAAAGAAAAAATAATAAAAAATAAAATTAATGGTGCCATTAACTGACCAAACCTCTCTATTGCCCACTTTATATTGGGCCAGGATATGTTACAAAAGATGAGCCTTTTCTTGAGGGTCTCAGAGTCAAGCTAATCCTAGTAGGTGAGCATGTATCCCCAAAAGGGGACTCTTGAAGCAGTGTGGACTGGCTCTGACACTGGACAATGGATGGGTCCAGGCCCCTGTCACTTCTTGAGCCAATTAAGCGGAGGAAAGGAATTGTATACGAGCATTTATTCCAATATTGCTGGTGGTGTGGGAGAGCAGTGGGTCATCCTGTAAAATCTGCCCCCCCCCCCTGTCAGCTGCTTTAAAGGGTAGAGAAACAACGACAGGCAGGAGTAGGAATGTGGGCTGGGGCTGCAGGGGCTGGTGGCCAGCGAGTCAGTTCTGGGTCTAAGGCACGGTGTTCTGGTAGATCATCAGGTTGTTATTCTTCCCGTGATGTCTGGTAGTGCCCCTTGTCCTCAGACTAGGAGAAGGGACAGCATCCCTGAGGTCAGCTCCTGAGGCGTGCACCTCCCAGCCAGGTCAGAGTGGGGTTTTCTTTTTTCTTTTTTTTATTTTATCCTCACCCGAGGATATTTTTCCTTTTTTTTTTTTTTTTTTTGTACAGATAGAGTGGGAGGGAGAGAGAGGAAGGGAGAGAGAGTGAGAAACATTGACGTGAAGGGACACATCGAGTGGCTGCCACCCGCACGACCAACCAGGGCCGGGGACAAACTGCAACCGAAGTACGCGCCCTTAGTGGGAACCGAACCCGGGTCTCTCCAGACCGCAGGCCGACGCTCTAACCACTGAGCCAAACTGGCCAGAGCCAGAGTGGGGTTTTCTTTCATCAGAACAAAGCAACCGTGATTAACATTGTAAAGGACGATTAACAATTCTTCTAACTATGGCCAGTGCCCCACTATGATTAGTTTTCTTACTTTTCTAATATTTTCTATTAATTCTAATATTCTTTCCTGCCCCTTTCAGTTCCCCATCTGTGGAAAGACAGATAATTAGCAAATCAAGAGTTAGAGGCATCTCTGCAAGTCTCTGGGCTGCTTTGGGCCGTTATGTGCAGGGCAGGTGCCCTGTTAAGCCATCCCTGAGACTCTCGTGGAAATTAATAATGAAGAAAAGATGCCTAGCATACATTCGATCAGTATAAATCCAATTGAAGAATGGTGTTTATTTGAGAGTGCCATTTTGGGGCTAGATCTCCTGATTGTCGAATTTAGATCGTCTCCCATGCTGCATTGCTTTAAAAGACTGGTCAGAGGGTAGACACTAATGTTCCAATGGTGGTACCATGTAAAAGGCAGTTACAGAGGGGAGAGTAGTGAGTACCTTGTGAGAGGGAGAAACCAAGAGCTGGTGTCCCAGGCCTTGTTACTGCCTCTTTCCTTGTGCCGAAACCAATTCTCGGAGGTGTCCCATCCCTAGAAAAGGTTCAGATTACACTGAATCAATCCCCAGTAACTAGGGAAAAACAGGAGTGTCCTCCATATTTAATCCTACTACAGTGAGTCTGGTCAGACCCAGCACTAGGATTTGCCCTTGGAACCCTAATGTGTTGTGACCAGTCAACCAGTGAGCTATCTCCCCTGAAATGCTGGAGTTGGCAATGCCAAGGTTCACAGTTCCCAAAATAAAACTACCGGGTGCTTTGGGCCAGTGTGTGCTCTTTCACAGTGCACCTCGGTCGCTCGGATGTTCGCCGGAGACCAGTGGGCTGCCTAAAGCAGTCTTGCCCGTTCTGAGTGTCCGAGAGCCTGGGAACTGGCGCCAGGCAAACTGCTCAGCCGTCACCTCGCTTACCCAACCTAGACTCCCTCCCTGTTTCAGGAACTGTTTGCCCCGAACTCCTGTCCCATTCTCCTGTCCCATTCTCCTGTCCTAGTCCAGGACCTGTTTGCCCCGGGACAATAGACTCACATTCCAGGGGCCCCCATGCGTAGCCCCTCAGGACCTAACCCTGACAACAAGTTCCCGCTGCCACAGGCGCGGATATAAAAATCACAAACCCCAGCATCGGGCGAGGCTTCTCGGACTCGACCCCCGGAGTCTGTGAACCCGCCCGGAGTGCACCCAATAAAGTCCGATTTCTGCTTATTCGGCTGTTTGCTCTTCGGTTTCTTCCCACCTCCCACCGGCGGCGCCTGGCTACCTGACACTGAGCCCAGTTTATCCTGTCACTGGAGTCGTCTCGCAGCAACCACCCTAGAGGCTTATAAGTGGCTGGCCTGTGCCCGCAAGTGGTGGCCCTGAGGGGAACTGAGAGCCTTGGTCCCTAGTGCCCTCTTTCCAAGAATGAAGTGACTCACCCATTAGTAGAAATCAGAGGATCTGACAATCGCATTCCTGCTGCCACTCAAGAGTCCAGAGGAACTTGGTCATGTTGGACTCTGAGACCAAAAGTCTCTAGGGGTCAGGGAGAAGGGAGAGGGAAGAAGTGGGGGCAGAGGAGGAGAAGGGAAAGCTTCATTTGTGAATATCCTCATGCAGGCCACCAAAGAAACGTGAAAGTTGTTGGTTTGAGGTGTATGGGCAAGATCGTAAACTTGGATGGAAGTTGAAAGGTGAAAGTTGGTGGTTCAAGGTACAAGGGCATGCTAAATAGCAATCTCAGTCAATGAATAAAGAAAAGTTGAGTTTATTTAAAGGAAAGGGGATGGGGCTTATCCAAAAGGAAGAGTTACACATCAGCGAGTCGTGGGGTGTTGACTGATGATGGCAGCCCCTGGGAGCTGAGGTTTCATCTATATGTGCATCCAGTGGTGGGAAGCTTTTGTCAGTCGGTGAGTTTTGGGGTCTTGGTCGGTGGGTATGGATCTGCAGGAATGCAGATGTGTGACTGGGTGCTCCTTTGGTTCCCGGTGTCTGGCGTCTTATCCAGCCAGTTCTCCTAGGGTGGAAAGTTTGGTCTTTGATTTCCTGAGGTGGGGAAACTTGTTCAATGGCCACTAGGAATTATATTGCTGTGTGAGTCCTAACATTGTCATTTAAAACAATAAGTGGGACTCTTTGTATATTCCTGGTACATTACTATCCAAGTAAACTGGTAGTCTTCCCAGGTGAAAGCAAAGAGGTATTGACTGTCTTTTTCTACCAGAATGCTGAAAAAAGCACTACATAAATTTCTTACTGAAAAATCCTGGCGGTCACAGGAATGGCTGATAATAAGGTGTGAGGGTTTGGAGCCACAGGGTGTCTGGGAAGAACTAGCTTGTTTATAGCTGTGAGATTTTGTACAAATCTCCATCTTTCTCCATTTGGTTTCTTTATTGGAAGGATAGGAGAATTACAGGGGCTTGTACATGGAATTATAAATTCCCCCTTTTTATGGTAATTTTAACTCCTCCTAAACTATTACTAAGGAGAAGGGGAAACATCTCATAGTCCTTGGAGCAGCCCTGTGCTTGTTTCTGTTTTGTTTGTTTGTTTTCTAAATCCCGTTTCAGTTTCCTATAGTCCTTAACGTGGACAGACTTCTCTGCAGGAGTTTTCTTGAGAACCTTATTTAGTAATCCTGTTGCTTTTGCTCCCAGAAACCAGTAGGTCCATTGATTGGAATAGGTTAGAGGAGCCAGGGCTACATGTTCTAACAGTTAAATTTCTTGGTGAACCATCAGGGTCCCGGATAAAATCGGGAGGATTGCTGGTTCCTCTCTGGCCGAGCCGAGCTCTTCTCCAAAGGGAGCTGTCAGATTCCCAGTCTCCTCCCCCAGGTCAGCAGGAGTGGTCGTGGAGGAGACAGCAGGGGAAGGAAGGAGGGAGGGGCCGGCCGGCTGGGCAAGGAGGCTCAGAGACAAAGGATGTGGTGGAGGAGGGACTGAAGGGGAGGAATGGGGTGTGGGCGCTTATTAGCTTCAGAATAGTTCAGAGACAGTCTCTAAAATTTCTTATCAATTTTATTTAAAATAATTTATCTGTACTTCCCCTAGAAACTATTCATTTCCAAATCAAGATGCATTTTCCATTCAATCACTTTAATTTTAGAGCTGAAATTTTTCTAAATTTTTGCATGCAAAAATTAATTTAGGCACCCAAAGACAACTGCATCGTGGCTGTTAAATGTTGATATTCTCTAGCTAAATCTTCCCACTTCTGTAAAGCACTTGCAAGTAAAATGCTTCCAGTCACGAGTATTTATGAGGACTGGGGTCTGGGAGTTTCCAGCCTTGGAAATACAATTTCTTGTGTTAATTTTAGTGGGTTCTTTTAATATCTTTGGAGTCTGAGAAAATTTCCTAGGGATGTTGTGTAGAGGGTCAAAGTATGCTGGTTGTAGGTTGAGTTCCACAGGTTCTCATCCCTCAAGTCTCATTCAACCCTCTTTACGTGCCTTGACTTCTCTCCCAAGGCGTTGAATCCAGCTGTGAGGACACAGAGTCAGTTGTTTAATTACAGGTGAGCTGGAATTCCCCATGGGGATCCTGCAGGTCATGTGGAATGACCTGTGACACCTCCACCAAGAATTTTAGTCGCCTAAGAACACCCGAGATGTGGGCTGGAGGCAGGACGTAGCCCTTATCTTTGGAGCTGAAAGAGTCCAGCTCTCATTTGTCAGGTGAAGGTTTTTGCTCAGACCCTTAGAAAGCAGTTCCAATTGAAAAGCCAAAGTTAAAAACCAGCTACCCATTCTTCCTCCTGCCTCGCCTTAGCCTGGATTCTGTCAATCCTTAACCTTAGTTCCACCTCGAGGGTTTAAAAATACAGCTCATATAAAGTCAGACCCTCTACCACAAGCAAGGGGAGGTCCTGGATCCAAGAGACAACTCCCCCAAGTCCACCTGATGTGGCCACAGGCCCTTTGCTGGATCCTAGCACAGGGTCCACGTCCACAGGGGAGCATCTTTGGAATCCTGCCGACTACCACAAGGAAATGTCAACATAAGAAACACTGTAACCTGTAAAGAACTTTTGTGAGTTTATTTGAGCCAAACTGTCAACAATTACTGGGAAGTAAAATCTTGATGGATTGAGATAATGCCCCAGAGAATGGCAGTTTTGCACCTTATTTTATACATTACGGTCAAAAGAGAAGACATAAGTGGGTTACGTGAAATCCATTGGTGATGGATTAGGGAGACGGGAGAAAGCAAAGCAGGGAACCCTCTGGGGTTGGAGAAAAGGTGTAATGTAGACACATATATCTTACATAAGTGGGGATGGATAGCTAGTAGTCAACAATAACACAATAAAAATAACAGTGAAAAATTTGTAGTCTCTGCTCTAATGTATTGATTCTGCCCCGAGAGGTCCAAAAAGGGGGAAATTACCCTGACATTTCAAAAATGTATTATCATAAACACAAAAGACAATAGATAAACTCAATTAAGATAAAGATTGACTTTTGTCAGAGAAGAGTCTAGCCTAGGACATAACTATGTACCATAAACTGTTTTTAGTTTAAAAAGTTTTCATTGCAGACCATCCTTCGTGGTCACCTTAGGCCTCTGTGCCAGGCCACCAGCAGGCCTCCCCTGAGCGTGTCAGGGTTCGTGAGCGGCCCCTCCTCACCCGCACACACGTCCGGGAGCGGCAGCCGCAGCCCGCCAGCCGCAGGAGCCAGCTCTGCTCCCGGCCCTGCCGAGGGGTCACTCCGGGAGCCCATATTCTGAGGAAACCTCATCATGGGTGTTCAGGCACCTTCACGCCTCCCTCCAAATCCCCAGCTTCCATGGAATAGGGACCCACTGACTTTTAGACTAATTGACTTCCTCCTTTCTCCAGATCAAGAAATGGAGTCCCATCTGCTCATCTCTGGCTGGGAGGAGGGTCTCCTTAAATGCCACCATTCTGCTCTCCCTCTTCTGCTTTTCCTCCTGGAGCTGAACCTCCTCCTTCTGCCCTGATATCGCCTACATGCCTCTCCCCCACCTCCCAGTCCTCAATAACCACACTGCCCAGCCTAAAGCGCTCCTCCAGGGGAGGGGAGCCCAGAAATACGGCTTCCTGCCCGGAGCCACACGCGCACCGCTGAGATCAAACACACGGGAAGTGGTGCTGTGGGTTCCCAGCCTGGCCCCCTGCAGTGTCCCCCCAGCGTTCCCTCTGCTCCCCTCCCCCAAACACACACACACACACACACACACACACACTGCTCTCCTCCCAGGGCAGGCTCCTGCCTGGCCTTCCCTCGAACCCAGAAACTTCATTTGCCATCAAGACCCCACCCACCCACCCACCCCGTGTTCCTCTAGCCCAGGCGGTTCCTTCCAGGCGAAGAGAAGAAAGTTCTCTTCTGTCTTTGGTTCACGTTGGTGCTTCTCTTTGACCTCCTGGTAGGTGTGTGGATTACTGGTTTGTCAGAGAGCATGGAGGGTATAAGGCAGATGTCCGGGACCAGGCATCAGGTACCCAAGTTCTCAGTACTCCATTCTCATTCCTCTCCAGGGCAATGATGAGTACATTCTTTTGTTCATTTCTGCAAAATTCAGTACTTCTCAGACCACACTGCGGAGCCCACCTTACCTTGAAGAAAATCCTTCACCTCCGGCAGCCGCGCCCGCCCAGGGCACCTGCGCACAGCGCGACCGAAGCGTATTCCCGCTGAACTGGAAGCCCGCTAGGTCCCCCGCCCACTCCAGACCACCGTCCGCATCCCGCTAGGTCCCCCGCCCACTCCAGACCACCGCCCGCATCCCGCTAGGTCCCCCTCCCACTCCAGACCACCGCCCGCATCCCGCTAGGTCCCCCGCCCACTCCAGACCACCGCCCGCATCCCGCTAGGCCCCCCGCCCACTCCAGACCACCGCCCGCATCCCGCTAGGTCCCCCGCCCACTCCAGACCACCGCCCGCATCCGCTAGGCCCCCGCCCACTACAGACCACCGCCCGCATCCCGCTAGGTCCCCCCTCCCACTCCAGACCACCGCCCGCATCCCGCTAGGTCCCCCCGCCCACTTCCAGACCACCGCCCGCATCCCGCTAGGCCCCCCGCCCACTCCAGACCACCGCCCGCATCCCGCTAGCCCCGCCCACTCCAGACCACCGCCCGCATCCCGCTAGGTCCCCGCCCACTCCAGACCACCGCCCGCATCCCGCTAGGTCCCCGCCCACTCCAGACCACCGCCCGCATCCCGCTAGGTCCCCCGCCCACTCCAGACCACCGCCCGCATCCCGCTAGGCCCCCCGCCCACTCCAGACCACCGCCCGCATCCCGCTAGGTCCCCGCCCACTCGCCCACTCCAGACCACCGCCCGCATCCCGCTAGGTCCCCCGCCCACTCTCAGACCACCGCCGCATCCCGCTAGGCCCCCACGCCCACTCCAGACCCCGCCCGCATCCCGCTAGGTCCCCCCCGCCCACTCCAGACCACCGCCCGCATCCCGCTAGGTCCCCCGCCCACTCCAGACCACCGCCCGCATCCCGCTAGGTCCCCCGCCCACTCCAGACCACCGCCCGCATCCGGAGCCAACGAAGGTGATCGGCTTTCCTCCCGAAATGCGGGCTCATTTCGCCCAGCAGCCCTGCGGGTCCACCAGCCAGGGAAGGAGCCAGCACGGGACCTGGACCTGTCATTCCAGGCTTGGCGATGACACCTGAGCTCACACGCAGCCTCTTGTCTCCACTGCCAAATGCATTTGTTCTTAATGAGGGAAAAGTTAAAGAAAAGGTTTGGGTAGAACGAAGAGAATTGTAGGTGTTTTCACCCTCGCACGCTCTTGCACTGCTCCCCGTCTCCTTAAAGGGAGTCTCCGCTCCTCCCCCCCACAAGGCACGGGTCCAACACTGTCGCCTCCTGGTGGCCCTCCCACCCTTCTCCCAGAGCAGCCGCCGGCTCGGCAACCCTGGGACACACCACTGCCTTGGCCCGGCCGGAGGCGGCGCCCGCACGGTGTCCGCGCCCCTGCCCGAGGCCCAGGCTCTCTGGCGCCCTGCACCCCTCCCCCTCCCCCATCCAGCCTCACCCTCGATCACCCCCACTTCAGCCACCACCCTAGAACAGAACCAGCACTTTGCCTCGGATGAGGCCGGGACAGGGCAGAACTGACCACCCTGGACCAAGGCACAGCCTGCGTAAGAACAGGCAGAGCTTTTGCCCAACGCACGAGTCCCACAGCCCTGCCCGCACCATCCTCACTGGGGGAGGGGCGGCCAGCTCTGCCTCAGGACAGAACAGAGGGGGCGCCAGCTTCTGCTCTGGGCACAGAGCCGCCGTGCACTGAGCCCAGCAAAGCCCCAAGGGGACTGCACGATTCCCACCCAGCTCCCCCAGCGCTGGGCCGCAACACGGTTCCCGTCCCAGACACCACCACTTTCAAAACGGGTGCCGTCCTTTCTTCCCCCACCCAGCCACTAGCAAATAGGACAAACCTCTCTGTCCAGTGTACCCATGACCAAATCAGGCTCCCCGCCCCAGTCCTCGACACAGTCCTTGCAGGAACCTGGGCACCACTTGGTCCCACCTGGGTCGGGCACTCTACCCGACCCCAGACACCGCCAGCCTCAGAACCGGAAGCACGACCTCTGCCCCAGGGCCTTCCAGCACTGAAACAAAGCTGACCTCTGGGCCAAGTGACCACTGGCACAAACATCCCCATGCTCAGGTCCAACCGCCAGAGAAAAGACAGCCCCTGTGAGCCGCTCCACACAGCTCTGGGCTCACTCGTGTCTCCGGTAGCTCCAGCCCTGGAGGGTGGAACCTCTGGCCCAGGCAGCTTTCCCCAGGGGACAGGGGTGAGCACCGCTTCTCCAGACACACCCTGCCCTAGAACACGACTGCACCTTGTCCCAGCACCAACTCTGCTGGGATGTCACTCTCTGCCCTGGCCACGCCCCTCTCTGAGAGAGGCCCTGCCAGCCCAAAGGCTAGCACACCCACCTGCACCTCGGTCACCCTCAGTGGTGGAACAGGACCTCCCCGTGAAACAGTCGCCACCCCGGACTCACCGGGAGGAGCCGTGAGTAGGTGCCCTTCAGTGCGCACGGGTGAGCAGTGTTCAGTGACCACCCTTGCAGCCTGGGCTCCATCCTGCTTTGGCTCCAGCTGTGGCTGCTGAGGTTCTCAGTAGGACTGAGATGTTGTCTGGTGCGTATCCGTGACTCACTAATGAGGACGCAGTGAGTGATGCTAAATCACAGGTTGGGGTGGGGTGGGGGGTGATGTATGGAGCTAGTATTATCTAAGGTTCTCATAATCAGAAACAATGAAAGGTAGAGATTTTCAAAACAAAAACAAAAAAAGACCCTCAAAGGCAGAAAGCACAGCCTATTACAGGGACAAGAAGGGAAGAGCTCAGAGAAGACAGAGAGAGATGGATAAAAAGAGTGAGGGGAGGTAAGAGCTGGGAGAACAGATGGAAGAGGGAATAAGGAAAACAAACTCAAAGTCTCCCAAGATTTAGCACCAAAGGGGCCTTTTTAGAAGCAAAGGGGAGGGGCTCCAACATTCACACTTGCTGCCCTTGTGTCCCTTCCCACCCAGGTGTCCTGACCAGGTTGGGTCTGAGGAGCACCATCCTTCCCCTTCGATGTTTCCGTACCATTGACGGTGGGAACTGCTTGTCTCCTTTGAGCAGAGCTGAGCGAGGTGGCACACAGGAGCCCATGGCAACATCAGGGCGGAGCAACAGAGAGAAAGCAGAGGGTGGACAGCCCGCCTGCATCTGGACCGCCTGCATCTGGAGCCCAGCCTTCCTCCGCCCCCCTGCGGTCCACTCAGACCCTCAGGTCCTCCTCCTCCATTCCACTTCTTCTTGTTCTGGATTTTCCTTTTATTTATTTTTATAGTCAGGTACCTTAAACAAGGTGTGGAAGCTGGCGAGGAGGAATGATGGAGGCTGTTCAAAGGTAAGGTGCCCTCCACTTGGCAGCACCGCGTCAGACTGGCGTCTATCAGCTTCTGTCTGAACACGCTGCTCTCACTTACTCATGGCCAAGCGGGAAGAGCAATGATAACAGTAGTCAATACTTAGTGAGCATTTACTTTATGTAAGAACCACGCGAGAATTTTACAGGTGTTACTTCATTTCCTCCCCCCAACAACCCTCTGGGGAAAGTGTCATTATCCCTACTTCATACACAAGGACACTCATCACATTTCATGTACAAGAAGATAGAGAGAGATTAAGTAACTTACTCAAGGGCACACAACAGAGTTAGAACTCAGGCCGACATCTTTTAAATTCAGGAATTTAGCTGATGTGTTTCAGAACAGGGGCTCATCCAGAGCCATTACTCCTGGTCTCAGACACACTTGCTCTTAGTCACGAGGACGGCCGCCTCCTGTCCCACTGGCAGGCCGTGCTCTCCGGGCCCTGGGTGTCTGCTTGATGTTTTGCTTTGCAAATTCTCTGGGCCACATTGGTGCGGCACAGTGGACGCGGCTGCAGGCACAGCAAGGTCATGCTTGCATTTGAGTTTTGCTTGGTTTGCTGTTTTCTCAGAGAGAGAAATAAAGAATTACACAACAAGGATCTGAACAGAGACAGAGAAAAAGGGATTTTTTAAAAGTGAATTCTCCTAAAAAGTGTAAGTCTGTGTTCTGAGTCCACCAGGTCGTGGTGAGATGGCAGAGAAGGATCACCCTCTGCGAAGATCTGCACTTCTCTCTTTTAGACAAGAACTCTTTCTGCCTCTGAGAAACAGTGGCACTTGTCACGCCCATGACCTAGGCCTGGCCCATTGTCCTGCAGCCTTAACAATGAAGTGAGCCTTGGAGGGGCCCTTGGCCTTGGCCATGACAAAAACTACCTTGTAGGCCATGAACTGAGCCACAGTCAGCAAGGTGAGCAGCAAGGTGTCTACTGAGGAGGCCATGGTGGAAGCCAAAGGCATGGGGGCATGGAGGCCATAGGAAGGGCCACACAAGTGACAACCACAGGGCAAGCTTTAGAGGAGGTTATTGAGGAGGATATGGCCACAGTCACTGGGTAGCAGGGGACATTCAAGGCAGGAAACCTAGGTGGAGGGCAGTTCACGGAGAAAAAGACAGAGCCATGACGGGAAATTAGGTCAAAATGGGGGACGAGAATTCTCCCAGGGAATGGCCATAGATCACGGCCAGGTCAAGGACAGAACCGAGGAAAGCCTCTCAGTGTCTGACCAGATTACGATCAAGCAGAGTGTGGTTTTGAATAAGACACATAGTCTCATCAGGCTTAGAAATGAGCTGAAGTAAATGTGTTTCCTGGGTTGTCCCCATAACTCAGACTCAGGATCCAGGAAGTTGTTGGCCCTTGATGGGGGTGAAATGGGCACAGTGACTACATTCAGGGTGGCTGCTTCCCCCCTCCCTCCACCCAGCTCATCCCAGTGCCCTCCAGCACGTGGCTCTGTCACTGAGAACAGTCTTCCTCCCTGCTTTTGTGTCCCCTCCAGATGTGTGACTAAGAAGAAAAGTACTAGACGCTCTAAGAAATGAAGGTACTCTAAGAAATAAAAGTTCATTACTGCGTGAGATATCCCGATAAAATGTTTATCTTTTAACTTTGTGTCTGTTTTGCTACTGTCCTTTGTTTCTGAGTGGCTTCTACGTGCCAAGCACTGTGTGAGGGCTTTTATGTAAACCATCACTTAGTCCTCCAGCAGCCCTGTGAAGTTCAGACTATCGTCCCCACTGAGGAGCTGAGAAACCTGCAACTCAGAGCAACAGCTACTCAGTGAGCAAGCCGGCAATGAGACACGTTCTCTAACTCCGGCTGGTTCTAGAGGAAGAAATAGCTGTATCTTTCTACTTAGAAATGTTCTTGGGATTTTTACCCTCACCTCAGGCTGCTGAGATCCCAGTACCGACTCGTTACTGACCACCCCCTCGTCCTTCCCCACATGGAACTTTCCATCCCAGACACTGGGCAGATGGACTCCAAACCCTTGCCTAGGGCACGTTAGAATCTGGATTCCTGAGTATTTGAGATCTTGCTCCCTGGCATATGTTGTCAGCTGGGCTCAAATAAACTCTTAAAAAATTTTTCAAATAAAAATCTAGATTCCTGCCCCCTTTCCACCTAGCACCTCACTATCTAACCCCGTCTGTGCTCTTCCTGTTTCCAGAGCTCAGTTCTAGAAGCTTCATAAGAATAGGATGTCTCTGTCCTGGCCACTGGAATTCCATGTCCAGCACACAGCAGCCAATCGCTAAGTTCTTGTGGGACAAATCCCCAGCCATTCCCTGCTTGTCGGCTCACTTCCAGCAAATCTCACATGCTGTAGATACTCCGTGGCTGGGGCGGGTGGGGACAGCTTGTCCTGATTACACATAGCAAAAACTAGAGTCTGTCCCCGTAGAGTGGATTCCCAATTTGTTGCCGTGAACTGTGGTTGAAGCAATTGCCAGTCCCCTCATCCCCTTACTGTCTTTGTTCTCTGCTCCTCATTCAGCTGCCTTTTGGTGGTTCCTCCAGTTTCTTAACAAGACTGTGCCCTAAGCCCTTGGCTCCCCAGCAAAGGTCAGCGTCTCCCTCCATCACTCAGCGAGCCTGGCACACGGCACTGATGAGAACCCGCAGAAGTTCCCCCAGATGGAAGGGTTCCTTCCTGTCAAGGAGGGTTGGCAGGAGGCACACTCTTCTCCAATTGCCAGCCCTCTCGTAGGCGCGCCCGGGGTGTGCCAGTAGCTGCTCCTGCGGAGCTGACTTCCAGCGGCCAGAGTGACGTCCGCGCCGAAGGGGGGGGGGGGGTGCACACACCACTGCGCAGTCTCCACCCGCAGATGCAGGTGTACACGACGTCATGGGCCTGCAGGAAGAGGGGCATGCAGTGAAATAATGAGGTAGTGATGAGTTTTGAGTAGTTTTGCCTTTGTTTTAGTATTCAGTTCATTATAAGCTAGTACAATTTAATTTTTAATGATGGCTATATTGAAAAAAATCCTGAACATTTAACAATGTGAGGCCTTTGCAGACAGGTGTACCACCGGTCTCATCCCCTCACGGTCCAGAACCTCCTCTTCCCACCGCATTCCACAGGCCCCAGGACCCGAGTCTGTCCCTGAGCCTCTGTCACCCCCTCATTCAAGACGGGCTTGTGCACCTGCCGTGTGCTCCGCAGCCCAGCCTCCAGGCCCCAGGCCCAGCTCCCGTGCACGCCGAGCCCCACTTTACCGTCCTTCCCGCTAAGTTCCGGGCAGCGGGCTTCCTCCCGACACCGGCTCCGCCCAGCTGCCGCAGCACTCAGGGCTGCTCACCCAGGAAACCAAGTGTTGAGCTAGAACAGGTTTAGACAACTGGATCCCCCATCCCACTCTTCCCAGGCCCTGCATTCTTACACACCTCCTGGCCTCCGTGCCCTCCTCTCTGAGTTCAGGCATCTGCGACCTGCCCGACTCGGGAAGAGCAGTAGGCCACGGGTTCCGCCCCTGCCCAGCCCAACCTTCCCTGAAAGAGAAAGACAGAGGTGACGTCCCTGGAGAGGCCACCGAAGGGACGAGGCACAGCTTCCCACTGTGCAGCCGCAGGTCTCCCTGCTGCTCTTTTGTCCAGGCTGAGGACCCATTCTTTGGAGACCCAAAGCCCCAGCACTCCAGCCTGACCTGCGCCTTGACAGTCCCCTCTCTCAAGACCCTGGGTTTTCTTTCCCTCTGACGCCCTCGTCAGGCCTGGGACTCGGGAGCCTCCGCCCGGCCTCACAGACAGACGATCTCAAGGTGAGAGAAACATTTCCTCGCATGCTGACTTTGCCTCACCTTCTACTTTCCGGAAACGGTGCATGCTGTTGTTTAAAGAGGACACTCTTGCAGTTGGGGAGAGTTGCGAACGATGCTGACCACTCCCAGGATGCGGACTCGGGCCTGTGCGCTCTTGTTCTGAGCAGAGTGGCAGGGCCATCGTTTCGCTCTGCTCTGCCCAGTCCAACCGCATCGGTTCTCCGTTCTGCTCCCAGTAGCAGCTTTTCTGCTCAATTGGAGATGCATTTGTGCTGGAAGGGTTTTTAAGTTGAAGTTTGGCCACCCACAGTGGAGAGGGACCACTCCCAGGACCTGGGGCTGCGTCACCTGCCTGAATAAAGGTGTGGGGGCACGCTGTCCTGCGCCTGCGTGGAGCTTTCATTCTCCCTGGAACTCGCCCCCATGGCCCCCCATTTGTTTTGCATCCCCGAACAACACCAAACAAGTCTCTTTCCTCCCCACAAGCCAGCTTTCCATCTCAACTTCTCACTCACTTTCTCTCTTGACTCCCACCCTCACCCCAATCAGAGGCATTAACACAGGTTTTGGGATTCTTCCCCCAGATCTAAATCTGCGATCTTTACGTTGTCCACACCACACTGAGGAAAGAACGTGCAGAGGGCGGGGCTCCGCACGACAGGAGAACAGGG